>NC_090444.1:827610752-828330313 GCF_031143425.1 Pleurodeles waltl
GGGTAACCCCATTTTGGAAGAAACCATTAGGATAGCAAAGAGTATAAAAACTGTTTAAATTGGTTAAAAAATTGTGTGATAAATTGATTGAACATGTAGACCCTGCCCATAGTAGGGAGAAAAAAAGCAAAGGAAAAAAAAACACATGAGGCAAACTCATTCACTCAACCCTATGTGTTTTTTTAAGTGAACTAATCTTTGTTTCAGATGTGGGAATCAAGCTCACACGAAAAGTGGTAAACCTTGCCCTGCCAGAAATGTATGTTGCAAGCTGCACAATAAGTTGGTGAAAGTGTGCAAACAAACCAAATGTGGGAGTGGGAAGGTAGCAGTTATTTTGGAGGATAAAGAGAGTGTTTCGGTGGGTCTCCTGAATGAAATGCAAGACATGGTTCTAGTGGTGGATGATAGTAAAGTCTGAGTGTGTAGACCCTTATGTTGACATTCAGGTGGGAGCTAAAGTGCTATGCTTATTAGTTGATTCTGACAGACAATTATTACCCCAATCATTCACTACAATCGCAAGTGTTAAAGGTCTGATCATTCTGGGGTGGGTTTGTAAAGGGTCTGCTTGGTATGATTATGAAACCCAGGCAGAAGGAGCAAGTGCTGGTTATTAGTAGCACCAGTGTTTTATTCAGGAGAAGTGGAAAAGATAAAAGGTGTCAAACATAAAATAAGTAAGATGGTGCACTGCCCGTCTTACATAAGCTCAGGGGTGCACTTTTCAGTGTGAGAGATGATTTAGAAAGCTAATTCGAGACTTTGTGCAAAAGGTGTATCATGGAGCCAGAAGAACCGTCACTCTGGCTTTCCCCTGTGGTTGTTTCACACAAAAGGAATGGGGAGTTGAGGATATGTGTTGACCTCCGCAGTCTTACAAGGAGATTTGGGTTGATTCTCATCCCAAAAATGTAGCCATATTTCAGGATGATATGTGGATTTATGCGCATTAAATTCAGACACAAGATGCAATGCTGAATGAAGTTCACACCATTTTTCAACAGCAAGGTATTGTATTGAAAAAGGAAAATTCTTGAAAGAGGCAGTTGAGTACTTATACCATGTCAGTTCTAGTTCCAGTGTTCAACATAGGCCAGGTTTAATCAGTGTTATCCTGGATGCACTACCTCCCACAGATAAAATTAATTTCTTGGACTGTGCATGCTTACCCATGTTTTATCTCGGATTATGCATCCAGAAGCAGACCTATCTCCAATTTGAACAAGAGGAGTGTTGAATTTTGTTGGGATGCGCAGTGCAATGAGGTTTATCACAGAGTGAAGCCTCAGTTGGCAAGTGTTAAGATGTTTAGACCTTATGACCCCTCTCTCCAATGTGTTGTGACAGTAGATGCCAATAACCTAGGATTAGGAGCTGTGTTGACACAAAGATTAAGCAAAGGGTACTTTTTGATACAGAATTACACGATTTTCTCAATGAGAAAGAGCGTTTAGCTTGCTGGTGGGCCATTGAGAAGCGCCACAGGTACCTTTGGGGCAGAAACTATGCCCTGCAAATTAGCAATAAACCTTTGGTCTTTATTCTTGGGGGTAACTGTTCAAAAATAGCACTTCAAGAATAGCCAGGTTGAACATTCCGGACAATAGACACATCAGAGCAAACTATCTGTCACATTTCCTCAGCAAAGTGGATATACAGATGCATGAAAAACGTGAACCTGTATGAGATGATGATGAAAATTGTATGAACACAGCTTAAGAGGTTGAGGAAGTGTGTCACTTCTCTGAAAAAGAATGGAAGGTTTTCCCCTTTAGTTGTTTTCACAGACCACTAATACCTTCCCCTCTGACTCAGAAATAAGAGGGGATATAAACGCATGAAAAATGTGAGCCTGTAGTGGATGATGATGAAAATTGTATAAAAGCAGCTTTGTAGGTTGAGAATGTGTGTCCTTTTTCTGAAAATGAATGGAAGGTTTTCCACTGTAGTTGTAGACAACCCACTGATAGCTTCCTTTCTGATTCAGAAAGAAGAGGGGTTACAGCTGCATAAAAAACATGAAACTGTAGTAGATGATGATGAAAATTGTATGAACGCAGCTTTGGAGTTTGAGAAAGTGTGCCCTTTTTCTAAAAAAAGAATGGAACGTTTTCCATTGTAGTTGTAGTCACAAACTATTGATATCTTCCTCTATGACTCAGAAATAAGATGGGCACACCCCTATCATGCCCCCTTCAACTGATAAAATGGACACAATTACGAAAGCACTCATACAAATTGGAAATAATTTTGTGATTGATAAACGGGCCTTTTCACAAAAAAAACATTAATGGTCATAAACCCTTTTATTTCATGAATTGTAGGGTTTGTGATTGCAAAGATGCTTCATATGTGAAGCCCTCGGTTAGTTCAGAAGTATAGCCATGACACCAGTGCATAATCGCCTGCGACATTGGCATGGAAGTTTCTACATTTTCCCAATATATAATACAGCACAGACATGCCACAAACCACATTGCTTGAATATGTGCACCAGCATTGTCACACCAGAAAACACATTTTCCAGGTTTTAAAGTTCTCATTGGAATTCAGGCATCTACATAATCCTAGTTTTGCATATCCCCTATTAAACATCCTGGGAAAATCCACAAAGTCTAGGCAGGTACATCATAAGCAACTGAGAGTTCGCAATTTGCAGAAATGAACAGCTCCGCTGTCATGCCCGAAACAAAAACTTGTCACATTATTTAAAGCCCCATTTAACTGCTATCACCAGTAAAAACATGGAACCTTCACCAACATTCTTCCACCATACTTTCCTTTGATCTCCACTCTGTTACTGACAGGCACTCAAGGCTATAAGAGGTGTCCAGGCTGTGACTTAGCTGAAACCACACAAACTATCCACTTATGACTGATTTAAGCATCTGCAGCTTTATTTGCTCGTGCAGGTGTTTGTGGAGGCCCATGCTGCCTTCTGTCTCTGTGTTACTTTTGACCCAACATCTAACTCCCCCCACACACCCAGAAGGCATCCTCTCTGCTTATTTGTGCATGAACATAGGCTGTTACACTGTCTTACACTTAACTTGTTTGTCTAGTCTTGAAAACTCTACACATAAAGGATTTGCTTTGAGTAGCCAAAAAGTGGGCTCTTCCAAAGTTGCAGACGCTATAGCAGTGCTGCAGACTTAGAGAGTAAATGGTGTTTTTCGTGGGGCTGGCTCTTTCTAGCCCATTCCACCCAGAAAGAAGTATGCAGTCTGAAGTGATGGATGAAGCCGTCTCCAGCAAAAGTTGAGAGCCATTGCTCCATTTATCTGCCTTTTCCCTTTCCTCCTCTATTGTTCCTACGGCCTCCATCTGAAAGCTGAATCTTAGACTCCTCCCTAGCAGCTTTGGCCAGCATGATGCAACAGCTACTCGCAATCAAACAAAAATGAGCATGTTTAAAAAACATTCACGCAGCGCAGTTACACCCAGGAAACGTCCTCACCATGCAATCTAACGCAAGGCAGCACTACACTAGATTTACCAAGCTGCTCAAGAAGACCTTGCGTGGCTTGATAAATCTCATTGTTAGTTTTGCGCCACCCCACGTCACCTTGAGTGCGCAGAATCACACAAAACCTATAATAAGTATGACCCTCATTGTCTGAGAAGTATTTATCAGGCCCAAAGTGATCTCCCTTTCATTGATGACACATCTTGCACTCCAAAATTATATAACTAGAAAATGCTGATTTAAAAAACATCTTTTTATTAGAAGCTTGGCAAGAATACATGGTACATTGTGAATAATTCTCGGCACAGAGCAGTATAAACGGGACACGTAGTCGGCCCCACCTCCCTCCCTGGAAGCCCAAACCCGGCTCCACCATACCTTTCCCCATTTCTTTGGGCACCCCCGACTCACATAGATTACCTTTTTTGCCACATACACTAGTCCGTGTCCCTTTTCCAGACTCTCAACACTGGTGCCTTCACAAGGCCCCATAATCTGGCGATATTTTTCTTTGCAACCACCATGCCCAATTTTGCCAGCAGTCTCTCTGATCTTCGAAGACCTGTGAGTTCCCATATATTTTGCAAACACTATTTCATTGATGGAGACAGTTCCTCCTCCAGGAGGTTACTGAGGTATGCAAGCACTGAGGACCAGTAGTGTCTTATTTCCAGGCACTCCCAGAGAGTATGTATGAAGGAATCCTCCATCCTGCATCTCCTTAGGCACGAGGCATCAGATGCCCTGCCCATTTTGAACCTGAGTGTGCACGGTAGGTATGTTCTATGGAGTATTTTCAACTGAATCAAATGGAACCTGGAGCAAATATCCACCTCCCTCTGGGACGCCAGTGCCTCCTCCCATTTCTCATTGGCCAGATCCCGCTCCCAAAGGTGTTTCAGGTGTTGAGTGTATCTTGCGTGTTATTCAGTATTGTTTTGTACATGAGAGAGATGGCTTTTCTGTGTAAGAATTCCTCTAGCAGTCTGCATTCCAAAGGAGAGGCCCTTGGAAGTTCCATCCCCCTCTGAAGTACCAATAGTAAAGCAGGCCACATCTGGAGGTATTGGTAGTACTAAGAGGGAGCTAGCTTGTACTCCTCTTGCAGATCACTGAAGGTCTTAACAGCATTACACAGCCAGAGCTCTCCTATTTTTGATATGCCAATGAGGTCCCACTTCATGAATCCAGGCAGGTCGCCCAGGGTGCCCAGCATCGCGGAGTCCCAGAGGGGAGTTACCTGGGTTAGTCTTCCCTTCCAGCCCAGGGCTCTGTGTGTGGCATGCCAGTAGCCAAAGGTCACTAATGTGGGGCTAAGATTATGTGTTGATCTGGGGGGGAATAGAGAGCCCTCAAGTACCCTCCCAGATGTAGTAGCCACCTATCCATCCGATAGGCATGTTTGTCCTGTGGGGAGTACACCCAATAGTTTATTGTTGTCAACTGCACAGCCCAGTGGTATTTCTTTATGTTGGGAAGGGCGATCCCTCTGTCATACCACCCCCTGGTCAGCTTAGTCAGGGCTATTCTGGCCTGTCCTCCATTCCATAGGAGGGCCCGAAGTTCACTGTCTATCACTTTATAGTAATGTGGAGGTACCTGGTATGGGGTATTATGTAGGACATATAACAAGCGTGGCAATGCCATAATTCTGAAGAGAGCAGTTCTACCCAACAGTGACAGTGGCAATGTTCTCCAGTGTTGAATGTCTGATTTAAGCGATTTAAGCTGAGGCAGGAGGGGAAGCAGGTTGTGTGAGTAATAGCTAGTGTGGTCTGTTGTCAAGTAGATGCCTAAATATTTAAAACCATCAGTTTTCATTTAAACTGGGAAGTCCTGGGGGGGACGGGGAGCGTCACCCTTAAGGATATAGATAATGGACCTCATCCAGTTTATTGCGTACCCAGAACATGGATAATATGTGCAATATTCAGTCAAGGTAGGTGGGGGGCTTTGTGATATACAGCCGGATGTCATCCGAGTACAATGGTATTCTATCCTCCCATTGTTAAGTCCAATTGATCGCCCTAACCAGGGGATCCATCCTCACCTATACTGCCAGCGGCTCGAAGGCCAAAGAAAACAGCAGGGGAGAAAGTGAACATTCCTGCCTAGTTCTGCTTTGAAGTGTAAATGTCCTTGACCTTGTACCATTCACCACCACTTGAGCTAGTAGGGAGGAATAGAGAAGCCATACCCATGCCCTAAATCGAGGACCGAAGCCCAGTCGCTCTAGTACTGCGAATAAGTATGGCCACTCGACCGAGTCGAAGGTCATGCGGGCATCGAGTGACAGGATCACTGCATCCTCCAGTAGGTACTCAGCCTGAGCGAGTACTTCATGTACTCTCCTGAGGTTCAACGCCATATTTCGTCTTAGTATAAAACCTGATGGGTCATGGTGTATCAACGTGGGTATTATCAGTGTGAGGCGGGAGGCCAGCATTTTGGCTATCTTGACCTCCGCATTAAGCAGGGAAAGTGGGCGATATGAGCAGCAGTCGTCTGCTGGTTTCCCTTCCTTCTGTATGACTACTATGGAGGCCAAGTGCTGGTCCGGGGGAACTTCCTCTTTGGCCAAGCTTTCCCTATACATCCCCTTTAGGTGAGGTGCAAGGGTATTGGCTGTCAGGTTATATACTTCAGTAGGGATGCCACTGGGGCTCATTGCCTTGACCAACTGCAGATTTCTGATGTCTCTTACTATCTCCTCCGGCATGAACTCTGTCTAACGTATCTTTATCATCTGTTGTTAGTGGGGGCAAAGGGATGTCCGCTAACCGTTCGCGTGAGTCATCTTCTGTGAAGGTCACTCTCGGGGAGAAGAGTCCAGCGTAGTAACTCGCAAAAGCACCCACGATCCCTCTACTGTTACTGACTGGGGTGCCTAACTTTGTGCGGTGTCTCATCTAACAAGCCAGGCTAGTAGTTTCCACGCCTTATGCCCAGTTTTGTATAGTTGTCACTGAGTCACCCTATATTGAGTTCCAGTTGCCTCCTGCGCCACTTCTCAGTATTCGCGCTGTTTGAGTGGTAATTTGTGAGCCCCGTTGGTCAGGGGGAGTCGATTCTAGTTGTAAGATCTCTTGCTCCAAGGTTTCCATCTGAGTTCATTTTTCTCTCTTTGGTCCCACTATCTCGAAGAGGCCCACCCCTTTAATTGCTGTTTTATATGCTTCCCACACCATTTGTGCTGAATCTACTGAGGTGGCATTTTCATCAAAATATTGCTTGGTTACCTTTGACACTGTGGCCTTTATTTTCAGCACCTTAAGATACCATGGGTTTAGGACAATCTGTCGCTGGCTCTTGATTGCAATAATGGGGTGTGGAGGGGCCCCAGGTTTTGGGGGGGCACCTTGTATTCAGTGTGCTCTCTCAATCAAAAATACTTGGAAAGGGCACATGGTTGCAATTGTTTTAGGATGAGTTCCTCCATGAATAGGTCCAGAGCTGGTCCTTCAGTTTTCTCAGGGACTCTAATTATTCTGATGATATTTCAGCAGGAACACTCTTCGAAGTCTTCAAACTTAGCCTCCAATTGTTCTGTGCGTGCCACTCACCTGAATTCAAGGCGTTCCGATGGAGCGATGACAATTCCCCGATCCCGGTGAGGACTAACGTGACCATGATGAAGAGTACATTGCCCTCTTGCAAGTCCTCAAGAGAAAGGGAGTTTTGGAAAAAGAAAAAGGGAAAATACTAGCTTCTGCTTCGTGGACTGCAGAATCACACTGCTGTACCTTGGACTGTGTGTTGTGTTGGGCATCAGGACTTCTGATTTCTCAAAATACTGGGTTCTTAGTTTTTTTTAGGATTCTGGATTGCAAAATAATTACTTCATTAGATCATTGAACTTGCATCAACTATTGTACATTGCATAATGTCAGTTATTGTTGACACATTGTGCATACATTTCTTTATAGCGGAACAAGTCTCTTCCTCTTTTTACAATACTTTCAGATTCTCTGAAGCAGTGACTAAACTAAAAAAAAATCAACGTTACTAAAGGACTTCCTTGTGTTCTGGGTAATCTTTTGCCAATAATAGTTTTGATAAATTTGCTGTATTTCCAATCTCCTAGCTCTCAGGGGAGAGCTTGTTACAGTTAATCCGTCTTCCCTTAATGTCCTTTTAGTGGTATCATGGATTCCCACCAAACGATAAATTACACTAGTTGTTACTGTCATAACTCATTTAAAAGACAGAACTCTGATTTGTTTAATTTAAGCAATTAATCTTTCTTTACCTTGAAATTAAGTTACTTACTTGAAAATCTCAGAAGAACCCAAACTGGGTTTTTTCTCCTTTCATATTTTCTCTCTTTTACAAAAAATACAGGATCATAGGCAGAAGATGGAAGAGGAGAGATGGGACTTCACAGAAAGCCAACCGAAGGGCGAGGATCGCCACAACTCGACTGGAGGCTGTCCAGAGGATGAGAAATGCTGGAACTTGCCCGAAAGCTGGTCGGAGAACGAGGAACACTAGAACTTAACTGGAGACAGGCTGGAGGACATGGAACTTGACTTGCACGTGAGCGCCACTGGAAGCTGGCTGGATGACTGGAAACAGGTAAACAGAGCAATAAGCATGAAGCCAACCAAGGCCTCAGACTCACAAGCATCCTTAAATAAGCAAATGTGAACATGTTGATTGATTGTTAAGGAAATTAACAATTATCCTTGTGATTGTGGCACATGTTCAATACAGATCACATTGTGAAGAGCGCATATTTTGGCAGTTACAGTTGGCACAAGTTTAGGAGCTGGAATACAATGTGTATAATCAACAAGTATTGGTTATAGTAAATGTGACATTTAACAAGCATTGGTTTTTGCAAACTTGATATTCAAGGATGTAATAAATATACCCAAATAAGAAGGAATGTTGCAAGCAAAAGCACCTTACTGTAATCAGCTCTTGGATGTGCTGGTGTACCCACAACACCACTGTCGATGTCGTAGCCTTAAGTTTGAGTATTTGTTCCTTGACTGATTCTGAGTCATCTTTGATCAAATTCAAGGAGTCGTCTGCATCTTTTTCCCTAGCACCCAGTTTATGAAAGTGTGCCCTCATCAGCTCTACATCAGTTGAGACCGAGTCAATCTTAGTTGAAGAATCCCATGCACTCTCTGTATGGCTGCCATGAAGTCCTTTAACAAAATGGTATCTTGATTTGTCATTGTGATCGCCATTGCCAAGAAGGACACCTCTGGACGTGGGGCCCGACGGCGTCTCCTGGCTGGGTAAAATTGTCAAGTTTAAGGTGGTGTCCCGCTTTTGCTCCTCTGCCACCCATCATGCCACCATGGGGCCAGGGGTTTGTGACTTACATGATCATTAATTTCAGCAAACGCAGCCCAGCGCAATCACGCTGTGCCAGCCTGGAGTGATGGTTCCATGGGGAAGGGGGGGTGCCACTTCATTGATCTACTCTCCTCTTCGGCACCCCCGACCCACTTCCATCACCTCCATGGCCTCCGGTCGTCAGTGTGTTCCCCCCGTCCACCATGCTGTTCATGTCCACCTTGAGGTGCACTGGCGGGCAGGAACCAAAGCCTCCGACTGTGTGCCTCACTGTGGGTGGTGGCAGTGCTGAAGTGTTGGACATCATTGTCGACGTATGCTATTCCTACTGGCACCACAATGTTCTGGGGCGTTCTGCCCACAGGTCCTGGGCACTACTTCTGTGCATCGCTGGGCTGCCTGGCCTCTGGCTGTCATAGGGGACTCCGCACGCCACAAGCGTCACTCGGCCTCCCTTAGCTGAGATCAATCCCAGGCCCCTCCGAACACTGTCACTCTCACTCTGGTGGCAGACTGGTGATTGGCACCTCTTGTTCTGGGTGTGTGGGTGCCTCTGCTCTTTCCGTCTTGCTGGTTTTGGTGCTGAACCCACATTTTCTTCTCTGGTTGGGGAGCCCCTCGCCCAGGAGCCCCAGAGGAGGGAAGGGGTTCTGTCCCCCAGGTCCCGGGGGCTACTTCTGCACCTCGCCAGCCTGTCTGGCCACTATCTGTCATGGGGGCTCCACGCACCCCAAGCATCACTCGGCCTCCCTTAGCTGAGATCAATCCCAGGGCCCCCCACCCACTCTCGCCCTCACTCTGGTGGCAGGCTGTGATTGGCACCAATTGTTCTGGGTGTCAGGGTGCCTCTGCTCTTCCCCTCTTGCTGGTTTTGGGGCTGGGCCCACACTATCTTCTGTGGGGGGAAGCCCCACATCCAGGTGGCCTGCAGTCCCCAGCCCTCACTGGTATAGCGGGCTGCACGGCACTGCACTTTCCGTGCCCATTATTTCAACTTCGGGCCCCCAGCTCAGTGTCATCTCAGCTCCGGTGGTGGACCCACATTTGGCACCTCCTTTCCTGGGCATCCTAGTGCCTCTGCCCCTAGTCTCTTGAGGATCCCCGGGTCAAGCTCTCACCTGCTTTTGGGGGGGGAGGGGGGAAGCAACCCGTTGCGGCCTCGCTCGCTGCACGACGTTGCAGCCTCCACTTTGCCTGCAGGCCTCACCTCTACACTGACAGGAACTCCTGAAAAGAAGACGATATCCAAAACTAGAAGGTAAAAGAGTAGCCAATAGAAGGATCAGGGCAGGAACAGAATATAAAAGGAAATTCAAAAGGGAGTCCAAAGACTCAGACAAGCCAACCGGAAGCGAAGATCCACTAGGCAGGAGCAAGATGCACCAATGAAGTGAGGACACTTTGACAGGAAGTAGAGGGTTGCAACGCAAAGAAAATGGAGAATCCAGTTCCTTAAAATATCCATAGAAATGAAGTGATGTAACAAGAAGAAAGAGGTGTCCATCTTGGATGAGGAATAAGTAATACAAAAAAGAAAGAAACCTCCATTTTGGTTGAGTGTAAATAATGCAGTTCCCTGAGTATGATGGGAACAAGAAAAGAGTAACAAAAGGGCAGACCATGGCTCCATGAAGAATGTGAAAGGCTCTACATGTGTAAGGTGGGAACTGCTTAGATTTTTGCTTTATGGCCATCACACAGACTTGAGGTGCGCCCAATTAATTTGGCATGTAAGCGTCGCGGAGCTCTTCCGTGACACCAAGGCGCCCACAGCTAGCCGTTGCATTAACACACAGCATTTCACAAGGAAGGGGGGAGATGCCACAGGCCGCACCGTGGCCCTTGATGTCAAGGTGAGTCTCATCGCGGGCCAAGGCAGACCCCACTGTGCGAGAAAATATTCTAAGCATGTGAAAATGAAATATGTAGGTGCTTCCTAGTCTGAGATAAAATTATTAAACTGTATATCCCAATGCTCTTATAAGGAGCAGCCAAGCCTATCACAGTGAAAATAGCCTTAAAGGCATTTGCACTGTCAGGGCATGTTTAACATTATGGGGGTCATTCTGACCCTTGCAGTCAGTGTTAAAGCGGCGGCCAACCCGCCAACAGGCTGGCGGTCCAAAAAATGGAATTCTGACCCTGGCGGGAACCGCCAACACAGGCCGCCGCTTTAACACTCCGACCGCCACGGCGGCACAAACAAACAGCGCGGCGGTCACCGCCAACAGCCAGGCGGCAGACAATGTACCGCCCACCCTATCACGACTCACCAATCCGCCACCTTTTCCGGGGCGGGAGCCCCGCCGATAAAAACACGGCGGAAACAGACATTTCCAATGGAAAACGCTCACCTCGACACACTCCACGCGGAATCAAGACAGCATGGAACCGGAACTCCACATCCTCCCAGCCATTGCCTTCCTGCTCTTCTTCCAGGATCGCGAACGTCACCGCAGACGACAACGGTGAGTACTGCACCTACGACACAGGGGAGGGGGGAGGAGGAAAGGTTACGGGCACACACATACGCCACACACCCACACCCACCCTCACCCCCACCGAAATACCTACACACCAATGCAGATTGAAAAGTCAGAGTGACACCCCCAAAACAAAAATGCAAAGACAAAAGGCAATGATTGTAAAAATAGAACTATATTATATCAATAATTAAGTATAGCGAACTTAGCAATATATAAAGAATTATTACACATCTAGAACTATATATATACAAGTAGCAAAAGTCCGGCACAGTTTTGCAAGGTCCAAATGTCCGTGGGCCAATGTGCAGCAACACATGGGCAAAGCCCACACACGAGATCGAGTCCATTAGAGAGAACACTGCTGGGGCATCACAAACATAAAATACTGGCACCTCAGGGGGAAGGGAAGGGGGCACTTCAGCCACATGAGTCCACGACGCCAGATCCACGAAGGGCCTCCATGCCCACTGTGCCATCCTGGGGAGTGCAAAGCCACAGTCTCTCAAGTCTCTACAGTGGGTGGATTGCCCACTGTGCCATCCTGGGGGGTGCAAAGCCACAGTCCATCAGGTGGATTACAGAGTCCACTGGTCATGGAGGAGGCATGGTGGGCAGAGTGCCTCGTGAAGCCCTGCCCGACACAGAACCGGGCCTGCCAATGGGCCAGCGGTGCTTGACAGGAGGGCCCAGCGGAGCGGTGCTTGACAGGAGGCCCCAGCGGAGCGGTGCTTGACAGGAGGGCCCAGCGGAGCGGTGCTTGACAGGAGGGCCCAGCGGAGCGGTGCTTGACAGGAGGCTCCAGCGGAGCGGTGCTTGACAGGAGGGCCCAGCGGAGCGGTGCTTGACAGGAGGGCCCAGCGGAGCGGTGCTTGACAGGAGGCCCCAGCGGAGCGGTGCTTGACAGGAGGCCCCAGCGGAGCGGTGCTTGACAGGAGGGCCCAGCGGAGCGGTGCTTGAGATGAGGGCCCAGCGGAGCGGTGCTTGACAGGAGGCCCAGCGGAGCGGTGCTTGACAGGAGGGCCTAGCGGAGCGGTGCTTGACAGGAGGGCCCAGCGGAGCGGTGTTTGACAGGAGGCCCCAGCGGAGCGGTGCTTGACAGGAGGGCCCAGCGGAGCGGTGCTTGACAGGAGGGCCCAGCGGAGCAGTGCTTGACAGGAGGGCCCAGCGGAGCGGTGCTTGACAGGAGGCCCCAGCGGAGCGGTGCTTGACAGGAGGGCCCAGCGGAGCGGTGCTTGACAGGAGGGCCCTGTTCAGCGGTGCCAGTCTTGGCGGGGCCCTGTTCAGCGGTGCTTCTCACGGCGGGGCCCTGTTCAGCGGTGCTTCTCACGGCGGGGCCCTGTTCAGCGGTGCTTCTCACGGCGGGGCCCTGTTCAGCGGTGCCTGTCTTGGCGGGGCCCTGTTCAGCGGTGCTTCTCACGGCGGGGCCCTGTTCAGCGGTGCCTGTCTTGGCGGGGCCCTGTTCAGCGGTGCCTGCCTTGGCGGGGCCCTGTTCAGCGGTGCTTCTCATGGCGGGGACCTGTTCAGCGGTGCTTCTCACGGCGGGGACCTGTTCAGCGGTGCTTCTCACGGCGGGGACCTGTTCAGCGGTGCTTCTCACGGCGGGGCCCTGTTCAGCGGTGCCTGTCTTGGCGGGGCCCTGTTCAGCGGTGCTTCTCACGGCGGGGCCCTGTTCAGCGGTGCTTCTCACGGCGGGGACCTGTTCAGCGGTGCTCCTCACGGCGGGGCCCTGTTCAGCGGTGCTCCTCACGGCGGGGCCCTGTTCAGCGGTGCTTCTCACGGCGGGGCCCTGTTCAGCGGTGCTCCTCAGGGCGGGGCCCTGTTCAACGGTGCTCCTCACGGCGGGGACCTGTTCAGCGGTGCTTCTCACGGTGGGGACCTGTTCAGCGGTGCCTGTCTTGGCGGGGCCCTGTTCAGCGGTGCCTGTCTTGAGTTTCGAGTGAACCACACCTGGCCAATACTTCCTGCTCAGTCAGCATCGGACCTTTCCGTTGCGGGGCCCTCCTGTGATGGAGTCCTGGGGCCCTGGGTCTCCTCCGATACCCCCGGAATGGGGCTGGTGGGGCCCTCATGGCCAGGTCGGCTGCTCCCTGCCTTTTGCACCTTGCTGCCCTTGCCCTCCTTGGCAGACTCTCCATGGCCCTTGGCTCCCTTACCCGATGTGGCAGGTGACGGTGCAAGGCTACCCTCCTTGGGGGCAGGCGTATCAGGCCTGTCGCGCCTGCCCTTCAGTTTTTTGCTCCTCTTCCCAGGGGGGGGCTGGCTGTGCCTTTGCTGCTGGCCGATGTCCCTGCACAAGGAAAGGGCAGACTCCAAAAACCAGCCACGACGTTCTTGGGAGTTGCTGGGCTGGTGGTGGCTGAGGTGTTTTTGGAACTCTTACGAGATGGAGGGGGTGGGTCAGGTGAGGAAAAGAGGTCCAGTTTATAGAGGATTCGTTTTTTAGGAGCTATGGGAAGGGTAGCTGGAGTGGGTATGGGAGTGGAGGAAGAGGATGTGGTTGTAGGAGAGTCAAGTCTGGTGTCTTTGGGTGCAGGTGCTTGGGCTGGAGGCTGACGTGAGGTGGATGGCTGTTGGTTGGGTGCCTGCCTGCGTTTGTGTTGTTTGGAAGCGGGGGTGACAGACACACTGGGAGAGGACACAGGGGACGTGTACATGGCAGTGGGGGTGGTGACTGCACGTGTGCGGACTGGTGTGGAGGGTGTGCTGGTGATGGGTGTACTGGCTGATGGTGGTGTGCATGCAGGTGTGAGTGTAGACGTCACAGAGAGGGAGGAGGGAGACGAGGAGGTGGGGGACACAGAGGAGGTAGTGGCTGTTGGCATGTCTGCATCTGTATGTTGCTTGTGTGAATGCTTCTGTGTTCTGTGGTGCTTATGTCTGGATGAGCTTCCCTTGAGTGTTGAGGTGTGTGCAGGCTGGTCTGTAGGTGTGGATGGGATAGGCAGAGGAACAGGGGAGTGGGACTGGGTGGAGGGAGTTAGAAGAGGGAGGCTGGAGACAGGGACAATTGCTGCCGTCAGTGCTGAGGCCAGAGCGTTGAACGATCGCTGATGGGCACCCTGACCCGAATGAAGGCCCTCCAGGTATGCATTGCTTTGATGCACCTCCCTCTCCACAGCCTGGATGGCATTCAAAAGGGTAGACTGCCCAACAATGATGGTCCTCAGGAGGTCAATGACCTCCTCACTGAGGGCAGCAGGAGTGACTGGGGCAGGGCCTGAGGTGCCTGGGGCGAAGGAGATGGCCGCCTTCCTGGCTGTGCGGGCACGGGCCGAAGGCCGAGGGGCTGCTGGGAGGGCAGAGCTGGTGCGCTGGGTGGCGGCTGTACCTGTAGTATCGGTGGGCACGGATGTTGCCGCCACCGCAAGGGAGCTCCCATCCGAGGACGTGTCGGTGTCACTGACGTCTGCACGGGTCCCCGTGGTGGAGCCCCCCTCGCCCTCCGTCTCACTGGTCATGTCGGAGTCCGTTGCATGGCCCTCCGGGGCCATGTGAGATGCAGCTCCCTCTTGCGCCGATGCCACTTCTCCTCCGCCTGATGATGCTAATGCACACATTCACCGAAAAACAAAGAAAATGGGGGGGGGGGGGATGGAGAAATAAAGACAAGTTGAGTGCATGCATTGGGGACACCGTTGGCGGAGAGGACAGACACAGAAGCCCCCTGCACTACGCTGCGCACTTGGGGTACACTACTCATTCCCTGGGACATGCCCTACAAGCCTATGGGCGACAACTGCCCACACAGAATACACAGGTCCATGAATAGCGTTACTAGGCACCCTACAGAGGTGGGGGGTGGGGGCACAGGACCATACCTCACAGAGGGGCCTAGCCACAGCCCTCCTCCCCCACCCAGGCACCTCCACTGCGCGCAAATATAGCTGAATGTGCTGGTACTCACCCCCTTGTGTCTGCTGTGATGTCCTCAAGCGCCCATCTAAATCGGGGTAGGCCACCGCCAGGATCCGGGACATCAGGGGGGTCAAGGTACGACTGGCACCCCTCCTAGGTTGGGAGGCCATCCCCAGCAGAGCCTCGGCGGTCTTCCTGCTCCCGCGGCGGATGTCCTCCCACCTCTTGCGGCAGTGGGTGCCCTGTCTGTTGTGGACCCCCAGGGCCTGGACGTCCTTGGCGATGGCACGCCAAATATCGATCTTTTGATGGGCGCTGACCTATGTGACCTGTACAGGGGGGGAAAAGAAACATCATCACTTTTCTGCATGCTCGATGTGAGTGGCCCCCCCTCCCCAAACTTGCCAGGTGGCACATGCTCTCATCTGTCGTGCCATGCATTCGTAATTCGCTCCCCTCCCCTCCATCGTACATCCACCCCACTCATCACAGGCATTGCCCACTATGCATTGGCCCCCGTGTACTCACCTGTTGGTCTGGAGGACTGTAGAGTAGCGCATACTGGGGGAGGACCCCGTCCACGAGCTTCTCCAACTCTTTGGAACTGAAGGCGGAGGCCCTTTCCCCAGTTGCAGCAGCCATTGTCACTTCCAGACCGAGGTCACAGCAGCACTTGCAGTATAGGTCCTCTCCTGTGGATGCTCAGGTCTCGTGTGATTAAGCAGAGAGAAAATGGCGGTCACGCCCGCGGCGGTGCGTACCGCGACCGCCGGCGCACATCGTCATTGGCTCCTGAAACCCATAGGGTTCAATGTTAACCAATGCTGCTTTGCGCCGCGGTCTTCGACCGCCTACCGCCACGGCGTGCCACGCCAGCGCAATGACCTCACTTCACATTGTCACATTTCACAGGTCAGGCAGCCGCCATTTCAAGGGCCCACATGGCTTAATTCCTACTGCGTCACACATGGCTAGGCCTTGCATCGACACTCATACAAGCTATTCAATCCAGAGAGATTCGTGTACTGTGCAGGCTGTGGGAACTTACCTGTGGGTTGATTGACTCTGTGCTCCATGTTGTCCTTCCTAGGCACCGTCCGCTGGGACTTGCGAGGAGACGGAGGAATGTTCCCGTGTACAGACCGCTGGTGGACCTGTCGACAATGGAAGAACGACATGTCATACTCACCTACAGACTCAACAGTGCCACTATACAGGAACTGTGTGCCCAGCTGGAGCCAGACCGGATGTCACCCATCCGCCAACCCACAGGGATTCCGCCTCTAGTGCAGGTGCTGTCAGTACTCCATTTTTTTGGCTAGTGGATCATTTCAAACTACAGTGGCCATTTCATCTGGGATGTCTCAGCCTATGTTTTCAAGGGTGTTGTCCAGAGTGTTGTCTGCCCTGATGAAATACATGCGGAGCTACATCATTTTCCCTGAGGTGGTTGACTTGCCTACAGTGAAGGGTGATTTCTATGCCCTTGGACACATTCCCAATATCATTGGTGCCATTGATGGTACCCATGTGGCTTTGGTCCCCCCAAAAGACAATGAACAGGTGTACAGGAACCGAAAAAGTTATCATTCCATGAATGTCCAGGTCGTCTGTTTGGCTGACCAGTACATCTCCCATGTAAATGCCAAGTTCCCAGGGTCAGTGCATGACGCGTACGTCATGCGAAATAGCAGCATCCCTTATGTGATGGAACAGCTACAGAGACAGCGTGTGTGGCTAATTGGTGACTCTGGTTACCCCAACCTGCCTTGGCTATTGACCCCAGTGAGGAATCCCAGGACAAGGGCAGAGGAACGGTACAATGAGGCCCATGGGCGTACTAGGAGGGTGATCGAGCGGACCTTCGGCCTCCTGAAGGCCAGGTTTAGGTGCCTGCATATGACAGGTGGATCCCTAATGTACTCACCAAAGAAGGTGTGTCATATCATCGTGGCCTGCTGCATGCTTCATAACCTGGCTTTGCGACGCCAGGTGCCTTTCCTGCAGGAGGATGGTCCAGATGGTGGTGTTGTGGCCGCTGTGGAGCCTGCGGAGAGTGAAGAGGAGGAAGACGAAGAGGACGACACAGACAACAGGGACAGAGTGATACTGCAGTATTTCCAGTAACACACAGGTAAGAATCTACTCCTGCATTTTATTATATCTGTAACAGTACTGGCTCTCTACTGTCTGACCTTTCACCCCAATGTATGGTAACTTAGTTGTGAATTTGCCTTCCTATTTCAGTGATGTGGTCCCCACGGAGTGCCCTCTGGTTTATTTCCCCATGGACTACCGCTGTGTGACACTGGTATGTTGTCATCACAATGTATTTGGACATTTTTGGTTGGTTATATCGAATACATTTGGTTTAAAAAAATTAATAGCAGACTCCAGATGGTTTTTGTGCAATAATTGTGTTTATTGAAGTGCAAAAATTGGTGTATAGTTTAAAAAAGGGTGATGGGTGATGGTGGAGGCATGTCCATGGCAGAGTCCAGACTCACGTTCGCACAGGTGCATTGTCCATATGCCTGTGGAAGGTGGAGCAGGGGCAGTTCAAGGTTGGACAGGGTGAACAAGTGGGACAGTGGGATGACATCCAGGGGGATCCGTGCATGGCGGGGGTCTTGACATCCTACTCTGTCTTCTTCCTCGATCTCAGGCCTTTCTTGCGGGGTGGTTCATGTTCTGCAGGGGGTGGGGTCCGGGTGGGCCGTTGCTGTTGTGTCGGGGCCTCCTGACCACTAGCGCCGGCGGAGGTGGTGGGCTGTTCTTCCTCCATTCTAGTGGCAGGGGCCCTTTGGGGGGCCACATGTTCCCGCAATGTGGTGACAATCTGGTTGAGTGCCACCACGATTGTACCCATTGCGGAACTGATGCTGCGCAGTTATTCCCGGAACCCCATGTACTGGCCCTCCTGCCTGGCCTGGATCTCCTGGAACCTGGCCAGGACCGTCGCCATCGTCTCTTGGGAGTGGTGGTACGCTCCCATGATGGTGGTGAGGGCCTCTTGGACAGTGGGTTCCCTAGGCCTGTCCTCCCTCTGTCGCACAGCAGCCCTCCCAGTTCCCCTTTGTTCCTGGGCCTCTGTCCCCTGGACGGTGTGCCCACTACCACTGCCCCCAGGTCCCTGTTGTTGTTGGGGTGGTGGGTTGCCCTGGGTGCCCTGTAGTGGTAGATACACCGCTGCTTGACCTGTCCTGGAGACAGAGGCATGGGCCCACTGGGTGGGTGCTGTGCTGGGGTTTCCAGAGGGGGGTAGGTCTGCTGTGGCCTGTGGCTGCCTGAGGGGAACCGACTGTCCAGAGTTCCCCTATGGTCCGGGCTGGTCATCAGGTTCTAGGTCGACAGAGCTGCTGTCATCACTGAGGGCCTGTTCTGGGGGTGGGATGGACATTTCTGGACCCTCCGGGCCGGTGTGTTGGCGTTCGGGCCCTGCAGGGGTAAAAGAGTATGGTTATTGCTTCTGTGTGTGCCATGGCATGCGAATTGTGGGTGCCCTTGTCCCCCAGTGCTGGCATTCCCTTGTGGGAGGAGTTGTGAGGGTGGTTTGGGGGGGGGGGGGGGATGGGTATGTGCAGTGGTCATGCTTAGGTGATGGGTGTCCATGGTTTGTGTTGGCATTCAGGGGTTGGTGTTGGTTTGGGTGGGTTGTGCTGGTGAGACATTAGCAGGGAGGATATGTGCTGGGGGGTTGGGGGTGAGGGTGGGGGCGGGGGTTGGCATGCTGGTGGTTGGGGGGGGGGAAGTAGTTGAGATTAGACTTACCAGAGTCCATTCCTCCGCCTACTCCAGCGAGGCCCTCAGGATGCAGGATGTTCAAGACCTCTTGCTCCCATGCTGTGAATTCGGGTGGAGTGGGTGGGGGTCCGCCGCCAGTCTTCTGCACAGCGATGTTGTGTCTTGACACCATCGCCCGCACCTTCCCCCGTAGGTCGTTCCAGCGCTTTCGGATGTCTTCCCGATTTCTGGGATGCTGTCCCACAGCGTTGACCCTGTCGACGATCCTTTGCCATAGCTCCGCCTTCCTGGCTATTGTGGTGTGTTGCACCTGTGTGCCGAAGAGCTGGGGCTCTACCCTAATTATTTCCTCCACCATGACCCTGAGTTCTTGGTCCGAGAACCTGGGGTGTCTTTGGGGTGCCATGGGGTGGTGTGGGGTGGTGTTTGAGGTGATGAGTGTAGTGGTGTGTGGTGTTTTGTGCGTAGATGTAGTGTGGGGGATGATGTTGGGTTCCTGTGTGTGTTGTGGTTTGCGTTCCCTGTGCTCTCTCTCTGTGTATTGCGCCTTGTCTCTGAATTTCGATTTGTGGGGGTTTGTGGGTGATGTGGGTGTGTGTTTTATATCGTATTGATTGTGTGGGAGTGGTGTTTGTATGTGTATCAGGTGTGTGTATTTTGAATTATCCAATGTGGCTGTGTTTTGTAAAGGTGTGTGTATTTTGAGCGCGGCGGTGTGTACCGCCAATGGGATACCGCGGTTGAAAGACCGCGGCGTGGATTCGTGGGTCGTAATGGAATGGGCGTATTTCTGTTGGCGTGACGGTGGAGGTTTGGTCATCTCCAGTTTATCGCTGACCACTGATGTGGCGGCCTTCAGTGGAGGTCGGGTTTTTGGCGGTTTGGCAGTTGTGGGTCAGAATGACCCTGGCGGGTTACCGCGGCCGCGGCGGTGTTATGGCGGTCTTCTGACCGGCGGTAACTGCCTTTTACCGCCAGGGTCAGAATGACCCCCTATATTTTTACATGTACTACTTCAAATACCATGCACCCTGCCTTATGGGCAGCAAGGCCTAATCTGGGGTGACCTATTAGAATGTGAAAGAATGGTGTATGCCTCTCAAAAGGGTTAATTTCCAGGGCACAAGTGGTGGACCTGCAGTCATGTTTACACTGTAGTGGGTTGCACTATGGATTCTGCAGTCTACTTGGACCTTTACTTTACAAGCCCCAGGTACACTTATGTACCATATACTAGGGTCTTTTAGGTAAGTTAAATATGACCATTAGGGGTATGCCAATTTCATCATTTTGAGAGGGGGAGCAAGGATCATTTATCTGGTTAGCAGGGGTAAAGTACACGGTATTCTAGAGTCTGCAAAAAAGTCAAGGAAAAAAATATGGGGTGTTACATTTCAAAAGTTGGTCATTTCCTACACTTGCACAGTGTAAGAGACTACAATTGCACCGTTTTTCGGACTGTTTTGAGTCAGCTAACATCACATCAAATAAAGAGGAGTTTACACATATAAGGAAAATTACAGGTGCATAAACAGTAAGTTATGATTTCATGTTCTACATCTTGATTCATATGCTCGGGGTTGGTTGAATTTAACTTACAAGAAAATCTGCCAGCATATCGAATGTCTCACCATCATTAGTTTAGGATTTGGGGCATAACAGTGGGTTGGCAAAGAATACTACACCAGGAGTGATGCAGTGAACGCCCACAATTTCAGTGTGTGGAAATCACATACATTTTCCAGATAGCACTCGACTCTGAAAACAATGCAAGCATACTCATCTTAAAGGCAACGAAAATGACTTAAAGAGGATACGATAGAAAAACGTACACTCCAGTGTTTTTGGTGAGTGTGAGAAAGGGGTTACGCCGTGAAGGGAAATGTTTTGAAACAGCAGACAAATAAAAGCCAAGAAAATGTTCCCTATTGCACACTTGCATTATAACACATGAATGCTGCTAGGACAAGAATGTCACCTCCACGAATCAGCAGAGCATGCACTCCCTCCCTAATTTCCCAATGATATATTTCAGCAGCTTTCTGTTCATTTTTTTGCCCCGGTACAGATAAACATCGAGCTTGTATGCTGAGGTCTTGTGGCATGGCTTGAGTGAGGCCCAGGGCTGGCCTGTGTGGTCTGGAGGGGAACACCAAGTCCTTTGCTGACAATGATTAGTGTCCTCTCACGAGGTTAAAAAATAATGGCATAGGTGGCAGCAATTTAATAGAGACCTGGGAAGTGGCGTTTTGTCTGCTACCTGTACTGTAGAGTAGCCTATTTTATTTAAGAGTTCCACCAGTACCTCTCACCGCAGCACCTGGATCTAGGACCGGGATGAAAGGATGGATTGTGCCTGCCACTAAATCATTCTTGAGATCCCCCTGAAGTGGATGAGGCTCTTTCTCATGGGTGTGCACAAACAATCTCTGTGTATTAGCCAGATCCCTTTGTGCTATTATTCCACAAGCCTCTGCCAGGGAAATCTCGGTTCCAGTCTCCTGCCTGCCAAATTTGCAGGACAAATTCATGTGACTGAGTAGCTAACTTGTAGTGAAACTCATCCTGAAACCAAACATAACTCACACAAAGAAGGGGTTTGGAATCCTCATTTTAATCAGCTACTCTGGTACAAATACAGGATGACATCCTCAGATCAGTGTTTCAGGGACTTCTGACTGCCCATGTCAGGCCGTCTTCAGCAGTATTGAATTGTGGAAAATTTCTGAGTTCCAGGACTGGTCGCTTCAGCAGATCATCTCTCTTAGGGCAAGAACTGAAGAACCAGAACCTTATGGGCCTGGCGGCGCAGGGTACGCCTAAAATCTCCTTGGATTCACCTGCCTCAACTAACAGAGACACGGGACACTCTGTCAGGCGTAAAAGATCAGATTTTATTAGCTGCAGCTAGTACAGTTGTCCAAGAAGTACACAAGGTATGTTCTGAGGAGACTGCCACTTTACTTTGTGGCGCACAATCTTATATACCGTATAAAAACCATTTATTAACTACATACACTCCCAGAACACATAGAAAGGAGCCAGTAAGAATAATGTAAAGATAGAACAGAGCCAATAGAAATGTCGGAAAACAAGACAGCACCAATAGAAGGAATTTGAAAACAAAGTATCAAGTGACTTAAGGTTGCCTCCCCTCCAGCTGTGTTTGTCACCCCTCCCTTGAACTAATTCATTAATCGATCCACAACGAAGTTGCATGTGGTGTGATAAGTTTGTGTGCGTTTGGAGGACAGTTGTGAAATGAGAGAATACTAGCAAAGGACAGCGAAGGCCAGACGATAAGATAAGATCGGCGGAGAATAGTGTGAGCCTACAGATAGTTGAAACAAGGATTAGAAAACCAGACAGGGATTAGTGTACTCGGTCAGACCTTAATACCAGCCTTGTAAAGATAGAGGCAGAAGGCTGTTTTGAACACCATGTTGCAGAATAAGCAGAAAAGGCAGAATGGACTTCGTTCGCTGTGCTGCCTGAGTGAAGGCAACATAAAATGGCGGCGGGCCACAAAATGGCGGGTCGATACGATCGTATTAAAAATCGAATTTCCTCAGACCCTCCTTTTGCCAGAACTCAGGCAAGATACACAAACTCATGTTAATCTGAGTCGATGTCTATGGCCATGAGGTCATCAAGCTGTTGCTGTACCATCATTTTGATATTCTCTGCTCTTTGTGACTTGGGTTTGGGAATACATGCAGTAGCACATAGGTTGCAGATGGCAGGACCGCAGTGCATACAAAGACAAGAGAATATAAAAGCTAAAATTACTCCAAAGAATGTCAATACCTTCCAACCCCATTTGGACAGTATTCCCCAAAACCACTCTGAAAAGGACCAATCTCCTTCGTCCTGATGAATCGACTCGGAGATTATGTGTAACTTAGAGATAGCTTGGTATACTGTCGGAGCGTCATTAGGTATGAAAATACAGCAACTTGATCCGATCAATTTGCATACTCCACCACGGTCCGCAAGAACAAAGTCTAAGGCAACACGGTTCTGCAAGGTCATAAGACGATCAGCCTGTAGTTCAGCTGTAATGTTACTTAAAGCTCCTACAGTGATGTCTATGGTGGTTTCTACGACACGAACCAATTGCCTTATATTTCTGCTGTTGGCCATTGGACCCCAGAAGGGAAGAAATCCTTTGAGGAAATCTCCTCCCTCTTGTCCTGCTGTGTCTTTCGAATCCACAATCCCTCTGCCATATCTATTTTTATGATGGTTCGCAGGAGCGGTGTATGTAGGGGGAAGAAGAAAGGCTATATAACAAGTACCAGAGAAATCAGCTGGCAACCATGTATAAGCCCTATCGTGGCAAACGAAGTATGTACCTTGAGATGGTACTAACGGCAGTGAATTCAGGGCTGAATAAACATATGTATGGGAACATAAACTTTCTCTTTGTCCGGTGTTTGGAGTTCTACCATTTATTTGCAGACAGAAATGTCCTTGTTGGGGTATGACCCGTATCGGAGGAGATTTTCCTTGCTCAACCTTATCATTGAGGCTGGAAATGTAATTAGTTATGTTCCAATTGGTATATGCTTTTCTTTCATCTATGGAAGCTTCACTTTTTTCCATGATTTTAGCCATAGCTACCATTCCTTTTATCAATAAACTATGACTGAAATCTGAACCAACACTATGTGAACTGACAGGTTGTTTAATTTTACTTTGATATGCATTATTGAAAATGACAAAATAAGCCCAAGCGGAACCTTCATAGGAGAATGGAAGAACTAAATATGGCATTCCTTTTTCTACCGTATGTGGTATGAGTCCACACACCCAACAGTCAGTTGTATTGATCACTAACTGATGTTGATGTAACAACTGGAATAAGGAATTGTTAAAGTATTCAGTTCTTCTGATGAGTTCATGCTGGGGAAGAGTGTGAAATAGGTGCGGAGAGATAGTAGAAGAAGATGTAGAGGTAGGAGAAGAGACAACTTTTTGCTGCAGAGTAATAATGATCCAGTTTACAGATGCCAAAAGAATACACGACAATATAATGACGCATAGAGCAATACTACAACGACTATATATTTCTTTACAATTATTCTTTACATTTTGACTTTCTCTTTTATCTAATGTAGCCTCCATCTTTCTAAGTGGATGCTCACGGCAATCTTCCTCAATCACTGTAGTCACGATTATCTACCGTCCTATGACACTGTGAGGTCCTGCAGGCCTATTGCCACTTACTCAGGTCGTAACTAAGACTCCTACCGTGACCCTGCAACCGGGATAGAGTACTACATAGGAGAGAAATTTACAAGTTCTTTGGTCTTGGTCTCAAATTATAGCGTTCCTGTCCAGAGGCAGTCTGGTTTTGAAACAATGTTCCTGGATTTGTCGTGTTCAAGCGACGATGCAATGGTATTGCTTCTTGGAGGATGTCGTCGTCCTCTTTCTCAGAAAGTGTTCCAATTAGACGCGCATCACTGAATGGTACAAATTGCGGAACTTTCTCACTTTCAGAGTCACTGATGCCTCTACGGACCCACTGATCGAAAGGCAAGGGCAAAGGCACTTTCTTGCAGTGCACGGCATGCACCCAGTTTTTCTTTCCTTCGACTTTAACTGCTGTTCTTGTGGTCAAAAGAACCAGGCGTGGCTCTCTCCATCTGGGCTCCAAATTTCTCTGTCGTTGGAAATTTTTCGTGCAGACCCAGTCACCTGGTCGGATGGAATGACCTGGGTCTGTGGAAGCCTCTGGTAGAGCACTCTGAACCTGTTGATGAAGAACACGCAATTTAGTTGTAAGGTCATGCAAGTAGTCAATCAACATCGGGTATGGCAAGTCTGAGTATTTCTTAGGGCGAGGAACTCCCCATACATTAGCTGGGCGACCAAATATCACTTCGTAAGGGCTAAGCCCCAAACGAGAGTGTACTGCTGTTCTGGTGGACAGAAGAGCCAATGGTAAAGCATCAGGTCAATTAAGTCCTGTGCTAGCTTGCACCTTAGCAATTTTAAGCTTCAAGGTTCCATTGTAGCATTCTACTAAACCAGCCGACTGTGGGTGATTCGCCGCGTGGAACTTCTGTTTTATGCCAAGACCTGCACAAACTTTTTGCATGACTTGACCCACAAATTCGCTCCCATTGTCACTCCAGACAATGCGCGGCAAACCAAACCTAGGGAAGAATTCTTTCAAAAGTATTTTGGCAGTTGATAAAGCAGTATTGTCCTTCAGAGGGTAGGCTTCTACCCATCTAGAAAAAGCACATACTACCACCAGAACATATTTGAGGTTGTTGCATCGTTCCATGTGAATATAATCGATCTGCAGCACCTCAAATGGATATGTTGGCGGAGCAAAATGACCTGCTGGAGTTGGGGTTCCCTTTCCCGGATTGTACATCAAGCAAACAATACAATGTTTTACTACATTATTTGCACACTTTGGGATCCCCTCATTTTGCCACACTGGAGCCAGAAGTTTACATATTCCTTTTGCACTTAGGTGAGCTGGACCATGTGCCATAGTAACTACAGGTAGTACATAAGCATCTGGTAACAGCCAACGTTGATGTTCTGATAATTCAACCCAACATCCCATCTCATCTAACATTCCTGTACTTTCCTTCCACTTTCTCAACTCATTCTCCGTAGCCTCTCCTTGAATTGATTTCACACTCTCTACTGTATCTTCACACATTCCCTTTTCTCTTACGCAGTTTGCGGGACCTGCAACATACATTCGACTTGTGTTGTCTCTGGCTGTCTTTTTCGCTACCTCATCTGCAAATGCATTTCCTCGACCAACATCGTCCACAATCTTTTTGTGTGCACTACACTTCACGATCGCTATCTGAGTAGGCATTGTAAGTGACTCAAGAAGTTCAGTCACTAATTGACCATGTTGTATCTTAGTACCATGGGAAGTAAAGAATCCTCTTTCCTTCCATAAACGCCCAAAGTTAAACGCTACACCAAAAGCGTATTGGCTATCAGTGTACACGTTTACTCTTTTTCCTTTGGATAACACACACGCTCTAGTTAAGGCTATCAATTCAGCTGCCTGAGCTGAATTATGTCTAATGCGTGCTGTCTCCACAATCGTATGCAAAGTAGTAATAGCGTAGGCTGAAACTGTATCTCCATTCGGGAGCTTGAAACAAGAACCATCTACCCATAGTGTTCCATCTGGATTCACTAATGGCGTGTCTTTTAGGTCAATTCTACCCTTAGTCTCTTCTTCAGTACGGAGAAAACAATCATGCTGTTCAGAGACATCTCTCTCTTCTGGAAGAGGCAACAAAGTAGCTGGATTCAGGGTATTACATCGTTTGATGTGTATGTGACTAGCCAAAAGCGTCAGCTCATATCCGGACAACCGAGCACTCGTAAGATGCTGCGTTTTTGTCCTATTTAGTAAAGTATCCACTGCATGTGGCACCATAACAATGAGAGTATTATCTAGCACTACTCCAGCAGACTGTCGAATAGAAATTGCTGCTGCTGCTGTCGCCTTAAGACAACTAGGCAATGCTTTAGCTACTGGATCTAACGTAGCTGAGAAATATGCGCATGGTCGCTGTTGATCTCCAAAACGCTGCGTTAAGACTGACAATGCACAACCCTCTCTTTCGTGGACATAGAGCGTAAAGGGCTTACTGTAATCAGGAGTACCCAATACAGGAGCAGAACACAAAGCAATACGCAAATCAGTAAAACTCTTCTGACATTCGTCAGTCCACGGAAGAGGCTGAGGCGTATCTTTTAAAGTTAGCGCCAACAGCGGTTTAGCCAATAAAGAGAAACTCGGAATCCACTGTCTACAATAAGAAGTAATGCCCAAAAAAGCACGTACCTCTCTTTGTGTGGATGGCACTGACATTTGTGCAATTGCCTGAATTCGTTCGGGGGTCAATCGTCGTCCCTCCTTTGACAAGAGATGACCCAAATAAGTCACCTCGCGACAGACATATTGTAATTTCGAAGGAGAAACCTTGTGATTCAGATCAAACAAATGACGCAACAGTGCAACGGTCACGTTTTTGCAAATCTCCTCTGAATCAGCGGCAACTAATAAGTCATCCATGTACTGAATGAGAGCGGCACCGGACGGTAAGGAAAAGGCATCAAGATGACATTTTAGAGCTTGACTGTAAATAGAGGGACTTTCACAATAACCTTGAGGTGCGCGTTTAAACCGGAATCTTCGGCCTCCGAGAGAAAAACCAAAAATATCTCTACTCTCTTCGGCGATGGGAATACTAAAGAAAGCATTCTTTAAATCAATAACTGAAAACCAAGTCGCTGTAGAAGGTATCATCGTCAACAGAGCAGTGATATCTGGGACTACAGGAAACTGCGGTACGACAATCTTGTTTACCTCCCGAAGATCAATTACAAAACGATAAACAGGAGGCTGAGAAGGATCAGTGCGTTTAAGAACCGGAAGAACAGGACTGTTACATGTATTTCCTCTCGTTTCCTCAACCACACCCTTCTGAATCAAATCATGGACAATTTCCAGAAGTGCTTTCTCACCTTCAGTAGAGATTCTGTATTGCGGAATACGTGGCATTTCAGCATTGGGCTTAAGAGTAACAACATAAGGTGGGATCTCAAGACAACCAACGTCATTCGGACCCGTAGCCCAAAGCGTTTCGGGAAGAGAAAGCAATTCAGGTGGGAATTGATCTTTTGATAAGTACATTGGACTAGTCATTTTCTGTCCTAGAGTGAGGTATACACCAGAAGGTGAACAATATATCGTAGCATGCATTCTTTTTAATAGATCTAAACCCAACAGATTTTCACCACAACCATTCGTCAGAAGAAGCGGAGCTTCTAAATCACAGGCAAAGGGCAAGAAACTGGATTGCGAACAGGGGCGCCAGAAAATCCTACAGATACATTCGTTAAGCCAGACAAAGGTGCGCCAGGGAGTTTAGAATGAATGATAGAGCTTCTCATGGCACCAGTATCTAAAAGAAATGGCTCTGAAACACCCATTGTAGTGACATTAACATAAGGTCCATTCTGATCAACTGGAATTGACGTAACCCCCTTACTTTGTCCATGGCTGTCCTATTCAAAATGAAGACTTTCATTCCCTCCTTCAATATACTGATCCTCACTGTAATACTGTGTAGACCTAACATTTTGCTGGTCAAAGTAATTTCCGGAATTTGGAGGAACAAAAGAACGCTGCTCTTGGGTTAACACACCTCGACCTCTACCTCTATTTGCTGACTGAGGACCACCACGACCTCGTGAAGCAGATGTTGCTCCATTACGCTGCAACAATGCCGGACAACTGTTCTTAAAATGACCTTCCTCCCTACAATAAGCACATTGATTGGGACCTAGCAAAGGTCTTGGAATGAATGGTTCAGGCTTTTGATACAACCTCTGAAACTGCGGAGGCTGTTGAAACTGAGGCTGAACATAACGAGGAGGATAAGCCTGTTGCAAGAGAACTTTAGTTTTTAATTCTTTCGTCTTTTTCTCTTGTTTTTCCCTTTCTTCTTTGTCTCTATTTTCATAATATTGTGCAGTAGCCAATATCTGGGCGGAAGAAGAAACTGCCCATGAACTCTCGGAGTCTTTTAGCTTGTGTGATAGTTCAGGAAGCAAGTTATATACGAACTTATCCACAAATAATCGCTGTCCCCCTTCTGTAGCCATATCTTGACCACTGTGATCAATGAATGTCTCCTCGAATCGGGTAAAGAAATCGGAAACACTTTCATCTTTCTTTTGTTTACATACTGCTAGCTTATCCCAATTAACTCTCAAAGCAGGCATCATTGTTTTCATTAATGTAATAATCCTACCAGGGAGTTCTGAGATCAAAGCGTCGGGCTTTGCACCACCTACTTGACCTCTATCTGCGGCAATAATAGCGTTCCAATCGCCGCCTAATTCTTGAGCGTGATCCTCTCTACGAATTTTAGCCCATATTGTCTGTGGAACTACATTTCCCATCAACATGTCAATATCTGATAGATTCATAGTACATGCATCAACTGTTTGCGACAACTCTTTATAGTAACCAGCAGGATTTTTGCGTGGATCTGGTAGTGACTGTTTAAGTGCTAAAACTTCAGACCTTTTCCAGGGGACATGTATCCATATGCGCTGAAAATGCGCAGGAATAGCTGGATTAGCACCTGCTGCTGCAACTTCTTCCTTCCATATTGGAGAAACCTCTCTCATGGGATAGTTTTTCAGTGCTGTCCTAACTGAAGGATCAGAATCAGGAAAAGTCTGTGAGAACAATAGGGATCTGAAAGAAATAAGTGTTCTGACAGCGTTTTCAACCTTGGACCCACAATAAGTCCTTTGTCAAAGTCAGCCTGAACATCTAACAGATCCTGTGGGACCGAACCCAAATTCATATCCTCCCATTCTTTAGCGAGAGTATCGCACATAACTTTAAAAACATATCTCTGCGTAGGTGCATTCCATTGCAGAAAGGTGGACATAATATCAGACGTACTATATTGGGGACCCTTCTTGATCCATCTACAAGCAAGTGAGTCCAATTTTTCTCGCTCTTCGGAGTCTGGGAATTGACTACGAGACTGTCTTCGAGAAAAAGCTGGAGACACGTTTAAAGCTTCAAAGAAAGGTGATAAGAGACCAGAGACAGTATCTGCAAATCGCTTACGCATAGATGGAGAATTTGACATAAGGATAGGGGACAAGGTATTAGGTGAATTAACTAAAGGAGCATTAGGAATTGCCAAAGGAGCAGAAGGCAAAGGAGTTAAAGGCAAAGCTGGCATAGGCAATACTTGAGGAGGCAAATGTGGAAAAGCTGGAGCAGGCGGAAGCACAACTGGCGGCTGAACAGGCTGTAACATCGGGGGTGCATTAGCACCTTGTACATAGGGCGGAGGCAATTTCAATAAGTGGGACATTAAGGAATCTTCCTCAAAATCTTTTCTCTTATCAAGGGAAGAGACAGGCAACGTCGGATAGCATTTATCTATTGCCATTCGATGCTGTCTGTCTGAAATTTCCATTGCATTATCTATTTCATCATCTTTAAATTGCTGAGCAGCCTGTATAATCGTCATTCCCTGTGTTTTCCTATCTCGTTTCGCTTGTTTAATTTCTCTCTGTTTGGCTTCCTTACGCCAAAGGCGAAAAGAGTCAAACATTGCCGGCCGGGCTTTTCTTTTAAATAACGTTGCTTCTAAATTATCTAGCACATCAGTTTCGAAACTACCATTTTCTGGCCATTTTAAAACACCATCTTTCTTTGTATATCGGGTCCATGTCTTATTAAAGGCAATAGGACCAACACCATGTTTAGAATAGAGCTCATATGTGGGAGTTCCAACCGAAGGAATCGGACAGGAGTCCTCAAGTTGGGAGTCCCTATTACAACCAAAGCAACAAAGTTTTCCAAACTTAGTCAGACCAGACATCTCACGATTTTTACTGGCTGTTCACAAACATCAAGGGGGTAAAACTTTCAGTTTACACAGCACAAATGCACTTACCCCTCGGCTTTGGCCACTGCAATGGCCAAATCTAAGGACCTAAGGACAAAACAAAGACCAAAATTTGTGGGCGCGACCCACCAAATACTTAACTAAGGATGTCTTCTTACACCAACAGAGGCCCGTCTATCGTCTCGCTTTACCATACATCATCAAAGAAAGGGCCAAGGCAGGGCGGCAGTCAGGGCAGCAGTCGTCAGTAGCCGTCAGGAAGGAGTAACCGCGCTGAAAAAGACCTTCGGACCACTTCGACATACAGGGGTCGCTTGACGTGGCTCGCGATTCCTCCAGAATTTTCTTGCGGGGTTCCTCACGACCTTCAGGCAGAACCGGTACCGCTGAAGCCGCCCCACGTTGGGCGCCAGTTGAAGAACCAGAACCTTATGGGCCTGGCGGCGCAGGGTACGCCTAAAATCTCCTTGGATTCACCTGCCTCAACTAACAGAGACACGGGACACTCTGTCAGGCGTAAAAGATCAGATTTTATTAGCTGCAGCTAGTACAGTTGTCCAAGAAGTACACAAGGTATGTTCTCAGGAGACTGCCACTTTACTTTGTGGCGCACAATCTTATATACCGTATAAAAACCATTTATTAACTACATACACTCCCAGAACACATAGAAAGGAGCCAGTAAGAATAATGTAAAGATAGAACAGAGCCAATAGAAATGTCGGAAAACAAGACAGCACCAATAGAAGGAATTGGAAAACAAAGTATCAAGTGACTTAAGGTTGCCTCCCCTCCAGCTGTGTTTGTCACCCCTCCCTTGAACTAATTCATTAACCGATCCACAACGAAGTTGCATGTGGTGTGATAAGTTTGTGTGCGTTTGGAGGACAGTTGTGAAATGAGAGAATACTAGCAAAGGACAGCGAAGGCCAGACGATAAGATAAGATCGGCGGAGAATAGTGTGAGCCTACAGATAGTTGAAACAAGGATTAGAAAACCAGACAGGGATTAGTGTACTCGGTCAGACCTTAATACCAGCCTTGTAAAGATAGAGGCAGAAGGCTGTTTTGAACACCATGTTGCAGAATAAGCAGAAAAGGCAGAATGGACTTCGTTCGCTGTGCTGCCTGAGTGAAGGCAACATAAAATGGCGGCGGGCCACAAAATGCCGAGTCGATACGATCGTATTAAAAATCGAATTTCCTCAGAACGGAACATAAATTCTGCAACAATTCGGCTAGAAGTGCTTCAGAGGAGGTTTGAGGGAAGGACCTATGACTGAGGAGAGGGGACCACGAGCAGGGACCTTCATAGACAAGTGACCCACAGACCAATTGCCTGTAAAGGAGAAGGAGTTATGCAGGAAAGAATGAACAACGTTAACGGAGCGCTGTGGTTGATTGTGGGCACCGAGTGGCTTGCCTGGAGCTTGGAGCTCACTGCTGTCCCATTCGGCAGCTCCACCACCAGTCAAGTCTCCTGTAGGTACGACACATACGTTGGGGTAGAGGATACACAGAATCTGAAAAAAGATGAACTTTCCCCTTTCACAGTGACATTTTCTTGCCCTACTGCAATAAATGAATCATTGTTTTAAGTTCATAAAAACCAGCACAATATTTTTAAGATTTTATGTGTTTGCATGTATTGCATATTTGATAATATTGTGATGGTTTTTATGAACTTAAAACAATAAATTGATTCATACTGCAATTATCTGATACTAATAGCGAGATCAAAAACAGATCCTTGGGTGGTGGGGGTGTGGTCCAAAGTACGATGCATTAATTTACAATGTACAGGCGTGTATGTTAGCATTTTAAATCCACTTCAAAAGTAGGCCTGGGGAGAAATGTACATTTCATTAATTTTGGTGTCCTGGATAAAGAACAAAACAACTGCCTTATACTGCAACCTAGACAATTAACTATCATAAAATCCTGTTGAGACTGGACCGCCTCGCATTTCCGACAGCTTCGGCAAAAGACCATTCATTTATGTTTTTAAACAAAGATGGATTGAGATGGGAACCAGATGGAGTCTCATTCCAGGTGATACTCTTATGCTAGAAGCAGGTTCCGAGTCGGCCCAAGTGAATTATCCAGGAACTGTGTAATGGGACGCATGCAGGTGTGGCTGAATCCATTCAGCGTGTGCCGAGCGGAGCAGAATCCTAACAGAGGGAGGGGAATTTGAGACTTATTTTCCTTTTGTCAGAATAGGATCCTAGGGATAGCTCAGCCAGACAATCAAGCTGCCTATCAGGGAAACAAGAACTACGTAATCTGTGTCACTTTAAAACAAAAAGATCTTAACAAAGAGCTTTGTCAAGTTCTACTTATATGTAAGGCATGTAGAATCATGTGTCTAACTACACTAATGGTGACCACTTTTAAAGCAATGTATTGTGTTTCGATACTGAATAAGGGTTTAAGTTTCAGTGTGTTTGGTTCTTGGCCTCCAAAGAAATCAACAACAATTACATACACAGCAATATAAAACAACATAACTAAGAGCAAATTAAAATTACAGATAGGATACTATTTAAAAGGACTTGAATTTTTAGGTTGAGCGTTAGCATTTGACCTGGGGTATACTTAAGTATACTTATACTGAGGGTTAAAGCAATTTCATTTATCAGTTGCCCTGTCCTTTAAAAATTCTTGCTCGCTAGTGGTCATTTGTGTCTTTGTGCCTTTACCTCCCTCCTTTTTCTGTAACAGAGCAGTGACCAAGTACTGTATTGTTCCACTTTGGTTTTTTTATCTGTTGATGCAACAGACTGTTTGTGACATTTTTGGGCGCTCGCTTTTAGGCTGGTAGCTGCTTGCATTTTATTGCAGCATTCCATTCCTCCCACCTACTCCCATGTGCTTGACATTTGTTTTGGCTTTATTCCAGTGCTGTCCTCTACCCTGCTCCTAAAATAAGCTTATTTTACTAATAAGCTTATTTTACTAATAAAAGGGCTCCTAAAATAAGCTCATTTTACTAAATAAAAACACCATATGCCCTCACGTTGCATCACAGAGATTCTCTCTCTCTTTCTCCAGGGCCGCTCCCTGCCAGCACTCACAACATAGCATGCAGGTCATTGCTTATCTTTATTGGGAGCCATAAATCATATTAAGCTGCTCTGCTAACTTCATTAGAGCATTTTGTTTTTGCTTGTGGGCACTGTTGTCAAAAGATGACAATTAACTTGTTTGAAATGTGTGAAACCTATAGCATTGCAATTGCTTGTTAGCATTAGTTCTCACTTGAAGGTTTCACAGCGTAAACTTAAAATAGCTTCATTCACAAACAAGTCTGCATCCCTTATCAGCAAACTGCCTTCTATGCCTCTTTGCAGAGTTGGCACAAGCGTTCAGAAAAGACAGCTTCACCACTTACATTGTTCAGGTGTTCTTCATTATGAGACCGCAATATATTTTGGCATTTACTGTCTTTAGGCGTTGTTCCTATTTGAGACCTAAGTGGGTTCTAGGATACGCAGTCTTTCACAACACAGTCTTTTCTATGTTTCTCAATAGTCTTTATTTCATTCACCCAGTCTCCCTACCGCCATGACAATCCTCAAGGAAGCTCAGCTTTTCGGTTGTTACTCCACCTTGGATGTTTCGAAGCATAAAGATCAAATGCATGCAATCAGAAGCAATGGTGCGCTCCATTAGCAGCTATGGATGCGAAGTGAAAGACTGCAAGTACCAGAATGCCCTGTGGCCAGCAGCTCAGAGCTATAAATGCTTCAGGTGCCTTTTATGATACATCTTCTCCTTCTTTGTATGGGCGTAGTCATTGTGATGCCAAACCTTGTATGTAGTTGTACAGTCTGTATGCTATGGCACAGTCTGTGAAGAAATACAGTCAGGGTGCTAAAGTACAGTCTCTAGCAGCAGTAGTAGTAATAGTAGTATAGACATTGTGCTGTGGTGGAGCGTTTATAGCAGTACAATGAGTAGCCACTGAAAAACTTGAGTCAGTGTGCTTCAGTTCAGTGTGTTCAACAGTGTGCTAAGTATAATGTATTGTTTTCAATTATGCAATGAAATGTAACGTTGTTTATACCTCACCGTATAGTTTTTACGTTGTGCATTGCGGCGCACAAGCGCTGCTTTTCCAACGTGTTGGTATCTATGTGAGCTTTTAACCACGCCTATGACCATCACTCGTTCATGGGCTTACCTTTCAAAAATCCTTTGTTACCATTGGTGAATGCTTTGTGTTTGTACCTCCTTGGAGCAGTTTTGTTACTGCCTTGGACATCGACCCTGTTACATGCATAATTGCACGATTACCTATACGTTTCACTGCAAGCAAACTTCTCTTTCCTTTTGTGTCTTTCCTTCGAGTTACTGGCAGCCGTGGTGCTTTCAATCGGCTCGCTTATGTCAACTGTTTTACTTTTCATTTTCAATTTATGTTGCAAGAAAAGTCCAGTTAGGAATTTACAATGCTACTAGCTCTAACGCGAGCAAACCCGCGACCCATTGCATTGCACATGCTTGTCTAAAAAGACTGTAACAATCACTAGGACTTGCATGCGTCCTAATGTAGGACAATGTTTCTGCAGCTGTTCTTATCTTGTGATTGATAAGCTTCAGCCAGAAAACATTTGACATGCAATTTTTAATAATGAACAGCAAAAATATATTGTTTAATTCCTTTTTTTCTAGACGGAAATTGGTATCTCCTCTGCACCGGTTAATTTTTCTATATTTGCAACTTTATTTCTGTGACTTAGGAGAAGAGATTATTCCATTTTTAGCTTGCTAAAAAAGGATTGGAGTTAAAGGTATTCTCATTATTTATTATCACCACATTTTTCCCCCAAGTAAATAGTACTTCTTTCATTTTTGTTTCTGTCTCTAATGCAACAATTTGCAAATTTATTTTTCAATTTACTTAATGTGTGGCTTCTGCTTGGGAAGTTCATATTTCTTCATTAAGAGTTTTAATCGTGCTGCCATGCTTTTGTAGTTTGCTTTGTAATTGCTTAATTATTTTGCTTGACTTTCTGTCACCAACCATTATTCCAGTTACAATGATCTTCTTTCATTAAATAATATTTGTGACTTGTGGATTTTACCGATGAGACCAGACAGCACATTCATTATAAATTAAACACGTGAATATCAGAGATGAGGATGGACATTAAGGGCATCAAACTACAACATATTATCTACCATACCATGCCGTTTTGTGCTCGACAAACCAGGGACTTTGTTTTTTTACTGTTTCCACTAAAACGTCTCATTTTTCTAATTTTCACTCTTGCTAAAGAGTTGTGGTACAGGGTATAGAAGAGATAGTGGGTAGCTGAGCGAGAACTTGAGAGAAAGGAAGACGTGAAAGAGTCGAGAATAAATGAGAAAGGTGGAACAGAAATGAGGATGAAACAACAAGAAGATGATTAAGATATTAAAGCTTGAAAATATATAAATGACAGCCAACGACAAACACAAGAGGAAGAGTGAAAACGAAAGAGGAAGAGTGAGAACGATAAAGACTATAAACACCAAAAGGGAGAATGGACCGTGAGAAAATAAGAACAACGTGGAGGCACTGGTTAGTAATTAGCCACAGACAGCTGGAGCTGTTTGCTGGAAGCACTAATAAATTTATAATAGCGGAGCAAGAGCATATTGACGATGTTTCCATTAGGGCGCAGCTGAGGTGGCTATAGTTTTTTACTGCTTCACAATTACAAACATGTGGAATAGTGGCGCCATCCTGTGTCTATTTTGTATGTTACAAGCAAGCCAGTCACAGTGGCTTTGCCAATTGTTTATTTACATTTTGCCCTGGAGAACATTTTATTTTGAATTAAGGTACCTATTTCTGTCCCTCTAGCATGCCCCGAGGATTGAAGAAACTTATACATTTATGGTAAGGTCCCTGCCCGCCAGATCTAAAGCTCACTGACATACATGTAATTCAATAACAGAGTAACAAGACCTGTTATATGGCACTTTTAATGTACGTTAATTTGACAAACTTCCGAGTGAGTCCGAGGACTGTTAAATTAATCGAACATTATCGGCCATGGTTGAAGCAAATTGGCAAAGCTATCTGGGAAATTTGGTACTGGCGTTCCAGATCAAGGAAGTACCTTAGCCAGTGTACCCTTATTCTGAGCTGCATCATGCACAAGTATAGTTTTCAGAACGGATTACACCACAATGTAATGTTTTTTAAGTACAATAACATCCAGTTTGCAATTTTCTAGATTTTCTCCCAGTCATCAAATGTTAAACAATCAAGTGGGAGAGAAGGTTGGTGTGGCCTTCCAGCGTAGAAGTGAAGATCACAATGCTTATGGGCAAACATAAACATTCCTCTGTATCCTTATTTTACACTGACGGACGTGGATAGGTCGCACCCGGCTTATTATGAGCCTCTTGGACGCCTTTGACGAAGTCTCTGTTTTCACGGTTAATAAACAAAAATCTTTAATTCTGAATATTTCAGTCCCTCCTTCTGAGGCAAAAGCTTTCCAAACCTCAACCCCATTTAAGTGGACCAAGAAGTCAATCAAATATCTTGGACTGAACCAAACCACTACAGGAGAGACATAGGGAAGGCTAATTGGTCACCATTGTGACAGGGACTGATGGAAATTCTCAGGAAGGGGCGGCAACAATATATGTTTTGACTGGTTTGCATAATAATAGTAAACGGGATTGGCTTGCCTATGGTTCTGTACATTTCCAGTCTCCCCTGATTGCGCTTCATTGGTCGGACTAAAAGCTCTCCAAAAGCGATTATTAGCTTGTATACGGGGAGGGAAAACAACGACGAATTCCAGCCAAATTAGTGACTCCCACAGTGAGTGAAAGCCAGGGGTGCCCCAATCTGGTAGCGTATTACAGGGATGCCAACTTAATGTACATATCGGAAAGGCCATCAAGGAAGATCGAAAAGACGTACATTTTCATGGATAGAGCAGTGGCAGGCAGGTCTTTGTGGCACTTCTCTTGGTTAGACTGAATACTTCCCGCCAAAAAGGCATACCTGGCTGTGCCAGCGAAAGCAGCCCTGGAATTATGGGATCAAGTGGCTGTAAAGAAGGCCTGAGAAGTTCATCTCTACCAATAAACCCCTGGCATAAAAACCTATGCATTCTCTTTCTACAGTAGCTAAAGGATTTCCCTCAAAAAGCTGGCCCAGATGAGTACTGGACCCTGCAAGGCCTCTTCTATTACTAGAGTAATGAAAAAACATTTCACCAATGTAAATTAAACTTCAACGTCTCTGAATCAAGACACATACAATAATGCTAGCTCAGAGGCTGGGCTCTTCACCCCCCAAAAAAACGCAGCAACCACATAACCCTCACTGCTGTGAAAAATTGGTTTATAGCTTCTTGTGATCAAAAGGTTTAATATCTAGTACATATCGGTCCCTACTTAATAGTATGCCACTAGATCAACCCAGATTTCAACGCAGATTGTAGGTGGATGTGGGAAGAGATTTCCAGGATAGTCAATGGGCGAAGCTTTGGCACGAAATTCCTAAGACTTTGAAAGCAGCATGCAGCCAAAGTTCCGATGGTACTTTACCCCAGCTAGGCTGAGCCATAGATTTCATACAACCACTGATGTTTGTAGGAGATGTAAGAAGAAAAGGGGGACTTCTGCACATATATGGTGGTCCTGCAAAGTTATTCACACATTCTGTGGGACACCTAGGAAATCCTCTACTGAACAACCCAGAAGCCACATTCCTTGGTAATAGGCCTTGACAATTGTAAAGCTTCATGTCCCAAGAATGGGCCTTGGCTAGACAAACAGTGGGAGTGGCCAGGAAGCTTGTTGCACTCTATTGGAAAAATAGATACCACCTACCATAACCCTATAGATCAGTGGTCTAATACAAGACTTGGCAATGGAGCACATAACACATAACCTCATGCACTACCACAACTTTACAGCAGGGCGGCAGCCATTAATCAGGTACTTCTCCAGACTGGAAATAATATGCTTTCACCCTCCACATTTCAGAGCCTTTTAGCACTCTTGTATCTGAATGACCCAAAGAAGTGCACACACCAGACAGATGACCCTAATTCTCCATCAAACTTCCCAAGTCATTCCATGTGCTGGTTTCCACTCATACAAAAGATGACAGTCCAAGATAGCTACCACTAGCTTTATAGCCCTTGAAACACGGAATATGGCTCCAAAAAATATGAGAATTACATGTTTTCCGTGTGCCTTGTATGACATTGCCTTTGCACCACACAAACATGCTAATCAAATTGATTTAGAGTAAAAAATAAAGTCTTAAATCCATGAACAACGCAAAAGGATGAGGGCCCCTTTGCAGAATATGAAAGGGAGCTGACTCTCCAATTTCCCACAGATATTTTTTGCCCTTGTGCTTAATGTGACCTCCTTGATGTTTTGAGGGCCTCAAGGATGGTTAGGACCCTCCCTCCCTGTACCGTGAGGCTGCAGGGGCCTATGTTAGGCCCCTGGGGCTTACTTGATGTTTGCCTTAATAAAGCAACTCGTGCAAAGCCCCCACCCCCCAAAAAAACTCATATTGTGGTGGCCCTGTTCCCGAAATCAACCTTGGCGTTGACATGCTTCAAGTGTCACTCATTTAGCCCCATAGTGACATGCACCCTGTCTTACGACATGAAACAGGGATGCAGGTGTGGTACTATCAGAGATGCCAGTGTCGATCTGGCGTATGACAGACATGTTTTCTTCAATTGATGAAGGGCCGAAATAGAAGACCACATTAAAATGTTCACATTTTGTATCTTGTGTTTATGCCAAGGAGCCCCAGAACACTTCTTCCACTGGTTTTAGTACCTTCAATCCACAGCTTGACACAAGAAAAGACAGAGGTGCAAGTTGAGAGCTCGCATAGTGTCTCAGTATGGTCACAGTAGTGTATGACAGGTCACTACGGGTGTGCATTGTGATATCAGCGTGGATGTCAACATTAGGACACATGGGCATGCACAATGGCTTGGGTGCATCGTGAAAGCTCTGTGGATGTCTAATTACCGAGACAGCGGTGATAAGAGGAGGATTGACTGAGGTCTACAGCTTGATAAGTACCGGGATTTCAGGTAAACGCAGATCAGGGAAAGTGGCATTGTGAGACATTCAAAACCAAAAGAAAGTACTTACGAGTGCAATCCTGTTATAAACGACTTTCCGTATGCTAAAAAAAAAAACTAGCTATTTTTAAAACACACAAGTTGTAACATCTTCTCTGATCTCCTATATCAGGCCACTGACAGAGCAGCGCTATTTCCCCCTGTGTTTTGCCGTTACTTAGATGCACATATCCCCATTCAGTGCTGAGGGGCATTGCAAAGCCACCCCTTTTTGGGACAGCTGACCGTCCAAATGGAATACTGCATTATCACAAGACAGGCGCTATTTATTGAGATTTTTAAGAGAAAATGAAGTAATGCAGCTGGCACAGCACTTCGAAACGCAGAAATGTGGCGATGATGAAAATGTGTTAATATAATTTATTTTCAACTGGAATGTTTCTGACATTTTTAGGTTGAGACTGTGACAAGGTATGCTCTACCTGCGCTTTCACTTGCAAGACACTATTGTTTATAAAAAAGGGCTGGGATCCCATGGGATCCCACCCCTTGCTTACCATTTATTGGCTTCAGTGTCACTATTCTTTGCTGTCTCCCACTTTAGCCAGTACATGCCAAGTGTCCCTTCCATTCCTTTCTGTGGAGTAAGGATCAAGCAAAGCTTTATTCAGCTTAATTACTACCCGTCTGCTGCTACATGATTGATGTACTATTTTTTCTTCCCTCTTCCCCTTGTGCGTGGTGGTAATTTCCCTTTCCACCCATCTCTTCTCTGTTTTGCTGGCCTGGTATACTGCTTCAGGACTTGGGACCACATTTATAATTAGTGACCCGGCTCCAGTGGCTGGAGGGTTCCTTATTGGTGCTGCCCAGAAGCCTTTGCCACATCACTGCTCAGGGCATCATAGGACCTAAAACATATTTTTACGCTCCTGTAGTTTGACCAATGACTGTCTCTGTCCCAGCCCTTCTGGGACATTTGGAGGACTGTCATAAATCTCCCAACTCCATCCTTAGGCCAGTATGCTTGTTAGGTCAGCAGAAACCCAAATAAGCATTTTTGATCCAGGCTCCATTTTATCAGAGGTGGGATTTACCCAGGGGCATCTGAAGGATTTTGGGAACCCTTGTTCGCAACAGCTTTGAATTTATGATCCACTTTCAGCCCTCTTTAGTCAGGTCACTGAAATTGCACAGGCGCATTGGTCCAAATTCTAAATGTGTTTACATCTAAAATTCAGGGATAGTGATGTGTATTTCTTATATTGTAACATAGCAACACCCCACTAATGTTACTGCAAATAATCTCTGTGAAACTCTCCGGGTTCTCATATGTGAGATCCTGTTTTGATGTAAAATAAACTTTTTTATGGAGATTGCAGGAAACATAAACACATTTGTCTGTAAAATGTCACACATCACCCACATTAAAAATAAAAGCAACATGCTATTTAAAATAAACTGTTTAATACTTATTCAAGGTCATCAAGGCAAAACTCTCTCCAGAACAGGGCTGACTGTATCAGCCCCCCACACCCCAGTAGTATACAGTGATACCTTTCGTCACCATTCATTTTTTGACAGGTTGGAACCCCCCCTCCACCCCGGAAGTGACGTAGGAGCCGGAAGTCCCTCCCCGGAAGTCCAGGGCCAAAAGTCCAGGGCCGGAAGTCCAGCCACTGAGGGTCGGCCCCCCTGAAGGTCATCCCCTAAGGTGTCCAGTTGTGTGAGTACCCTGCACACTGGAATTAATGGATGTGTAGGTGTGTCATAGGTGTAGAGTGATGGTGTGGGGTGCCTAGGGATAGCTGCAAGGCAGGCAATAGGGCCTACTAGGGGTGTTTTAGGGTTGTGGGATGGATGAACAGAGACTTACCTGTGGGGTGCCATGTTTTGTTGGGCAAGGCGGGACATGTCTGGGCATGCATGCATGTCTGTGCATGTTCATCGGGTAGTTGCGGCTGCAGGCTGGTGTTGCTTGAGCAGTGTCGAGCTCCATCAGTGGAATGGGAGTCCTAGAGTGTTGCAGGGCCTTTTTTGGAGGTAGGACAGCCCCCTAGGAGGCGTGGCTGATGCCTATGGAGTTCCTGAATGGTGGCCTGTGATGTAGGGGCGCAGCCTTAGCAGGCCGAGGGCTGGAAATCCATTGGCCTCGAAGAGGCGGGAATTTTGCCGCCTAATTTTAAAATGTCACTGCTGTAAAATGACAGAAGTTGTGAAAATAAAATAAAAAATAAATGCCAAGTCACTGTGGGTGATGTAGAAGGATACACCCCTTTTATGAGCTTACATTGTATATAAGGAGACCCTTAACGCATAGTGTTATACCAGCCGGCAAGAGAGAACCTGGGCATCATGAAGCGGTACAACTATCTCGCATCGAGGGATACCCGTGAGCAGGGGGTGAACACTATTGACAAATATTTTCGCCCCCTGAGTCCCCTGGTAATAGATGAGCAGAAGCTGCAAGAAGTCGCTAAAGAGGAGAGCGCTGAAGTAACAGTTTATCATGAGGACCTGTGTCGGCGGATGGCCTCACTAAGCCTTGAGGATTGACCACAGCTGATATCACCTATTAAGGGCTCAGAAAGCGCCAGCCAAGCCTCAAGTCAAGAGGGAAGCTTTGAAAATAGTTTCACAGAGATGGAAGTTTCGGAAGAAGCTATAATCTCACCCCAATCCCAGGTGTATGAAGATATGAGATCTCTGGAGGCTGAATCAGGGTCAGATCCCGCAGGTGGTCAGCAAGGTGCTGAAATCAGCGACGATCATGAGGCGATGGACTTTGACATCTCGCAAGATTTCAGAGCAGCAGCCGAATCCACTTCAGATGTGGAGGTTAGTATTATCTTAATGTAGATACTTTAAGCATCTGTGATGCATTTTTTTATTTTTTTATTTCTTGTTAACTAATCCCTTTCTTTCTGTTTTGAACTGCAGAAAGCAGCAGAAAATTGCGCCGAGGTTTAGGAGTCTTCAGGGGCTGCTAAGACCTTCATTATGAACTGCTTTTGCTGTTCAAAACAGATTGAAAGTTCCACCAGCCAAAACAACGAATTGTGTAAGGACTATAAAAAAGCATTGGACTTCATAGATCTTGAAAAGGAGACCTCATGTGTAACCTGCCTGGATAGAGAGCATGTTAGGGGTTTTGCAGCCAGAGTTGTGTATGCCTGTCTCAAGAGAGACTTTTATTCTCAATGTTATGGTCATAAAACTAAGGATCCACAACAGACTGCTCATGACTGCCTATATCCATCTTACACAGCTGAAACTACCGGGCAGTCCTAGATGCTTATGCGGCTGCGGTGTTAGTATGTGGTCGGCGACGAAGGACGCCTTTTGGAACAACTATATATACTATATGCGAGGCTTAATCCTGCCACGGATGTCCAGCTTAAATTTAGCCTTTGAACTTCTAACGGAGGATTATTTTAGAAACAAAGGTTTCCTGATGTGCGAGAGAGAATTGTATGAACTATTGATGGCGGCCAGTATCCTAGCCGTGCAGAGTTATTGGCGGGGTGATCAGATTAACCTATACAGTGCTATGGACTATATATCTTTAAAAATATCAAGATATGTGACTCTACGTCGACATCTGAGACAAACACCCGAATTCTATGTGCTTGCATACTGAATAACCTGTATACTACTTTTTTAATGTTGGTACCACCCACAATGTAAGCTTGTAAACTATGGAATGCTAATATTTTGTTATCCTATTTACGTATAATAAAGTGCCTATACACAAAACATGCGTCTTTCATTTTGAGTTTCAGAAGTGCTAACATGTCTGGGGTCTTGTTAAAGAAGCTTTATCATGATACAAAGGATGTTGCGAGCTTTGGAAGCAGCAAAGCGCTGTTAAGAAGGGCTAAAGCTGAAACGGAGTCGATAACCAGAAACCAGGTGAAGGCGTGGCTATCTGGTGAAGAGGCGTATTCACTTCATAAGCCAGCGAGGAGACGCTTTAAGAGGAGACCCACTATTGTTAATGCGCAATTAGATTATCAATGGCAGGTTGACATAATAAGCCTTCAAGATCTAGCCAAGCATAATAATGGAGCCCGGTACATCTTAACAGTAATAGATGTACTGTCTAAAAACGCCTATGCAGAAGCTCTAAATGATAAAAGTGGGGCAAGCGTCACCAGGGCCTTTAAAGTAATCTTCAGGAAAGGCCGAACACCTCAAAAACTACAAACAGATGCCGGAAAAGAATTCTTAAACAAAACCTTCCAGAAATTATTAAAACAGCATGGGGTACAACATTTTATAACACACACGGAGGTAAAAGCAGCAGTTATAGAGCGCTTTAACAGAACCTTAAAATCTAAGATGTGGAGGTACTTCACGGCACACAATATATACCGATACCTCCCCGTTCTACAGGATTTTTTAGCTGTTTATAATGCCAGCTATCACAGAACTATCAGAATGGCGCCTGTAGAGGTAACGGCTGACAATTCTCGAAAGGTGTGGAGGACGGTATACAGCCGCTACTTCGATGCCAAAATAAAGAAGCCTGTTTTTAAAAAAAGGGGACCATGTCAGGGTTTCAAAATTAAAAGGGGCCTTTACGAAAGGATATCAACAGACTTTCAGCAATGAAATATTCATAGTTGATAGTGTTGAGCTTAAAGAAGGTATGTACATTTACAGGCTGAAGGACTACTCTAGTGAACCAGTGACAGGTGTTTTTTACACTGAAGAGTTACAAAAGATCCCAAGCGATGTAAATAGGATTTACAGGGTTGAAAAGATTCTAGAGTGGAAAGGGCAGGGGGCAAAAAAACAGGCCTTTGTTAAATGGCGTGGATGGCCTGAGAAATTTAACAGTTGGGTGCCTGCCGACTACCTGCAGGACGTGTAAGGAACGATAGCTCAAAAAAGAAGAAGAAAGCAATATGGAGACAGCATCCTTTTATATTACATTACCTTCTAACGCATCGATGGCTATGTTCCCGGATAATAAAATATCAAATTATACGGTCAAATTGGCTAAACCGGTGGATTTGAAAGGGGACTGGGAAGTCGCCCTAACAGAAATCCAATACCCCCGCACATGGAATACATTTAAGAGATCAGAATCTAAATTCAGTATAAAGAAGTCACAATCCGAACCTCTATGCATCACAGGTTTTCCCCCGGGATACTACCCTACTGTTAATGCTGTGTTGGATGCCATTAACAAGACAATATCCGGCATTGATGGGTTTTCAGAGGTTCAACTGGTGCTTGATAGTGTTAGAAGGAAAGTTTTTTTTAAGGCGCCCAGCCAGGACGCCCAGTTTGTTACCCGTGGGAAGGTGAGCAGGGTTTTAGGAACTGTTCAGCATATAAAAAGCAAGCATGAGGCAGATCTGACATGTCCAGATATTGATGGTGGGTTTTACACACTCTATGTGTATACAGATATAATAGAACCGCAGAGAGTGGGAGATAGTTATGCTCCCCTGCTGAGGTGGGTTCAAGTGAGGGGCGAAAACAACACAATAGCTAATATTCAATATATTAAGCCTGACTATGTAGCAATTTCTAAAAGTCATTTTGACACTATATTATGGTCTTTGATGATCAGTCTGAGCCGGTGTCCTTTAAATACGGGAAAGTTATTGTTAAGCTTCATTTCAGGCCATGCCGCGGCGGTGACTATTAAGAGCTCATCATGGTGGCTATGAAAGCCTACGGCAACCCTTCTATGTATAGAGAGTATTACAAGCACCAGGCGGGATATGGAGGGCCCCCCTACTTTCAAGGAGCTCCTGTTATGTACGGGGCGGGTCTAGGAGGTTTTTTCCGTAGCTTGTTCAGAAGGGCTATGCCTTTTTTGAGAAAAGGCTATGAAATTGCAAAACCCCATGTAAAGACAGCTGTCCAGAATATTGCCCAAGATGTGGTGGGGTCTGTGAAGTCGGCTGTCATTGAACGTATGAACAGACAACCTCAAGAGGGGTCAGGACTGTTGTACAAGCCACGCCCCAGTATTAAAAGGAAGAGGAGGTCTTCACAACGTCGGGGGCCCCCTGCGCCCTATAAAAAAAGGAAGCGATCTTCAAAAAGGGCTCACAAAAGAAGATCCCCAATGCGGAAGAGAGCTACGAAGAAGAGAACATCCCCTAACGTTAATATTTTCTAAAAGGCTCGCCACCCTGAAACATGGCTTTTGTACATTGCGCTTCGGGTGAATGCGCCAAGTCCGAGTTAGACTTGTTCTCTCTAAAACCCACACAGACTAGTATTGAAAACTGTTTTTTCATGGCGGTATCGCCATTAGCGGCCCTGACGCCACTGGCCCCTATAGAGTTTTATGTATCTGGGTCCATGGATATGTATCTAGATCTCAACAATACGCTGCTACATGTGGTATGTAAAATTGTCAAAGCGGATGGATCTGATATTGCTGCAACCGCTAAAGTGGTTACCGTTGCTTACCCCATAGCGACGATGTTTAATCAGGTGGACATTACCCTGGGTGACAGACTCATCACGCAAAATGACAATATGTACGCCTACAGGGCTTACATGGAGGGTATCCTAAACTACAGCAGCGATGCCTTGGACACACAGCTTTCAGCAGGGCTTTTTTACAAAGATACTTACGCTCAGTTTGAAAACACGGCTCTAGACGGCCCCAATAGCGGGTTTGTAAAAAGAGCAGGGTTTGCTGCAGAGAGTAGAGAGTTCGATCTCCTGGGGCGACTACATTCAGACCTCTTCTTCCAGGATAAACTAATTGTTAATGGCATAGACCTCAAGATCAAACTCAACCGTAACAAAGATGCCTTTTGCCTCATTACTGGGGATGCCGAGCAGTATAAACTGCTCATACAGTCTGCAAGCCTGTATGTAAAGAGAGTGAATGTATCACCATCGGTCAGATTGGCTCACGCTGAAGCTCTACAACTGTTGAATGCTAAATATGCCATTGAAAGAGTCTCTATGAAAGTCTACAGCATACCAGTCGGCACCCGATTAACACAGCAGCAAAATTTGTTTCTGGGGCAGCTACCAAAACTTGTTATTATAGGGTTTCTTGACAATACAGCTTTTAGCGGTGTACACAACTCCAACCCTTTTTATTTCAAGCCCTACGGTATCAACTACGCTGCCCTGGTTCACGAGGGAGCTGTCATACCTGCAAAGCCGTACACACCCAATTTTGGAACTGGAAATTTTATTAGAGAATATCTTGGATAAGTGTCGATAACTGGGAAACACCTGCGTGATTCGGGGGTCGTCGTATCACGCGAAGGATATGGTGCCAGCTACACGCTATTTGCCTTTGATCTGACCCCCGACATGGAAGATGGGGACCATTACAGCCTGTTTAAAAATGGAAATCTAAAAGCTGAAATCCGATTTAGCGCCGCCCTAACTACGAATGTGAACATGGTGGTTCTTGCTGTATTTGATAGCGTCATACAAGTTAATCACGCCTGGCAGATTCTGTTTGATTATCTTTGAAAAGAATATAAAATGGACACTGTAAACATACAAGACTTCTTAAGCCGCCATAAAGATGCTAAGAAATACTTTTTAGGTGTTTATCCAAGCGATCCTCATCATGAACCAGGAACTCACTGGGCTGCTATGTTTTTGGACACTGCCAGGGTAACGGTGTTTGATAGCCTTGCAGAGTTTCCGGAGCATAGCATCTATACAAAACCCATATTCAAGTATTTAAAAAAAGTGGCTTCTAGAGTAGAATATAACAAGTTGCAGGTACAGGATTCACTATCTATTACGTGTGGGGAACATTGTATATATTTCATCTGTAAAATGTCAGAGGGTCTAACTTTTAGAAATGTTTTACATTTATATTCAAGTGATCGCTTAATCAATGATGGGCTTGTTACCCGCTACATGAAAGAAGGCTTGAAACCTATCCTCGCAGCGTTACTAATTAATACGATATTTGTCAAAAGTGTAAAGTTTTATAATGCATGTTTGTGTAATGCTCATGTTCAAAATAAAAATATATGAATAAAAGTCTGTATTTAACCAACTACTCAGACTATGTGGTTTTCTTATTTACGCCGCGCCAAGAAAAAAAAAAGCCAGTAGAGTGTTGAAAGTTATAAATGTTTATGACAAGCATTTTGAAATATTCAAGAATCACACACATAAAACTGTTACAGAGATAAATAGAGAACCATATAGTGAAGACAGGCAGGGAAGCACAGTTCTGTACACCCTCTTTATATACAAAATATACAGGCAAACAGTAACATGCCACAAGCAATTTTTCATATGGGAGTCATCCCTTCATTTTAAATAGAGACTTTTTAGCCTCCAGAGGCACATCTCCAGGGTTACTTGAGGAGGCTAGCTGTGGAAAGAATGGGGAAGTGGGTGATTTTGAAGGTGTGTGAAAGGCAGATGATAGCGGAGGAGATGCACCACTGGCGGTCCTATGGTGTTTCAGAAGTTCAAGTTGGTGGCGGTGTCCTGTGCTACCCACAAGCGATGATGGTATGTTGAGTTCCGCAGCAGCGCTTAGAAACTGATCCCATCCTCTCAGGGCTGTCTGTCGTGAGAGGGTTTTAGGATGTGTGAAACTTTTGATCAGATCGTACATATGTGACCCACCAACTGGTTGTCCCTTGTAGATGAACTCACCACGCTCATTCCATGATGTTAGGTGTTTAGAATCAGGCATTTTACTTCACAACATCTGCGCTGCCCCTCTATAGCGTTGACTTATGTTTTTTAGTAATCTCTCAGCAATAGCGTCAGGGTGTACCTGCGGCTGGGCTAATGGTGATGGTGTTGCCTGGGCTGCCGCGGTTATAGGAGCTGGCTCATCATCAGCAGCGTATAAAGTCAGTTTGTTTTTTTCAGCCTGCATCTGCTTGTAATATTGCAAGAAATTCTGAAGAGCTCGGGAGTAGAGCCCCGCTTTAGCTTCAGGCTTTAAGTCTGTGCGGGCCAAAATATCTTTAATTTCAGCATCCAGGCGGAGTGTTTCAGATCTCCTTATGTCCCATGTATCATTTGTCGAGGGTGTCAGCTGTTCAAGCTGCTGTTGCGGTACTAGATAAATTTTCTGGGCGTAATCCATCAGGTCCGCAACAGGAGGCTTGTAATTAGAGGTATAGCTATACCCAGCAGAGCCCCTATAAAGCCCCCAGACTGCTTTACCAGTTTCTTCTTTGAAGTAAGGGAGACCCTTTTATTACTAAGCTTCTTGATGAGTTGCCGCTTCTTCTTCAGCACCCTGTACTGGCTAGTTGTAATAGGAACATTACCTTTTAGGGTGTTCAGAGCAATTTCTGAAATGGCACCAACTAAGTCGTCTGAAGCAGCACATAGTATGGCTTTTCTCTGAGGGGGACTGGCTGTAACAAGCATTTTCAGGAGGGCCATATTTCGGCGTAAACGGGCGGACATGTTTAACACCGTATGGTGTGGCGCTTTGTGAATAAATGGTTCCTATGCGTTTTAGCGATTCTTTTTATAACCTTTGGGTCTCTGTTTTGGGATGTAGGCGACAGGTAGCTCGGGCGGGAAAATATCAGCCCGCAGTCTGTAGTCTTTCAGAGTACGGGTCTTTAAGTCCACCAATAAGTAGCCATGGGGTTTAGTGGTTGCATCGTTAAAGGCTTCCATAAAAAACTGAGTGTTCCCCGGATACATTTGTTTAGCTAAAAACGGCTATTTGCTGTTTATCCCGGGGGGTTTTAAATAAAACTAGGTAGGAGGCATTGAGAGCTATAGAACGGCTGCTCTTACCCTTGTAAAACAAGTTCTGTACGATGTAACATATACTCAGATTACGATGGTGGGAATATTGCGTAAAAGCTCTCTCTATCTCAGGATGGTCCCCTCCTTCCCGCATAAGATCATCTACAATTACCATATTCTCACGATCCTTGGGCAACAAGTCGTCGTCGTTAATTCTCGTAGGTATCCCTTCTATAAATCTAATATTTGCAAACTGGTGAGTGAGCTCAGTATGAAAATCTTGCCAGCAGGAATAAAGCCAGACAATATTGTTAGGCGTATGGGATAAAACGCTCGGAGCATTTTCTAATAGTTTTTTTATAAAGTAGCTTTTGCCGCAGTTTGAGGGTCCTGCTATAATGCATGAGAAGGGGTGTTGCAACCTGGTATCCATGTTGGTAGAGGTTCTCAGCCGTAATGTATCTTTAATAACCGTAAGGGACCGTTTTGTAGTCTGACATTAAGACCCTTTTTTCGAACACCACTCGTAATGTTTTATGCAAAAGTTGGGTTGTGATTTCCCATTAGTTTTTGGTCCTAACTATAGAAGGTTGACTTACAACGATGGTTTTGTCACAGGAATGAACGGTCTTTGAGGCACACTCATTCACTAGATTCTTTAGACTGTCAAAATGTATTTTTATGGTATTCCTGACATTTAATGTTATACCTTTGACTTTCATACAGACTTTATTGTTAGACGTTTTGTAGCTGTACGTCTTTGGCCCAGTTGACGCGAATTGGACTATGAACTCATCCTTATCTAGTTCACTAGTTAAATCCCCCAGATAATCTCCCAGAGAAGGGTCTTCATCCCCTATTTTGCTCACAAAAATAACAGAGTCTGTGTCATGATACAAACACTGTTCCTGTAGTTTGTCTAGCAATTTGTAAAGCTCCAAACGTGCATGTGCGGTTGTAAAACAAGCTATAAAGATGTTTATATTGTTACTAGTTGTGGGGTACTCTTTAGCATGTTTCCAACCCAGCATGGCCGTATCGTCGTTAATAAACTCACAGGTGGATACGTCATAACAGGGTGCAAAAAGGTAATTAAACAAATCGTCAGGATCTGTGACGATGGTTGTGTTTGGTAGGTTTGTGCGTTGCGCAAATTTTCCCCACAAGGAGTTGAGACATAACTTTGCCAGCTGAAGTTTGGCAGGGTTGACTTTGATAAAATTAGGTCTCAGGTTTATGCTCTCATGAGTACAGTATTCATTGATGTACTGTTGTCTGGAGGCAGCATCAGTGCACCAGTCTGGATACCCCGAGGCCTCCTGCTTGTCTCTGAGAAATAAATTAATATACTCAGAAAAAAGGTGTGTTGTAGTCTTTTCAAAGTGCCAAATTTCCAATATTTTACCTAGCCGGTATCCTTTCTTTAGGGCCTCTTGAACCTCTATGCTACACCATGTACCCCTGAGCATCCGTTGTGCTTCAGTGTGTAGGCATCAGGTGTCCTCTTTACTTTCAGCGCAGGTTCGGCAGAGGGGGATCATAAGCTTACTATCAACTCTGTAGGGTAACACTGGGAAGTAAAGGCCCCGGGGCAGATACATTTCACACTTAACTAATCCAAAGTATGTGTCTATAGATTTAAAGTTGCGGTATATAATAGTGGGATGCCCTTCGGGGTATAATTTCATTTTGTTGACAAAGGGATACAAGCTTGTGAAATCATAGTAATGTATTTTCTCCCCGGGACCTACGGCTCTGTGCAGTTGTATCGCATTTGTGCGGCCCCTGAACAAGGCATGGCGGGGATCCAGCGGTTCAGGTAGCTGCTCACTCTTGAGAAAACGACCTAGCTCGACATCTGATGCCAGCATGTCATTCCACTTGTGTTCCCAAAGCGTTCTCATAATGAAGCCCTTGTTTTCAACATAATGAGCTTTCATTAGTGTACGCCTATAAAGGTGCTCAAACTTTGTGCCCATCAGTTTATTAAACTCGTGGGGTTTGTAGCAACGGGGGCATCCATGATAAAAGCAGCCGTTGTATTCAAAGGCTGTTGGCCGTCCGCTGATTACCGCATACCCATCCAGGTAATAAGGCCCTACCCGATATTCACCACCCTGCAAAGCGTGCTGAATGTAGATGTTTTCTTTGTTAGAAATGTACATAAGCCATTGTATCGACGGCGTGGAGTAACGTTTTTGTTTACCGTTATAGAGGTCTGGTGGTATTAAAGCTATGCTTTGCGGCTGTAAAAACGTGCTTATAGATAGACATGCACATAGAAGCCAGCGTAATACTCTGAAAGGGAGCGATGTACTCGATAGACTCTGTCTCCCGAGGCGTGTTGGGGTTGGTTACTTCCACCTGTTTAGTCATGTCTACAACTGCATCTCTGAAAAGATTACAAGCCTGGCGCAAGATCATAACATCCGCTTGACAGTAGGCTTTTAACTCTGTCTGAAAATTAAAAGTTTTGTCACTGTTTTCGCCATACCATTGTAAAAAGCTATTTTCCTCATCTGGCATCATGTACTCAGCTCCATAGCTGTGAGGCGGTGGCATGGGACCCTCATAATTTTGATTAGCCCAGGTGTTAAAAAAATGGGGAAAATAGCCTTTACACCCAGGAAAGCCAAAAGCTTTTGGCAGCTTACTTAACTTCATGGGCAGAAAATTTAAGGTGTCTATAAAACGTATTTGTAGGGTTACAACAGTTACAGACATTAGCTTAGAGCCTTGGGTGATGAGTTTTACAGGCATCTTCTCTCTAATCAACTTCTGTAAAATAAAAAAGGAGTCATACCCCTTTGAGTTATGAGCCATCATGGTGTACCCCTTATATTTGGGCTGCATGAAGGTGGCTAGGAAATCACTCACACATGATCGACCTTCAAACTCCCAGTTCTCATCCGAAGTTAGATGATGAGCGTAGATATAATTGGGCTCATGCACGGATGTTTCTTGGGTGTACTCTATATAAAAAATGATATAATCTTCTGTTTTAGGTGGTTGTCCTCCCTTGTGCATGTAGCACATGTGCTCTGCACCCTCCTGAAAAGAAGCCTTACAACGGGGGCATTTCATGCCAGGGCATTTGTGACCCTCGGTGACGTAATGCCCGCAGTGACCACAATCTGATTTAAGTATGCACCGGACAACACTGTTATGTAGGCGCAAACATCTTTGGGAGCGACAGAATAGATTACAGGTGCCGCAGCGCACCTTCTGCTCTGCTATGACTTCGCATCCAGCTGTCGGACACATTTTACAATACATTTCACAGTCATGAGTTAGCTGATTGCTGTAAATGTGATCACAGTGGGTACACACATACCTAGCTCCTAAAAATCCTTTTAAATTCAGGATACCATAAAAATGGTTTTCGTGGTGAAGAACATAAATGGTCTTGTTTTTCAGAGGCTGTCCAGATGTGAAGTATCGCCAGGTGCCGTTGTTGTTGTACAGAATTTTCACTGTAACTTTAAAATCGTTCTCAAAAAGCCCTAGGTATCCAAAACCAACAGGGTAATTTGTAGGTACTTTAAGAGCAGTATGGGCTGCATTAGTTCTAGACAGGATAACAGCATCGCTAGTGTTACGGTCAGCCAAAAGTCCTGCTATGCTTGCGGCCAGGCATGTATTAGCTGTCGGGTTGTTAAAATCAACCAGCGATTGTTGTTTCTTCCCTATGATTTTACTGAACAGAATAGTCTTTAAAGGTCTAGAACCACCTCCGGCGCGAAATCTGACAACTAGAGCTATGATTCTAAAGGTTCCATGAGCCATTATCTCACTCCTACTCTGCAAAAGATTAGTGAGGTTTTCTAAAAAATCTACAGCATCAAAGACATCACGGGCTGCTCTAGTTGTAAATAAAGGACTATTGAGATCTTGTGCCTGGAACCGCAGCTGGAAAAAATCATTAGGCCCTGTATTGTGTAACATGGGCTCTATGAGTGTTTTTATAGCTTGATGAATAGCTAGAATGCCTTGTTCTAATGAGGTTATACGATCAAAGTTGACAAATCTAAACTCCTCGTAATGTTCTGTAGCATTAAATTTCCGTACAGGATGGGTGTACCTTCTGACGCTCTCTAAAAAGACAGGCTCTAAGTCTTCAGGTTGAGGGCTGATGCTCCTTGGCAATCTCACAGGGGAGGGGTGCTGAGGGGTCTGTCTTAGGGTCTGAGCGGCTAGTTTTTTAATCCTTCTTGTGACGTGTATTCTGGCTTTCTTTAGGCTATTTGTTAAACGCCTGCGGAGCCTCCCACTATTAAGCCAATTCTGCTTGTTCTTAACCCATGTGTTTTTAGGTAACCTCCCACATCCTGATTGATTCGGAAAACTTGTAAATTCAGGCTCAACAGGCTCATTTTTACAACTCATTATTGATGCCTCTACGGGGTTTAAACCCCGACGGACCTTTCTAACTGTTTTGTCTTCTTAACGGCCCATAGGATTCGTCGAGCCTTATTAAGTATCTTCTGGATTGTTTTTTTATATTTTGACACACTTGTAGCTTTATTCATAAACCCAGAATTAGAAATTTTTAGGGATGTCTGAGAGTCTAGTCATATTGGTATGAGCATTAGGTTGGTAGCTGTTGGTTCACAAGCTGATACCACATAGCTTGTACACATTTTCACTGTATGATTTATTTCCTCCAGCACGTCATTTAAAGCTTGGTTCTTGTTTTTTGCTTTCCCATGTTTTAAAATTATAGAGCTCACCCTAGCTTTTACTTGTTTGATAGACTTCTGCATTTCTTTGATATTGGTCAGTAAAACCGTTTTATGAGCTAATTCAGAATTGTCGGTGCTGTTAGGGTCATCTATTAATGTAGGGTTTATATTTCTATGGGGACTCCTTCGAATCGCTCCCTCGTCACTATTAAGAGTTTTATTATTGATGTCAGCGCTGCTATCTGCTAAAGCTGGGTCCCTTTGCGAACATCCCTGTGCATTAGTCCCTATTACGTAAGTCGCTGCCACTCTAGGCTTTTCAATATTATTGTTGAGGGGGTCTAAAGAAGCAGGTTACCAATACGAACACCCTGGTGCTGATGCCCTGGGGGTCGAAGCTAATTCATAATACCTCTTTTCAACCCCATTCAAAGTGGCACTATAATCATGGTCTGAAGAGGGTGAGGACAATATTATTACACTGGATGAGGGACTAGTAGGGTCATAGGCTGAATCGGGTTCGGCGGGTTTCACGTGCAGAATGAAATTTAAATGCTGATCATAATAAGCCAAGGCCTCAGCGGTATGAGATGCAACAGGGCTGGGGGGCGGTACTCTATATTCCTCATAGTTCACATTAGAAAGAGGTCAGACGCTTCTGTTGATGTTATTTCAGAACTCTCGGTCAGCCTAGACATATCCTGAAGAAGCTTTATAAGACTTGCGTGCAATGTGCGTTCTGACTCATTACTTTCAATAACCTCTCCATTGAAGTCAGGGCCATTATCGGCTAGGGGGCTCCTATCCGGCTGAAGATCAGCCGCTAAATTACCAGAGGCCTTGTTTGTCAGGGGTTTCTTGTGGGGTTTAGCGTTCACTCCTTTAACTCTCTGTTTATGACCGGTCGCCAGCTGTGTGGAGTGACCAGGGGTTGGGGTGTCTAGTGGGGCCTGTCCTTCACCTAGGTCATTAGGCATCTGTGAGAAAAAGGTAGGCTTAGACATTTGCTTAGCTGCTTTCTTTAGAGCTAAACCTCTGGGGTCATTTTGAATAACAGGGGCAGCGGCTAGATCCAGTTTTAACTTTTTCACAGATGTAGGCTTTACTTTAGCTGATTTACAATCTCCAACAGTCTCTTCAACCGGTTTACAAAAAATCTGTTCACCTTCATAAATGTTGTCCTGCCGGGCATTTTTGATCTCAACAGCTGATGTCTTTGGTTTATTTTGCCCTACATTTGTGATGTCCTTTAGATGTATTGATAATGGGCCCCTCTTGAGTGACTCTTCTTTTCGCACAAACTTGTGTACTGTTTCTACAGATGTAAACAAAAATATATATTAAAAACTAGAAAAGTATAAACTAGTAACAATAAACCACAGTAAGGTTTCTTACAAACAACTGTGATGAATACTGGGCCCTTCTACTTTACACTATATCTGGCTAAAACATGCATTTTTAAAAACGGAGTCCAAAGCTTTTAAAAGCTCACCTGTTTATTGTCTTTGTAGAACCCCATTCTTAGTAGACTGTCCGCTTTTAAGCATAGGCACTGATTGCAGCGCTCTTTTCTCCGAAGATGTACCACTTTTAAGCACAGGTGTTGTTTGTCGAGCGCGTTTCTCAGGAGGAGGGCCCTTTTTAAGCGCTGGTGCTGACCTTTTCACAGCTCTCCCTTTAACACACATTTCTACGGGACCCTGGTTCACATCGCAGGGACCTGCCAAGAAAATATATATATATGTATATATATGTTTCCACAATGTGATCCCGCTTGGACCTGTTGGTTGGAGGGGAACATGACGGCCAGCTAACGCGCTGCCCGTGAACTCCCGTAGGACGGACGAGAGACGCCTAGCATTGCGCGATTTTGGACGTGAGCGGATCTCCCCCGGTCAGTGCTCAGGAGAGCTGCGGAGGTTTCGCTCGTTGTTTTCGATATTTGGTGCCCCCGGCGACGGCCGGATTGACTGGAGGGATTTCAGCGGGGGAGAGGATTCCCCCTGCGCGTCATTGCACACATGGTCCGGGAGCCGGGACTTGGAACCGGAGCTCCCGTTTGGCGCTTTGGGGAAGCCCTAGGAGCCGTGCCAGAAGGGGTTGTCAGCAGAGCGAGCGAGGAGCGGCAACGACAACGGTGATATCATCTGTTTGGCGCTTAGGGGGAGTTCGGGGTATTTATTTTCCTGGTTGGAGCCTGTCTTTAGCAGGCAGAGGCAGTTTGTACTATCGGGGCTGCCTTCCAGGAGTAACGGGGCACCTACGCCAAACTTGTTTAAAACTTACATGTGTTGCTCATTACCTTGCAAAAATAAGTAGGTGCAAGAGCTCTCTATGGATTAGCTGAGTACCGTGCTCTTGGCATTGCGTTCCACAATTGCACTCTGTCAGGGAGTATTACGTTTTGGCACTCCTTGACATTCCACAAACATAGAACTTGTACAAGCTCACTGCGCAAAAAGGATTTAATGCACTGATAGACGCCGCTTACTCACGTTTTTGTATTCGTGGTAGAGCACGGTTTAGTTAGAAGTGCTGAAGATCATAAATTATTGCTTCTACTGGGATTTCTTCAGATTTAAAAGCCTTTGCGATAAGAAGTGAGCCATTATCTAGCTCGGTTTCCCTTGGGGGGGGGGTATTTGGACCTTTACAACTTGTACTGTGTTTTCCAGCATTGCCAGTTTTTTTTTTTTTTTTTTTGTAAATATGGCACAAGGTCATTGGTCAAGGTAGATTGGTGATCTAAAGAAAGAAAACAGGATGGTTATCCCAGTAGAAATAGGGAGGGTTCCTCTGGGGGGGGGGGTTTTGGGGCATGTTGGTGTTGGGTGTGGGGGTGGGAGGCATGGGGTGTAGGGGTTTGGTGGGTTGAAAATGACAAAAATAAGAAAGTCCTCATAACTTGCCTATATAGGTCGGGGGGTTCGGTGTTCTCCTTTTCTCTTCCTTCTCTCTACGAATGTCCAAGCATGGCAATGTAAGGTTGAGATTCCTCTCTTGGAATGTGAATAGGTTAAGGGTGCTTGGTAGGAGGAGGAAGATCTTTGAATACTTACGATTGGTAGAGGAGGAGATCATTATACTGCAGGAAACTCATCTTCAACAAAGTGAGTAGGAGAGCTGGCTTAAACGGCTGAATTGGGTTTCATTTAGCGTATGCTCTTCCCAAACTAGCACAATAAAAGGTGTGGCAGTTTTGATTAATAAATCTATGAGGTTTAAGGTAGGAATAGTACATGTTGACTCCAGAGGGAGGTGGGTAGTGGTAGAGCTGTGTGTATGCGGTCACTGGATCACAGTGGCGGGTTACTACGGGCCAAACATTGACGACCCAACGCCATTTCAAGACCTATTTAATATTCTACTTTCAGCTAGGTACCCAGTGGTATTAGGTGGGGATTTTAATATATTGTTAGACCCTGCTCAGGACAAGTCAACCCCCCGGGGTACAGTAAATTCACCTAAAACAAGGGCATTGGTGAAACAAGCGATGCAGGACTTAGGCATGGTAGATGTTTGGCACTGGAGAAGGGGTGAAGGAGATAGATATACATTTCACAATAAAAAATATGGGCATAGATCCAGAATAGATTTTTTTTTAATTCATAAAAGTTTATGCCCAGAGGTGAGAAGGGTAGCCCACAATATAGCACACTTGTCAGATCACTCAGCAGTAATACTACACTTGGACATCAGGGTCATAAGTAAGACTACTAGGAGTACAATTAATCATGCTTTATTTCTAGACGCAATAGTAGAAGCGTTAAAAAAAGACACTAGAGAATTTTTTCATGTGAATCAAGGAACAGCAAGTTTATGGTGTGTTTGGGATGCGTTTAAGGCCTATATAAGAGGGAGGTTAGTGAGCCTAGCATCATATAAGTATTGGGAAGAGAGGGAAAAGCTGGGAAATATGGAATTGTCATTAAAAACGCTTCAAGTCTCAATGTATAATGCACGGTTAGAAGGGAAAAAGGATTTATTAGAGGAGCTGTCTTGTCAAGAGGAAAAGGTTCGGACTAGTTTAGACGCTTTTTTGGAAAATCGCAGTAGGTTAAAGTGGGAAAGTAGTCAATATGCACACTTTGAATATGGAGAAGGTTGTAGTAAATTGTTAGCGTGGAAGGTTAAGTCGGACCTTTCCAAAAGGCACATTTTATCAGTTAAATCAGATCTTACGAATCAGATCTGCACGGAGCAAGAAGAGATTGAGGGGGCATTTGTATCCTTTTTTTCAGGAGATATATTCAGAAAGCTTGGTTAACTCGGAAGAGTCGGTAAGAGAATTTTTAGATAAAGCATACCTCCCGGCTTTAGAGGAGTCTAAAATGCTCTTATTGAATTGTAAGTTAAATGAGGCTGAGCTGGTTGAAGGTTTAAAGGCGTTGAAAAAAGGTAAGGCAGCTGGTCCAGATAGTCTACCTAATGAACTATATAAGGCTTTGGGGGATGAACTTACTCCATTCTTATTAGAGCTATTTAATTCTATGCTGACAGAAGGGGCCCAAATACCTAATTCCTGGAGAGAGGCGATAATCTGCTTATTGTTAAAGCCAGGTAAGGATTCAACGTCTTGTTCTTCCTATAGGCCCATCTCCTTGCTGAACGCGGATTACAAACTTTATACAGGGATCTTAGCTAAGAGATTGGGGAGAGCCATTGGCAATCTGATTCATTTGGACCAAAAGGGTTTTATGAAGGGGAGGCAGCTTCACGAGATAACTCACGAGTTATTTGCTGCAGTAGACTTGGCGGAACATGAGAAGGCACCATTGGCGATTTTGACTTTTGATGCGGCCAAGGCCTTTGATCGCGTTAATTGGTTGTTTTTAAGGGCTGTGTTGGAAAAAGTGGGCTTGGGAACCCCTTTTGTCAGGGCGATAGGGGAATTGTATAGATGCCCCTTAGCGAGAATCCTGGTTAATGGCCAATTATCACAAGAATTTAGGATTTGGCGGGGTACGCGACAGGGTTGCCCCCTATCTCCCTTGCTTTTCAATTTATACATTGAACCCTTGGCTACTTTACTTCGGTCTTCTATGGAGATTATTCCATGTCGAATTGGGGGTTGGGAAAAAAAACTAGCTTTATACGCAGACGATTTGATGATATACACGAGTGATGTTAGGTCTACTCTACCTAGGGTCATCGCCTTGATGGAACAATTTGGTAGATTTTCCGGGTACAGCATAAACACAGAAAAGACGGAAATAATGTGTTGGAATTTGTCGTATGCTTCCCCCTTAGTTAAACAAGAGATCAGATACTTGGGTATTCGATTAGCAACTGATCTTAATGAGGTAGCTAAATTGAATTTTGACATAGCATATAGGGAAACCAAAAAACTGCTAAAGGCGTGGGCCGCTCTTCCTCTTACGATAATTGGAAGATCTAACATTTTGAAGATGTGCATTCTTCCAAAATTTAACTTTTTATTTAACACTATCCCACTAGAGTTTAAGAAGAGCTGGTTTAAAAAACTACAGGGGGACTTATCCTCATTTGTATGGGCTTCCAAGGGAGTAAGGATTGCTTGGAAAAAGATGAGTAGAAAAAGAGAGTGGGGGGGTATTGCGTCTCCAGACCTATTTAGGTACTATTTGGCTTTCCAATTAAAAAACATTAGAGTCTTATTGAATAAAAAGTCAGAGCACAATTTAGTCTGGAGAGCATTAACGGCACACCTTGAGGAAGAAGCAGATCATTTTTTATATAAATTTGGACACCCTAGGTACTTTAAGAAAGTTAGTTTGAAACTTCCCAGACATGCATGCAATGTTTGGATGTATTTTCGGAGGGCGTTAGAGATACCTTATTTTTGTAGTTCGGCTCCCATTTGGGATTCTCCTGGCACTCCGGAATGCCTTATAGACAAATTATCAACTCCCTTGAGAGCAAGTGGGATGGTAAGATGGGGTCAGATAATAGAAGGAGTTGAATTGTTAAGTTGGTGTGCATTCCAGGAAGGTACTGGAGGGACAGTTTCCAGATTTAAGTACTTTCAGATATCTAGTTGGGCAAAATCTCGTCGCAAAGGAGAAATAGGGAGGAGCATATGGGAAGGGAAGCTAAACCAGAAAATCATTAATAAAGAGGTTGCATTATGGTACCATGCTTTGTTGGAATCAACAGAGGATAGTGCATCCCTTCCCCTGTCGAAGTGGGGAGCGATTTGTCCAACTTTAGATGTTATAGCATTGTGGCAAAAGTCTTGTTCAATATTGTGGCTTACTACTAGTCCAGCAGGGCTGAAGAAAAAACACTTGTTTACACTCCATAGGGTTTACTGGACTCCGGCTAGATTAACAGCTATTGGGAAAACTCAGAAAAACTGTCCAAGGTGTGGGGAAGACAAGGCTGATGATATCCATATGTTTTGGCAATGCTCTAAGTTGTTGAATTATTGGGGGGACATAGGGAGTACCTTAAAGGTAATCTTTAATGTCAACTTAGTTTTAAACCTAGCAATAGTGGTGTTTGGGGTTCGGGAACAGGGTACAAACTACCAGAAATTGTCAGTACAGCAGGAATATTTGTTGTTTATATTAATCCTTCTAGCTAGGCGAGAAATTTGTCGTAAATGGATTGATCCTCTTCCTCCTCGTGTGTTGGACTGGCAAACATCTGTAAATCGAATTTGTACAATGGAACAACGGGGTCCCCTGTCTAGAAAAGACAACTTTTGGTTGTATTGGGAAAATGTGTATCAATAATATATTATTTTATGCTGTATAGGTTCTTTTGTTTTGTCTCATCCTCTTAAATTTTTGAATTCTTAAAGTCCAATGATTAGATTTCCCCCCCACCCTTTTGGGTGCTGCTTTGGCTATGATCAGGTTCTAGAAAGTAACAATTCTTGATCGATGACATACGTTCGGGAAAAGTATAATTAGTAGAACAGGTGGGATGGCTTAACTGAGGTATGGATTATATACCTGGAGGCACGTTGTCGCCTGCCATGCCTGTGCTTTTCCCCCTTAACCAAAGCAGGGGTGATGAAATGAGGAAAAAAAAAAAAATGTGACCCCGCTTGTTCTTGAGCGCTCAACAGCGGGTGCTCTGCGCTGGGTTCGGATCCTGACCTTCGCTTACTTCCATTAGAACAAATGGCGCAGCACTCCAGACTAGGTTACTTAAGGGATTTTATTTTTCACAGTACCACTCAACAACTCATGTATATATATATATAGCATGCTTCACAAGGTAATAAGGCTTGCTCTCCCTTTCGCAGTATGCGTGCACACACACACACACACACACACACACACACCCTTCCTTACCTGTAATAGGCGTATTAGAAGAGTGTTGCTTCTCCCGTTCCTCAGCATCCAATTGTTGTTGTATTATGTCAAAGGTTAGTTGCATATCCATGTCATAGTCTGTAAAAAACATACATAGAGAGGTAGTTAAGAAATGCAGGAAAAACGTTTTTACTACTATTTCTAAAAGGCTGGCGCTTATACACGTACCTTCGGCAAAAGCAGCAGTTTCCGCATCAGACAGTGTCAGCTCCTGGAGATCCTGCATACAGAAAATAAATAAATTATAAATACTAATAAAAGAAATAATAAAATATTTATGTATGAAAGCCACATATTAATAAAAATATAGCCTGATTTATTTTGCGTGAACTTGATCCCAAGGGGTTTCAGACCACTTTACAGGAGTACCAGGTGTATTACAGTGTGCATTTTTATTTGTCCAGAACTTTCGGATACTTGAGCCACGACACCAGTTGTTTTAGAGGGGTCCCAGGAGCTAGCTTCGATCATTCAACTACAACCTCTCCACATGAGGCTTGCAGCTGCGCATTTTATGTACTGGGCCCTCCTGCTTTAATAAACTATTGCCCTCATTAATTGGCCCAGGATCACAGGATGATTGAGTCTGCACCGAGACACCCTTGCCACCACGGGTCCCAAACACCGTCTCTAATTGTAAAGCTACAGCCTCTCCTTACGAGGTCTGTAGCAACATGCTTTAAAACTACTTGGGCCGTGTTATTAAAAGCTTGGGGACAGTGTGCACGCACCCTGGCCCCCTGCTTTCATTCACAGTGCTTGTGGGGGACTTAATAGAACACTGTGCTAGGCAGGGCATACAGCGCTGCCATGATGGGGGTGGAAGTAGTGCTTTAAACACTTCCGCCCCCATCATGACGTCAGGATCACAGGGCGGGACTCAGAGTGGTTTAAAACAACTCTGAACCCTCGCGCTCTCACACACGGCGTGGTCCCCAGCACACCGACAACAGCCCCACGAGTGGAGGAGGACATCAGTGCTAACAGCGCTATCCAGGTTTGGGCGGCGGCGGAGGCAATGAGGTCAGCCTCTGTCGCCCCTATCAGGGCAATGTTTTTTTTATTTTAAAACAGAAAAGGCGCTGGTCCCCATTAGGGCTGCCGCGCCTTGTACCGGCAGTGCTGCCATTGCAGGGGATCGACGGACACATTCCCTAAGGCCTCCATCTGGCCCCAACAGTAAAGCAGGCATTGCGGGGGATCGGCTAAGGCGTTAAGGGGCCAGCCTTCGTCAGCCCCCACCACGGACATGGCTGGTGATTTTTTTTTTTTTAAAAAGACATCCCGGGTGGTGAAGACCCCAGGGTCACTCGCCAAAGCTCCCCGCCCCCTAAGTATTTTTAAGGCCCCGCACGGGAGGCGACGGCCCCTTGGGTCAGACGCCGTCTTCCCCCATAGACCTAAAGTCAACAAGGCACTATGGAGGCATTAGGAACAGCCGCCCACGGCCCGTGACACTGCAGCCCCGTGCATGGGGCTTTTTAAAAGTAGCTCATGGGTGGTGGAGACCCCAGGGGCCGGCTCCACACCTCAGACTCCTAAAGGGATATTTTTTTAATAACATTACTCAGAGCTGCGAAGGCCTCAGCCTTAGCCTTCAGCACCCCGCCTACTAAGACAGGTCTTCAGGGCCACCCTTTTACCGGAACCAGCGTCAAGTACAGAGCCACAGACGCTGGATTTGAAAGACCCCAACATCACTACAGATCCTGGAGACGCCCTGCATTTAAGGTAGGTGTATAACAGTACTTGCTTTGTCATTTTCACCCTCTTAAACTGCTAAGCCTCTATGCCCCCATACTACAATACCCTCTCTGTGCATGCTTTTTACAGTTGTTCATGGTCTACAGTTTTTAAGTAATGCCTGAAATACATTATAAATTAGAAATAAAATTCAAAACTACTTACATTAAGTATAGAGTTGGTTTTATCAGTGTGACTGTTGCCAGGGTGTGCCATGATAACCGCGTAGTCTTCTGTCGAAGTCTGTTCACTTGCCAAGATGCAGATAGGTGCTCCAAAACGCCTGTCAGAGTGCCAGTGTGCGTCTATGTTATGTCCCTATTTTTATACCTGTTACAATCTGATAAAAGCCAGAAGGGTCGTCCTCTAGACTGGCTGGAACTTATGGCAGAGAGAGTTTACGTGTTAAACAGACGAAAGTGTAAAAGCGCTCCTTAAAAAATGTTGTACACTCATATCTGTTACACTCTGATAAAACAGACCATGTAGGCTCCCACTTACAGGCGGGAAACTCGCGGCAATAGAGATAGAGAGCTTACGTATTACCCTTCAATTATTTTCTCCAGCCTCCCAAATGTAAAAGCGCGCCTTTGAAAATGTCATACTTTCTTTGCCTCTCTCATGCACTGCCTGCCTAAGCGTCCCATGTGCACATTTCGCGCCACTCTTTTACAAGACAACATTGCTTATCAGTCCTTGCCAGATGACTCCACGTAGAAGCCTCTTCGTTTCTTAGCAGTCTTTTAGACTGTTTAAAATTAGGCGCCAGAATGTTACATCAGCAAACTTACATTTTAGTTATGCCGCTCTTATGAGCCTCTTGTTCTTCCCGCTCTTTCTGTGTTGCACCAGCATTTTTTCTCACCCTGTTACATCTCCATGGCTGGTTTTCCGCCTTTTTGTGACACTTGCGCCATCCAACCCTTTATGGGCTGTAGCAGCCTATTTTACCATTACAAAAAAAAATACCTGTCCATGTTGTTGAACCCTGACGTCTGCTTTACAAGATTGCCACGTTTAGCAGCCCTGGCCCCTCACTCATACGTAGAGCGTAGCCTCGGCTGCATAACACATGTCCTTATTTATATAACTTATTTATTTTTTCTTTTCATAATTAGTGTCATTTACATCAGAGACTTTCAAAAAGGCTGTACATAATGCTGCACCAGGAAACTCTCAGTCTAGGTTTGTGACAATACATTACCCTGTAAAGATCCCAGTAAGGGTCTGTTACACAACCCCACAGCTGCCTTACATCCTGGCCCCTGTTCATCATCCCTAACACATTACTCCACGTAGAAAGAAGCCACAATTGCACAACACTTGTCTTCATTTATTTTTTATTTTATTTATTTTTCTTTTCATAACGGACATCAATTTACATCAGTGACTTTAAAATATTTATTTATTTATTTTCCATTTCATAAATGGCGTCATTTTACACCAGAGACTTTAAAATTAGCCTGTGCAAAATATTGCACTGGCAAAATAGCAGTCTAGGGTTGCTGCAGCACGCTCCAGCGTGGTACACTGCAGTGCCCTGGCATGTTACACAGCCGCCATCAGCTGGTTTACACACTGTCCCTCTTTATCATCCCTAACACATTACTCCCACGTAGAAAGAAATCATAATTGCACAACATTTGTCTTTATTTATTTAATTTTCACAACTGCTCTCATTTCACAGTCTAGACTTTTTAAAATTAGGCGGCAAAATTCCCGCCTCTTCGAGGCCAATGGATTTCCAGCCCTCGGCCCCTACATCACAGGCCACCATTCAGGAACTCCATAGGAATCAGCCACGCCTCCTAGGGGGCTGTCCTACCTCCAAAAAAGGCCCGCAACACTCTAGGACTCCCATTCCACAGATGGAGCTCGACACTGCTCAAGCAACACCAGCCTGCAGCCGCAACTACCCGATGAACATGCACAGACATGTCCATGCATGCCCAGACATGTCCCGCCTTGCCCAACAAACATGGCACCTCACAGGTAAGTCTCTGTTCATCCATCCCACAACCCTAAAACACCCCTAGTAGGCCCTATTGCCTGCCTTGCAGCTATCCCTAGGCACCCCACACCATCACTCTACACCTATGACACACCTACACATCCATAAATTCCAGTGTGCAGGGTACTCACACTACAACTGGACACCTTAGGGGATGCCCTTCAGGGGGGCCGACCCTCAGTGGCTGGACTTCCGGCCCTGGACTTCTGGGGAGGGACTTCCGGCCCGGACTTCTGGGGCGGGACTTCCGGGGCGGGACTTCCGGCTCCTACGTCACTTCCGGGGGGCGTTCCCACCTGTCAAAAAATGAATGGTGACGAAAGGTATCACTGTATACTACTCACCCCCTTTCGAAAGGCTTGTTCCCAGTGCCCAAGCCCAATTTGCCCGCCTTAAAACGTCTCTTGCTTTACCTCAACTCTAAAGTGGCGAGAAGCCTGGAATTCAAAAGGTGTGCGGCCGCCTATATTTTTGGCCAAGATCAGCTGCCCCCAGTCTAGCTGTCCCTGAATGTAGACGGTGACGGACAGCAGGATGTCGAGCCCCAGTTTATGGTACCAGTTACAACCCCTGTCTGCGGATGCCGTTCTGGATGTTTACACTCAACATTACCTATGTTTTAAGAGCACCTAGCTGTGAAGCTGAGGGCAAAGACAGCTGTTTTAACGAGTTGCGTACACTGGAGGACATTTTACTCCAGGTTTTATTTAAGCACATTTGCCGACATCACCTCCCTTGCCTCATATTCTCCAAAAATAAAAAACAAAACAGTGAAAATGATACATACCATGAATACAAGTGGCGCACACCCTTATGCAGTGCTTAATTTGTACATAAAAAGGTGCCGGTGCCCAAAGCTCTCCTCTTAAACACGCGGCTGCTGCAATTAAATGTGTGAACATGGAATACTGAGGCAGCGTAATCCTGAAGTATCTCGGGTCTTGTTAAATCTATTTACAGCCACTTCCTGCCCCTTCAGGTCACTCTGGCAGCGTTCTGCTTTCTCCCTTTGTGACGCTTTTTGTTTTTTTCTCTTCCTCCGTCTTTCCCATAAATGTCTTTTGCTCGCAGAAAATGCTTGAGGCATAAAAATAAGCACCGACCCTCAAAAATAAGTGCCGGTGCTCCGCCCCGGAATCAACAAGTACAAATGAAGGATTGCCTTTAGGTAGACCAGAAGTACACTTGTATAAACAGCGCATTAGTGGCATCGAGCACTATATAAACACGAGTTAAATACAAAACAACAATGCAATACATACACCACACACTCAACCCCTCACACATACAGCAGGGGCGCAACTATACTCAACTAACATGGCAAACACGGAGCTTGGAGACATTACTTATCTGGATTGCTTGTGCCAAATAAGCATTTTAAAGCATACTGACTATGTAACATTGTTTTCAGTGTTACAGGATCTAATATAACTTTTAGGGGTTTTGGGGGTCTAAACAAATTGTAGCACAGTGAATGTCAAATGTTTCCATTTATTATAAGTTGGGCTGGTCAAACTACTAAGATGTCGAATGTATGGTTCTACTTTATCTGTCAATCTATGACAAATGACACATTCCAAGCACACTGGACTTGCTGCATCAACCTAATAGGACTTAAAAACCACACAACTTCAACAGATATTTGAGCATCCTTCTGCAAAGAGAGGTTTGAAAACTAGTAGCAAACAGTGAAGTTTAAGCACACTTCTGTATTTATTGTTATGTCCATGCTGTATTTACATCCACAAGTAATGTATGCTATTGCGCAATAGTAGATTAACAACTCTCTTGCTCTCTGATAGGGGATGTCTCATGTTCAAGCTCCAAAACACACAGAATTTAGAAAATATATGAATTGGTACTGATATAACTCCCATCAAATATGCTTGTTTTTGAAAAGGTATGGTAGGCATGCATCTTGAATTGCAACCCATGTTGGGAAACCTCTGTTGAAATAGCGCGAAAGAAGGATTAGCCATGCTAAATCCACATCGCACATGGAATTTCATTTTGGCTTGGTGTAGCAGCTGCTGCCTCCAGTTTACTATTTGGTACCCACAGCATTGCCCTTGTTACCCACTGTCTCATGATGGCAGTGGCTGGGTCAAAAAGTGAGCAGCCCTGTTTTCTTTTATCTTCATTCTTTAATTTCATCTTGACACTGGACAGCAAATAGCTAGATGCTGAAGAGCTAGGTAAATATCAAAGGGTCAATCTGTGCTGCCATTGCTTGTGAAAGGTGGGTGAAGTCACTTCAACTACTTCTGACATTTTAGTGAATAAACGCCTATGGCAGTACAGAACTGAAACATAAATGTGTAGCATGCCCATGAATGCCGGAAGGTGCAAATTATAAAACAGCAGTACCTTTCATGAAAATATATAGCAACAGTGCATAAATAATAATAGAAGCTGATTTATATAGATAGTATGGTCAGTATATTTCTGTAGATTCTTGTCCAAAGCAAATGGAGACTGAATAAGACTTTCCTGGGAGAATGTTCAGCAGTTGCATGACAAAATTACTCCGGAAAAAAGTGTGAATAATGAGACTAAGAAGAAGAATAACAGGCTAAATCAGAACATCTAGGAAAAGAGTTTTGGCAAAGAGGAGTAATCTTAGTGTGGGAAAAATACTAGTAGTAGGCAAAGTGGTATATACTATGTTTGGGAGACAGTTAATTGGGTACAACATCTAGGCCATGCAAATCTAATCTCACCCTCATTTTATTTTTAGAGATATAATGCTCTTTTATGTGACCAGGAAGCAATTACTCCAGAAAATACCTACTCTTAGTATTACATATTCTAAGCACTTCCTTTCTTTTTAACCTTGCCTTCCCTCCTTCACCCCCTTGAAACAGTTACAGATATTATGCTCATTTTCAACCTCCCACCCCAACCTCACATCACCCAACACCCTGAAGACATCCACTTGCTCCCAATCCAGTAATGAGCACTCTTCAAACTCCACACATACAAAGCCTTAAACAACATTGGCCCTATGTCTCTCATAGAGGTAAACTTCCACAAACATACCAGACACCTCAGTTCAGACGGATTTCTACTCGTACAACCCCTGCACAAACAGAGTCAGGTCTAGCGGTTGCACCTTCACCTACCTCACTACTAAAGTCTAAAAATACCAGTCCCTGCACATCAGAGCCCCCTCCTCAGTTTTTGAATTCTACAACAAAGTGAAGACCTGGCTCTTCACCTAGACTTGGCTCAAATAGCTCCTGCTTCAGCACCGGGTACCCTTCTGGGTGAGTTGTGTGTAATTCAAATGCACAAAACGTGTAACATGTCTAACCCTGTTGGCCTCTGTCCTCAAAGCAGCCAATCTGCCCCTTCCACTTTCCCCCTGGTCACTCTTCTGCTAAATGTAACTATTACATGGATGCTCATGAAAGGTCTGTCTTTAAATACTATAAGGTGAGTGGGCAATTCCTGCATCCCAGGGGCTCTTTTTGGCCTGACAAGCTACCTCTGTCCTTATTTCCAGCCATTATGCTACCATTTTGCAACAAGACACACAAAATATGTCTGTATGCTGAGGATGTGCTTTTAACGCTTATGGACTCAGGGCGTTCTCTTCCAAACCTTCCCCTGATCCCTTTTGGTAGCAGTAAACTAATTTGGATAGGTGGCTAGATTTAAGATCAATCTTCAAAAATCTTAATTCCTGAACTTATTGTTCCAAGTAAAATGGTAGACTATACGGTCACAGTTTCCGCTGATGTAAGCAGAGAAATCCGTTGACTATCTGGGGGTAAAAATCTTCCCCCTCATTGGAAGATATACCTGTAGAGCTACTGCGGGTAATGTGAGTCCAACTTCGCTAGTGGCAAAATGTAAATTTATCAAGGCTGGGCTGCATAGCTACAGTCAAAATGACAGCCCCTCCTAGATGTTTATGTTTGGTCCAATCTGTTCCCCTAGGACCACCATAAGGAATACTGAGGGATCTAGAAACTATGATGAAGGCCTTTATCTGGGGAGGGAGGGAGCCAGCCTACCTAAACATATAATGTATTGCCAGAAGGCAAAGGGTGCCCCCTTCCCCAGTTACGTGAGTCACGCTGGCCTCCTGAGACTCGGTTATGACCAAGACAGGTTTTATTCTTACCCCTCACCTCTCACTCCTATTATAGGGAACCCGGACTAATTGGCTGTAAGCAACTCTGAGATTAGTTTGACCTCTGAGGAATTAAAACCTTTGAACAGTTCAAACAGGATTATGGCCTCCCCGAAACTGAGAAGCTGCAATACTTTCAAGTGAGACAATTGTTGACCCACAAAAAGATGAAACCATGAGCATCCTACCCGCTTGGCTGCCTTGGAAAAATGGATCCTCCTCAAACAGGATAATAGGCTGTTAATTTCGATATCTAGACAGCTAATTACTCGGACCACTTTCAGACTCACATGGCTTGTCAGCACAGATGGGAGGCCAAGGTGGGGAGATCCCTCACAAAAGAAATAATTATCCAAGATATTGGCGGGACCCTGGTTAGAGGAACTCTTACAAAAATCATGCACTGCTTGTACAGTACCCCTAACAGGGTTCAGATATGGCCCCCTGAGAAAGCTAAAATACTTGAAAAGGTCTTTGATGCGTTTTAGTTCTTTGGAAACTCAATTTATATGTGTAATATTATGCAGCGTTTATTTTTCTTGAAACCTGATTTTTCATTTGACAGATTATATCATTTGTATTCTGCACAGCACTTGCAACATTATATTTTACAGGTTTGCAGGACTGGAAATATGCTGTAGTCTTACCCATTGCATCTGTCCTTGAATGATGGAAAACAGTGATGTCCCTGCTGAAATTAAAAATGGAGTTTTAAATCTCTACAAAAGCCTCACATGCCATACAGACACATATTTCTGCTTGTTTTGGAATTGCATATATATATATATAGTCTTTAAACTCGTTACATTAGGATACTTCATTTCTTTTTCTACTTATGTAATTCGACCAATTAAAAGTGGTTAACTTGCAACTAAAATATAAAACAAACTGCTTCTGATATGTAATGTTGTGCACTGGTTTGAGTTAAGTTCTTTTGTTTTTGAAAACCAAAATCTGTCAGACATACCACTGTCTCTGTGTTTTATTAGCCCTGTGATGGGGCTTAATGTCTCACCGTAAATGTGCTTAGGAGGCAAGCTGAAGACTTTAGAGTGAGTGACCTGGCGAGTCCAAGCTGGTAGCCCCAGCCCAGCCACGGACCTTTTGGGTCATAGGCAAAACTACATTTTGCTGCTCGACCGCTCCTTTTCCCTAACATCTGATTAAAGCCTTTTGAGGGCAATTTGCTGCCAGTGTGTGACCTTCCGTGGCCATTTATAAAGGTAGTTGCTCACAGTGGCCTTAAACTACACCCCTTTATACCCCATTTGTAAGAATAGTGGAGTGAAGTAAAGAAATCCCACGATCCACGCAACCCTCAAGCAGGCCACGGTCAGTATAGAGGCGGTGACTGAAGAAGATCTGCATTCACCTTAGTTCGTAGAGAAGGAAGGAAAGCGTGGGTCAGGGGATCGTATTCCTGCCATCTTGTTGCATGCATGCATGCAGAGGCACAGGCAAGAGAAGCTTAAGGAAGCACTTCCTAGAAGTTATAGGATGTGACAGCCACAACACGGAGGCACCCTAAAGTTGTAACGTTTGATGCTGCAATGTAGCCCCAATTAGTCACTTTAAACAATTCCGTACAAGCTAAAACATCATATAGGGACACAATATACACAATTTTTAAATAAGTAAACAACTTTTCTATCCCACTACATATCCAAGTACTATAACCACAGGCTCCTTGTTCCTTCTCTCCTTTTCAGCCATCCTGCTTGACTTTATTTCACACGTACACTAGTGGACCCAAGGCTGGTGGTAGTTGTATCAATATAACTCATGAAAGCGATACACGCTGCAAGATCTAGAAACACTCACACAGTCAAATGCAAAGTTAAAGACACACCAACACCTGCAAAGAGATAGCGGCAGCCACCTAGGCTGGAGTAAATAAAGAACAAGCATTTGCAATGCAATAGGTCTCACATTTACTTAAGTTGGAGCTATTGGCTTTATAAATTTATAACTGGACTTCCTTTGCCACATCAATTGGTCAAACCTGCTGCATATTTCGGTCCCTTCTAGCACATAATTCCAGTGGCCCTGCATATAACTAAATGGCTAGTAGGCCTACTGGAATATTCTTTCAAACGAAGCGTTTATAACACAAACTACTACCAGGTGCAAAACAAACATTCCAGCCAAAAGAGAGCTTACTAACACAATATATGGTGAGATGGGTTATTATTTTGGGGTCCCCACTAACCTATTGTAGGTACCCAGAGATGATCTAGACAGAAAGAGCACGTCGTGGTTAACACGTTTTGGTAGTGATCCCATTGTCCTTTGACCACCATAGTTATGAGCAAAAGTGTTTTGTAAAATGAATAACCTGCAAAGCATTATGGGGCGAATTTCCAGGTGTCGTGAAAATTATAGTAAGATGACTGTAATGCTCAGAACAGCCCCTAGAGGACACCACAATAAAAATAGCATTTCAAGGAAACGTGGTCATGTAGCCATATAGTTAGCCCCTAGAGGACATAACCACATGAAAAGAGAATGGCAGAAAATAATACAGTAAAAGTATATATTTAACCACTAGAGTGCGTAGTGTATTACATATTTTCAAGGTTACAGGCCTACTGTACTGGTATTGCATCAAAACCCTTCAAACACAAAGTACTCTCAGCTGTCAAACAAATGTTCCAGCCATGAGAGAGCTTAAAAAGACACAAAGGTGGGAGGGGTTGTCATTTTGGGGTTTCCACTAACCTAGTGTGGGAACCCAGAGTTGACCTAGACATAAAGAGTGTGTTGTGCTGAAGGTTTTGGTGGCGGTCCCATTGTCCTAGGGTCCGCCATAACTGAGTTATGGGCAAAAATGTTTTAAAAAAGAATGCCTTTCAAAGCATTATGGGATGAGTTTCCAAGTGCTGCAAACATTATAGTATGTTGACTGTAATGCTCAAAACAGCCCTGGAGAACTCCACAATAAAAATAGTATGTATAATAAACATGATAATGTAAACATATAGTTAGCCCCCACAGGGCATAACCACATGAAAACAGAACGGCAGAAAAAAATGCAGTGCAAGCATTTATTTAGCCCCTAGGGAGTGTAGTGCATTACACATTTCCAGGGCTGACAGCCTGCTGCAACAATATTACAAGCAAGGCCCTTAAAACATTACCTACTCTCAGCTGTAAAACAAAACTTCCAGCCATGAGAGAGCTAAAAAAAAAAGACACTGAATAGTCGCAGGGATAATTATTTTGGGGCCCCCACTAACCTAGTGTGGGGACCCAGAGATAACCTAGACAGAAAGAGTGTGTGGTGGTGACCATTTTGGTGGTGAGCCCGTTGTCCTAGGACCACCACATTGAGTTATGAGCAAAAATGGTTTGTAAAAAGATGCTTGCAAAGCATTATGGGGCAAGTTTCTCAAGTGCAAGAAATATTGTGGTATTGGCTCTCTCGCTGTAGGAGAGCCACATTGAGGATTTCTGTGTTTTTTTTACGTGAAGCATTAATCAATCACAAGTGTTTTTGTGAAAGCTGTGGAGCGTGAAGGGGAGAGCCAAAATAAATTATTCTGATTAGGTAACAGTGTGAACATTGTGTCCAGTGCTTCAATACAGCCAATGGAATTTGTGCTATTGTTCTGTGCTGTGAGTTCCATGGAGCACAAAGGGGAGAGACAAAAGAAAAACATAGTTCACCCACACTGAAGTATATCGGCAATTGTACAATAACCCATGTAACAGGGTCAGTCTGCAAAGCGGTGACAAAACCGCCTCATGGCAGAACAAATGTAAAGCATTTACCAATGACATCAAGGGACTTTTGAATGAGAAGTCCACGAACAAGTGAAAATGATGGGCATGAGTTGGGCGTTGTTAAAAGCCCACAGAATACTTATAACAGACGGAAAAGTGCTTGCACGCTCAAGATGAGCTTTGCAGACCAGCACATCCCTGTGTGCACGCCGAGCTATATTAAGACAGAGCTGTCGGAAACATGAATAGGCACAATTAGATATACTCTTGTTTGTGCATTTGCATTACATGTACACGGAAGAGCACTAAATGACTGGATGGAGTCATACCTTTACTACACACAAACTACATACATACTTACACATCTAAAAGCACATAAACAATACAAGGAATTACATGAACATACCCTCTTTATGCAAATATGTTTATGTAGGTTACACAGCTTAGCAAACTATTATTTTACAAAAATTATACCTCCAATACAATATTAACTATATATAATCAATACAGTATTGCTGATACATTGTGTGTTCTTTGACCCCTTTGCTGCTGTTTATCATTATTTTTCTATTTTTGTTTTGCTTTTACTGGATGACACCTTCTTAGGTCTCGTCTACACAGCGCATGTGATTTGCTGTGAGGCAAATTGTTTACAATTCAGTGGGCTTACAGCCCAAATGCAGCATACCATTAGTTGTTCTCGAGGTTACTCCGAGTTTAAATCTTTCGATTGCTTAGCTCCCATAGGCTTCTATTCCTTTCTTGTGTTAGCTCCTCCCTGGAGCATGGACCAGATATGTGCTCTTCCTAGTCTTTGTTCTTCCTTTTATTTTTGAAACACATTTTTTTTATTTTATAAGCGATTCAGTATCATTCCTGGAAACGCAATGTGCTTTTATACTTTGAACACAGGCATCCGACTTCTTACTTATGTTGATTTCACCCTACCTGCTGTCTTTATTGACACTTTAGTTACTTTCCATCTGTAACTGTACTACTCTACGCACCATACTCTACATCACTCCACTCTATGTCATCCCTAGAAGCTACCACATTTAATGCCCCACTATTCTATGCCACACCACTACTTCACAATACTCTCCTCCTCTCAACTCTAAGCCATTCCACTCTATGCCACCCCACTCTATGCCGCTCTACTTCACACCACTCCACTCCACCCCACTCTATACCACCCCTTTCTATGCCACACTACTCTATGCCACTCTGTGCTACTCCACTCCAAGCCACTCTATGCCATTCCACTCTACTGTATGCAACTCTATGGCACTGTACTTCCCTCCACACCATTCAACTCTTCCCTTTGACACTTCACAGTATGCCACTCAACTACACTTTACACCACTCCATGCAAATGAATGCCACTCCACTTTACTCCTCAATGCCACTCTTATCTATGGCATGCCACTAACATTTAGCCATGCTGAACAACAGCCCTGTTGTACAATATGGCTAAAAGACATTGGCAAAGCCAAAAGGTCTCATATAGGGGGGACCCGTTGGCTTTGTCAATGTTTTTTTTTTCAAGCCATATTACATTAATCATTATATTCGTTGAAGTACTGTAAAAGTAAACATTATTTAAAGGCCAAGCTGTCACTGCAATTAGTAGGAGCAAGGAGTCATTGCGCTGGAGCAGTTGTGCTGCAAGTGGCTGTCAGGACGCAAGAGCAGAGTTGGGCTGCCAAAAAGTGGCTGTCTCCACTCAATCCACTGTTTGGCACTGCTCCCTGCAACCCCCATTCCCCTGACAGGCCCATTCGGGGGCCAGACAGTCTGGCTGGTGAAGGGAGGGGCGTTGCTGTCGGTATGAAGCTGGCACAGGTACTGGTGCTGTGCTAGCACTGTAAGCGCTGAGGAGGACGGGGGCTGCTGCTGCCTCTGCTATGTTCCTGTCAGTCGGTGGGTCCTTTTAATAAGAGTCTTAATAAGACTACATAGGTTTATCCTTTGCCCCTGCTTTAGCCTCGAGGACCTTCGACCCACATGGCTTGTGAGGCCTGTGAGGGCCCCCGCACTGCTCCCTTTTGCTGGTGTGAAAAGTGCCCTCCTTTCCGCTTTTTATGTGTCCACCTGCCCGATCTCAATGGGGTTTTTAAGAAGTGCTCCCAGTATAAATCTTTCATCTAGGTCAATTTTTCTTGCAGGGTCAGAATTGTTTAATCCATCAGCAAATCCACCTGGTCGCTATGTCTGCTTTTCCAGAACCCTTCATTGTTTTGAAAGAATGTTGCCCTCTATTAAGTAGTTGTTGAAGAAAACTACTGAGAGTTCAGATCATATGTTGGATATTATATCAGTAGTTTTGAAAGAACGTCCAATGAAATGTGCAGGAGTTGACTTATCAACTAGTATGCAGACTAGTCAAGTTAATATTTCAAATAAGATTGATGCTGCAATCAAGTTCTTTGTCCTACATTAAATTACCAACACTGGGAGAAGCTGGCATGGTTTGTAGTGGGTACCAGAGGTACTTACACCTTATACCAGGTCCAGTGATCCACCTTAGTGAAATGTAGGCAGCGTCTAGCAGTTTAGGCTGTCTAGGGGTAGCTGTAGCAGAACAGCCAAGGCTGAACCTGGAGACAAAGCTCTTGCAGTACCACTATAGTCACACAGTACTGATACACAAGAAAAACAATACTGTGTTACCAAAAATAAATGTACTTTATTTTAGTGACACAAGGCCAAAAATATCTTAGAGGCAATACACCTACTGGAGGTAAGTATTATACACAATATATACACTAGTAACCAAAATCAGGAAAGTACACAGTCAGAAAATAGTGCAAATAGTGAAAAAAACATAATAGATTGCAATGGGCCTGGGGGCAGCACAAACCATATACTAAACTAGCGGGATGCGAATGGTGGTTTCCCCACTAGGCAAGTGTAGTGTATAGAGGGGTACTGGGAGTGTAGGAAAACAACAAAGGTAAGTAAAGTGGCCCACCCCAGAGCCCAGGAAAGCAGGAGTCAAGTACAGCAAGTTTCCTCAGAACACACTACAAGTCATGGTAAAGGATTATGCAAAGACCAAGCAAGACTGGAAGAAACCAACAATGGATTCCTGGACCTGAATACCTCCGGAGAGAGGAGACCAAGTCAAGAAATCAATGAAGAGTCCAGGAAGAACAGGAGCCCCTGCTAACCCGGATGAAGGTGTAAAAGTGGATTCTCCGGTTGGATGAAGAAGTCAGAAATGCACCAAAGAAGACAACTGCGGGTTCCTGCTTGGTGCAAGAGATGTCCCACGTCAAGTTGCTGGATGCAGGCTGGTTTTCGTAATTGAATTCCACAAACATGCCTTGGCTCATGCAAATGTCGCGGTTTGCAGGAAAAGGCACTACCTGGGCTCAGGAGGGATCTGGGTGCCTTAACTCAGACTGAGGAGACAGAAGGGGTTCTCAGCATTTTAGAGAGCCCTCTGAAGATGAGGCAGCACCCTCAGGAGTCCCAAAACACAGGGACAAAGGAGTTGCAGAATGCAGTCATCGCAGCACTACACAAAAGGATCCCACGCTGCTGGAGAACAACTCATGGAGCTGAGCATCACAGGATACAGTGCTGGGGACCTGGGCTATACTGTGAATTAAGGACTTTTGGAAGAAGTGCACAGAAGCCCAAGGAGCAGCAGAACATGCGGTGTACAGGGGTACTCTCTGGCATGGGGCCACAAGCCCTTACCTCCACCAAATTTGGAGAGCTGGACCCTTGGACAGTCAGGATCACTTCGGTCTACCACCTATGTTCCAGGGATCACGCTCATCAACAGGAGAGGAGTCCCAGAGTACCGGTTGTCATTGCAGAGAGGTGTTTGCTGAAGCAGGGAAGTGACTCAGTCACTCCACAGGAGATTCCTCCAGTCCTTCTGGTGCAGAATGAAGACAGGCAGTCCTCAGAGCGTGCACAACCTGGAAACTGTTGCAGTTGCTAGCTGGAGCTAAAGTTGCAGGGTCACAGTAGCCTTCCTGGATACTTTGTTGCAGTTACAGTGGTCCTGGAGCAGTCTGCGCTTGATCCGACGGTCAGAATCTGAAGCAGAGGATGCAGAGGAGGCCTGGTGGAGTCTTGCAAACTGAATCTGAGGAAACACCCAGAGCAGAGACCCTAAATAGCCCTGAGAGGCGGATTGGCTACCTAACAAGGTATACACCTATCAGGAGGGGTCTCTGATGTCACCTGCTGGCACTGACCACTCAGATGCTCCTAGGGTGTCCCCACACATTGGAATCCAAGATGGCTAATGCCAGGGACACTCTAGAGGAGCTCTGGGCACCACTCCAAGGGTTGGGCTGGACAGGGGAATGGTCACTCCCCTTTCCTTTGTCCACTTTTGTGCCAGAGCAGGGACTGGGGGTCCCTGAATCATTGTAGACTGGATTATGCAAAAAGGGCACTGTTTGTGCCCTTCAAAGCATTTCCAGAGGCTCTGAGAGGATACCCCTCCCATTCCTGTAACACCTATTTTCAATGGGATAGGGTGTAACACCCCTCTCCTAAAGGAAATGCATTGTTATGCCTTCCTGGAATCGAGCTGTTCAATCCCCAGGAGGGAAGAAACGTGTCTGTGAGGTGGCAGCAGCTGGGGCTGCAGTGAAAACCTCAGAGAGCTGGTTCGGCAGTACTGGAGGTCCACGGTGGAGCCCCCAGGGTGCATGGAATTGGCACCCCAATACCAGAATTGTATTGGAGGGGTTCAATTTCTCAATCTTAGTCAGTTTATATGGCCATATTCTGAGTTACCATTGTGAAGCTACATATATGTATTGACATATATGTAGTGCACGCTTATAATGGTGTACCCGTACTCACGAAGTCTGGGAAATTGGTCCTGGACAATGTGGGGGCACCTTTGCTAGTGTAAGGGTGCCTTCACACACAGTAACATTGCACCAAGCCTTCAGTAACTGAAGGTTAGACATATAGGTGACTTATAAGTCACCTGGTGCAGTGAGAAATGGCTGTGAAATAGTGTGTGCACTATTTCACTCAGGCTGCAGTGGCAGTCCTGAGGGAGTGTTTGTATGAGCTCCTTATGTGGCCTTCATACATTTTTCAACAGTTTTTGTCTGCGTAGACAGGCAGACACTCTGGAAAATGCAGATTGTCATGGGTATTCTTGGAGCGGGGCTTTCAAAATGTATTATCGCCTTTCACACAGACACATGGGGGGTCATTACGACCTTGGCGGTATAAGGCGCTTACCGCCGTGCAGAAGACCGCAAATACACCGCCGCGGCAGACCGCCACAGCTATTATGACACACATCTCGGAATCCGCCGAAATTCAGACACCCACACAACACCGCCACACCAAAGGTCAGCGATGAACATGCGGAAACAAATCCTCCACCTCCACGCCAACAGAAACACGCCCATGCTATTACGACCCACGAATCCACGCAGCGGTCTTTCAACCGCGGTATTCCATTGGCGGTACACACCGCCGCGCTCAAAATACACACACAGCTCCAAAACACCGCCACATTGGACAATTCCAAATACACACACCTGATACACATACACACACCACTCCCACACACCCAATACAATATAAAACACACACCCACATCACACACAAACCCCTACGACCACAATTTCTGAGAGAAGGCCAGAGAGAGACAGCGCAGAATAGAGAACCCCATCACATAAAGGCACACTACACCATCACCCACACAACACCCACGCACAAAACACCACATACCACTACACTCACCACACTCATCACCACATACACCACCCCACACATCACACACACCACCCCATGGCACGCCAAAGACACCCCCGCTTCTCCAAGGAGGAGCTCTGGGTCATGGTCGAGGAAATCCTACAGGTAGAGCCACAGCTATTTGGCTCACAGGTACAGCACACATCAATAGCCAGGAAGATGGAGCTATGGCAAAGAATAGTCGACAGGGTCAACGCTGTGGGACAGCACCCAAGAAATAGGGAGGACATCAGGAAGAGGTGGAACGACCTACGGGGGAAGGTGCGTTCCACGGTATCCAGGCACAACATCGCGGTACAGCGGACTGGCGGCGGACCCCCACCTCCTCCCCCACAACTAACAACATGGGAGGAGCAAGTCTTGTCCATCTTGCATCCTGAGGGCCTCGCAGGAGTCGTTGGAGGAACAGACACTGGTAAGTCAAATTTCAACTATCATATCCCCCGCCCTACCTGCATGCTATCACACGCCCCCACCCTCACACCCTCCCCTATCACTCCAACTCCTCACCTATCTACCCATGACACCAACCACCCATCCCAACCCCAAAACCTGCATGACCTAACTAAGCATTGATACCCATCACTAAAGCATGCCCACTGCACAGACCCACAACACCCCCCAACTATCACCACACAAGCCCCCACACAGGAGTGCCTGCACTGGGGTACACGCACACCCAAACATTGCACATCATGAAACACACACATGCAATAATCATGTACTCATACCCCCGCAGGAACCCGAAGGAACGTCACCACACCAGAGGGTCCAGACAACACCACTCCACCACCAGAAGAGGCCCACAATGATGACAGCAGCTCTGCCCCACTGGATCTTGATGACCAGCCCGGACCCTCGTGGGCCTCAGGACAGTCGGTTCCCCTTGCCCAGCCACAGCCAAACACCGAACTGCCACCCTCTGGGAACACCAGCACAGCACCCACCCAGTGGGCCCAAACCTCCCTACCCAGGACAGGTCAATCAGCGGTGTGTCCACCACTACAGGGCACCCAGGCTAACCCACCACCCCAACAACAACAGGGACCTGGGGGCAGTGGTAGTGGGCACACGGTCCAGGCGACAGAGGCACAGGAACACAGGGGAACTGGAAGGGCTGCTGTGCGACAGAGGGAGGACAGGCGAAGGGAACCTACTCTCAACGAGGCCCTCTCCTCCATCATGGGAGCATACTACCACTCCCTGGAGACGATGGTAACGGTACTGGCCAAGTTGCAGGAGACCCTGCGTCTGCAGGAGGAACAGTATTTGGGGTTCAGGGAGGAGCTCAGGACCATCGGCTCCGCCCTGGGCACCATTGTAGGGGTGCTGACGGACATTCAAAAGACCTTGAGGGACACCGTGGCACTCCAAGGGGCCCCTGACACTAGCCAGGACGATGAAATGCCCACCACCTCCGCCGGTGCTAGTGGACAGGAGGCACCGCCACAGGACCAGCACCCCATCCCCTGCAGACGGACCACCACCACGCAAGCGGGCCCTGAGATCCAGGAACAGGACAGAGCAAGATGGCAAGACCCCCGCCAGGAAATAAGACCACCCTGATCGTCTTCCCACTGTCCCACTTTGTTACCCTGTCCAAATCGGAACTGCCCCAGCTCCACTTCCAATGGCCAGATGTGCAATGTACCTGTGAGACTAATAGACTGGACTCTGCCATGGACATTCCTCCACCATCACCCATCCCCATTTCACAACCCCCCTTCATTGTTATGCAGTTAAATAAACACCCTTGAAACACTAATAAAACTGGAGTCAGTCAATGATTGTGAACTTTGAATTGTCAATTATAGTGTTAAAAAAGGTTACCCATTGGAAGGCCAACATACCAATGTCACACATCACAAGCCTTTCAAGGGTGCAAGCTGTTGACACGTAGGTTACCACAATAGTGAAACTGAAATGGAAGGGGACAACTCAGTTAACAAATAGGGAGTGAAATGTAGGTACAGGATAGAGGTAGACGTGTGAAAGTTAATAATATGTGAAACATGAAAATGTACTCACCTGTGTCTCACTGAAAATATTGCTGTATGACTGACTCCCTGTTGTCGTTTTCATCTTCATCAGCTTCCTCCTCATCACTGTCCACAGGCTCCACAGGCTCCCCCGCTGCAACACCACCGTCATCTGGATCATCCTCCTGCAGAAAAGGCACCTGGCGTCGCAATGCCAAGTTATGGAGCATGGAGCAGGCGATGATGATGTCGCACACCTTCTTCGGTGAGTAGAATAGGGATCCACCAGTCATATGGAGGCACCTGAACCTGGCCTTCAGGAGGCCGAAGGTCCGCTCAATCACCCTCCTAGTCCGCCCATGGGCCTCATTGTACCGTTCCTCTGCCCTGGTCCTGGGATTCCTCACTGGGGTCAATAGCCAGGACAGGTTGGGTAACCAGAGTCCCCCAATAGCCATACACGGTGCCTCTGGAGTTGATCAATCATATCAGGGATGCTGCTATTCCGCAGGATGTAGGCGTCATGCACAGAGCCAGGGAACATAGCATTTACCTGCGAGATGTACTGGTCTGCCAAACAGACCATCTGGACATTCATGGAATGATAACTCTTCCTGTTCCTGTACACCTGTTCATTCCTGCGGGGGGGACCAGAGCTACATGGGTGCCATCAATGGCACCTGATGTTAGGCATATATCCCAGGGCATAGAAGTCACCTTTAACTGTAGCCAAATCCTCCACCTGAGGGAAAACGATGTAGCTCCTCACGTGTTTCAGCAGGGCAGACAACACTCTGGACAACACGTTGGAAAACATAGGCTGGGACATCCCTGATGCCATGGCCACTGTTGTTTGAAATGACCCACTTGCTAGGAAATGGAGCACTGATAGCACCTGTACTTGAGGGGGGATTCCTGAGGGATGGCGGATTGGTGACATCAGGTCTGGCTCCAACTGGGTACACAGTTCCTGGATTGTGGCACGGTCAAACCTGTAGGTGATGATTAAATGTCGCTCCTCCATTGTTAACAGGTCCACCAGCGGTCGGTACACCAGAGGATTACGCTATCTCCTCAAATGTCCCAGCTGACGGTGCCTAAGAAGGACAACAGCTACCACAGAGTCAACAAATTCTCAGGTATGTACCCACAGCTACACAGAACACGACACTAAATACAAAATTCTTCCTGTGTTGAGTGTAGGCCTAGGTATGTGTGAAGCAGTTGTAAATGAAGCCATGTGGGCCCTTGAAATGGCGGCTGCCTGACCTCTAAACTGGGACAATGGGATGTGAGGTAACTGCGCTGGCGTTGTACACCGTCGCGGTAGGCAGTCGTAGACCGCGGCGCAATGCTGCATTGGTTAACATTGGACCCTATGGGTCCCAGGAGCCAATGATGAAGTGCGCCGGCGGTGATGATACGCACCGCCACGGACGTGACCGCCATTTTCTATCTGTTCAATCACTCGATACCTGATCTTTGACAGGAGAGGACCTACACTGCAAGTGCTGTTGTGACCTCGGTCTGGAAGAGACAATGGCTGGTGCGTCTGGGGAAAGGGCCCCTGCCTTCACTGCACAGGAGTTGGAGAAGCACTGCTTCCCACTCATCCAGGAGGGTGGGCATCACCTTCGCCCCAGGCACCTCAGCCCCTGCCCCTGTCACCCTTGCTGCCCTTAGTGAGGAGGCCATTAACCTCCTCAGGTCACTCACTGTTGGGCAGTCTACCATTGTGAATGCCATCCAGGGTGTAGAAAGGAAGTTGAAACACGGTAATGCATTCCTGGGGCGCATTCATTCTGGTCAGGCTGTCCTTCAGCGAACCCTGCAATCTCTGGCTTCAGCACTGATGGCAGCCATTGTCCCTGTGTCTAGCCTCCCCCCTCCAACTTCCTCCACCCAGACCCAATCCCCTGTACCCCAGCCTATCCCAAGCACACCATCAGACAAGCATGCACACACCTCAACACACAAAAGTGGCTCTGGCAAACATAGGCACCACACATCCCACAGGCACTCACACAAGCTTCACCCACATACAGACACAGCAACATCCACTGCCTCCACTGTGTCCCCCTCCTCGTCGTCTCCCTCATCCCTCCCAGTCTCGTCTACACACACACCTGCATGCACCACATCTACAGGCACTAGGACTCGCACCAGAACACCCAGCACCACAAGCCGCTCACCTGCACTCACCACCCCCACTACCAATTACACGTCCCCTGTGTCCTCTCCCAGTGTGTCTGTGACGCCCCCTCCCAAAGTACACAAACGCGGGCACCCACACACCCAACATCCATCCACCTCACGACAGCCTCCAGAACCTGCACCCAAATCATCTAAAGTTACACCTTCTACAACCACCTCCTCTTCTTCCACTCCCAGACCCCCTCCAGCTATCCATTCCAGTGTTCGTCAGAAACTTTTCCTGAGCAACCTTGACCTCTGTCCCACCACCCCCACCCCTCCAATTCATAGGTCCCGTACTAGCACCTCAGCCAAAAAAAGACCGGTACCAGTGGTGCGTGTTAGAGGTATGTGGAGTGCACCGGCCACCAGGGCAGCCAGTGTGACACCGAGCCAAAGCACTGCCAGTCCACCCCCTGTAAAGCACCAGAAGTTGGACAGTGTCCGACGGGAGAGGGGGAAGACTCCTGCAGGCAAAGCCACTCACAAGGGTCCCGGTGGGAGCGCTGAGTCAGCTGTGACTCCTCCCAAGGTGGTGACGGGGCAGAAGAAGTCTCCAAAGTCTGGTAAGAGCAGCACGGCGGAGAAGGCCGCCATCCTCCCCGCTGGCCAGGACGCCACCGCCAGCACTATCGTCACTGGTCCGGAGACCACCGCCAGAGTCAGTGCCCAGGAGGGCAGCACTATCGTCACTGGTCCGGAGACCACCGCCAGAGTCAGTGCCCTGGAGGGCAGCACTATTGTCACTGGTCCGGAGACCACCGCCAGAGTCAGTGCCCAGGAGGGCCCTGGCAGCCACAGCCCCGCTGGGCACTGAGGGACCGTCATGCCACACACCGCTGCACAGGTCAGAGACAGCAAAGTCAAGCCCCGCTGAACAGGGCAAGCACCGCTGAACAGGGCAAAGACCGCCATGGCAAGCACCGCTGAACAGGTCAGAAACTGCAAAGTCAAGCACCGCGGAACAGGGCAAAGACCGCCATGGCAAAGCACCGCTGTACATGGCAAAGCACCGCTGAACAGGGCAAAGACCGCCATGGCAAGCACCGCTGAACAGGTCAGAAACTGCAAAGTCAAGCACCGCTGAACAGGGCAAAGACCGCCATGACAAAGCACCGCCCTCCACGGCAAGCACCGCTGAACAGGTCAGAAACTGCAAAGTCAAGCACCGCTGAACAGGGCAAAGACCGCCATGGCAAAGCACCGCTGAACAGGGCAAAGACCGCCATGGCAAGCACCGCTGAACAGGTCAGAAACTGCAACGTCAAGCACCACTGAACAGGTCAGAAACTGCAAAGTCAAGCACCGCTGAACAGGGCAAAGACCGCCATCGCAAGCACCGCTGAACAGGTCAGAAACTGCAATGTCAAGCACCGCTGAACAGGGCAAAGACCGCCATGGCAAAGCACCGCTGAATAGGGCAAAGACCGCCATGGCAAGCACCGCTGAACAGGTCAGAAACTGCAAAGTCAAGCACCGCTGAACAGGTCAGAAACTGCAAAGTCAAGCACCGCTGAACAGGACAAAGACCGCCATGGCAAAGCAACGCTGAACAGGGCAAAGACCGCCATGGCAAAGCACCGCTGAACAGGGCAAAGACTGCCAACTCAAGCATCGTTAGCCCATGTGCAGCTGGGACAGTGATGGAACTGGATCCGTCACGGGGAGCGTGATGCACTCTGGGCACCAGTCCCCCTCCCGAACCAGTGGAGAGATCTATCCACTACCTCTGTCCTTCACAGGATGAAGCACTCTGGGCATCAGTCCCCCTGCAGAACCAGTGGAGAACTGCATCCACTATCTCTGTCCTTCGCAGGATGAAGCACTCTGGGCACCAGTCCCCCTCCAGAACCAGTGGAGAACTGCATCCACTCCCTCTGTCCTTCACAGGATGAAGCACTCTGGGCACCAGTCCCTCACCAGAACCAGTGGAGAACAGCATCCACTACCTCTGTCCTTCACAGGATGAAGCACTCTGGGCACCAGTCCCCCTCTAGAACCAGTGGAGAACTGCATCCACTACCTGAATCCTTCACAGGATTAAGCACTCTAGGCACCAGTCCCCCTCCAGAACCAGTGGAGACTGTTATCCACGTAAGAGACTGTGGCTTTGCACTCCCCAGGATTGAACAGTGGGCAACCCACCCACTGTAGAGACTTGAGAGACTGTGGCTTTGCACTCCCCAGGATTGAACAGTGGGCAAGCCACCCACTGTAGAGACTTGAGAGACTGTGGTTTTGCACTCCCCAGGATGGTACAGTGGGCAACCCACCCACTGTAGAGACTTGAGAGACTGTGGCTTTGCACTCCCCAGGAATGAACAGTGGGCAAGCCATCCACTGTAGAGACTTGAGAGACTGTGGCTTTGCACTCCCCAGGATAGTACAGTGGGCAAGCCACCCACTGTAGAGACTTGAGAGACTGTGGCTTTGCACTCCCCAGGATGGTACAGTGGGCAACCCACCCACTGTAGAGACTTGAGAGACTGTGGCTTTGCACTCCCCAGGATGGTACAGTGGGCAACCCACCCATTTGTGAGACTTGAGAGACTGTGGCTTTGCACTCCCCAGGAATGAACAGTGGGCAAGCCACCCACTGTAGAGACTTGAGAGACTGTGGCTTTGCACTCCCCAGGATGGTACAGTGGGCAACCCACCCACTGTAGAGACTTGAGAGACTGTGGCTTTGCACTCCCAAGGATGGTACAGTGGGCAACCCACCCATTTGTGAGACTTGAGAGACTGTGGCTTTGCACTCCCCAGGATACATCAATGGGCATGGAGCCCCGTCGTGGATCTGGCGTGGTGCTGTAATCCAGCTGAGGTGCCCCCCTTTCCTTCCCCCTGAGGTGCCTGTTGTATTTCTATCTGAAGCCCCTGCAGTGTTCTCTCCGTTTGTGGATAGGTATCTAGTGTGGGCCTCGCCCATGCTTTGTGGGCCCAGTGGTCCACGGACATTGAATTGTGCATACCTGCACTACTAATCGTGATGTATATATTTGGAATGTGTATATATTTCTGTATATATGAGCTTACTGTATTTGGATACATTACAATGGTTCAACTAATTTGGTTTTGTCTTTGCATTCTTCCAGGGGGTTGGGGGTTGTTACTGTGATGTTTGGAAATGCATTGGTGTGTGTGTTGTAGTGTGCGAGGGTCGGGTTGTGGGTGGGGGTGTTGCGTGTGTGTCCCCCTGACTTTTGCCTCCCCCCCCTCCCCTATGTCATAGGTGCAGTACTCACCATTGTCTTCGGCGCCGCCGTTGCTGGTGTTCGTAGAGGAGCAGGAAGACAAGCGCAGGGAGTATTTGGAGTTCCGGCTCCATGGTGGCCTCCCTCCTCGTGGAGTGTGTTAAGGTGAGCGTTTTCCCATTGCAAAAGCTGTTTCCGCCGTGTTTTTATCCACAGTGAATCCGCCCCGGAAAAGGTGGCGGATTGGTGGGTTGTAATCGTGTGGGCAGGAGATTGTCCTCCGCCTGTCTGTTGGCGGTGACCGCCGGGCTGCTTGTCTGTACCGCCGTGGCGGTCGGAGTGTTAAAGTGGCTGTCTATGTTGGCGGTTTCCGCCACGGTCATAATTCCCTTTTTTTTTCCGCCGGCCTGTTTGCGGTATTACCGCAGCTTTAACACCGTCCGCCAGGGTTGTAATGACCACCTATATGTTTTTCTAAATCCTGTGTGGGGTGATTTTGTGGTGTTCTACTATGTTATTGCATGAGTTATTGCACAAATACTTTACACATTGCCTTCTAAGTTAAGCCTGACTGCTCAGTGCCAAGCTAGCGGAGGGTGGGCACAAGATAATTTGAATTGTGTGTGACTTACCCTGACTAGAGTGATCGTCCTTGCTTGGACGGGGGGTAACCTGACTGCCAACCAAAGACCCCATTTCTAACACTGGTGATCAGCCGCGAGGATAGGACTTGTATTTGTGCAGTGACATACAGTAGCTAAGTGTACACTACCTACCCACAGTTGTAAGTCAACTTGTTTTTTTATCTTTTTCTGCAGAATCGTTTTCTGCCTGAAATTTTTAACTAAAATCCTCATTCAACATGTCTCTGGCTAGGTAACAATCAGGAGCTGGCGGTTTTGACCTAGCCAAGCTGGAGACATACACTGTTAAAAAGCTAAAAGTGTTCTGCAAGGAGATGGGAGTACCTACCAAGAGTGCCTCCAGAAAGGAGGAATACCAAAAGGTGCTGAGGGCCTGGGCATAAGCCCATTCTGATGAGGATGTTGAGCATGAGGGTCCAGAGGATGGCCCCTCAGAGGATTTTTTGGCAGTAGTGGGGGATGTTACCCCTGGAATTGTGCCCCATGCTAAACCATGGAGCCGTGTCTCTAGCTATGGCCTGACCTCAGAGGAAAGGAGGCAGGAGAGAGAATTCCAACTAAAATTGGCAAAGTTAAACATTGAAGCTCAACAGGAGGAAAGGAGGGCAGAGAGAGAAGACAAATAGGATGCAGCTAAGAGAGCCTTGGCTGAAAAGAAACTTTTGTTGGCTCATGAACTGAGTCTCAAGGAGCTTGATATTAAGGCAAGACAGTCTGAGTCCAGCAGTGATGGTGGCAGCACACCTTCAGGACCTGCAGAAGAAGGGAAGGTTTGTATACCCAAAAAAGTAGTGCCAAGTTATGTGGTGGGAGATGACATTGACAAGTGGTTGTCTGCTTATGAAGTTGCACTAAGGGCTCATGGGGTCTCTGAGGAGCAATGGGGGTGGCCTTGTGGTGGTATGTACCAATAGTGGGGAGGGACACACTCCTTGCTTTGGATCCTAAGGATCAAAACAGATACACACCCATGAAAATTGCTATGCTTGCCTAGTTTGAGCTGACACCTGAGGAGTACCGTCAGAGGTTCAGAAGCAGCACCAAACTCTCCACACAGAACTGGGTAGACTTTTTTGATTTCTCCAGTAAGGCACTGCATGGACCGGTGTAGGGCAGTAAAGTAGATTACTATTTGGAGTTATATAATCTGATCCTGAAAGAGCATATGTTCAGTGTTTCCTTTACAGAGTTGCGCCAGCACCTAGTTGACAGCAAGCTGACTGATCCTAGAAAGCTTGCTGAGGAGGCGGACCTCAGGGTTATCACCAGAGTGTCCAAGAAGGTACCTGGGGGGGGACACCCACAAAGGTGGTCAGGGTTCCCAACAAAAGAAAGAGGGGTGAGAAAAACAGAAAAACAAGGAGTTCTCAAAAGTTCCCCAAAACAACTCCCAGGAGGGTGGTGGTACCTAGTCCCAACCTGAGTCTGAGAAAAGGCTAAGATACTTTGACAAAAGTCAAGGAGGATTTGTCCCCAAATGCATAGAGTGCTTCAAGCAGGAACACTCTAAGGGTGACTACCAGTGTTCCAAGAGGGCACGGCCCCCACGGGAGGGCAAACACCTGGGTTGGCTTGTGTAGCGCTTTGGGGGAGACAGTCCCAGTTGCTTTGTGGATCAGATAGAGGTGTCACTAGTATCCCGGGAGATACGGAAATGGTGCCAAAAGCCCACATGCCTGCAAATACTTCCAAATATAGGCAGTGGGTCACCATTGATTGGCAAAGGGTGGAGGCTCTGCGTGACACAGGAGCCAGTATGACTACTGTTGGGGGTCAGCTGGTGTCAGTAGAGCAAATCATCCCTAATACATTACACCAGGTCATAGTCGCTGACAATTGCGAGAGTCACCTACCGGTGGCGCTGGTTCTCTTTGAGTGGGGGGTGTCTCTGGTACTCTAAAGGTAGCTGTGAGTCCTGCCATGCCTGTAGATTGTCTGTTATGCAATGATCTTGAGCATACTGCCTGGAAGGAGGTAGAGCTCAAATCCCACCTGGAGATGTAATGTTTGCCTGAGAGGGTTTGCATGACCACAAGGTCCATGGCTTCCTGTGAAGGGAGTCAAGGGCGTCTTTAGCCAGGAACAATGGCCCAGACAGCTTCACAGAGGAAGGGCAAGGGGCATGGGAAACCCACCCCTGATGTTCCCGCTGTGATTGACGGGGTCCCAGATGAGGACGCCCCTAGCCAACTGGGGAAGATATTGCCGACCTGGGTAACCTACCTGAGCTTGCTGTCTGGCAAGTGGAGTGCGGGCAACCAGAGAGGAATTCTGCAAAGCGCAGAATGACTGCCCCACTCTTGAGGGTCTGGGGCAACAGGCTTCAGCCCAAGCAGCAGGTGAAGCCTCTGGCGATCACCATACATACTGGGAGAATGATGATCTCTACAGTGAGCCTAAGGTACTGTCCATTGGGGCAGCACATGTGCTGGTGGTCCCCCAGTGTTACCGGGCCTTCCTACTGGGCCTGGCTCATGACATCCCCCTGGCAGGACATTTGGGTCAAGACAAGACCTTTGCAAGGCTTGTCACCCACTTCTATTGGCCTAGAATGTGGTTACCCTCAGATAACTTCTGTAGGGACTGCCCCACCTGCCAGGCGAGTGGGGAGACATGGAAAAGGCTTAAGGCCCCCTGATTCCACTCCCCATCATTGGCACCCCCTTTGAAAGGGTGGGCATCGATGTCAATGCTACCTTAGATCCCAAAACCGCCCTAGGCAACAGGTTTATCCTGGTTTTGGTGGACCATGCCACCCGCTATCCAGAGGCAATCCCTCTAAGGACAGTGACTGCACCGGTTGCGGCCAGAGCTCTGATGGGGATATTTACCCATGTGAGGTTCACACAGGAGGTTGTGTCTGACAGAGGCACAAACTTCATGTCAGCGTACATGAAGTCCATGTGGGATGAGTGTGAGGTCACCTACCGGTTTACCACCCCTTACCATCCTCAAACCAATAGGCTTGTTGAGAGATTCAACAAGACCCTAAAAGGCATGATCACTGGCCTACCTGAGGCCATGAGGCATAAGTGGGACATCGTCTTGCTGTGCCTTCTCTTTGCTTATAGGGAGGTGCCCCAGAAAGGGGTGGGATTCAGCCCCTTTGAACTTCTCTATGTTCACCCTTTCAGGGGACCACTACGCATAGTAAAGGAGGGATGGGAGAAAGCTCCCTGGAACCCTCCCCAGGATGTGGTAAGTTACATGCTGGCCCTCCGCAACCAGACACTGTGCTTCTGGGAGCAGGCTAAGAGCAACCTCGAGGCCAGTCAAGAGGTGATGAAGGAGTAGTATGAACGGAAGGCCACTCTGGTTGAATTCTCACCTGGCGACAAAGTTTGGGTGATGGAGCCAGTAGAGCCTAGAGCTCTCCAGGGCTGCTGAACTAGCCCATTTGAAGTTAAGGAGCGAAAGGGGGAGGCCACTTACCTAGTGGACCTCAAGACCCCTAGACACCTCCTAAGGGTTCTCCACCACAACAGACTTAAGCCTCATTTTGAGAGGTCTGAGGTCAGTATGCTCCTTCTGACAGATGAGGGCATTGAAGAGGAGAGTGAGCCTCTCCCCGACCTCCTCTTTGCCAAACAAGGTGATGGGTCAGTGGAGGGTGTCAATCTCTCTGAGTCCCTGACTCTAGATCTGAGGGGAGACTTCTATGAGTTGTTGAAACAGTTCTCTTCCCTGTTCTCCCTCACTCTTGGACTCACACACTTGTGTGTACATGAGATTGACACAGGAGGCAGTCCACCTGTAAAGAATAAGATTTACAGAGTGTCAGACAAAGTAAGGTGCAGTATCAAGGATGAAGTTTCCAAGATGCTGGCTCTTGGGTTGATAGAGAAGTTCAGCAGTCACTGGTCCAGCGAAGTGATGTTGATTCTCAAGGCTGCTACTCCTGGTGCAAAGCCAGAGCTTAGGTTCTGCGTGGACTACCGGGGTCTCAACTCTGTCATTAAGGCAGATGTTGACCCCATCCCCAGAGCTGATGAGCTCGTAGACAGGCTTGGTGCTGCCAAGTTCCCTAGTACCTTTGACCTCACGTCAGGGTACTGGCAGATCGCCTTGACTAAAGGGACTCAAGAGAGATCTGCTTTCTCCACTCCTGAGGGCCATTACGAGTTCAGAGGAATGCCCTTGGGATTGAAAAATGCCCCCACTACCTTCCAACGGTTGGTTAACAGGGTGCTAGCTGGCAAGGATGCCTTCTGCGCAGCCTACCTAGACAACATTACCGTCTATAGTTCCAGCTGGGAAGAACACCTTCTCCACCTCAAGGAGGTGCTTCAGGCCCTGAAACAGGCAGGCCTGACCATCAAGGTCAGTAAGTGCCAGATTGGGCAAGGTTCTGTGGTGTACTTGGGACACCTAGTAGGTGGTGGCAAGGTGCAGCCCCTCCAGGCCAAGATGGAAGCTATCAAGGCCTGGCAACCAACTAGAACCCAAACCGAGGTGAGGGCCTTCTTGACCCTCATTGGTTATTACAGTAGATTTGTCAAGGGCTATGGAACCATTGTGTCACCCTTGACAGAACTCACATCCAAAAAGCAACCTAGGTTGGTGAATTGGACAAAGGCTTGTCAGAAAGCCTTTGACTCCCTGAAGGAAGCCATGTGCACGGCCCCCGTGGTCAAGGCACCTGACTACTCCCAGGAATTCATTGTGTGGATAGACACTTCAGAGCATGGCATTGGGGCAGTTATAGCACAGCTAAATGAGAAGGGCCTAGACAAACCAGTAGTCTTTCTTAGCAGAAGACTATTACCACGGGAACAGAGGTGGAGTGCTATTGGGTAGCCTTATACAAAATGATGATTTTGCCACAATTCTTGTATGCTCTTCAGAACTTTCCACTTCCAATCCCTTGCTCATGATTCTGGGCCCTGGATAGAGCAGCAGCCTCTTTTCTTTGGCTTGGTACAAGACACCGCATTGCGCTACAGTATTGTCAGAGGGGTACATACGAACGGGGATGGGCATGGCCAACCTACAACTGTGCTAGTTGGCAACACAGTTGCTGGTTATTCATGACTGGTTTCATGGTGGCTGGGGGGCCCCGGCTTATCAGCTGAAGCTGACGGCTTTGAGCTTTCCTCGGATATTAGCTCTTCTTTGTGGCTCACAAGTCCGTTGTGACCTAGAACCAGTGACCAGGGTAGTCTTTCTCGCCTGATGGGCAGCTTTACAGGATGCGCACTGGGAGAATGTGCTTACCCAGCAGACCGCCCCTATGGCATGGTAACTGGCTGAGGGAATCGGCAGCTTTGCATGGGTTTGGGAGGTGGGATCTGCTGGGCCTATCTCTACTAGGTGATGTGTGGCAGGAGAAGGCGAATCCATGAGATCCTTTCAGGACCTTCAGGGTACCCATCAGCTTGCCCACACACAATTTTATGAATACCTCCAGCTTTGACATGCCCTTCAAATTCACTTACCGTGCTTCGACACGATACCAGAACATATATCCTAGAGGCTAAGGTACTGATGGGAGCTCTAAGGAGGGGGGATACCTCCCAGCTCCATACAATGGTAATTAATAATACTCTGGGTGACTTGGATCATATTCGGGCCCGCTGGGAGTGTTGGTTGGGTCCTCTGAAGGAAGAGGACTGGCGGGACACATTGATGGCACAGAGTTTGATAACCATATCATCCAGATTGAGATTGATACAACTGTATTTCCTGTACGGGGCATACCTCTCTCCGGCAAGACTGCATCGAGCTGGGCTCCGATCTACTCCCTCATTACCCCTGGTGCATGGGGGCACCGGCAGACATTTTTCACGTGGTATGGGATGCCCCCAAATTGTGTCCCCAAATTGAGTTTTATTGGCAGAGGCTTTTTTGAGAACTGCATGTGGTGGTGGGATGGGGGAAGCAGCTGTCTCCAGCATTGGTTTTGTTGGGTGTGACAGAGGGAATGGGGGAATGAGGGCAGAGAGAATTTTTATGGGTACTGCGCTTATGGTGGCAAAACGAGACATTGCAATGCACTGGAACTCCTCCACTGCTCCATTCCTTATGAAGTAGAAGCACTGGGTTGACCAGTGCGCTAACCAAGAAAGGTCAGTTTATGAGGCAAGAGGATGTCCACGCAAACAAACAAAGGTGCGGGGGAAATGGCTGGATCTCCTACTATGAACTTCCAAAGACACAAGGGACATGGGATTGGCAGGTGTGGTCAGATTTTGTTTTGTGCAGTCGCTTCTCAAGGTGTACGATTTTGTTTATGTAATGAATCTCATGATCTTTGTCGATCTATTTCTCTTACCATGTGGTGTGCTTTGCTGTACCTTCAAAAACCAATAACATTGTTTTTGTTTTTTTTAAAGGCTCAGCTGCTTGTTTAAGATGGTATCATGGTATTTTACAAACCAAAGGAAACTCTTTAAGGAGTCTTATAGCTATGGAATTTCTCCTTCCCACTGCAGTCTCGCTCATTTCTACCTAATGTTTTATGTGCATTGCAGCACTGTTCTCTGACTAAACTAAACATGCAAAATATAAGCTATGTTCACCTTAAAAATGTTTTAAAGCACAATATGGACATGTCTTCAATGGTGCATGATATGGATTTATGAGAAACAAAACCTCGCTTCCATTGTGTAATTCAGTTCTGCCAGGCAGCTACACTGCAGGCATATTTAAATTGGAACTTGGAGCATAGGGTGTGTAGGTGTATATTGCTATGCATGCTGAAATGTTTGCCGCTAAAATCTGTAACGGATGCACGGCAGAATATAGCCTGGGACGAAAGAATCTGTAATTTCGGCTATACCGGTGTACAGACTATTGAGCATATTACATGTGGTATGGTATTACAACTCTAAAAGCTGCTATGGAGATGATCAATTGTCCAGTGAATGGATGAGTGTGTGGAAACATTTAAAAATAATGGTATTTCCTTTTTAAAGTGGTATTAAATTGTTGTATTTTATATATCGTATATCTCACTATAAGATCATGAAAACGTTTAAACATTTTTTGTTGAAAAAAGTAAATGTTAGCACATAGAAAATAAGGCACGAGAAATTCGAGCAAGGTCATAAGAGCAAGATTAGAGCCAGGTAATTAGTTATTTTATAACCAGACTGTAATCCTCTCACAAATCACGGGTAAGCTCAAACAAAGCAAAGTCCAAAACAATGTTGTTAGTATCTGTAGGGAGTCCAACACAAGGACAGACTGAGAAGCGAACACCCAGAGCAGAAGGAGCGAGGCAGTGGGTCGGTAGCACGGCTTTTTCTGGGGACTCTGACCGCCCAAGCCATGGGATATATATTAAACGTCTTTGTTCGGGAGCTGCCTGGCTGGTTTCTCTTTGGTGGCATTTTTCTCCCAGTCACCCTTCTGTTGCTGCTGCTCATTGCCTACTTCCGGATCAAACTAATAGAGGGTGAGTAGCGTCACATGCTTGATCAGGAGGGTTACCAACTTAATATGGGGCAATGTGACAAAGAGTAACCCAGTGGTGGCTAGAAAGTATTCTGCTGCAAATGCAAGAGAAAGGAGACTGGCACATAAAACTGTGTGTGAGGGCGAAGTATTTCATGGGGAAGCGGAGAGGGAACAGCTGGAGATACAGGACCTCGGGATTAAATATGGTGTGCAAGGGTCGCAGAGGATCGCTTAGTCATTCTGGGTTCCCTACATCAAATCACAGAATCGAATAAACCAAAAGAAATCAAGATTTAGGGCTAAGAGGCTGGCCTAGCAAGGCACTGCGTTGCTTCTGCTATGAAGTGCCCCAAAGCCGCCATCCAAGGGATGTCATAGATAATCAACTCTGTGGCCTGCAACACTGAAAGCGCATTTGATCTAGGGTAAAAGCTGTGACCTGTGACCCCATGTCAATTATGCCCTCGTGCCTTACACACCCATTCAAGTCACTAGCACCAAAATATTAATTAGTGTACAGTAAAGCACACTAATTGCAACCACTCATTTTTCAAATGTAAATCAGTGTTAAAGGTGTTTATTCTGAATGTCTTCGTAGTCCTGCAGGTAAATGGCAGTACTACCCTTTAAAAAGTATTGACGGCCAGTAAATCAGATTATAGCTATAAATACACAATACATGTTGTAACCAGAGGCCCGGCAAAAAATAGCTCATTTAAATCACTGGCTTTACTGACTGATGAAAACAGAGATAAATTAACAACACAGAGTAAGGGCATCACAATTTTAGAACAATTATTGGTGGGAAACCTACATTTCAGGTATGTAATGCTGACGTTTTGGGCCTCGCCAGAAGTATAGAAAGAACTATAAAAATACCAATAAGAGGCAAAACGGAGGTCCAGCTTTACTTAGTTTTCATGAAACGCAGCGCGGGGCCCAGGTTTTCTGCACAGCGATGTGCAAGGGAGGAAACAACGCATAGTCCTGCTGTTATCCCCTGTGTGGTCTGTGAAGGCTGCTTTGCACCACACACAGCTTCACACAATGAGGCAGAGTCTGTGTGCGCCGTCTAGCACCGGATTCATTATGGAAGCATATACCCCTGCAGCACACACTCCTAAATCTAGACAAACACACTGGTTGTGTTCTATGCGCTGCAGCATACATGCAATACGTCCGTTCTTCAGACATCAGCATATTTCCTCTTGTTTATGCCTGCTTCAATCAGGTATTCATTTTACTGCAAACCCCCCCCCCCCCCCCCCGTGTGGTTAAACTAGTAGTAGATTAGGCATTGCATCAACATCTATCAGTGTTTGCACTGATCCACCCTCATAGCGCCCACTTGATGTAAAGCAGCGGAAAGTGTTTTTTGCACTGAAAAGGGGTGTCTTTCCCACCCAAAACACCTTTTGTGCTGGAAAGTAAATATCATGTCGTATTTTACTTTGCTCCAACAGAGGGATTTAGTAGACCTGGATATAAGGGGTTAGTATTCCTCGCCGACTGGCAAATGAAACGGCTCCTGATGCACTTTATCTCTTTCAGACACTGACTTCTCTGAATCAGCTGAGACTTCTAGCAGTGGTGTATGCAACGTCTGCAAAATAACGAGTCTTTCTGATCAATGAACGTGTTCACTGTAAATTCACCTTAACAGAATGTTTGTGCATTTAGGGTGACCACCTGGCATTGAGGCAAATTCTGAACGGGACTGTAAAAAAGTCAGGACAAAGGGTCAAAGTTCAGGACAAAAATTCAAGACAAAGGGTCAAAGATCAGGACAAAAAATAAAAAACAAATGTCAGTTTTACAGACACACCCAAGAGAGACCATGTCTCACTATGTTGTCAGTGCATTTATTTACTCTTTTTTAACCTAGCGCTATTTATTCACTGTGGTCTTTTTGTGATTGCCTCCTGGTATGCTACATTGAGGTGTCACCTTACCTCCTTGTTCAGTAGTAAATTAATGCCCTTCAGCACTGTGTCAAGGCCATCACTCCTACCCAAATCTACCCAATCTTTCATGAGGAGAAACAAACAGCAGCATTTTGATTATGTTTCGGAACATTTTAAAACCCCTGGCAAACAGTTTGGGAAGCATTAAGGTAATTAACCTTATGCTAATTTAAACAAATTGAACAAAAACATCTGGCTCACCCCGACTGCCCATGGACTTTCCACCAATTTTTTTTTAATGAGGCAGGGCAGATGGTGTAGGTGACAGTCTCACACCTTATGTCAGTATGTGATGTACCCACAACTTGTCTGTAGTCTCACAGCACTAGAGTGTATGTCTGGGACATTTATCTCAGAAATGGGAGCCCTGACTACCAATCAAAGATAATAAAAGAAGAGGATGAAATTGAGATCAAATGGGAGATCCACAGCAAGTGATTCAAAGGGTTGTTGCTAAGAACTGGATAAATAAGGAAGAGAAAAACAAAATTCCTAAAATCAGACAAGATGAATCCACCAAGACTATCGGAAGGTATTGGGTACCTGGGGAGTCGTCTCTGCACACAGGAGAGAAACAGAAGAGGCACTGTTAAGTGGTTGAACAAGCAACACTCATCCACCTTGGCAAACTCTTCTGGTGCAATGGCCTGCTGTGTGTGCTTGTGAAGGGTGAACAGGGGCCAGACCCCTTGCAAGGTTGTGCAAGGCAATTGCCCGCCTTGTCCATGTCTTTAAATGGTTTTGAAATTGAGCAAAAGCCAAACTAGTGATCTGGGTTATCCCTAAGTGTCAAGTACATATACATAGAATCTTCAAAATATTTGCATAAACAAAAAGTAAAAATGTAAGATGTGTTTCTTTAACATAGGCACTGTTTTGCCCTGTATATACAATTAGATCTCAGATTGAACTGGGAACCATTTACCTTTTGATACCTAGTGATTAATATCTACCAATTCTTCCACTGATTTGCAGGATGGAAATCTCTGCAGAGCGTCACGGTCCCTCCAAACCCAGTTTGATTTTTGGACTTCTCTTCTGCTTTCTGTAGTGGGCCACGTGGCACTGGTGAAGATGGTGTGCTACCCCAATGATAGTATAATTTTGCAAACCTTCTACCTCCTTCATTCTTTCTTCAGACATGCCACACATCTGATTTGGTCACTGCAGCGCCGTCGGATAGCTCTTTCCACTGTAAAGCTACCCGTGAATGTGGGTGTATTAGGTCTTCTGGGCTTAGAATGCTATTTCTCAGCTGCACAGGTCCAATGGGTCTCTCGCTGGCTTTCTGCCCAACTCCCTGCTTGAGATGAGGTTTATCAGTAAAGACCTTTCAGGAGGGCTTACTGCACTGCTCATTGTTTCCTACTGACCATTCTAAGGATCACAATCCGGGGTTATCATGCACAGCTTTCTCTTGCCTTGCTAGAACCTGTAAACTCACTGACACAAAGAACCCTGTGGTCCTCCACTATTTTTGCTAAGCCTTCCACTCGCACAGGACGGCTGTGCTCAGAGCAACTCCATCAGTGGCATGCTGCAAGTGTCTTAAAATTGGAGGATTTGTTTCTGGACAGCGAGCTACTAAATTTCCAAACCCTTGTGGCAGACTACCATCTTCACCCCGGTCCACTCCTTATTTATAACCACTTTACATAATCATTAAATGCCCTATTTCATGTCTGCCACCTAGCACTAAACCTAAAAGAGGTGTGCCAGAAGCTCTACACTATAGGAACCAGTGGTAAACTGATAGAATGGGTGTACAGATCTTTCCTGCAACATGGAAACCACTGCAGGTCTTCTCGTCATAGTACCTGGGTGATTGATGTGGCCAAACCTCTGCAAGATACGGACTGGACTAAAATACTGGACTTTCCCCACAAAGTATCCCACGGCTGTCACTTTAAGTACATTCATAGAGGTTCCTTGGGAATGCATTCCACCCATTGCTTGCCATTGACCTTGTGGTTTGTAACTCACATTTCATTGCTTTCTATTTTCTGGCTTTATTTGTTTTAGGCAATGCAGCTTGAGTTCGTCCCTTCCCTTGCTCAACCCTTATTTACAGTACCCTTCCAAGTGCTCCCTTTCTGTAAACAGGTCTGTAAATCTTGTTCTTATCTCATCACATTTGCTGTGCATTCAAAGAACAAAGTCAAATGTCAGGCTCTGTCTTCGGTGGGAACTTACTGTTTACTTTTCTTTCTCTGACTTCAAAGTGAAAGGATTTATGCGACAATCTTGCTGGATACTGGGGTTAGGAAGGAGTTTTTTCTATCACATGACAACATTTAAATAAATTTCAGAATATATCAGAATTGGAGTACAAATGAAGCACATTTTTGTTAATTCTGAACTGTGCTGGAAACAAATACCTTTATATGATTAAAACAAATCATTGCATTAAGTGATGCAATTTCCACACATCACCGTCTGTGCACAGTATAGTTTGGTTTGAAAAACTGTATGTCTGAGCAAATGTAATGGTCATTTCAATCAAAAATGTGTTGTCTGTAATGGCAGTGTGTTACCACACCATGCATCTTCCACTCTGCTCTTCTCTGCACCACTCCACACCACTGCACCCTACTCTGCATCACTCCACTTTACACCACTCCATGCCACTGCACTGCACTCTTCTCCATTCTGAACCACTCCACATTATGCCACTGCACTCTATGCTACTTCATACTATGCCTCTCTTCTTTTTACCACTCTACTCTATGCCAATGCACTTTATGCCTCCCTACACCGCTGTGCTCTGCGCCTCTGCAAGCTATGCCACTCTAGTCTAGGTAACACCAATCTAGTCCGCACAACACCACTCTATGCCACTCTGCCACACTGCACTGTATGCCACTGCACTCTAAGCTAATACAATCTATGCTAGTGCACTTTACTTTGTAACACGCAACTCTATGCCCCTGCGCTCTACATCAATACACTGTACGTCACTCTAATCTACTCTGCACCTCTGCACTCTATGCCACGACACTCTACACCACTTTCCTCTATGCCATCACATTCTATGCCATTCTACGCAACTCCACTCTACCCTGCACCTCTCCACTCTAAGCGACTTCACTCTACTGTGAAACAATCTACTTTACGCCACTGCATTCTGTGCCACTGCATTCCATGCCACTGCACTCTACCCTGCACCTCTCAACTCTATGCAACTGTACTCTACTCTGCAACAATCTATTCTATGCCACTGCACTCTACGCCACACTGACCACTGCACTCTAGTTTGATGCACTCTATGCCACTGCACACTGACACTCCACGCTGCAACACTGCACTGGCCGCCACTATACTCTACACCAATCTACTCTGTACTACGACATTCTACACCAATACACTCTATTCCAATGCACTCTATGCCACTGTACTCTGCCCCATGCAACTCTATGCCACTGCACTCTACACAAATGCACTCTAAACAACTGCACTGAATGTCACTGCCCTTTACTCTACACCACTGTATTCTATGCCACTGTTTGCTGTACCACTCTACACCACTGCACTGACTCTACTCTTCACCACTGCACTCTACACCACTCTACTCTGTAATACTGCATTCTATGCCACTGCACTCTATGCCACTTCACTGTGCATCACTGCACTCTATGCCACTGCACTCTAGGCACTATACACTACTCTGCACTGCACCACTCTACAATATTCCACTCTGCACCACTCTACGCCACTGCACTCTATGCCACATGAGTCTACTGTGCACTCTTTGAGACTGCACCACTCTGCATTACTGCACTCTGTCACTCTTTTGTATGCCACTCTACTTCACTGCACTCTATGCTACTCTACCCCATTCCACTGCACTCTGCGCCTACGCACTCCAAACAACTGCACTGTACACCACTGCCATCTACTCTGCACCACTGTACTCTACGCCACTGCTCTCTGTGCCACTCTACATCACTGCACTGACGCTCTACTCTGCAACACTGCACTCTCCGCCATTGTACTGTACACCAATCTACTCTGTAATACTGCATTCTATGCCACTGCACTCTATGCCTCGGCACTCTATGCCACTCTGCATCACACCACTCTATGCAACTGCACTCTACAGCACTATAATCTACACTGCACTACACCACTCTACACTACTCCACTCTGCACCACTGCACTCTCTGCCACTGCACCACTCTATACTACTGCACTCTCTGCCACTCTATTGTATGCCACTCTATTCCACTGAACTCTATTCCACTCTACTCTGCCCCACGCCACTGCACCCTAAGTCAGTGCATTCTATGCCAATGCACTCTAAACAACTGCACTGTACCCCACTGCACCGTACTCTGCACCACTGGGCTCTACGCCACTGCTCCTGTGCCACTCTACACACACCACTATACCACTAACTTTTATCCATGAACAGTAGCCACTCTTATGTATAACATGGCTAAAACACGTTGGCAAAGCCAATAACTCTTGCGTAGGCGAGACCTATTGGCTTTGCCAATGTTTGTTAGTACTATGATGTACAGAGATCCCTGAAAGAACTGTGATTTGTAAGTCCTTATTTTTGGCATGCATTTGATGCCTTGCAGGGGTAGTAAGCGCTATACAAATACAATGACATCACAATATAGGCTGCTACAAAATGCGCAAATACATTTCAGTTAAATAAAAAAAAAGTGCTTCTCAAATACAGATTTGAATAATATACAGTTTATACCTAGAACTAACATTTTTTATAACACTCCATTAAAACCACACACTCCACAGCTCAACTTGGAACACCATTACAGTACCTCTCTAAAAGTAAATATCTTTGCCATCAGAAAGCTTCAAGTAACTCCCTGATTAAAGTCAATGCAGGTTTTCAAGCCCCTTTGCATTTGGAGATTTATCAGTTGTGCACATTTGCGAGCTGGGGAAACTGATCTGCCCGAAATTTCGCCAGCCGTCCATTGTCCTTTTGGTGAAAAGCTAAAATTATGGACAAATGCTGTCCGTTAAACCTTTCATCACTGACAACGGACGGCAGGGCGAAATTACGGGTAGTCTGTGAAATTTACGGACGAGTGGTCACCCTATGTGCATTAAGTGTATATGTAGGTACAGAAGTCACGATCATTTTTCATGTGCAGACTGGCAATCAAAGGAGTGCACGAAGAATGTACAGTATGTATGGCACATAAATACCATGAGAGGGTCCTTTATCTGGCCAATGTATCACCTTAGTTTAATATTCATTATTATCATACCTCTCTTATTTTGTAATATCTATGGATAACACGCATTTATTCTACCAGTTTTCCTGATTCCAGACCGTACTGGCTCTATTTCACCACAGCGTGTGCAGGCACAAACCAGTGCTTAATTTGTGCTTGTTGTTTCCGGTGCTGAGCACCGGCAATTATTTTTGAGGGCCGGCGCTTAGTCTTCTGCCTCAAGCATTTGCTGCGAGCAAAAGACAAATTTGGGAAAGACGGAGGAAGAGAAAAACGAAAAAGCGTCACAATGAGGGAAAGCAGAAAGTTGCAGGTGTGAGCTGAAGGGGCGGGAGGGGCTGTAAATAGGTCCGATATGGCTTGTGATTACGCTGCCTCAGTATTCTGTGTTTGCACATGTAATTGCAGCCGCCGCATGTTTAAGAGGAGGGATTTGGGCACCGGCACCTTTTTATTTACAAATTAAGCACTGGCACAAACCCCACACTTGTTAAGTCTAACAGCCTCACACACAGACAGAAGGCCCGACCCGACTTCAGCGGTATTTGGAGTATTTTGCCAGCAATGCCAAATGCTGCTGTTTCCAAATACCTAACTAACCAGTCTTAACTCCATCTGGTTACTCCTTCTTCCACCATCATATGCTTCGTGTCAATGTAACTCGTGTGGGTTCTTTTTCATTCCTGCTTTCTCCTTTTGTCTGTTTCTTTCTTCTTTCTCCCTTTTCTGCCTTTCTCTCTTTCGCTCTGGTCCATGTCAGATTATGAAAAGTAAGTCCCAGCCACTAAAAATGAGTGTCGATGCCACCCACTGGCAATCACTGGCACATGAAGCACAGTTGGTATGTGAATCGCTCTGAGGGAGCCTTGCTTTCACCATCGCCTGGTGCTTTTCCGGGTAAAACTCTGACAGCAGCATATTTTCAACATGCTAAAACCTTGATCAAAGCCGGCTTTAGAGCTGGTGGCGCCCAGGGTTTTTTTGGCGCTCGCCAATTACCCCCTTCTCCACTAACTCCCTCATTAACACCCTCCAACAGTGCCCCTCACTCTCTCCATGGCACCTCTATGAGATGCATTTAATTTCTTTAGAGTGCTACTCATATTTCACTCACACTCAGTTATGTGATCTGCACGATACACGTTCTTTGCAGAAGGCACATTAAGGGCCATATTTATACTTTTTGACGCAGAACTGCGCTAACGCAGTTTTGCGTCAAAAAAATTTGCGCCGGCTAACGCCATTCTGAAGCGCCATGCGGGCGCCGTATTTAATCAATGACTTTAGCCGGCGTTAGCCGCCGGCGCTGCCTGGTGTGCGTGGAAAAAAACGACGTACACCAGGCAGCGCCAGCGTAGGGGAAAATGGAGTTTGGGCGTCAAAAAATGGGGCAAGTCAGGCTGAGGCAAATTTTTCGCCTCAACCCGATTTGCGTCATTTTTTTTCACTCCCAACCCCCATTGAAATGACTCCTGTCTTAGCAAAGACAGGAGTCATGCCCCCTTGCCCAATGGCCATGCCCAGGGGACTTCTGTCCCCTGGGCATGGTCATTGGGCATAGTGGCATGTAGGGGGGCACAAATCAGGCCCCCCTATGCCACAAAAAAAAAAAAGAAATTACTTACCTGAACTTACCTTAATGTCCCTGGGATGGGTCCCTCCAGCCTTGGGTGTCCTCCTGGGGTGGGCAAGGGTGACAGGGGGTGTCCCTGGGGGCATGGGAGGGCACCTCTGGGCTCCTTCAGAGCCCACAGGTCCCTTAACGCCTGCCTTTTGCAGGTGCTAAAAAACGGCGCAAAAGCGGCCGTACGTCATTTTTTTTGACCCGCCCACTCCCGGGCGTGAATTTTGCCCGGGAATATAAATACGACGCACATGCCTCGGAGTACATTTTTTAGACCTGAACGCCTACCTTGCATCTCATTAACGCAAAGTAGGTGTCCACGCAAAAAAATTACGCAAACTCCATGGACTTTGGCGCTAGACGCGTCTAACGCCAAAGTATAAATATGGAGTTAGTTTTGCGTCAGAATTGCGTCAAAAAAAACGACGCAATTCCGGCGCAAACGGAGTATAAATATGCCCCTAAACATCTGCACTACTTTAGGATGAGTCAAAACCCCAGTAGACACAACTCCGATCTCTCACCAGAATAAAAATTACTCACCAGTTATCTTGACATTTTTTTGTTGCCTGAAAACTGCTGGACACAGAAAAAACGCTCAGCACATCTTCTAAACCTATACGTTTTTTAAAACACAGCGCGTCCCCCCAAGTCATCGCCAGGCTTCACTGCACCAGTCTCACGCCCTAATGCTGGCTCTGACCTTGGTCTCAGATTTCGGAGACTAGGGCCCACTGTGAGGAAGAGGGACAGACTCGGATCAATGATTAGGGACAATCTGTACCTTCTCAAAGGGTCAATGTGTCTCAGTACATTCTCATATACAGTACACCCTGCATGCTGAGCATCATCTAGACATACCCAAAAACGTAGGTACAAAAGAAAACTGAGGCGATGGGGGCCTTTGAGGTAAGAATCCTCCACTATTACAAGACTCATTTAAAAATGTAAAAACGAAGGGAGATAAAATATGTATTGTATTATCCATAAACGTATGTGTTTGTACAATAAAAAACGAAACAAACAATAGAAAATGAATGAAGTGTTTCGGATCTGCCAGCTCGAGTGGTATTACCGTGCATCTCAGGATATCGGGGCCCTTCACAGGATGAGGAGCGGAAACCATACTGTGGCTGGGGAAGCACGCTGGTAACCCCAATAGTGGTTCGTTCTCAGCCTGGTCTTAGACGCTCTTAGCAGCCAATGTCCTTTAGGGGCCGTGAAAACATCCCCGGTCGTCGTCGGCAGCCTCAGTAATCTGTTGTTCTCTTTTGGAGGGGGCGTTGGGGCGATGGGGGCTGAAGCACCTCTCAGGCGCTTTTGGAATCAAGCCGCGCTTCCGCTAATGCAGTACATCCTCCTAACACTAAGAAATTGTTTTTGAAGTTGGCAGGTCTTGAGTTTTGTTCACCAGACACTAATTTGTTTCATTATTACTTGGATTTTCCAGTAATGTACAAACCAAACCTACACAAAAGCTATTTAAACAAAATGAAGCTGTCATCTGATTGAAAATAGCTAGAAGTTTCTTTCACCATTTTGAGTCTTAATCAAATGCCAACAGTACTTGTAACTTATGGTGTTGGCAGAGGGTGTCTATCACATATATGCCCATGCCCCGAAAGTGGGAGATATATGAGCATTGCTGCATGCTGAGAGAGCCCAGGGCTCACAACTGGTGAGACGTCAAGATGGGTCAGCACCCCCACCCCGACCCCAGCAATGGTAGTAAATAGTATGTTCCTCTCTCTGGAGCCGCGTCCTTGTTTTATGCGAGGGCTTATAAAGATATTTAGTCACAGAAGGGACACGAGCAGTTCAATCTGGTCGGTAAGACCACAGTAAGAAGGTCTTGTCATTCTAATTACAAATAGTTTCCCTGCAAGGCGATGGCAAGACGGAATCATTGCAGGAGTAGGCAGTGCTTTGCCGGTTAGGTTTTCTATGGAATTGTATTCAGTATGTCTGTTGCACTATTATAAGTGTGTGAATGTGTGTTCTTTGCGGCATTGAACCCAAATACATTTTTACTGGGCCGAGTTTATCCTCAGTAACGTGCCTTGTACAGCATCAATCGGATACCCAGAACGTACTATCCTATTTTTGAGCATTGTTGAGTAAGGGGAGGTCCATGTGCATCTTGAGTAAAGCTTCGGGTGTGTAATGATGCCCCTCCACGCCCTGAACATTGGTGATGAACAGCCAGTTGCACTCCGCGCATCGGCATGTGTGGTATATTCCGTAATATGTCGTCATATGCGCTAAATTTAAAACAGGCATTCAGCCATAAAACCAGGATGCAAGAGGTTCTAAATTGGCGAAAGAAGGTACAATTACATTACAGATGCCTTGTGACTGTTAGCAAAGTTGTTTCCTTTTGGACAACCATGGCAATATGCACTCCGAGAGGCAGTAAACAGTATTCGTGTGGTTGGGTGTTTATTAGTACAGTTGCCCTTAATAAGGTGTTCTTGGGCCTCCTATATTTTCACTGTTGTGGTTAAAATGTGGTTATATATAGGATAACATAAAAAACGTAAGTGACCATAAAGATATGCTTTCCATTCGCCAGCTGATGCGGAACTAGCTCACATATATGATACGAGGGATGAAGTGATGGATTGCTGCTTCCAGAAACTAAGAAGATGGAGGAGAACACGACTCATCAGATGAACCGGAAGCCTAAGAACATGCCTTGTACCGGGAGCAAAGCAATTCCCAGGACCTCCAAACAGGGAACATAATAAACTGCGAGACAAAACCATTCCATGGACGCTACTCAACTCAAGGGCAGAGCTATCAGCAGCAGGTATGGTGGCGCTGTGGCCCGTGCCATCCACACCCCAATTATTCTGTCTGTCACTCCTTACCCAGAGGCCCACTGTCCGTTCTTGCGTTAGGGCCGGTGGCACCCTTACTACGCCACTGGCACAGCTGGAAGAAAAAGCCGCAGGACAGCCATTGTTCAGAAAATCTTCCTGGAGAGTTTGCTTGTTCATCAAGATCATGGACTACTCTTGAGTTTTTTTCGTTCACAGTATGTCACCACCCACAGTGTTGTAATGAAAATATGACTGTGATGCTATAGGTTTTAGACCCATAAAATGATGAAATAGCTGTATATTGGAAAATGTGTGCACATATGTACAGTAAGATGAGAGGTACAAATACATTATACATTCAAATCCTAATTTTCACAGTTTTTGTAGGGTTTAGGTTACGTGCCAAATAAAATTGGTGGTTAGTTTATAAATATATATTTTATGTATGGAACAGCAATTGAAAATATGTTATGTATGAAATATCGTATGAAGTTATGTAAATGTAAGAAATGCCCACCTTCAACCAGATTGCAGTGACAACACCAATAAATGGCTTGCTAGACATGGCACATGAATACGAAAAAACTGCATATTTGTATGCAAAACCAGTACTTTGTGATGTGGCAGTGTAACCGTGATCACGTTTGAGATAACTACTAATGATTATAAAATGATTCGCGTTAACAAATCACCTGAATTTGTACATTGCTGCATTGACAAGACTTCCTAAACATTGTATTTCTCCAGGATAGATCAATACATGTGATTAGGGTTTTATAGAGACCATAATTTCAAATATATCAATAGAAAAACTGCAGCAATCCCACCCGCAATTCCCCAGATGTGTTTTCAGTACTCTGTTTCTATCACTCCCATATCAGATTATAGGGACGCATTTTCAACTTTTTCGTGCAACACTGCGCAGGAAGCAAACTTTCTAGGCTGCGCTGCATTGTAGAACGGGAGAACACAGCTCAGAGCCGCATCTATTAGGTGAGCCATGCTGCTACTGTCAGTCCCTTGGCTGGAGCTCTAATTAGACCGCTTTGTGCAAAGCACGGCAGCGCATCAGGGTGCAGAGGTGAGTGTGTGCAATCTGTATACTTTCACTACAAATTCCGATGGGTAGAAACATTCCAGAAGGATACATTGCACTGGATCTGTGGTGTGTACTGCAGCACATGTAATGCATGGGTTTTCATTGAGAAACGACAACATTGCCCCTTGTTAAAACCGGGGTCAGGGAGGCGCCAGCTTTTGATGGAAAGCCGACCCGGCTACTTGAGGAGATTGGCGTGGTACGAAAACCTATGGGTGTTAGGACTTATCCACCCAAGTAACTCCCCAGTAATAGTACAGCCCTTCCAATCAAAGTGATACAAAGCAGCGCAAATAACTTATTGCTCTGAGAAAAGGACGCCTTTCTAACGGAAACTATGCTTTCTTTGTGTATTGGATAATATATAGCAGTATGTCGCTCCTAACAGTGCAATGCCTTGGGAAATCTGGGTCTTAGAATATAGACACAAAAGCAGTAAGTAACCATGTCTGGCTTCTACCGACTCCCACTCCTGAACACGCACACCCGACACTGAGCTGCACTAATTAAAAAGGGTAAGCTTTATTGAGCAAGTACGCTCCACTCGGTCCTCTAAAAATACCAGCCGGAGAGACTGCCGACGGAGCAGAACCAGGCAGTTTGGTTAGTAATACTTTAAATAAGAAGGGACGAAATCTCCACTATAAAGCACACAATGCCCAAGATGGCAGATCACATTCAAGATCCTTTGCTTCATTCACAAGTACCTGTCAAGCACCATTCTCCAGCTCCCTCTACAAGAATCCCTCATTTACATAAGATATATTAACCTCTTCTCTTCAAATTAACATCTGAGCACCCCTGCTTCAAATTCACCTCTATATGTGGCAGTGTTTTGCCATCCAAGCCAGGAAACAACTTCTGTCCAGATATCAAATCCTCCCTGTCATCATTAGCAGCTCAATCAAGCCCATCTTCTTGCACATACCGCGCATGCGCTTATGCTATCCCCGCAACCTGGCCTGCGTCCCTGGGCACCTCAAGGAAGGATTCACAGACGCTGTTCCTGTGCGGCTGCTATCATCATTCTCCCCATCTCCTTCCTGGCTCTCACCGTCCATTGTTTATTGTGTCTTGACATGTTTCACTTAGAAGTGTATGCAATGCACATTTTGTAAATAAATATTGTGAAAATACATAAAAACGCGAGAGATAAGATAATTATGTAATGTTAAAAAAGCGCTTCCCTGCACACTCATCTTACTAAATAAGCACCCCTTAATAGACATGGGTGCATTTATTTTGAAAGTGTTTCATATGACAATCCTCTGAACATTTCCCTTCTCACCACTGTGTTAGAACACAGTCACAAACTGTAGAAACGTCAGTCCAAAATACCAGTCCAACCGAAGTCCAGGAGTTGGAGGACAAATAGACTTTTAGAAACGTGACCAACTTCAAGCTAAGAAAACAATGCTTGTCATGTTGCAGATAGAATCGAAAATGTATTTTAAAGAGGGTTCAAAGTATGGTTATCTTCAAATTTGGCCGGGGCAAAGAAGAATAACTATTTTTAAAGGGACAAAGACGGAGGGCCTGATTACGACCATGGTGGAGAGGATTATTACGTTTCAAAAGTAACAGATATCACGTCCACTGTTTTACATGTTCCGTAGGATATAATGGAACTTGTAATACTGCGGCGGGATATCCGTCACGTTTGGGACGGAGTAATCCCCTCCGCCAAGGTCATAATGAGGCCCTGAAAAACTATTTCTAGACTGATAAAGGCTGAATAACTATTTCTAATGGGACAAAAACTGATTATTTCTAGATTGATAATGATTGGATGACTATTTCTAGATTGGCAAAGACTGTATGACTATTTCTAGATTGATAAAGACTGAATTACTTTTTCTAGCGGGATAAAGATAAATTGACTTATCTTAGATTTGGATTTAATTACTCATCCTCAGAGCATTTCTTGAATCTATGCGTAGTTGCATCATTCAGAAATGCAGTACCTCTCCACACCTGCAGTCAGATTTTCTTTAACTCTTTGAGTATGGTAGACAGCCTACAGATACAGCAGTCTTCGTGGGTGGTAGGAGGCAGAGAAAAATGCTTGTTTTACTGGAGTTGATAAATTCTAAATAGCAAATCATTAGTACCAGCTCAACAGCAAATTCACCAATAGCCCCAAAAAATTAAAGGAAGCACTATTTGACGCTGCTAATGGTGGAAAATGTGAATCAGCTCACCTAACACTTACTTATGCCTACTACCCCTCCTGCCATATAGGCCGTCAACTGGGACTCTCCAGCTATCTCTGTCTTGGGCTTTTCTTTCAATCTGCTCTGGGTGTAGCCCATCTCGTTGTAGTTAGCCTCAAGGACTTGGCGACAGGTGTTTCTTGGCCTTCTTCTTTTCTTTTTCCCTTGATGGTTCCAGGTCAAGGCTTGCCTGGTGCCGTTTGACAAGGGCTTGCAGTCTTTTTAAATGATTGCTTCGTGGGCAGGGACTTGGGAAGTCGGCAGCCATAGGTCATTGTTCCTGATGGTGTTTGGCCAACTGGGTTGGAGGATTTTCCTCAGACAGGTGTTGATGACGGTTTGGATTTTTCTGTTGGTGGTCACTCTTGACCATACAGAAGGACTGATTTTACATTGATGTTAAAAAGCCTTATCTTGGTTTGCCGCTTTAGGTTCTTGCAGTTCCAGATCTTCTTTAGCTGAATGAAGGTGACCCTTGCTTTGTTGATTCTTAGTTTGGCATTGGCATCAGTGATGCCCTGCTTGTCTATGACATTGCCCAGGTAGGTGAAGGCCTTAACCTCTTTCAGTCCACCGCCTGCAAGAGTGACTGTAGCTGTGCCGGCCATGTGAGCCTTCAGGATCTTGGCTTTTCTCCTGTGGATGTTAAGACCAAGTTGTGCTGATCTGACAGCCAGGTTGGCAGTCTTTTCTGGCATCTGCTGATGGGTATAGGAGAGTAGGTCCAGGTTGTCTGCAAAGTTTGGGTCATTGAGTTGCATCCAAGCTGTCCACCTGATCCCATTTCTTCTCCTTGTTGTGGATGTCTTCCTGATCCAGTTTATGACAAGCAGGAAGAGAAAAGGTGAGCGCAAGCAACCCATTGCAGACCCCAGTCCTTATTTAGAAGGTTTCTGTGAGTGGTCCTCCATGGACTATGTTGCAGGTCATTCCCTTGTGAGAGTTCCTGATGATATTTATGAGTATATCTGGCACGCCATAGTGGTAGAGGAGTTTCCAAAGGGTATTTCTGTCCACAGTGTTGAATGCCTTCTCATAGTTGATGAGGCTGACGAAGAGGGAGGAGTTCCATTCCATCGACTGCTCAATGATGATGCACAGTTTTGCAATCTGGTCTGTGCACGCAGGATCTATCTTTGCAAAAGCCAGCCTGCAGGTCTCACAACTGAACAGCAACGTCTTCCTCTATTCTGTTCAGGATGACCCTGTTGAACACTTTGGGCCTGATTTAGATTTCAGAGGATGGGTTACTCCTTCACAACGGTGATGGATCTCCCATCCAGCAAAATTTAAATCTCAGGAAATAAAGGGGTTTATATTTCAGTGACGGGATATCAGTCACCGCAGTGCCAGAGTAACTCCTCTGCCGAAATCTAAATTAGGCCCTTTGTCTGGGGTTGATAGAAGAGTTAGCTCTCTGAATTTTGCACAGTTACTCAGATCAATTTTCTTGGGGATCTTGATGAGACATTCCTCCTTCAAGGCTGATGGTACCTTTTCCACTTCCCAGATCCTTCCAACCATGGAGTAGAGCATACCTACTGATGTTTTAATGTCTGTCATCAGTGCCTCGGCTGGAATGTTGTCAGGTCCTGCTGCCTTCCTATTTCTCAGATGTTTGATGGCTTGTCATATTTCTTCCTTGGTTGGTCTGATGCAGTCGATTGGCAAGTCCTTGTTGGCTGCCTGTATGTCTAGTGGAACAAGCTATTTCAACAGCTCCAACCATCTTCTTTGCTGGCATTTGTTACCCTTGATTATCTTCCCAGCTTTGTCTTTAACCGCTCTTTCTAGCTCACTGTATCTGCCAGAGACTTTCTTCATTATGTTTTGAGTTATTTCAAGTTTCCATAACTTGCTGCTTCCTGGGCTTCTGTTGCAGGATCATTGATGAATCTTCACTTGTCTGCTCTTAAGTTTCTCTTTGCTTCCTTGTTGGTTTTGGTGTACTCACCCTGAGCTTTCACTTTTTCTGCTCTTGTTCAGGTGGTGTTGATTACAGCTTTCTTGTCTTTTTTCTCTTGGATTTTGTGGAGAGACTTGGTGGCAATTCATTCTTTAAGTTAATGTTTCTTGGGACCCAGTACCTGCTGGTAGGCTTATGGCACAGTTGTTAAAATCTTTTCTCACTGACTTTCTACAACTTTTCTGTCACCATCTAGTTCTTGCAGGATTGAAAACTTGTTGCTGGAGTGACTGAGTATTCAGTCCGCTTCTGTGTCAGTTCCATCCATGCTTTCTTCAGCTTTAGCTTTAGCCTGACCATGACAAGGTGAAGGTCTGACACAATGTCTGCTTCTTTCATCACTCTCATATGCTGCAGGGACCTCCTGAACTTCTTGGCAATGCAGACATGGTACAGCTGATTCTCTGTTGAATGGCCTGGTGACTCCCACGTTGCCTTTTGTATTCTTTTGTGTAGGAATAAACTGCCACCTATCACCAGACTGCTCAGGGCACGGAGGTCTGCAAGCCTTTTCCATTCTCGTTCATGTCCCCAAGTCCATGGATGCCCATGACTTATTTGAACCTGGTCTTGTCGCTTTCAAACTAAGCCCCCATCAGTATATATTGATGTCTCTCTTAGGGCATTTCTCCAGGATGGGCTGGAGTCTGTTGTAAAGCTGTTCTTTTTCATCTTCATCGCTGTCACTTGTAGGTGCACAGCACTGGATAACTTTAAAGTTGGTCCTCTTTTTTGTGTGGTAGGTCACTGTGAGGATTCTGGAACCATAGGTTTCCCATCTAATCAAAGTTCCATCAGTTGCTGGAGAGAACACCAATGCTACACCCTCAGTGTGTGGGGCATTCTCTTCCCCACAGCATTTCTTAAATCGGTGCGTAGTTGTATCATTCTGATATACAGCATCTCTACACACCTGTGGTGGATTTTCATAAACTATTTCAGTACTGTACACAGCCTACATATATACAGTGCTCTTTGTGGGTGGGGGGTTGCAGACGTATTCTTGTTTTATTGGATTTGATAAATGCTAAATATCAAATCATTAGCACCAGCTCAACAACAAATCCGTAAATAGCCAAAAATGGAAGCACTATTTATTGCTGCTTATAATGAATGGTGGAAAATGTGAATCACCTCATCTTGACACACCTACTACAAAATGTGAAGACCACCTGAATATATCTGAGTTCTTTAAAGATCTTATGAAAAGAAGATGTTTACCAAAGAGCAGGTAGCTGGAAATGCAAGGTCTACATCAATCGAAGGAAGAGGCCATCGTCACTAGGGAAGCAGACAGCCCATGATTACCTGAGTGGATGAATATCTTGTGGGTGGTGTCTCTAGGACTAATAGAACAGAGAACAAAGAAATAAGCTATTAAGTGACAGCATTCAACAAGTCTCAGCACGCAGTTGCTACAGTTCACGTCTCTGACACAGCTCACTACATCTAGCATGCAAGTATAACTTATGAGCAGTGTGAGGCAAGGGCATGACATGTTTACAGCACATCTGCAGACACCATGTAGAGGTCTCTGCAGTACATAAAGGGTTCTCTTGCCACTACACACAAGGAACTTTTCCCATCATATTTTTTCACGCAGAGCTGTAATGCAGTGACACATAACTTTCTCCTTCTATCCCAAGTACTGAGGGCCACTTGGAAGCTGTACGCAAAGTATGATCACGCTCAGGTTAAGGGAGCTACCACAATATTGACCACCACCCAGTGGGGTACAACCCACCATATCATGGCACCAATTCCATAAAATACTATTCTCCACAGTGGCCACAGTTGTTACCAGTGTCAACAAGTGCTTTTGAATCTACAGACAAGTCAGCTGCATGTTATATAGAAATAGCCACACAGTATTGCAAAGGTTCCCTGAGTCCCAGAATAGGTACCATCAAGACATTAACAACAATCTTGCTAACCTGGGGCTAGCATGGAGACACTGGTATCTGGTGTCCCTGCACTCAGATTGTCATGCTTTTTTTGTAATTTGAATTTCCTAATTGTGAATGATGCATCATGTTGAGTAACCAGATATGGCTCTGAGGTGTAGTACAGTTTTGTTATAGTGTAGCTGTTACAGTGTGCTTTTACCCTGCTGATTTGTCATTATACACATATTTGCTGTGCTATAAGCGTGCTTACAGTGTCTGCATTGTGCACATAACTTTATTAACTGTTGCACTGACTGAACAATGTGTGTCTAGTGTACTAAACACAGATTTACTATTGTTTTTCTGTGAGCACACTCTAGTTAGAAATTCTTTATAAGGCCCCCAGCTTTTATGGTGCACCATTGTAGAGTTATAAAAACAGTCAGAAGTCAAACTGTAAACAACACAGAACATTTCTCAATTTCACAGCTTGGCATAACTGGCATGGCCACCCTTCACGTCTGTGCTCTCAGGCAAGTGGTGGAAATTATATAAAAAAACATAACAATAATCTTTGTGACTCTCCATCCTTATTTCAGATAACCTCTTCTGACTCACCTCTCTCTCTTTATATATCTATGTACCTAGCCCATCTGTCGCTCTATGTCACCTGTGTCTACCTAACCTCTCTCAATATACTCTCCTACCATCTCACTCAGAACCTCACTTCTTTCTACAGCTTTTGGTAGTTGCCTCTATATATCTATCTAAAGTCTACCTCAACTATTTCTGCCAACGTCATCCTACTGCCCCACTTATCTCTTCCTATTTCAGTTCCTTGTATCTCTCCAGCATCTATTTCACCTCTCTCATACTCAGATCTCCCTTGACCCTCTTTACCATATTTCTCTTTCTACCTCTATTTTAAATCAATGTAATTTCTCCTTTACCTCACGCTTCCCATTGCCTCATCTCTTTCTATCACACTTCTTCCTCACTACTTAACCTCTCAATTGACCTCTCCTTCCTTTCATTATCTCACCTTTTTACCTCACTACTCTTTCTATATGTATCCCTTTTGCCTTTTACTATAAATGCTTTCACCACCTTACTCTTATACCACAATCCCTCTTTCTCTACTAGTTTTACCTCCTCCCATCTACTCTATTTCAACTCACCCTCTCTATAATTACCTCTCTAACTCACTTCATACATCTCTCTTCCCCACTAACTCCCTACTCTTTCTCTACCTCACACCCACTCTACCTCAACTTTATTCCTTTCCCTATCTGAACATATTACTTCATCTCTTTTTTCTATACACCTCATCTGTCTTTCTATCCTGCATCAATCTTTTGCTATATTTTCTATGTTTCACTTGTGAGAGGAGGCCTCATTTTGCATGGTTAGCCCCCACTTTTTGCCTGATATTGATGTGTTCTAGAAGTTGGTAGTGCCCAGGGCCCTGGCTAAACAGGTTCCCTGGGCCAGAGCTCTTTCCCTAAATCTGTTGTGATGCTTGGCACAATTGGATACACCTATAAACCCCTAGTAAATGGCTACCCCAGTGCCGAGAGCAAGAGATATTAAGGGCAGGTCCCTGGGGGCAGCAGCACTGTTTGTGCCACCCCCCAAGGGCCCTGCACCCAGATGCACTCAGCCCTGCCATTGCAGGCTGAGTGTTCTGGGGCAAACCTAAAAAGGACAAACTTGTCATGCACACCCACTGTGTGCCCTGCCCCCCCTACACTGCATATATTATGGGTAAGTCACCCCTCTGGCAGGCCTTCCAGCCCTAAGGCAGGGTGCACCATACTATATGTGAGGGCATAGCTGCATGAGCAATTTGCCCCCACTCTGTCCTTAGGTAGAAGGCCAATGGGGTTCCCTGAACTAATTATTGTAGCTCAAGCAGGGAAATATATACTGTAAAGTAAATCAAAATTATGAGCTACTATGAATACGACTGGATAGATAGTTCTCAAAAACAACATTACAATTTATATTGATAATAAATAATTATGTATGTCTTCACCAACATATGTATATTAAATCATAAATATGGAACACCTCGGTGTTAGGTCTTGGACTAGATTGATATCAATGTAAATCTCCATAAATATATAACATCTCAAGTTTTGAATTATATCAACAATACATAATTTTATTTAATTCATTTACAACATACACACTGTATAAAACCTACCACAAAAAATATACTATAAGACTAATTAAATCACCCCACAATAACATCAAGCGAAGATATCTTTAAAATACAATACAAAATACCTAATACTTCTGAAAACAAAACACTGTGTCCTTGCCAAACCTGGGACATAATGAGTGAAGAGGGCAGCCATTTTAAATACATTTACTAGACACTTGTCAAACACGCGTTTCCCAGCTACATGATGGCTACTCTGCACCCTGGGTTGTTTGGTATCAAACAAATCAGAATGATAAATCCAAACTGATGCCAGTATTGGATTTATCCCTAAGTGCACCTTAGAGGTGCCTCCTGCAAAAGCTAACCCTAACTGGCAGAGTTGCTGACTGGTTTCATCCAGCCTGACACTCCAGACAGCCAATCTACAACCCTGGGGGAGAGCCATGGCTCTCTGGTTTCTAAGACAGTGCCCTTCCTGGGTGGAGGAGCTAACATTCCTTCCCTCAGGAATGTGCAACACCCTGGCGGTGAGCTTCAAAGGGCTACAGTCCCTGAATCTCAAGCCCCCAGGCCTGCTGCTAGCAGCAAAGGGCTTCCCCCCTTGCAAACCCCCACTTTGGGAGGGAGCCAGGGCGGGAAACCAGACAAAGGAAAGGAGGAGTGGCGGCCTCACTGAGTATGCACCACCCTTCAGGGCTGGCATGCGAAGTGGACCCTCTGTCTCATTTTTCTCCATCTTGGAATGGAGGAAAATAGCCAATCAGGTTTAGGGAAGTGACTCTTCCCACTGGAAGTTGTCACTGTAGTGGGTGTGGCCACCCAAGGGTAAGTGTCCTTTGGACACTACCAGGTTCCCCCTAATACGCCCACTAAATTCAGTATTTAGTGGGCTCCCCTAGACCAAGATTTTCAATTTGAAAAAGGATCCCAAGCAGAAAAAAAGAACAGCACCAAAGAACCCGCAAGGATGAGAATAGAGGACCTGCTGCACCAGAAGAGGCACCAAGACCCATGCTTGCTGCACCAGAGTCTGGACAATTGTGTCTGCAGAGGAGCTGAATACTTGACCGCCCCCAAGAAACCCAGGGGACCTCCAGGCTTCAAGTATCACCCCAGATCTCCCTCCTGAGTGGAGGCACCACTCAAGAAAAGCAAGAAACCTGCAAAGGACCAACAAACCAGTGAAGGTCACTTCACTGAATCTTCGATATTTCCACAAACGGAAGTCACAGCTGGACCCGACGACACATTGACGACCCCCTAGAAGTGCCCCATAACTGTGCCAAGTTTGGTAGCACTGTGCCCTCTAGCGGCCGAGATACAGCAATACCCTGGGTAATGGACAGCTTACGTCGGACCAGGATAAAACCAGCTCCCAGTGAGCTGAAAAAGGATCAGGAGGAAGCCCCAGTCAAGGGACTTCAGGAATACCCCAGACCTCTGACCAGAGTGCCCCGTTGTCCTGTAAGTCGCCCACAAAGAGACTCACCTCCAGCTCCAGTGGACTCCGTTGCGCACAGCGTACAAGATCTCCAAAACACCCTGCACCTGGCCGCCCTGGGCCTTGCATCACGGGATCTGCTGGTTGCCCGGGACCCCAACCACTTGCGACCTCAACAGCCCAAGGGGACCCCCAGGCACAAACTTTAAATCCGCAAACCAGCTCCTTCTCCAAGTGGCCCCGCCAGGTGGCCCTGTGCCAAGAACCTCTCCAATGCTGCTCCCGCCGGAACCAGGAGCTGCCCGAGACTCTCCAGCTGGCCCAGTGTGCCCAGCAACTGCTGCGACCACCCTGCAAAAGAAGAGCCTGGTAACTCAACAGTGCAATTTTTAATGCATTTTTAAAAGTGACTGCCTATTGATTCCTATGGTGCGTAATTACGCACAGAAAGACTTAAAATTATATAAAAGTCTGAAGTATTTTTATAAATTCTGGTCTCGAGTTATTCATTGAGTGTGTGTGGTGCATGATTGGATTCATGGATATAGCAAGTACTTAGCACATCTCCTGGATTAGCGTAACTGCTCGACCAGCTACCTTAAAAATTAGAGCATTAGGTGGTCTAATTTTTACCTCTGGGAACCAACGTGTGGTTGTCTGAACCCTCTGCGTAGTGTGCTTGTTTTGCACACTGCACAGAGGGCCAGCCCATAACATCACTACGGTCTTCACATGGCCTTTTTTTCTATACTCTTCTCAGTTTGCCTTTTTTGTTACCTCACTACTCTCTCTACCTTGTATTTCTCTATACTGCTGTCACTTCCTTAACAGTTTACCTGTCTAACTCCATCTCCTGACGTCTCTTCTTTTAAGTCACCTTTTACTACCTTATCTCAACCCCACACCTCGGTGTACTCCACCACCCCACATTTCCTTCTCCTTATCTTTAGAACTGTACCTCTCTACCTCACTATAAAATCTTACTTATTGGTCTCCTTCTATTTCTCAACCTGATGCTTCTTCTTTTTTTTTTCTTTTTATCATTCTTTCTGGGCACCTCACTTCCTCTCTTCACCTTATGTTGCTCCCTACCTCACCTATTGCTCTATTGCAGTTCTGTCTTTTCCTCCATCTCCTGCGGTTTCACCTCTCTCACTATACTGTTCTCTTTATTAATGTCCTGTCCTTCTCCTATCTTCCATACAATTTCTATTTCACTTACCCAACTGAGTCAGAATTCACTGTTTAGCTAGATAAATCTATATATAGAAAGAGAAGAGGATGGACAAGGGAGTGGTAGAGAAGTAAGGAGAAAATGATCAAATTTAGCATGACCGAATTGTGAAAATTCTGGCAACCAGTGCTTCGATTTTCACAATTGCTAAAAAAAAATCAGAAGAGAAGGTGGATCTATTTATGATCACATATGCCTGGTGTAGGAAAGTAGGCTATTAGTTGTGCAGGATGTTCGGCCTGTGCAAGTAATAATGAGCAGGTAATAACCAACAAATTCCCCTTACTGGGAACCAAGACCCATATTATTGTAGCACTTGACTCTCTCAGGTTAAGGAAGCAGAGCAGTCCAAGGACTCCTTAATGGATGGAATATAAGCTAGTAACAATAATTCGCTGGCATGCATTTAACAATAAAACTCAATAAATGGTTGTGTAGTCACTGCTTTTTCTATAGAAAAGGAGCATTACATTTATCACACAGACATCACAAAATAAAACACACTAATTTACAAACATATACATGAGGCAGATCAGAAATACCATAGTTGACCTCAAAGGTTCATGACTCTCAAAATCACAGTGTCCCCCAAACTATATGAGACACCACAGGAACATATAGGCATTATCAAAGGTTCGCCATATTGCAGGACCAACAAACACCATAATTTGCTCTGTAAGTCCAATTATTTATGTTCAATAAAGCATATTAATTTTCAGCAGTAATCACTGTCACCATTATTATTTATATAAAATATTTAAAAATTAACAGAACTTGCGGTTGTGTGCTTTATATATACTTTCAGGGCATATGAAATACATTATTTACAAACAATCCCTAGAAAGTGTCACTGTCAAACCACAAAACCATCCCATAAGGGTGCTACACTCCAACTATCTTCTTTACACACCTTCAGGCCATACAAAATGTAGCTATACAACCAGCCCCTAGAGGATACTTAACTCCCAACTACAGAACAAAAGCTCCAGCTATCAGAGTGCTTTAAATAAAAAATACAAATGTCCAAGACAACCATGGATTCCTTGACCTCATAACAATTACTTCTGGGCGACTACTGCAAATTCCGCGGTCCCCACAACACTTTCAGGATTCATTGGTGGAAACCCTGTCCTCCTTGGGCCAGCACAGGTAAGAAAAAAAATCAAAATTAGCCTGGCTCGCCAGGCATTATGGGATGCCCCATCCAGAAGCAAGGAATATTTTATGAGCGGCTCTCACACTGCTTCAGGGAGAGACCCTTATAATTTTTGAGGCCACGCACCTCCTGTTTTTTTTCTTGGGGCACTGGGTCCCACCCAAGCACTCCAGATGCCTTTTCTGTTGGGGACAGCGAATCATAGCAAACTATGGCCAATTTTCAAACATTTGAAAAAATCTCCCATGTTCAGGAGTCAATTCAAAATTCTTGAACATGTGAAAACCTTGATAAACATGGTTATGTTATTTCTGAAATATCTGACACACCAGTTATCACACTTGATTCTGACTATGTACTTCACTAATAAATTCCACCTACAATAAAGAACCAGACAATTAAAGTACAATAAGAGCATTTTCATGTTATATTGAAACTACAAGCAGTTATTCATAATTATTATTCGTTAATATATTTGTCTAGCAATTATAATATTGATATATAGAAGGGAGGTATAACCAACTATGGCCATTGTTTGGGTGGTCCTTGCACCGCAGTTGCGTCACTTTTTGTGTTGCAACTGCAGCACAAACCACTAAATCATGTTTAAGAGGCCATGTAGAGCCATGTTGCTTGGCTTTGTATGGCCTCATAAATGTGGAGTAATGCAAGGTAGCGCAAATCACTGTGTTGCCTTACTCTGCGTTAGGGAGGCATCCATTGGGCGTTGCAGTGGGTGTTCCCGCGCAAAATCCAAGAATTTTGATGCATCCACAGATTTATAAGATCTTATAAACCTGGCGCCTCCCTAGCAGAGGTGCAACAAGGAGAAATATCACTATTTCTCCTTGTTCTTTTCCTGTTTCTATGTGTGCATTCTGCAGCACACATAGAAACAGGAAAAAGCCTTTCAGGATAGGTTTTGTGCAGGAAGGTGTCCCTTTCTGCACCAAAACAATCCTGCATGCAAAGCAGGCACCCTTGCACCATGGTGTAAGGGTGCCTGTGTTTGCGCTTGGCTGCTGAATCGGGGTCAGTGCAGGGGGAAAGGACAGGAATGTGCCATATGCCATAGATACGGCACATTCCTGCCCTTTCACTGTGACACAGGGCAGCGCCTCAAGGTAACTTGCTGTGCTGCACAACGCCACAGGACCGTAAATATGCCCCTTTGCTTTAAAGGAAGAAATCCATTTTACAGGCTTTGTTAGTCTTATGATTCGGACTCGACAACAGGTAACTGGACATAGTCACACTTTAGTAGACCGGCTTTTGCTATTTTCAAGCTCATCATTATTCTGATAACTTATAAATTCTGAGTAACCTCAAAAAATTCACATTCTACTATTTAGTATTGACTTTCACATGTTTTTTCAATACTAAACTCATTTATCACAGTGATCTTATATATAAAGCATAGCCTTATGATAACAGCAAATGTAGATCCTCATTTCATCCAAATCTTGTTGCCTGTAACAGATCATTACACCATGTTTGTCATTTTCTAAATTTCTCTTCTCTATCACCTCCTCTGTGGCCCATGCTGATATTTTTAATAACTACCTATTTGACTTTCTCAACATCATTATCTACATGTGTTGTCATATAATGCATAGCTGTTGGTGAACATTCATCTTTATCGCTGATTCCATTAAGATGTTCTTTCGAGTGTTCTTAAGGGGATGTTTTGTTGATCCAGCAGGTAATTTAGAACATACACAGAATAATATGTGAATACAATAGCTTTTAGATAAATCTGTTTTTACTTAGTTGTATACCTTTTTAGGCTAACATTGTCCAACCCCTCTAATGTTATCCAGGAATCCCACTTTGTAGTGGAAATCAATCAGTTTCTGATACTGAAGAATCAGGTGCTTTATTTTTTGTAGTATCACTCGCCTAACATGTTAGAAGCAAGTACGCTTGTAGGTCAAACATACTTCCGTACTGTAAGAAGGATTCATTGCAATCGGGTTGCATTAAGTTGACAAAAGCAAATAGTGTGCAACAAAATATGCATCATGACTAACGCTGGTGGAGAGTTATAGTTGTCCTTAAGCAAGATTTGCTGCATCACCTAGGAACTGAAGTGAATGGGCCACTTGGTAAGTGTTCACAATTCTTTATATTTCTAATATGTTGTAAAAAAATTAATGACATGTTTTTGAAATTTGAATACATTTACACACTTATTAAAATTTAAATGTATTTTATTAATTTAAAACAACACATTACAATACTAAGAAACTGTTTTATTACAAAACATTTACTCTAAATATTATTGCGTGTAATTAGATGAATATTAGCTCTTCAACTATTTTCAATATTTAAAATTTCAAAATGAAATAATATAAAATTAAGCATTTTATTTCGATTCAATATGCCATATCAGAGAATATCATACTCTTTGAAGCAATCAGCCCTCAAAATGCAATTTCTCCTAGTTCTCAAGAACTACGCATAGGGCAGGTTATCTCAAACTGAGGGAATCTAAGTAACATATTTTTCTCGATGGACTTGCAGAACATGGTATTATAAAGCTCATTATCTCTGACCTTAATAGTGATGTCAAGGAAATTAATCTCCTTTCTATTGTGTGTCGTACTGAACCGGATGTGAACAAATCTACTATTAAGCCACTTATGGAATTCCATTAACTTCTCCTTACCCGATGTCCATATTATTAGTATGTCATCAATATACCTGCAACAGAGGGTGGCTACATTGCCAACAACTGCTGCAGGCACTGAATGGTGCTAAAAGGAGATACTGCACTTGAATACATATGAAAATTGACTAAATACATTATTTATTTGAAGGAGAGGTTAGCTGACGAGGCAATTAACTATTTCTAAAGAGGCCGTACAAATAGTAGAAAGAGCTATTCAGAATTTCAGACAGTTTACCCAAGATACAAAACTGGACAAACTCGCAAATGGCTTCAAGTTTTATGACAAGTACAACCTTTGCCCCTCTGTCCAAGGTGAACATTATCAGCGAGATATTCAGTGACGCCATATATTTAGGGGAAAACAAACTTAGAGGACGTTTGTGACATTCTCAGTATCTTCCTTATCAAGCGGTTCTGACACGGACAATGAACAACCAAGCACCAGCACATCCACCCATCAGTCAGGGCAGAAACCTACTGGCATTCATCGTGGTACTCCTTTTTTAGGGGAGGGTGGATGGAGGGTAAACACTGCCAGATGCCCAAAATGGCGCCAGGCAGAGGCAAAAGCAGGAGACCGAGAAGTGGGTTGTTTTGCTAAAAGGAGATTGACAGGAAGAGGCAGACCCGACATCAGTACTTCCGTTGGTAAAACCCACTGTTGACAGATTTACTAATCCCATCATTAATTTAGCATGATACAATCTTAATCCCTCTGAAGTATCAATACTATTGAAAGGCCTTTCCTTTGTCCTCACCACGGTTTAAAACAGCTTTGCGACTTCAACAATTCATCAAAATGGTTAGATTGAAGAATTACTTCAATAAGATCCCATGGGATGCCACAGGTCTCAGACCTTCATCCTCCTTCACACCACCTTTTTATATGATGTCACACAAAGTCTTGACATTTTAACAGAGGTTCCTAAGAGATGTTGCAGAAATCCTCAATAGGAGGGAATACATCAAGTTCAGTACTACAAAGGAAGAGGCTCTAGCCACTGACACAATCAAAAAGTACACATCCTTAGCCAACTAAGCCAGCAAACACATTGGGAGTGATTGTTATCCGAAACGTGGAGGATTAAAAACAAGCGATTGTGCTATGAGTAGGAGTACAAGAACATTACACCAAGCTGATCCAACACATAAGGTCAGTCAGTTTATTTGAACAATTACATACACAGGGCTATCCACGGGTTGAAGTCTCAAGACCATCAAAGACTTCCCCTGCCAGCACCTGGACTCTCTGCTGAGATTCGTGCCCTGCCAAGACTAAAAATCCATGCACAGACCACAGTGTGGGGAAATATTCAACGCACCTTCCGTGACGCAGCTGATTAAAGATGCGTTGATGGCTTTGCAGCTGAAATAAACGCTCTACCTGCATTGCGGCTGGAAGATCGATGCAACACGGCTGGAGAAATGACGCGCAACACCAGCTAACAGAGGTTGATAGCGACGCAAGCCCCACGCAGCGCGGTTGCGTGACACGTGCAACCGGATTTTTAACACAACATCGCTGGGCAAGGAAAAACAAAGCAAAAGCCTGCCCGGACCCGTGGTGCCTGTCCAGATCGACGCATCGCTCTCTTGCGGGAGAGGAGACATGCTGCACACCGACCCGACCGGTGGATGATCGACGCACGGTCTTGCTTGCGAGTGAGAAATCAACGCATCGCTGGCCTTTTCCAATGCACACTCACCAGTGTAGTGTTATTTTGATGCTACGCAGGTACTTTTGTATGCTAACAACGTTCTCACTGTTTTTTAAAGGATTTAAGACTCTTATTATTTTAAAATTTATAACATGACTTGCGGCATCACCATCACCGGAGGGACTCCCTGTTCCAGTTAACCCCAGGTTGGGGTGGAGACAGCAGCGGAGCGCTTAAAACATGTTGGAGTTCCCGCTGTGCGGGGCACGCGCGGGCAAAGAGCTGTTCCGTCAATGCCCGTCAGTGACCGAAAGAGGCTGGGTCGGGACACACCTCTTGATTCCAAGGTAGAGGCCTTTCGCTTTAGATTTTATCTACTCGTGTTCATATCCTGTAGTTCATACAATAGTAACTAAAGGATGGGGAAGCACAAAGCACAAGGGAGTCCTGTTGCAGCAGCCACATCATCTAAAATCCCTAAATGTCATAAAAACTTGTAGAGATTTTCTAACTGTGCCACTAAGGAAATTTATACCTTAATCCAGCTAGTTGCACAGATGGTGCCCCAAACCTTTTAACACCAGCGGGTTCTGATGATGCAGTTTATACAGAGGCCAAAAGACAATGTTCCACGCAACAGCAGATATGGGTGTCGTTAACAGAACCACTATAGTACATAATATACCTTGTTCCAATCGCTTCTCCTTAATAGGAGATTCTGACCATAATCCAGAGGAAGGCTGTTCGGATCCTAATTTGGAAATGTCCAGCAGACAGGCTAGAGGTGGAAACTTTTAGATAGAAGTGGTCAACTTAATCATAGATCTAAAACAAGAGGTAAAGGACTTAAAATGATTGTTGACAGAGGCTCTTACCTAACTTCGTCCAGAGGTAAAGAAGGGGGCTGTGGAGACCCCCCCTTCAGAAAAAGTCTCAAAGTCACCCTGCCTACCATTAAAGAGTGGAGGAATGAACCCGGCGTGGGGCCTGAAAAGTTGTCAACCAGATTAGCACCACTACCTGGAAGTAGTAAAAACGCCCCAGGGTGTCTAGCCATAGCAGTCATTCTTTACAGTCCAGCTCCGGCATGGGTGAGCCATGCAACGTTCTCGCCAGGCAATCCACAGAAACTAATTATAAACGCAACCACTCAATAAATTTGTGTAAGGTCCCAAAATTACCTACAAATACTCAGGAAGACAGTCTGTTACTAACAAACAAAGCTACTCATTGGATAAGACATGTCAGAAAATGTGGTTCCATTATTCACTCAGATATTATTTCTGCTAGGTGCCACAAAGGCAAACTAGGACACTGGGATACTGTTGAGTTAGTTCTAGCCACCCCTGACTTGCTTGAAGGCCTGATTTCCCTGGAGGCCTGTAACCCACTACGCAATGGATCAAGTATTGTCCTTAAAACCAACTAGCCCGATTGGGGTACCCCAGCTAAGGAACTATCTGCCACCCCGAGAGTGGGGTTTCCACCAGGGGCTCCGTTGAGCCACTTTCTTCTTCAACAGCTCTTTCTGTGGCTACTATCTGGAGGGAGTGTGAGATCTTGGGCAAGCAGCCGAGATCGCCAAAGAAATTGCAACGTTCTGATCTCTCAGACATTGATTGACTAAAAGTATCAGTAGCCCCCCTGAACACCATCCCATTGTATGAGGGTGGCAATTTTTATAGGAATCCGAATGGGCACTCCCAGGAGACTATCACAGGGGGTGACACTCAGGATGAGAGTCCAATGGTAGTAGAAGATACTGTAAGCTTGACTTTAGCACCTCGCCATAAGGTTGCCAACAATATCCATTTAAGACCTAGGCCCTTTTACCTGTCATTAATTACATGGAATATAGCGGGCTTACAGAACAAGATTGATGATCCTGATTGGGGCTCCCTTATTAATTCCTGTAGCATTTGTCTTTTTCAGGAAACATGGGCTATCATGAATGTGCATAGACAGAAGTATATTTCATTCTGCAAGGAGGCCATCCATTCATCTGCTGGAAGGGCAGGAGGGGGACTCATTGTGTGGGTAAAGATTTCCCAGGCAGGAGAAGTGAAGGGAATTCACGTGGAATCAGCTGATATTTAGGCAGTCTCAATCAAGGCAAAACTGGGTCCCCTGCTTATGTGTGTTAATCTCTACAATAGACCAGGTCCCCCTAGCAAAATCTCGGAAACTATCTCCTTGCTAAACACACTTGTGGCCAAATTATTTCTCTCGCATTTTGTCATTATAGCTGGCAACTTTAATGTTTTTTTTAGGGCCTATTCCCCTCTTTGCTGTGTCAACTCAGGAAGAGGATGCAATATGGGGAATTCAACCTTTCTTCACGTTGAGGAACCAGCCCAAGTATAGCTCAAGGGTGTTGCAGGTCATTGACTTAATGCTGTCGTATGGCCTGCGGCCAAGAAATGGGCATTTTCCCTCAGATATTCCAGCGTGCTCCACCCTTTCCAGAGGGTCTTGTAGGAGCCTGATTGATGATTTACTCATTGATGTTAGGATTTGGCAGGAAATTAAGGACCTTAAAGCTAAAGTGGGAGATCAATGTTACATTTTCCCCTTAGTGGGAGAGGTGGTTCCCTGTGCCTGGGACAAATCAACGAGAACAGGAGGTCATGCTCCCTCTGGAGGTGGCAAGTAATCAGCATTTATTAAGATAGGAAGCTTTCACGGACACAGGTGCACCAGTCGCTCGAATGTGTGACTTAGTCTCTAGCTATACAGTTGCCCTTGTATCCAATCCTCACTCTGCAGATCAGATTATGGCAAAACATGTTGAGCTTTTTGCTTCCTTGAAGGCCCTTTTTACCAGGGAGAATAGGGGAAGCGGGAAGCTTCGAGTGTACAAACAAAATCCATGGTTTAACAAAACCTGTAGGAGGGCCAAATGTGGCCTTTTAGAAACGGTCAGACAACAGGATAGACCATCTATAATGTAGCAAGGCATGACTATGCTGCTGTAATCAAGTCCAGCAAGGCATAGTGGGCAGAGGGCATATGGCAATATTTGCTGATAGCAGTCAAGGATTCCAATTTGAAACCATTTTGGTCCCTGGTTTCCCAACATGGTTGAAATTTGAGCTCTAGACCTGACTGTCATATCCCTCCAAAAACTTGGATTTTATACTTTAATAAAATTTAATGCCAGGAGTTTGTTCCTTTAGCGGATATAGAGAGTGTGCACATGGATAAGATTGATGGGGCAGGTGTTATCACTCCGTTCAGGAGAAAAGAAACAGAGACAGCCACTGTGGCCCAAAAACAGGGAAGCCTCCTGGGCTAGACGGGATCCTGCCTGATTTGTATAAGACTGATTTGAAATTATGGGGCCCTTACATTAACCACGTCTGAAATGCTATTTTGGCACAATAATTGTCCCAATTCATAAGAAAGGGGACAAATCGGCTCTGGGTAATTATAGACCAATTAGCCTTTTAGATGATCTCCAGAAGATTTTTTCCTTTCAGGTTTTGGGTAGGCTCAGAGCCTGAATAGAAGAGAACGGGGCTCTAAGTCATTTGCAGGTGGGCTTCAGGCAGAAGACGGCCACAGTGGACCAGGTCTTCCGCTTTCTCATAATCAAGTGGAAAGTGGTGGACCTGGACGGCGGAAGGTTGTTTGTCGCCATTGAAGATCTCAGATTCGCCTGTGACTTGGTCCCCTGTTTCAAGCTATGGGAGATCTTGGCCAAAATTAAAGTACCTGGCCCTCTGTTAAACTTGATTAGGGAATTGTGCTCCAAGAGTGTTGCTAGAGTAAGGTGGGGGAAGGATGGAGAACTATCTGCTGCGTTCCCCATACAGAAAGACGTCAGAAAGGTTTGTGTCCTGGCTCCTACTCTTTTCTTACTTTACATAAATGCTTGCATTCCGTATCTATTTGACAGCTTAAATGACGCTCCGAAATTGGGTAGGATCAAGACACCACGTCTGTTGTTTGCTGATGATACCCTGCTTTTATCCCAAATTCCCTCTGGATTATCCAGGTTTCTGGATACATTTTCAGGGTTCTGCAGGGGCCACGGCCTTCAAATAAACAGCACCAAAACCAAATGCATGCCATTGGTGACCCAAAATTTAGAGTAAAGAAAAGTATAGTGCTGGATGGCAAGGCCCTTGAACGTGTAACTGATTTAGACTATTTGGGAGTCAGATTAGAAAACTCCCATAAATGGTCAGCACACCTGACAAATTGTACCATGTCCCTCAAACAAAAGACAGGGGGCATTTTGAGATTTGGTGCTATAACGTCTAGCTTTTCCGTTACACGAGCTGTAGAAATTTACAAGATGCAAGCTAGAGTGGGTACCTTATGTGGCTCTGAATTGTGGGGCATGCGAAACTCCATGATATAGAAAGAGTATAGATATCTTTTATTAAGGACCTGTTAAAGGCTTACTTTGCCTATCCAATGGATTTTAACCTGTACTCTATTTCAGATATTGCTGCTCTGAGACAGTTGCACTATTGGATTCGGATTTGGTCCACAGCAGCCTTAGAGACATGGTTAGGAGTGCTTTTGAGAGATCCCCAGGTTGGGAACATCCCATGGTGCCATTATGTAAAAAGCGGTTGCTTCAAACTCGGGTTGGGCTCTTACTGGTCGGATCCTTTGCATCTTCCTAAAAATGCCTCACAGAACGTGAAGGATGCATTCTGGGTGAGTGTGCAAATGCCAATATTAGCAGCTGTTCCGTCGGGTAGCATGAAGGACATTTTTTAATCATTTACATGTCATTATGAGTTTGAGCACTTCTTTGATATTATCTCACATCCTGTGGCACGTGCACTTTACACAAGATTTAGATTAGGATCCTTACCAGTACGCGATCTTACCTCCAGGTGGAAGCAAACTGCCAGTTTAACAGATCTTTGCCCGATGAGGTGTAACACCAGGGAATCAATTAGTCACATCCTATTTAATTGTCCCGCATATAAAAAGCAAAGGGCCCGTTGGATAAGCCCTCTCTGTAATACGATGGGCATCAGGGACCATCATCTGGTCCTCAGGATCTGCGGAACTAGCACCCATGGGCCTGTGCTGTGTGGTAGCAAAGTTTTCAGCAGCAATATGGTGCACTATAGTAAGATTTTTAAACGTTAACACACTCCTCTTACCAAACGACACAGACCGTGTTTCTTAATTAAAAATTTTAATATTGCTTATCTTTAGTTTGTTTACTTATATATTTGCATTATATTAGGCATTTTGTGTCTAGGGAAAGAGAATGTGAAGTTTGTATGAATCCAAACCTACCTGATAAAGTCCTATTGTTTTATTTGCATAACTCAGAGCTCAATTTTGTTTAGTCTTTTTACGACGAACGTCCAAGAATGATTAAGCCATATGTACATCCTGATAGAGTACCTAGTGTGCGACTTTTATGCCCTGGGCTCTGGTAATGTGGAACCTCTTATTTCGAGGATTTTACTGTATTTGTATATGTTGTTCCACGAATCATGGTCTTATATGTGTATATGTAGTGCTTTTTTGGTATTTGTTGCCAAAATAAAGCTCAAATGATGATGATGACTTGTGTACGTTGGGTTTTTGTCATTTTGGTCTTGTTTCGTTTAGATAAATATTCCCCATTTTTCTAAACCTGTGTTGTGTCATTTTGTGGTGTTTTCACTGAATGACTGTGTGTGTTGATACAAATACTTTACACATTGCTTCTGAAGTTAAGCCTGCCTGCTCGTGCCCAACTACCAAGGGGGTGAGCGGGGGTTAACTGAGGGTTACTCTCCTTTACCCTGATTAGAGTGAGGGTCCTTGCTTGGACATGGAGCAACCTGACTGCCAACCAAATACCCCATTTCTAACATTGGTGGCAGCAGTGGGATTGGACTTGTATTTGTACTTGACATGCAGTGATTAAGTGTACACTTCTGTTTCAGTGCAGACCACTACGTGACCACATACAAGTTATGGCTTTTTCTCTTTTGGATTGTTTTTTCCTACTTCCATATTTTTGGTGATCCTTGATTGACTTTTTTAACTTCATTGGGAACTTGTTTTCTGCCTTTGGAATTTTGCACTTTTTTTGACTTTTCATCATGTCCCAATCTGGAGATGCGTCAGTTGGAGCTGCTTTTGACTTAGGAAAACTGGAGAGCTATACAGTGGTTCAGTTGAAGCAGTTCTGCAAAAATCTTGTCTGTCCCAATAGGGGCTCCACCAGGAAGGAGGAGCTACAAAAGGCACTGAGGGCCTGGGTGACAGCCAAGGAAGCTGAATGGCACACAGAGGAGGAGGAGGATGAGGATGAGGAAGAGCAATTCATACACAATGGTATAGTGGGTGGGCCTGTTATGTTCAGGGACAGGGTCTCCAGGGCAGGTAACAGTGTCTCATCTAAGGGTCTGACTCCTGAAGAGGTACAGGACGGACAGGAAGAGAGGGTTCATCAGCTGGAGTAAGAGAGACTTAAAATGGAAATGGAGGAGAAAAGGTTAGCAATAGAGGAGAATAAGATGCTTCTGGCTCGTGTGCTCAGTTTAAGGGAGCTGGAATTGAGGAGCTAGTCTAGCAGAGATGGTGGCAGCAATAGCACAGTGCAGCCAGAGAGGACGGTGCACATTCCTAAGGACCTTGTGAAGGATTACAAGAAGGAGGATGACACACTGTTGTGGTTTAAGGGGTATGTGTAGGAGGCTGGACTGGCTTGTAGTGAGTACCAAGGGGTACTTGCACCTTGCACCAGGCCCAGTTATCCCTTATTAGTGTATAGGGTGTCTAGCAGCTTAGGCTGATAGATAATGGTAGCTTAGCAGAGCAGCTTAGCCTGAACTAGGAGACGTGTGAAGCTACTACAGTACCACTTAGTGTCATATGCACAATATCATAAGAAAACACAATACACAGTTATACTAAAAATAAAGGTACTTTATTTTTATGACAATATGCCAAAGTATCTTAGAGTGTACCCTCAGTGAGAGGATAGGAAATATACACAAGATATATATACACAATAGCAAAAATATGCAGTATAGTCTTAGAAAACAGTGCAAACAATGTATAGTTACAATAGGATGCAATGGGAAACATAGGGATAGGGGCAACACAAACCATATACTCCAAAAGTGGAATGCGAACCACGAATGGACCCCAAACCTATGTGACCTTGTAGAGGGTCGCTGGGACTATTAGAAAATAGTGAGAGTTAGAAAAATAACCCTCCCCAAGACCCTGAAAAGTGAGTGCAAAGTGCACTAAAGTTCCCCTAAGGACAAAGAAGTCGTGTTAGAGGAATAATGCAGGAAAGACACAAACCAACAATGCAACAACTGTGGATTTCAAATCTAGGGTACCTGTGGAACAAGGGGACCAAGTCCAAAAGTCACAAGCAAGTCGGAGATGGGCAGATGCCCAGGAAATGCCAGCTGCGGGTGCAAAGAAGCTTCTACTGGACAGAAGAAGCTGAGGTTTCTGCAGGAACGAAAAGGGCTAGAGACTTCCCCTTTGGTGGACGGATCCCTCTCGCCGTGGAGAGTTGTGCAAAAGTGTTTTCCCGCCGAAAGAACGCCAACAAGCCTTGCTAGCTGCAAATCGTGCGGTTAGCGTTTTTGGACGCTGCTGTAGCCCTGGAGGGATCAGGAGGTCGCAAATTGGACCAGGAGAGAGAGGGGACGTAGAGCAAGATAAGGAGCCCTCTCAGCAGCAGGTAGCACCCGGAGAAGTGCCAGAAACAGGCACTACAAGGATGTGTGAAACGGTGCTCACCCGAAGTCGCACAAAGGAGTCCCACGTCGCCGGAGACCAACTTAGAAAGTCGTGCAATGCAGGTTAGAGTGCTGTGGACCCAGGCTTGGCTGTGCACGAAGGATTTCCGCCGGAAGTGCACAGGGGCAGGAGTAGCTGCAAAAGTCGCGATTCCCAGCAATGCAGCCCAGTGAGGTGAGGCAAGGACTTACCTCCACCAAACTTGGACTGAAGAGTCACTGGACTGTGGGGGTCACTTGGACAGAGTCGCTGGATTCGAGGGACCTCGCTCGTCGTGCTGAGAGGAGACCCAAGGGACCGGTAATGCAGCTTTTTGGTGCCTGCGGTTGCAGGGGGAAGATTCCGTCGACCCACGGGAGATTTCTTCGGAGCTTCTGGTGCAGAGAGGAGGCGGACTACCCCCACAGCATGCACAGAGAGGAAAACAGTCGAGAAGGCGGCAGGATCAGCGCTACAGAGTTGCAGTAGTCGTCTTTGCTACTATGTTGCAGGTTTGCAGGCTTCCAGCTCGGTCAGCAGTCGATTCCTTATCAGAAGGTGAAGAGAGAGATGCAGAGGAACTCGGATGAGCTCTTGCATTCGTTATCTAAAGTTTCCCCAGAGACAGAGACCCTAAATAGCCAGAAAAGAGGGTTTGGCTACCTAGGAGAGAGGATAGGCTAGCAACACCTGAAGGAGCCTATCACAAGGAGTCTCTGACGTCACCTGGTGGCACTGGCCACTCAGAGCAGTCCAGTGTGCCAGCAGCACCTCTGTTTCCAAGATAGCAGAGGTCCGGAGCACACTGGAGGAGCTCTGGACACCTCCCAGGGGAGGTGCAGGTCAGGGGAGTGGTCACTCCCCTTTCCTTTGTCCAGTTTCGCGCCAGAGCAGGGCTAAGGGGTCCCCTGAACCGGTGTAGACTGGCTTATGCAGAATTGGGCACATCTGTGCCCAACAAAGCATTTCCAGAGGCTGGGGGAGGCTACTCCTCCCTTGCCTTCACACCATTTTCCAAAGGGAGAGGGTGTAACACCCTCTCTCAGAGGAAGTCCTTTGTTCTGCCATCCTGGGCCAGGCCTGGCTGGACCCCAGGAGGGCAGATGCCTGTCTGAGGGGTTGGCAGCAGCAGCAGCTGCAGTGAAACCCCAGGAAGGGCAGTTTGGCAGTACCAGGGTCTGTGCTACAGACCACTGGGATCATGGGATTGTGCCAACTATGCCAGGATGGCATAGAGGGGGCAATTCCATGATCATAGACATGTTACATGGCCATATTCGGAGTTACCATTGTGAAGCTACATATAGGTAGTGACCTATATGTAGTGCACGCGTGTAATGCTGTCCCCGCACTCACAAAGTTCAGGGAATTGGCTCTGAACAATGTGGGGGCACCTTGGCTAGTGCCAGGGTGCCCTCACACTAAGTAACTTTGCACCTAACCTTTACCAGGTAAAGGTTAGACATATAGGTGACTTATAAGTTACTTAAGTGCAGTGTAAAATGGCTGTGAAATAACGTGGATGTTATTTCACTCAGGCTGCAGTGGCAGGCCTGTGTAAGAATTGTCAGAGCTCCCTATGGGTGGCAAAAGAAATGCTGCAGGCCATAGGGATCTCCTGGAACCCCAATACCCTGGGTACCTCAGTACCATATACTAGGGAATTATAAGGGTGTTCCAGTAAGCCAATGTAAATTGGTAAAAATGGTCACTAGCCTGTTAGTGACAATTTGGAAAGAAATGAGAGAGCATAACCACTGAGGTTCTGATTAGCAGAGCCTCAGTGAGACAGTTAGTCACTACACAGGTAACACATTCAGGCACACTTATGAGCACTGGGGCCCTGGGTTACCAGGGTCCCAGTGACACATACAACTAAAACAACATATATACAGTGAAAAAATGGGGGTAACATGCCAGGCAAGATGGTACTTTCCTACAGTATGGGTCTGCTTTCCATGTGAATCTGGTCCCTGAAGCTCATTGGGGGGTGGGTCTGTGGAAGCACTTCTAAGTGGATGGAAGGAATACTCTGACATCCTTAGGGGATCCCCAGGAGCTCACCTACCCTATCATGAAGGACGCTCTGATCACAAGGTATGGTCTCACCCCTGATCAGTATAAGGACAGGTTTAGGTCCTATAAGAAGAAGGAGTCCCAAACATGGTTGGAATGTGTTGATTCTTTTTGCAGGTCACTGGATGGTTGGGTGAAGGACAGTAAGGTGACAACATATGAGGGGCTTTACAATTTGATTGCTTGGGAGCACTTGTACAGTTTATGTTTTCCAGAGCTGTGCCAGCACCTAATTCACAGCAAGCTGACTGACCCCAGGAAGCTAGCGCAGGAAGCGGACCGCTGGGAGAGCACCAGGGTCCAGAAGAGGTATGGGGAAGACCACGCCAAGGGTGAACAGGGTCCCTCTCAGAAGAAAGGGTGGGGTAAGGGTAAACAGGGGGAGTTCTCTAAAGGGCCCCAGCCTATTTCCCAGGGTAAGGATTCCCAGCCCCCCAGTGAAAAGAAGCCATGGTACTCCAAAGAGAAACCTGTGGAAGGGGGTCCCCCACGTAATTGTTATGCATGTGACCAGCAGGGTCATGTGAAGGGGGAGCCCAAATGCCCCAAGAGTACACAGACAGCCACTGGTGAGCAGTCCCAGAGTTTGACTAGTGTACCGCTTGGGAAGGAGTTGGTGCCAGGTGGGTGGGAGCCAGCTGAGATGACCCTTGTCTCACTAGGGGACAGTGTGATAGTCCAGAGAACCCTAGTGCCTGAGAACACTAAAAAATACAGGCAGTGGGTGACCATCAATGGACAGAGGGTATAGGCTCTGAGAGACACAGGAGCCAGTGTGACTAAGTGAGGAGTCACCTGGTGTCTGAAGAGCAGATAGATCCCTGGGTTCTTCACCAACTAGTTGCAGTGGACAACTCAGAGCGCCTGTGCAGAGTGGCACAGGTTCCCTTTGAATGGGAGGGGGGTTTCAGGTTCCTTGAAGGTAGATGTGAGTCCAACCATGCCTGTGGATTGTTTGCTTGGCACTGACCTGGAGGATTCCCTTTGCAAGGAGGTGGAACACAGGTCACACTTAGCGATGTTGGGTCTGCCTGAGTGGGTATGCGTATCCACCAGGTCAATGGCAGCCCGTCAGGGTGGTCGAGAGCCCCTAGAGCCTGAAACAGTGGTCCAGGTGACTGCCAAAAAGCAGAACGACAGGGGGCACGGGAAACCAGCTCTAGAAGTTCCCATGGTCCAGGAGGAGGCGGGCCTGAGGGTGACACCCCGGAGCCTATAGAGGAGCAGGTGGCTGAACTAGATGAGGTCCCTGAGCTCTCACAGTGGCAGCAGGAAGGGGGACCCACCAGGGAGGCATTCTGTTAGGCACAGAAGACATGCCCTACTCTAGTGGGTTTGCAGTAGCAGGCTGCAGACCACGCGGCTGGCAAGGAGCCAGGATCTCACCTGATTTATGGAGAGGACGGCCTCCTGTATAGTAAGCCTAAGGTTGCTGAGCCTGGGTCAGTTCGTGTGCCGGTGGTACCCCAGTGCTTCAGAACCTTCCTATTGGGTCTGGCTCATGATGTGCCCTTTAGCTGGACATTTGGGGTAGGAAAAGACCTTTGCAAGGCTTGTCACCCACTTTTACTGGCCCCTAATGCAGAGGAACTCAGATGCTCATTGTAGGTCTTGCAAGACTTGTCAGGCAAGTGACAAGAGTGGGGGAAATGTATGGCTCCCCTCCAACCTTTTCGAGTGGTTAGTACCCCCTTTGAGACGGTCAGTATTGACATTGTATGGCCTCTGGGCCCAAAGACAGCCATGGGCAACAGGTTCATCCAGGTCTTAGTGGACCATGCCACCCGGTACCCAGAAGCCATTCTTCTGACGTCAATCACTTCCCCTGTGGTAGGTGGTGCATTGATGGAGGTTTTTACCCGTATGGGGTTCCCCAAGGAAGTGGTATCTGATAGGGGTACCAACTTCATATCCACCTATATGAAGTCCCTGTGGCAGGAGTGTGGGGTAACACACAAGTTACCCACTCCTTAACACCCCCAAAGCAATGGTCTGGTTGAGAGATTCAGCTGCACCTTAAAGGCATGATCATGGGCCTATCAGAGCCCTTGAGGCAGAAGTGGGACATCCTCTTGCCATGCCTTCTGTTCGCCTACAGGGAGGTGCCTTAAACAGGGCTTGGGGGAAGGCCTTTTGAGTTACTGTATGGTCACCCTGTTAGAGGACCCTTGAGTCTGGTGAAGTAGGGCTTAGAGAGAGCCCCCAGTAAACATCACCAGGATGTATTTAGCTACATGCTGGCCTTCAGAAACCAGACTGCCCACCTCAGAGCTCTTGCCCAAGAGAATCTGGAAGCAAGCCAGGCAGACATGAAACGATGGTATGACCAGAATGCCACTCTGGTCGAGTTTCAGCCTGGGCAAAAAGTGTGAGTGATGGCGCCAGTGGAGCCAGGGCGCTCCAGGACAAGTGGACTGGGCAATTTGAGGTGGTGGAGCTCAAGAGTGAGGTAACCTACCTGGTGGACTTGCAGACTCCCAGGAACCACTTAAGGATCCTGTATGTGAACCGTCTCAAGCCACACTTTGTGCAGACTGAATTGTCCATGCTCCTAGCAACAGATGATGGGGTAGAGGAAGAGAGTGAGCCTCTTCCTGACCTCCTGTCTGCTGGAGAGAAAGATGGGTCCATGGAGGGAATGAACCCCCTGACCTCAGAACAGCAGAGGGACTGTTGCCTGGTACTGGGTCAGTTTGCCTCCCTGTTCTCCCTGATCCCAGGGGTCACACACTTATGTACCTATGATGTGGACACTGGGGACAGTCCACCCATCAAACAGAAGGTTTACAGGGTGACTGCTACGGTCCGGGTTAGCATCAAAGATGAGGTGTCTAAGATGTTAGCCCTAGGGTAATTGAGTTTTCTAGCAGTCCTTGGGCCAACCCCGTGGTCTTGGTCCCAAAGGCTGCTGCTCCTGGTGCCACCCCAGAACTCAGGCTCTGTGTGGACTACTGGGGTCTCAATGCGTTCACTAAAACTGACACACATTTAATGCCCTGAGCTGATGAACTCATAAATCGGTTGGGAGCTGCCAAATACCTCAGCACGTTTGATTTGACATCTGGGTATTGGCAGAGTGCTCTAACTGAGGGGGCCAAGGAGAGGTTAGCATTTTCTACCCCAGATGGACACTTTCAGTTTAAGGTGATGCCATTTGGGATGAAAAATGCTGCTGCCACATTCCAGAGATTGGTCAACCAGGTATTGACTGGGCTGGATAACTTCAGCACAGCATACCTGGATGACATAGCAGTGTTCATTACCACTTGGGTGGAACACTTGCAGCACATCTGTAGAGTGTTGGAGGCCCTGCAAAAGGCAGGGTTCACTATTAAGGCAAGCAAGTGCCAAATAGGGCAGGGTTCAGAGATGTATTTGGGACACCATGTGGGGAGTGGCCAGGTGGCACCCCAACAGCCAAAGATTGACTCTATTCTGGCTTGGGAGCCTCCCTAGACCCAGACTGAGGTGAGAGCCTTTTTGGGCCTCACTGGATATCACAGGAGGTGTGTCAAGGGACATGTCACCATTGTTTCCCCCTTGAATGAGATGACTTCCAAGAAGCAACCAAAGAAGGTGATCTGGAGTAAGGCTTGCCAGACCGCTTTTGATGTCCTGAAGGTTTCCATTTGCACAGCACCTGTGCTGATGGCACCTGACTACTCCAAGGAATTTGTTGTGCAAACAGATGCCTCAGAGCATGGTATAGGAGCAGTACTCTCACAGCTTAATGAAGAGGGCCTAGATCAACCTGTAGCCTTCATTAGCAGGAGGTTACTTCCCAGGGAACATAGGTGGAGTGCCATAGACCGTGAAGTTTTTGCTGTGGTCTGGGCGCTAAAGAAGCTAAGACCCTAATTATTTGGGACTCACGGGTTCAGACCGACCACAGGCCCCTCAGATGGTTAATGCACATGAGGAGTGAGAATCCATAACTGTTGAGGTGGTCCATTTCCCTACATGGGATGGACTTTACGGTGGAACACCACCCTGGCACAGAACACGCCAATGCTGATGGTCTGTCCAGATTCTTCCGCCTTAGTGATGAGAACTCCCATGAGGTTGGGTAGTTGCTCCCCACTTTAAGCTGGGGGGGACACATGTTAGACTTGCCATGGTCTCCCCTAACTTTTTGCCTCTGTTTCCCAGGTTGTTGATGTGTGCTGAAAGTTAAGGGAGACCACACCAAGGATGAGAAGTCTAACAGCTATGCAGTGCAGCAATCAAAGTTGCTATGCTGCACTGAACTTGGGGAAGAGAGCATTGTAGAACTATATCTACAAACGTATGGCTCTGCCACTCTTATCCCTAGCACTGGTGCATAATCAGGCTGCAAAGCTGTGCTCATGATGTCTTGCATAGGTTTTGAACTTAAAGGTTAACCTTCCAGTGCAAAATACTGTCCCTAGATAAAATGAAAAGCTTTTCTCACTCTGGATATGAGCTTTATAGTGCAGAACACATGCAATTAATTAAAAACATTAGAAGAAATTAAAAAACATTTCTACACGGCCTCCTCAATAAGGTGTTATTTTTTTTAAACAAAGCACTGTCTAATTTTTTTAGTGGACGGTACTTTGAGTCAAAAACCCTGGTCTTTAGCATTGGAATATACATATATAACACCCATGAGTCAAAGAAACACAAAGAAGAGAAAGCACTATCTGGGATAGTTTAAGACTACTTTCCACTATAAAAAGTTTTGCTTCGGAAAGGAAATATTTTATCAAGACTTTGGACCAGTTTGTGTTGTTTTGTGTGACTTTGCATCAACTAAAAGTCTAGGTAAATCTGCTCCTCAGTTTCAGTCATTCTCACTCATACTCACTACCTGTCACTTACTTTCACACACCCATACAGGAACATGCTTACAGTAAAGACACATGCTAAAACATGCACATGTCCTCTCTCACACACTCACTCACCCCCATGCACACAACATACATGTTCAGGTACTTACCACAGCTACCAAAGAAGGTCCCATTCAAGCTCCTGCTGCTTACTTCTTAGGTTTCACCTAGACAGCACATGCTTTGTCTCTGTGAGACATGTTACTTAGACACAGTGGGCTTACAGACCGTGCATAGCTTACCATTCGCTAGCTTCAGTGTCTCTTTCATTTTCTTGGTCCCGGTTTGTCACCCCATGCAGAGGCCACGTCCTCTTCTTCTGTATGGCCTTCCCGTGTAGCATTGGACAAATAATTGGGTACATCCACTGCTCCCGATTTTGGAGATACCTTTTTCCTTTGTGTTCAAACACTATATATGAGTGTTTATGTTTTCAGACCCTCGCCCATCTTCCATGTTACTTCTTTTTCCTCCCATCCCTGCCCTGTATTCTTTGCCACTGCACTCTACTATGCACCACTGTATGCCATTGCACTGTACCATGCACCCTCTACTCTATGCCACTACACTCTACGACACTGCACTGTATGCCGCTCTGAACTTTCTGCACCCCTAAACTCTATGCAACTACACTATGCCATTGCATTCTACAGCATTCTACTCTGTACCTCTCTATGCCACTGCACTTCTCTGTACTCTACACCACTCTACTCTGCACCACTCCACCCCGTTGTACTCCATGCCACTACATTATACACCACTGCACTTAACGCCACTGCTCTCCACGACACTCTGCTCTGCACCACTTTACCCTATGCCACTGTACTTTATGCCACATCACTCTACTCTATTCCACTGCACTATACCCCACTACACTCTACGCCAATGCACTCTACTGTGCACCACTGCACTCTAGTCCAATGCACTGTATGCCACTCTACTCTGCGCCACAGCACTGTAAGCTACAGCACTCTTTTCCACTCTAAACTACTATGCTCCACTGTAATCTATGCTATGTCACTGCACTCTAAGCCACTCTTCTCTGCACCACTGCACTCTAAGCCACTGCACTGTATGGCATTCTAATCTACTCTGCAACACTCTACTCTATAAACCATGCCACTCCACTCAACACAGTGGCACTCTGTGCCACTCTACCCCACTCCACACAATTCCACCCTATTCTGTGCCATTCTACTGTACGCTATGCCACTCCACACAGTGCCAGTCTACACCACTCTACCCTACACCACACAATGCCACTCTACTCTATACCACTTTACTCAAGGCCACTCCAACCCACTCTACTCCAATCCAATTCACTGTACACCATTCTGCTCCACACCACTCCAAGCCAATCTAAGCCATGCCACACCACTTTACATCACTCCATGCCACGCCACTCTGCACCACTCTAGTCTATCCCACTCCATTCAACTACACTCAGCTCTACTCTATGCCAATCCACTCTGTACCACTGCGCTATACACCATTCTGCTCTATGCTTGTCCACTCAACTCTACTCTTCCCAGATCCACACTAGGCCACTTCACTTTACTCTACGCTACTCTACCCCACTCCACGTCACTCCAATCTACTCCACTCTATGCCACTGCACACCTGTCTGTACCATGCTACTCCCTTCCATTCTATATGCTCCACGCTGTTGTACAACATGGCTAAAAACCTTGACAAAGCCAGTAGCTCTAGCATATGTGAAACCTATTGGCTTTGGTTACGCCAATAATGAATAAAACACTATTATTTACTAATAGAAAAAAAAAAGGGGGACCAAAAAGTGCAAGCAACCTAGTGTTCTCGCACCGATTTTGGCATTTCAGAGGTCACAGAAGCATTGCCAGGGGTGCAAGGGTTAACCCAGGGGTATCAGCTGAACCCCCTGGCGGTCCCTACATGAAGTCCATGTTTAGAGGATATGTTGCATAATACATTTTCTCTCACCTACAGTGTTTTCTAGGCCAGTATTATCTAGCTCTTCTATTCTACCAATCAGGTCCTATTCAATCAATTAGTGCTGATACTTGCTCCTACATTGATTTCACTGGCAATTCTGACTCAGGACGCCCCTAATAGCCATAGCAGCACGCCTGTTGACGTTTAATTAATTCACCTTTTATAATCATGCCACCTGTTTTACAGTCCAACTGTTTTGGCTGTTAGGCCAACTGCATTAATTTTACTGTGTATATCTCTCATTAAAACTGCCCTTTTGGCAATTGGAAGCTTGGAAGTGACAAAAAGTTGTTCAAACCTTGTGATGTCTGTAAATACAATCTAATGTTCTTTTTGTGTACATTTTCACTTCCTGTTCAGTTTGCACTCATGTGTCCCATCCTAAGATACAACCTGGACTGGATCCAGCGTTTAATGCTGAGTTCCGTGGACGTTATGCCTATCTGCCTACTGGGCCATTTTTGCTTTATTTTCTTGCTTTGTAATGTTTTAAATCGTCTTTGTAATGCTTCTGCAAAGCAGCGACGTTTTGCACTGCGTTGTGATGCAGCGCAATGCAATGCACATTTTAGTAATTTTACCCCAAAATGTTTATTCTCTCTGAGAAGAACCCATTGCTAGTGAACCTTTGGTTTGTGCTCTCCTGAAGCATAGCTTCACATTTTCATTTCCCTTGGTTACAAAGCAGCCCTCTTATAGCTGCCACTTACTCTGAAATACATCCTTCAGAGAGGACACACTTCTTAAGTTTGTGATTTTTTTGTTGCTGATAAATAAAACTATGAGATTGGTTGTCTATCCATACTTAAGATACTGTGGAGAGAGTCACATGTGACCATGTTTTCGTATATATTGCAATTTCCTGCAGAGGAATACTTTTAAAGCAAGAGAAAGTGAATTTGTAAATGAGGGATCTGTTTACATTGGAACTTTGCTAAAATATATATTTTTTTTCTTTTGCACAGAACTAGCTATACAGCAACAGAGATCACTTTATATATAAAGAGGTCACAGAATCCTAAGAGGTAATGGGAAAGGAGGCAATGTGGGAAGGGGGTAGAGGATGGAGCTTTAGGGTCTGAGGAGGCACAAATAGAAATGCATGCTGATGAGATGTTACTTGAAAAGCAAAGCCCTAAGTTGTTTCCTAGAGAAGGGAGCAGTGGTTCTTAACTTGTGGTCTCTGTACCCTGTGGGGTCCACGAAGCCTACTCAGGGGGACTCCGACTGCCTAGAAAATTAAATAATATTAACAGAATAATACATTGTATGTAAATAAGGAAGCAACGCATTAAAATTAAAATTTGAATAAGTTCTGTAACTGTTAAGAGATTTGAAACTGGAAGGTAAAACGTAAGTTGGTATTCTCTTATTCATTCGTGGGCACAGAGCAAGTACATCAAATAGATTATATTAAAATTTTTAAAAGCTCAATTTTGCAATTAAAATATCTTCATTTTTTATATATTCGTTTGTCAAATAAATAAAATATTTAATAATTTACTATCCAAAAAGGGAGCTCCCTGTCTTACATTTCAGCTCGAGTAACCCCAAAGCATCATGATAAAAGCAGTCATCAGAATGAATTTGAATAATATTTCAAAAAGTCTTTCACCATAAATGGGTGCAGCAAGTGCTGTAACGTTGTAGAAAGTTTTTCACCATAAGTTGGTGCGGTGAATGCCGTATCTCTGGACACGTGTGTCTGACTTTCGGCCGTCATCAGCAGAGCGCAAAGTGTGGTAGACGGGGTTGCTTGAAATGCCGCCTAAACGTATTCTCAGGTTTTTGTACCACTCAGTAGGTGCACAGGTGCTTCGCCAGAGCTCGTCAGCTCAAAGGCTCAAGGGAGCTGTTAAATACACAATCCAAAAAGGGAGCACCCTGCCTTACATTTCAGCTCGAATAGCCCCAAAGCATCATGCTAAATGCAGTCATTAGAATGAATCCAAATAATATTTCAAAAAGTCTTTCACAATAAATGGTTGCAGCAAGTGCTGTAACTTTGTAGAATGTTTTTCACCATAAGTTGGTGCGGCGAATTGTTATTTAATAATTTGTGTATTTGTTTGATGAATGTTTGTTTTCTACATTTTTGTACTATTTTGGGCTTCATATGATCACAATTGACTTGGATAGAGTCCCTGGTTTCCAGTTATACCTTATTATGGTCTCAGGATTCCAATAGTGATTCAGTTGGGGGGGTCCCTAGATTCCAGTAATGATTAATGTGGGTGTCTACAGAAGTCAAAAAGTTAAGAACTGCTGCTCTAGGGGGCTTTGCAAATTGTCTAAAGTGTTGTTTTCTCTTTCTTGCATCTCCTGATTGCCAGTACTGTTAAGGCCTTGATTTTTAAGGGTTGATACTGTGGCACACCAGTGTTGATGGATTTGTATATGATGCAGCAGGTCTTCAAGAGAATGAGTCAAGTTTAGAGCAACTCACTGAGATATCAGAGTGTAGGAGTTACACTGACACATTTTTTAAAATCATTTGATTAGGGAGTGGTCACCAAGTGGGCGACCATTAGAGAGAACAAGTGAGATTCAATTTCTAGAATGCCTGAGAGCAGGGTTTTACCTCCACTGATGTGGAATAGCGCCAGTGTGTGTACTAGTGTCCTGAATTCACTGATGAAAAAGTGATCTTCATTTTCAAACTGAAGTTATTGTCATTATGAGATCCAATGGATTTGGAACTGATGATGAATTTAGGGATAAGATAATTTCATTCAATTACGTGCAACTAGAGAGATAAGAATATACATTGTCTTACTTTGGTTCAACTTTGCAGTATGAATCTGACATCCAATCTGTGAGGGTTGCAAGCCAAGTCTTTAATCGGGCGCAGTCTTGAGGAGCAAGTGATACTTTATTTAGCTGGGTTTCATCCACATACTGAGATACATCCATATGTATAGGTCACTTAGTGGAATCCATGGAGATTGCATATAAAGGATAAAGATGATTAGTGAGAGAATGTTGTATACACTTGTTTTGAAGCTATTTCTGTGCTGATCATGGTACGAAACCTGATAAGTACTCTTGTTCAATGATGTTATGTTTACTTTGATATTAAGCAAGATGGTGACACCTTTATCAATGCATTTCCAACGAATAGACAGCGTGTGATTGAGTGGTTGTTTACAAAGTTATCAGAGACAAGGTTGGGATTTTTGAGGAGATGCAGAATCTGTCTTGCCATTAGGGCATTCAGAAGTGATCCTCAGAGAATGCACGTAGGATGGTGTCCAGTATAGGCATAAATGCAGTTTGTGTAACCTTTTTGATTGCCAAGGGAATGGTGTTTTCTTTCAGGACAAACCTGTAGCAATTGGAATATATTTGACATGCCACACACTACTTAGATATGCTCCATTGTAGTAAGGATGGGATATAAATGTATATTTCAGATGAACTTGCATTTGTGCTCTGGTGTTGGGTTTTCTCAAGCTTGTTCTTGAAGAATTTGATGTCTGTACATTTTTCCTTTGGATGGAAGACTTGGTTTCGCTAGGATATTTAGGCAGCGCCTGGCAGCTTTAAAGAGTTCTCTGTTATTGTTTGAGGCCTTTTTCAGCATCTTACCATAAGGCTGAATAATGTTTTTGTTATATGTCTGCACAGTTTTGTTGTTTTTACTCATGGCTAGTTTAGCAGAACTTCACTAGTTTGCTGAAGATCTGGTCTGGTTTGATTTAGCATTCAGGCCCAGCATCATTTTGTCAGTTTACGTAGTGCCAATTGAGTTATGAGTTCATAGACTCTGATTGAGAATAATGATTCAGCAGTTAAGTCAGTAAGATTGTGTTATAACTCACACAGACAAATGGATCACCTGGTATTGCTTGTATGAATGAGAGGTGTGCTTCTGATGGTCTTGGAAATCTTCCTCAGAAGTAGCATGCATAATAAATGTTGGTGTATCCACAAATCCCTCTGCTATAGGTGTCCCTGAAATTGGATTACCAGTCTCTTGCCACTTTGCTCTTCCTTTTCATATAGAGCACTAAACTGAATCTGAAGATCAAGCAGCGATGTTTAAACCTCGTGAGATGTTTATCTCACTACAGATATATTTACTAACTCCCTAATACAGGAAAAAGAAAGTTCCGTAATGCCCCTACCCATATATACCATCACAGGCTATGTCTGTAAATTTCAATGTGCCTCCAATTAATATTTTGCATTTCCATCTCTGCATTTGAAAATTAATTTTGACAGCATGTTTTAGCTATATTTAGCTCAAATACCATTTGTTTCCATTACTTTTTATGATACTTAACCCCTTCCCTTCAGAGGTCTTTCCACCCCCAGCACTGAGCTCTTTTTCTCTGCTATTTGGGGTACTTCGCACTTAGACCTTTTCTCCAGGTAAGATATCTACACCAAATTTGTGTCCTTTTTACCCATCATATTGGGGTTTCTAAAAATATCCAGGATGTGTAGATTCTCCTAAAGGTAATTAAGAAAATAGCCAAAATAAAGCTACATTTGTTTTTGTTTTTCCTTTTTAATGGGAAAACATGCTGTACAACACAGTGTGGCGGTCATTACAACCCTGGCGGTAGGTGTTAAAGCGGCAGTAAAACCGCCAACAGGCCGGTGGAAAAAGAAATGGAATTAGGACTGTGGCGTAAACTGCCAACTTAGACAGCCACTTTAACACTCCGACCACGAAGGCGGTACAAACAAGCACCACAGCGGTAACCCCCAACAGACAGGCGGAAGACAATGTATCGCCCACATTATTACAAGCCACCAATCCGCCACCTTTTCCGGGGCGGATACACCGCAAACAAAAACACGATCGAAACAGGACTTGGAAGGGAAAAGTTCACCTCTACACATCCCACGAGGAACCTGGACGCCATTGAACCGGAACTTCAGATTCTTCCAGCCTTTATCTTCCTGCTCCTCTACCAGGAGCACGAACGCCGGCGGCGAAGAGCACGGTGAGTACTGCACCTACGACACAGGGAAGGGGGGAGGGAAAAAACAGTGGCACACACGCAACACTCCCACCCCCACCCTCACCCACGACAACACACACACTAATATATCATGATACATCACAGTTACACCTCCCAAAACCCCCTGGAAGAATGTAAGGACAAAAGGAAATGAGTTGAATGATTGTAATCTATACGAAGACAGTAATCAAAAATATATACATATATTAAGATATTCACACTATAAACAAATATATACACCAAGAATCCAAGTCCAAGGTATTCCACTATCATAGTCCGTGGACAACTCGGCCCAAAAGGCATGGGCGAGGCCCACACTCAATACCCGAACAAGACGGAGAGAACACTGCTGAGGCATTAGATAGAAATAAAACAGGCACCTCAGGGGGAAGGGAAGGGGGGGCACCTCAGCCGGATAAGTGTACGATGCCAGATCCACGAGGGGGCTCTATGCCCACTGTTCAATCCTGGGGAGTGCAAAGCCACAGTCTCTCAAGTCTCGAAAGTGGGTGGTTTGCCCACTGCTATATCCTGGGGAGTGCAAAGCCACAGTCTCTCAAGTCTCTACAGTGGGTGGTTTGCCCACTGTTTAGTCCTGGGGAGTGCAAAGCCACAGTCTCTCAAGTCTCCCAAGTGGGTGGTTTGCCCACTGTTCAATCCTGGGGAGTGCAAAGCCACAGTCTCTCAAGTCTCTACAGTGGGTGGTTTGCCAAGTGCTTCATCCTACCAAGGACTGTGTGAGTGGATGTGATACTCCACTGGTTCTGGAGGGGGCTTTGTGCCCAGAGTGCTTCATCCTGCCAAGGACAGAGGTAGTGGATGTGATACTCCACTGGTTCTGGAGGGGGCTTTGTGCCCAGAGTGCTTCATCCTGCCAAGGACTGGGGTAGTGGATGCTGTTCTCCACTGGTTCTGGAGGGGGCTTTGTGCCCAGAGTGCTTTATCCTGCCAAGGACTGTGTGAGTGGATGTGATACCCCACTGGTTCTGGAGGGGGCTTTGTGCCCAGAGTGCTTCCTCCTGCCAAGAACTGGGGTAGTGGATGCTGTTCTCCACTGGTTCTGGAGGGGGCTTTGTGCCCAGAGTGCTTCATCCTGCCAAGAACTGGGGTAGTGGATGCTGTTCTCCACTGGTTCTGGAGGGGGCTTTGTGCCCAGAGTGCTTCATCCTGCCAAGGACTGTGTGAGTGGATGTGATAATCCACTGGTTCTGGAGGGGGCTTTGTGCCCAGAGTGCTTCATCCTGCCCGTGGCAGCCTCAATAGCGTCAAAATCATTTGCGCTCACTGGCCTGCGGTGCTGCTGGCGGCGGTGTCCTTGGCAGCGGTGCTGCTGGCGGCGGTGTCCTGGGCAGCACGGCTGGTGCCGGTGCAGTGGTTCTGCTGGCGGTGGTGTCCTGGGCAGTGGTGCTGCTGGCAACGGTGTCCTGGGCAGCGGTTATGCTCGCGGCGGTGTCCTAGGCAGTGGTGCTGCTGGCGGCGGTGTCCTGGGCAGCGGTTCTGCTGGCGGCGATGTCCTGGGCAGCGGTGCTGCTGGCGGCGGTGTCCTGGGCAGCGGTTCTGCTGGCGGCGGTGTCCTGGGCAGCGGTGCTGCTGGCGGTCTTGTCCGCCGTGCACATCTTCCCAGACTTGCCGGTTTTACTTTGCCCCTTCCCCACCATGGATGGTGGCGCAGCTGTCTCCAAACCCCCAACTGTACCCCTGGGAGCGGCTTTGGTGGCTGTTTCTTTCCCCTCTCCCGCCGGGCACTGGACAACTTTTTAAGCTTTACAGGTGGGGGACTGTCCGTGCTCTGGCTCCTTGCCACACTGGCTGCCCTGCTGCCTGGCGCACTCCAGAAGCCGGTTACTACTGGCACCACTGATCCCGCAGATGTTGTGGCTGAGGTGCTGGGTTGGGACCTGGAGAGTTGGGATCTAGGAGACGGAAGGGGTGGGGGAAGTGAGGGAAAGAGGTCAAGGTTGGACAGGAAAAGTTTCTTAGGAACACTGGGACGGGTAGATGGAGTGGGTTTGGGAGTGGAGGAAGAGGTCGTGGTTGTAGGAGGTGTACGTTTGGTGACTTTGGGTGAAGGTGTATGGGCTGGAGGCTGTCGTGAGGTGGATGGCTGTTGGGTGGGTGTGTGGCTGCGTTTGTGTACCTTGGGAGGTGGCCTCACAGACACACTGGGAGAGGACACAGGGGACGTGTGAATGGTAGTCGGTGCGGTGACTGCACATGAGCGGGTTGTGGTGGTGGGTGTGCTGGTGATGGACGTAGTGGCTGAGGATGTAGTGCATGCAGGTGTGAGTGGAGACGAGACAGGGAGGGAGGAGGGAGATGAGGAGGAGGGGGACACAGTGGAGGCAGGGGAAGTTGGCGTGTCTGAATGTGTGTGATGATTGCGTGAGTGCCTGTGGAATGTGTGGTGCTTATGTTTGCCAGAGCTTCCCCTGTGTGTTGAGGTGTGTGCATGCTGGTCTGATGGTGTGCTTGTGATAGGCTGAGGTACAGGGGTTTGGGTCTGGGTGGGGGAAGTTGGATGGGGGAGGCTAGAGACAGGGACAATGGCTGCAATCTGTGCTGAGGCCAGAGTCTGAAAATCTTGCTGATGGGCTGCCTGACCAGAGTGAATGCCCTCCAGGTATGCATTGGTTTGTTGCACTGCCTCTCTACACCCTGGATGGCATTCAAAATGGTAGACTGCCCAACAGTGAGGGACCTGAGGAGGTCAATGGCCTCCTCATTGAGGGCAGCAGGGGTGACAGGGGCAGGGGCTGAGGTGCCTGGGGCGAAGGAGATGCCCACCGTCCTGGGTGAGCGGACACAGGACACACGCTGAGGGGCTGCTGGGAGGGCGGTGCTGGTGGGGGGGTGGTGGCTGTACCTGTAGATGCGGGGGGCACAGATGGGCCCGCCACCGCGAGGGAGCTCCCATCAGAGGAGGAGTCCATATCGCTGGTGTCAGCTCCTTTCCCAGCTGTGGAGCTCCCCTTGCCCTCCGTCCCACTGGTAAATTCAGACTCCGTAGTGTCGCCCTCCGGGCCATGTGGGATGCAGCTCCCTCCTGCTTCGGTGCCACTGCTCCTCCGCCTGATGATGCTAATGCACACAAGAACAGGGAGACCACAAAAAGGGGGGGGAAACAGAAGAAAGACATGTTGAGTGCATGCAATACCGCTACGGTTGGCATCACTACAGACACAGAAGCCCCCTGCACTACGCCACGCACTTGGAGTTCCCAATTCAATCCCAGGGACATGGGTTACAAGGCTATGCCCGATTGCTGCACACATGGATGTCACAGGAGCCTGACTAGGTGTAGTTGGCACGGTACACAGGTGGCGTGGGGTGCCACAGGGCCTGCCCTAAGAAGGGTCCTTGCCTACTAAACTCGCCCTGGCCTAGGGGAACCCAGAGCCCACCTCCCCCACCCAGACACCTACAATGCGCGCTGAATCAGCAGAATGAGAATGTACTCACCCCCTTGTGGCTGCTGTGATGCCCTCAAGCGCCCATCCAACTCCAGGTACGCCACCGCCAGGATCCTGAACATCAGTGGGGTCATGGTGCGACGGGCACCCCTCCCACGTTGGGAGGCCATCCCCAGCTGGGCCTCTGCCGTCTTCTTGCTCCAGCGGCGAATGTCCTCCCATCTTTTCCGGCAGTGGGTGCTCTGTCTGTGGTAGACCCCCAGGGTCCAGACTTCCTTGGCGATGGCACGCCAAATGTCCTTCTTCTGGTGGCCGCTGACCTACAGGAATAGTACAGGGGAAAAAGAGAAGTTATTACCGTCCGCACCGTCACAGTCATTTCATGCACGCCTCATTCTCACCCCCTCCCCATCTTTCATCCACACCACTCCACACAGGCATTGCCCCTACAGTATGCTCACAGTGTACTTACCTGTTTGTCTGGAGGACTGTAGAGTAGCGTGTACTGGGGGAGGACCCCACCCACGAGTTTCTCCAACTCCTCCGTGCTGAAGGCAGGGGCCCTTTCCCCAGACACACGAGCCATTGTCTCTTCCAGACTGAGGTCACAGCAGCACTTGCAGTGTAGGTCCTCTCCTGTCAAAGATCAGGTATCAAGTGATTGAAAAGAGAGAAAATGGCGGTCAGGTCCGCAGCAGTGCGTACCGTCACCGCCGGCATACATCGTCATTGGCTCCTGGGACCTATAGGGTCCAATGTTAACCAATGCAGGATTGCGCCGCGCTTTTCGACCGCCTACTGCGACGGTGTACAACGCCACTGCAGTTACCTCATATCCCATTGTCCCACTTTACAGGTCAGGCAGCCGCCATTTCATGGGCCTACATGCCATTATTTTGGACTGCGTCACACATATCTAGGCCTTGTCTAAACACTCATACAGGCATATGTCGATTTGCTAATATTTCAGAGTAAGCTGTGTTTACGTACCTCAGAGTTGGTTGACTCTCTGCTCGCTGTTCTCCTCCATAGGCAACGTCCGCTGGGGCATGTGACGAGATGGCGGCATCCTCCGTTGTACAGACCGCTGGTGGACCTGTCGACAATGGAGGAGCGACATGTGATCATCACCTACAGACTTGATCGTGCCACAATCCAGGAACTGTGTGCCCAGTTGAAGCCAGACCTGATGTCAGCTATCCGCCATCCCACCAGAATCCCCCCTCAAGTGCAGGTGCTGTCAGTACTCCATTTCCTAGCAAGTGGGTCATTTCAAACTACAGTGGCCATTGCATCAGGGATGTCCCAACGTGTTGTCCAGAATGTTGTCTGCCCTGCTGAAACACATGCGGAGCTACATCGTTTTCCCTCAGGTGGAGGATTTGCCTACAGTGAAAGGTGATTTCTATGCCCTGGGACATATCCCCAACATCATAGGTGCCAGTGATGGGACACATGTGGCCTTGGTCCCCCCCGCAGGAGTGAACAGGTGTACAGAAACAGGAAGAGTTACCATTCGATGAATGTGTAGATGGTGTGTTTAGCAGACCAGTACATCTCCCATGTGAATGCCAAATTCCCTGGCTCAGTGCATGACGCTTACATTTTGAGAAATAGCAGCATCCCTTATGTGATGGGGCAACTCCAGAGGCATTGTGTGTGGCTATTAGGTGAGGGCATGGACCCAATACAGTGTGAATAGTTGTCTGGGGATGTCCCTATGAGTTAGTGTGTGTCTAACAGTTGTCCCTCGCCATTTGCAGGTGACTCTGGTTACCCCAACCTGTCATGGCTACTGACCCCAGTGAGGAATCCCAGGACAAGGGCAGAGGAACGCTACAATGAGGCCTATGGGCGAACTAGGAGGGTTATAGAGAGGACCTTCGGCCTCCTGAAGGCCAGGTTCCGGTGCCTCCATATGACAGGTGGTTCCCTATTCTACTCACCAAAGAAGGTGTGCCAGATCATCGTGGCCTGCTGTATGCTTCACAACTTGGCTTTGCGACGACAGGTGCCTTTTTTGAAGGAGGATGGTCCAGATGGTGGTGTTGTGGCAGCTGTGGAGCCTGTGGACAATGAAGATGAAAAAGCAGAAGAAGAGGACATAGACAACAGAAACACATGATCCTGCAATACTTCCAGTGAGACACAGGTAAGAATACACCACAGCCTGCTACATCTGATTTAATTCTACTACCTCTCATCTGTCTGTCATTTTCACCCAGTGTCTGGTCACTGAGTTGTCACTTTCCCTTACGATTTCACAGATGTGGGTCCCACTGTGTGACATCTGCTTTGTTTTCGCCTGGACTAGAGCTGTGTGACATAGGTATGTTGACATTACATTTGATATAGCATTTTGCCACTGTTATTGCAAACACACATTTTCAAAAGCACAGACTGACTCCAGATTGTTTTTTGACTTAAGGGTGTTTATTTAAGTGCTCAATAGTGGAGGGGGTTGTAAAATGGTCAGGGGTGATGGTGGAGGAATGTCCATGGCAGAGTCCAGTCTATTAGTCTCACAGGTGCATTGTCCAAAGGGGCATAGGAAGTGGAGCTGGGGCAGTTTAAGTATGGACAGGGTGATAAAGTGGGACAGAAGGATGACAATCAGTGTGGTCTCATTTCTTGGCGGGGTCTTGGCATTGTTCTCTGTCTTTGTCCTGGATCTCAGGGACCGTTTGCGGGGTGGTTCTCCATCTGCAGGGGGTGGGGTGCTGGTGTGGTGGTCCTGTGGCGGTGCCTCCTGTCCACTAGCACCGGCGGAGGTGGTGGGCAGTTCATCGTCCAGGCTAATGTCAGGGGCCCCTTGTTGTGCCTCAGTGCCCCTCCTGGTGTTCACGAGTACCTTCAGCACCCCTACAATGGTGCCCAGGGTGGAATTGATGGATTTGAGTTCCTCCCTGAAGCCCAAATACTGTTCCTCCTGCAGCCGCTGGGTCTCCTGAAAGTTGGCCGGTACTGTTGCCATTGTCTCCTGGGAATGGTGGTAGGCTCCCATGATGTTGGAGAGGGCCTTGTGGAGTGTGGGTTCCCTGGGCCTGTCCTCCCCCTGTCGCACAGCAGCCCTCCCAGTTCCTCTGTGTTCCTGGGCCTCTGTCCCCTGAACCGTGTGCCCACTACCACTGCCCCCAGGTCTCTGGTGTTGTTGGGGAGGTTTTGTTATCGCCAGTTTATCACTGACCTTTGGTGTGGCAGACTTGTGTGGGTGTCTGGATTTTGGTGAATTCCGAGCTGTGGGTCATAATGACCGTGGCGGAATTCCGCAGCCGCGGCGGTGTGTTGGCAGTCTTCTGCACGGCGGTAAGCGGCTTTTACCGCCAATGTTATAATGACCACCTGTTTTATTTAAGAAAATTGCATCAACAAAGCATTTGCTGTGCTAGGATCACCATCATCCCTGCTTTGAGGGACAAGCAGAGCTTCATTAAAAAAATATTTTACTGTATTTTTGGCGTTTATCTAAGAGGCAGCTATTTTTCCTAATTTAGGTGGTTTCAAGCTACTTGCAGTTTGTGGTGGAAACAGGTATGAAACACATGGGTGATCCTGGAATGCTATACATTTCTGAAAAGTAGACACAATTCTGAATTCAGCATTTTTGTAGATCTCTCCCAAATAAACTAACTTTTGAAATAAAAAAATAATGAAAATGAGAAGGGGAAAAAAAGCAATTTGAGACAATATTTTCATCTGTAACTTCTTGATACAATGGACAATTTACAAATACCATTATGTCTCATAGACCCTTCTGGTCACTGGGATATAGAGGGTTTGCAGGTTCTCCAAAAACATGCCATAACCAGAGCCAATAATTGAGCTGCACCTTACAATGATTTTTCATTGTGTACCAATTATACAGCAATTCATATGGTAAAATATAAAGAATGAAACATAGATATGAAGGAAACCTATGTATTACTGTAATGTACACAAGATACTGAGTTTTGAAACAGTGATTATTTATACATATTTGGATTTGTGGGTACCCATACAATTGTGATTTAAAGGGCATTTTGCTAAATGTCTTCTTTCTTGCACACCGGCTTATATATGGAAGCCACAAATGCAGAAAATTCAATTGGTAATAACAAATGTTCTACTATTATGTGTTTCTGCACATCACCAGATAAAAACCCTACCCCACTTGCATTGGTGGGCCTGGCGCCCAGGAAAAAAAGGGCCCAGAAGGCAACATGGGCAGATCAAACTTTTCCACTCAAAACCTACACTTTTTTGCAAAGTGTGTAGCTGAGGATTTTAGCACTGGGCTTGCCCGCCACACAGGGATATCTACCATACCCAGCTGCTTCAGAAATCTAAACACCAGGCGGACTGAGGGTGGTGTTACATGTGTGACCCTCAAAGTTTTTTTACCCTTGACAAACCTCAATCTTTGGCTAAAACACCTTATTTCATCACATTTCAGTGTGGGAAAGTTCCAGAATCTGTGAGGATCTGCAACCTTTTCTTCTGCCCAGCATTTCCACACATCTCCTCATAGCTCTGCATTGAATTGTGGACCTTCTTGGATACAATGTGAGTTTAATGTTTGATATTAGTATAGCATGAAGTAGTATTTCTTCCACCAGATCTTCTTGTCAGTCTGCACCCTTAGAGGACAGCCCCTGAAGGGATGGGAACTGCCTCAAAGGGTAGCACCCAAATGCAGAAACCGAGAAAGGGGGGAAGTGTTGCACCTGCTGCCTGCGTCAACCCCATATGTGATAGTTTTGGCTAATGTACCTGCACTGACACCCCGGACTGTTGAATCTGCCTTTGAATTAAAAAACAAGGTAATTCACTGGCTAAGCTTAAATACAAACCTTTCTATTTGTTTTTTTTTTCTGGTGATATTTTAATGGTGCATAGATTTCGGTGGGTGGGCACATGACCCAAATGTTTTGACAGCGACTGTGTCATTGTTAACTTTAAAAAGCCTAAGATTGTCAGTGGTTTGATTTTCCAGGCCAAAAATGGTATGACCAAGTTGAATTTGATTAAACTCTTGCCTCTGTGGTTTTTCTGCACTAACCTGTCCCCAAAGATGGCGAATCTGGCTGCTCCAACTAATTTGCCACAACACCTGGAGATCCCCATTTTCAATAGTTTTGAGCCACTCTCCAATCTGGCTACAGTGGACTAACTTTCAGGGCCTGTGAGCAGTAAGATCAAGCCAGTCGCGCCCTTCCCCATGAACACTCCCCAGGGCCCAGAGGGGCCTTCGAGTGATCCTTTAATTAATACGATTATTTCCATGCCCATATTGGGTAGCGCCAGTGGTACCAAACCCTTAGGTAAAGAAGATGTCAACACTACAGTTTTAGCATCCTCAGCTCTAACATTGCAATACCAAGATTGAGAAGAGAGAGCGTGAGTGCTGATTAATTTTTATCAGTTTTTAGCATTGGGATGACGAATTATTTTTTACGAGGGATTATTTCATTGGAACCCTTCTGGTAATTTATAACAGTTTAATTTTTGTAAAACGCTTTTGAGGAAATTCTTTACCGGGAAGGTCAGGGCCTGTTAGAGCCTGCCTCCATTAGTTACACTGGTTTGAGGTTAGCGCTCAAGCTGCCCATGGTCTTGTGAGCCGGCGCTCACCTGACCCAGCGCTTATTTATTCATCCATGATGCGGCCGCGCAGCGAACGGGCGCAGCGGGCGCCCCTAAGGGAAGCCCGTCTGCACCCGGCCAGGTCCAGGGGCCGGAGGCCATGCCCCTTTTCAAGTAACTCTTCATCGTATCTCTTACTCTTCCCATACCCTACATGCACTAGCAGGCAGTTCCTGCCCCCACAAGATAACAACTGATGTCTTCACAGAATGGAGCTGCAAACAGTGCAGCTGGGCGCTTCAGAGTCCTAATGAGGTTAGAGCTCCTGATACATGTCTGCCTTTAATAGGTAAAAAGCAAGTGAATGGCAAGTCCTCCACTAGAGACATGCTAATCTGTGCTCTGGTGAATGCCCGCTCTTTAATCAGACATAAAATGGAAATTGCAGATTTAACCAAAAAACACAAACTTTATTGCCTATTTATTACGGAAACCTGGGCAAAAATTTACTCAAATCCAGATTTTATAGTAGCCACACCTGGGAAAAATGTATACTACAGACTTGATAGAGCGGTAGGTAGGGGAGAAGGTTTAGCCGTCATTTGCAGGTCATATCTTACATGTCAATAGAATGGAATTTTTCCTTTATCTGAGATGTGTGAAGGAATGTATTTTAAATTATGGCACAATAGAGTTTTACTATTTGAAGGACTCTTAGTCTATCAGCCTCCTGGCCCTTACTTGAATTTTATACAGCACTGTCCAAATTTAGTAGAACCCCTTACTATGGCATCTAAAGCCATCATGTATGGGGATTTTAATTTGCATTTTGATGACATTCAGAATCCTCATATCGAAGAGTTTTTAAGTTTTATGGCAGCTTTAGACTGGGAGTTGAAAGTCACATCAGCTGCGCATGTAGCGGGCCATTTACTGGATGGGATTTTTACTCGATCTGGAGATCAGCTACAATTGACCAACTCCCCACTAAGCTGGACTGAACCCTTTCTCCTTATTTTTAATTTTACTGAGGATCATGCATGTCAGCAATCCTGTATCAAAGGAAAATCTGTCAGACATTGGAATCGCATCAAGAAGGAGCAGCTAGAACCTGCTTTGAAGGCAGGTTGGGCAGCTACAAAAAATCTATCCCTGTCGGCTATAGTTTTAATCAGGGAATTGGTATGGCCATGGAACAATTAGCTCCACTTAAGTCCTCTGCTCCATGTGCGAGGAAAAGACAGAGAAATGCCTGGTTTACTAAGGATCTTAAGATGCTTCAAAGGAAATACCACCAACAAGAACGGTGATGGAAGCTTAACCCTAACTCTGCTGAGAGAGATATTCTAAGAGACGTTCTGAAAACTTACAAAGAGCCAAGCATTAAAGCCAAATCTGAATATTTCAATCAGAAAATTAAAGAGGCACCCAATACCCCCAGAGAACTGTTTAAGCTAGTCAGGACTCTGACTACTCCTCCTCCTCCTTTGGAGCTAGAAAACTCCCAAGAGTTCTGTAATAAAGTTGCAGCTTTTTTCAGGAATACAATTCTACAAATTTACTCTAATTTTTCATCTTCTGAAGGAATGGATGGTCCAATTGAGGCTATGGACAACAGCTTAGACATAGACCATCCCTTGCTAACAAATCTTCTACCCTTATCTCCGGTGAAAATAAAAAAACTCATGTTAGAAATTATATCAGGCTGTCCTAAAGTTCCCTGCCCCTCCTATTTTTTACAACTTGCCTCGGATTTGGTTTTGGAAGCTCTAGCCCCTATTTATCATGAGGTTCTCTCTTTAGGAACCTACCCTCCTGCTTGGAAGGATGCTACGGTGATTAAAAAAGAAACCGGATGGAGCAAGACAAGATCTGAGTAATTTACGACCTATTTCTTTACTTCCTTTTCAGACTAAGATCTTTGAGAAACATATTAATAAGGAACTAGCCAATTTCCTAATTACCTCAGGAGGGTAAGATTCCTCCCAACATGGCTTTAGGCAGGAACATAGCACCGAATCGGCACTCATCACCACCTCGGATAGGATCCGTTGAAAGGTGGATGAGGGACTTGGAGCCATATTAGTTCTCCTAGACCTATCTGCAGCTTTCAATACCTTTTCGTCTCAGAATATGATATCCTGCCTTTAGCAGGCAGGGATTAGGGACACCGCTTTAAATACTCTCAAATCTTTCCTGAAAGAGAGATTGATTATAGTGAATTGTGGGGACTTTACATCCTCAGCTTATCACTTACCTTGTGGTGTCCCCCAGGGCTCGTCGCTTAGCCCCACGCTTTTCAATCTGTATGTTGCACCCTTAGCTAAACTAGTAAGGACCTTTGGTTTTATGCCTAACTCCTATGCTGATGATACTCAATTGATTATCCCAGTTTCCAAGAATTAGGAGGAAGTGGCAGATCGCTTTAAGAACTGTATGTAAGAAGTCAATAGGTGGATGGGCTCAAATTGGCTTAAACAAAATAGCAATAAGACTGAAGTCCTATGTCTTGGATCCGCTAAGGGATTGTGGAACCCTTGCTGGTGGCCGACAGATTATGGAGCCTTACCCTCTCCTATTGTCGCCACTAGAAATTTGGGCGTTTATTTTGACAATACTCTTTTTTTAAGCTGCAGATCAGTCATGTTATTAAAGCTAGCTTTTGGATCCTGAAAATGTTGAAGAAAATTCTCCCTTACTTGCTGAGGGACTGGAGAGTTACTGCTATTTTAGCATTGGTTGTGTCTAAATTGGACTATTGTAATGCCTTCATGCTCAAGAAGCTTCAGTAAATTCAGAACACAACTGCTCGCATTATACTCAATCTTCCACGCTCGGCCTCTGCTAGTGATAGCCTGAAACAATTGCATTGGCTGCCGGTGGCGAATCGAATTAGGTTTAAAACCTTATGTTTAACCTATAAGGCCATACAGGGAAGTGGATCTGATTATTTATCTTCCAGGCTATGCTGGTATAGGCCCAACCGGCAACTTAGATCTAGGGGATCCTTTCTTATTCAGGTCCCTCGCACTCATAAAGCCAGATGGGGTGACAAGGCATTTACGGTGGAAGCAGCCAGATGCTGGAATTCACTCCCTCTGTGCATAAGGAAAGAACAAAATGTTATGGCTTTTAGGAGGCTTGTTAAAAACCTGGCTGTTCCCGTGTTAACTCAGTTGTCACTTGCTCTTTTTTTTTAGTGCTTCGATGCTTCGGCCGGAATGCACTTTATAAATACCAAATACATACATACATACAAGATGGGGTCTCAAGTTTGGTTAGATTTCATACAGCAGTTTGATATTTTCATGCTGCAGTATATGTGGGCTACAAACAATGTTTCTTGTGATCGTTGTACAGGCTTTGCCCAACTTGCCCTACTATCCTCTTCAGGGCGGGCTAACGCAGGTCTTTTAGCCTGATTTAAGATCACCCTAGGTTGTTCCATAACAAGTATTGCCACAAGAAATAGATTCTTTCATGCTTTCTGCTTAAAATGGTCATCCAGATTTGGGATATTTGATGTTAATTTGTATAACGCTGATTTTTCTGATGAGAAGAGAGAGATTGTTTATTTTATTAGTTAATTAAAACCATGAAAGTAGTCCTTCAACAAAAAAAAGTTAACAAAACCGTGCTCATACATTAAAACATATAAATTACATAACATTTTTAAATAACTGAGAGAAAGCATAATTCACAAGGAAAAAGAATCCCTACTTGACTCAGGGTTCTAATACAGTACTTCATAGTGGTCTGGCCGTATGGCGAATATATACCAGAATACATTCCTATCTTTGTCGTTTTTACTCAAAGTAGGTGGATTATTTCTCTATTTGCGCCTTCCCTATCACAGGCTTCTTTCAGCAGACGTTATTTTACCGGAGTAAATTTCACAAAATTTAACCAATCTAATATTCAATATGGTGTTTTGTGGGCTGAATGCTTCGATTAGTGCTTGTCTGCAGGATCTAATCCCTAGGCCGTTTATTTCTTTTTTCAGTCAACGTTTTCTGTCTTCAGCCAGTGCCGGGCAAATGCAGCCCACATGCATCTGGTTTTCTACTGCCAGATGACAAAGGCGGCACTCCTGTGCGCCCACTTGTGGCCCTCTCTTCCAGATTGGGAGGAGGTCTGGCATTGGGACATTGCTCAGCCTAAGCCTTAAAAAGCATTGCCTAATTTTCTGTGAGTAGGGGGCGGCCAAGAGTGTAGATTCTTTTAGAGTTTTATACGAATTAAGGGTCAGCCAGCCATGCAACCTTTTGGTCAGAACCTCTTTGTCTTTTAACCAACTAAGCAGTTTACATGACTTATTGACTGCTTTGTTAAAAGCCGTCGTGGAAAGGGACTGATCCCAAACCCCACCTAGATTCAAGAGGCTTACACTCCTTTCCAGATACCTTTTGTAATTTCCGTTGCCTCTTTCCAGGGTGATTTCCTGCCAGGCTAGGTTGGCTAGAGACCCTTCTTGGGCACAGCTCAATTTGTAACAGCATTTGATGAAGGCTGCTGGGCGAGCCAGCGACTGTTTAACCAACATGAATTCTAGTCTGACCTGGGCAGCGGGAGCATGCCTTGGTAGCCGAAAGACACGCTTATACGTCTTTATCAAAAGCTTCTCCAGAAGAGTTTCCTCCATACCCCTCATTATTTCTGCCCCATACAAGAGAGTTGGCAATAGTTTGGCTCTCATTATGGCTGTTAAAGGATTCAAGGCGTGACCACAAATTGAATTAGCGAGTTTGCAGAATGCGTAAGCAAGGGTCTGCGCCCTGTTTTTTATTGCTTTTTTTTTGCTGTAAAGTTGCATCTGGCGTCGACCACGACTCCTAGATATCTGTAGGATATTACTTCCTCCAGGGACTTTTTGTTTAGGAGCCATTTACGCTGGCCGGTAGGCCTGCGATTGATGATAATCATTTTCGATTGTTTGTGATTGATTTCTAACTCGTTTACCCTTGCAAACTCTCCTAGTTTATTTAGCAATTTCTGCATGCCTACTCTTGTGTTACTGATTAGTAGTAGGTCATCTGCATATAAGCCCCCTAATTTTACCTTTACCCAGGTGTCAGAATAAATTAATTCAATTGCTTTTAAAATAGTAGCTGGAAGTCCCCGAAGCTGTAGTTTTACCCATAGTTTACCATGGGGAACACAATCGAAGGCAGCTTTAAAGTCAACAAAACACAGGTAGGTGGGGGTCCTGGTTGCTTTTGCTCTATTTACAATGAGTCCCAGTGCCATCAGGTTCGTAAGTGTTCCTTGACGTTTGGTAAAACCGCTTTGATTGAATTGCAAAATGTTATTGTCTGTAACCCAAGACTGTAGATGTTTTAACACACAGGATGAAAAATACTGAAGGTCGGCATCTAGGAGAGTTATAAGTCTGTAGTTGCTTGGGAAAGCTGCATTCCCTCCTTTGTAGATGGGATGAATTATTGAGCCTCTCCAGGTTGCCGGGACAATTCCCGTTGTGAGCACGCAGTTAAACATCTCAGCCAGGAATTAGGCCCATCTTTCTGTTTCCTGTTTAAACAGGGCCTGTGGTAAACCATTAGGCCCTGGGGCGCAATCCGTTCGCAACTTCCCAATGATATTTATTAATTCCGATACTGAGATCTTCAAGCTTTCTGCAACCGCGGGTTCTTGGCTCTCCGAGAACCCTTGGGATTGCGGAGCGATTTCGGTGTCCAATTCCTTTAGATGTGATTTTAGATGGTGTACCCAAGCTTCCTCAGAAATGTTTGCATTATTAGCTGCCACTGGTCCCTTTTCCATTGTGTTGATGATTTTCCAGAATCTTTTAGGGTCAGATGATTTAGATGTGTAATGTAGTTTGGCCCAGAGCGTCTCCTGCTGCAGTTTTTTAAAGGACCATAATTTACTTTTTAAGAGTTTCCTCCGCTCTCGCAGGGCGGCCAATCGTGGTCCATTGTCTGGGAGTGTTCGCATTTGCCTTAGTAATTTAGCTACGATTGCTTTCCTTCTCCGTATAGGCTGTGGAAGATATAAACGTTTTTGGTGGCTCAATTGCGCTCCCTTTCTTGTGCTTCCTACGTTGACTGCATTAATAAGGTTGGTGGCAAAATTCTCCCAAACCGTTGTCACATTTGCCCTACCCGTGGCCATTAATTCTAGCCTTAGTAGAACATCTTCTGCTTGGGTTATGATGGTATCAGATGACCATTTAAGTCGTTTTAGGTTTTCGGTGCCAAAAGCCCCTTCCAGGGCTACCGCTTTTTCCGGTTTGGGTGGTGATGAGCGGATCCCTATTACCTGAGGCCTGTGATCACTTTCCACTCGGTCCACAATGCTGAAGTTACTCACTAATGTATACAGGGCGGGGTTACCAGTGTATAGTCTAGGTAGTAGACTGATTTCCCAGAGGATCTTGTCCATGCTGGAGGAATGTCGAGCAGCTTTCGACCATTTAGTGCAAAGAGGCCTATACCTTCACAGGTGCGGATGAAACTCTCACCTAATTTGTCTTTCCTGATTTTAGTTGGGAGAGATTGGGCGGCCACTGTTGCCACTGTTTGGATGTGATTTTCGCCATGCATGTGGAATAGACTGAGAGTGAAATCGCCCAATATTAGCCAATATGCTGGTTGTACTATGCTTTTCATCCTTATCAATTCGGATAGTAACTTGTTTGCTTTAATTATTTTAGTTTTTGGATTGATGTATATATTGACTAGGATCATTGGATCCTGTAAATCTTTTCTCCATCTGTCGAGCCTGATGAGTTGGAAGGGTAGGTAAAATAATATATGGGTGATTGGCTTACCTGAACGCATTGAAAAGAATAACATGGTGGAGTTTCTGGAACGCTGGCTTAAAGAGGAAGTGGCAGAAGACGGACTCTCTCCCATTTTTGCGCTTGAGAGGGCGCATAGGATCCCGGTGCGCCCTCCATCACCGGGGGCTCCTCCAAGGCCGGTTGTAGCTCGGTTGCTGCATTACAGGGACAGAGACTATTTGCTGAACCAAAGCAGGAAGAATGGGGACCACATGATAGACAATCGTACGATCCGTATCTTCGCTGACTTCTCACAGGAGGTACAGAAACAGAGGGCCACTTTTCGAGTCGCTAAGTGGAAATTGCTCCAGTTAGGGATTCAATACGGGATGCTGTTCCCTCCATGACTTAGAGTGGTGGCCCAGGGCGGGCACACAATTCTTTACCACAGCTGACGAAGTGTGGCTGTGGACTGACTCTCAAGCTTCAATGTCAGAAAAGGACCGTCTGGCTGAGATCCCACATTTGCAACCCCGAAAGGGAACCAGACATAGAAGGAATCACAAATTGGTGAGTCCCTCCAGCAAAGAGATGCAAAAAGAACATCAGAAAGCAATGGAAGTAGTGGCATTGCTCAGCAGATCAGACCTTGGCTCTCACCTGAGGGCGGATGAGGAACATTCAGGATCGGATCTGGACCCAGAAGGGTCACACGCATCGAATGAGTCAGGACCAGAAGTGACTCATGGGACGTTGGACTGCATCATCTGACCTGCTCGGCCTTGGACTTATTTAGAGGGCCCGGCGCGGACATTGAATGGCTGCCAAGAATTCTTTCCCCTGCAGAAGCCGACAACATGGCTGTAGAAGGCCAAATCTGTAGGAGGGGGACTGGACCCATAAAAAACCCGTAGGCTTTGCGGACAGGGGGAGGACAGGCAAAGTGGTATATTCATCTCCAAGAACTTGAGGACCGCCCCCAGCTTCGAAAGACAAGCTGAAGTAACTGTTTTAGTTTGGATGAGAGTAGTCCAAGTTTTTGTCCTGGGGATGGGGAGTTGGGTATCTTATTGTTGGGTTAAGATTATTGGGCGATGCGAGTCACAGGGATTAGTACCAATGCACCCAAGAAACGGCGCGGGTGGATATGGTTTTTGCTGATTATGGTACTGAGTGGGGTGCAGGAACATCTACAGATGCCACAAGGGTATGGCTACATTAAATTCTTATAAATTCCTTTCGTGGAATGTCCGGGGCATGCATACGATGGTCAAGAGGTATAAGGTTTTTTCATACTTACAGAGGGATCCAGGTAGCAATGCTCCAGGAAACACACTTAACACAAGCAGAGGGGAAAGCCCTACAGAAACGGTGGAGGGGCCAAGTATACTATACTACTTATTCTGCTTTTGCTAGAGGGACCTTGATATGGTTACGGGCTGGGGTCCCATTCCAGTTACTAGATAGTCTTACTGATCCGGAGGGGCGATTTGTGGCTATTCGGGGGAGACTGAAGGGCAGGGAGTTAGAAATGATTAATGTTTACGCACCTAACTCGGAACATGGCACGTTCTTTACACGCCTATCCAGCCTCTTGGCCACATACCTGCAACATCCCTTGGTTCTGGGGGGGGGACTTTAACTGTGTGGCAAACCCTGCCAAAGACAGGTCACACCCTCCTTTGCACAATTCTCCGCTATCTAGGGTGGCACGACAGTTTACATCCTGGCAGTCACATTGGGGCCTGGTAGATGCGTGGCCGAGGTTATACCCAGATGACAGGGACTACTCGTATTTCTCTTATTTACATGTCCGGCTAGATGAATTTTTGTGCACACCAGATGTATTCCCACATATACATAATGCTGAATACCTAGCTTGCACTATCTCAGATCTTAATTCACTCTTGTTGTCACTGAGGTGGGGCCTGACCCTCCCCTGCATCCCCACATGGAAACTGAAACCAGAATCATTGGAGGATGTTCTATATCAAGGAGAGATGAAACAGCACAGTGCACAATTTTTTTCAGATAATGAGGACACAGCCAGCAAACCTTTGATAGAATGGGATGCTTTTAATGTGGTGATGAGAGGAAGGTGTAAAGCGGGAGTGGTGGGGGTACGTAGAACACTACTTAGAGACACTGTGGAGGCAGAGCGTAAATTGAGAGAGGTGGAAAAGAGTAGGCCGGAGGACCCACATTTACAGCATACCATATTGGAGCTTAAAGAAACAGTAGCAGAGAGTGTTGAATGCCTACGCTGCTTCGACTATAGGAATTATATCACTAAAGCCCATGGGGAAAGAGATAAAGCAGATTGGATGCTGGCATGGGTGGTATGGCCGTCCCAGAGAGGCTCAACCATACTAGAAATGAAAACAGACAGGGGGGATAGCATATATGGACAGGAACAAATAAACGCGCATTTCCTCATCTACTATGAGCGATTATACAAAAGTACCCTCCAATGTGAAAGGGAGCATATAGAGGCCTGCTTGGCCTAGACGCAGTTCACTCCGCTGACACAGCAGGGCAGTTGGGAGAGGCCATTACCCAGCAGGAAATCAAGGGGACCATCAAGGAGTTAGGTCGGGGGAAGACACCGGGGATGGATGGTTTCCCAGTGGAGTTTTATGCTACATACGCAGACCTGCTGGCTCCTAGGCTGGAGATCCTCTATAAGGCCGCTAAGGAGGGGGGAATACTGCCGGCAACGGCTCAAGGGGCGATAGTGGTGCCGCTGCTAAAACCTGGTAAAAACCTTACGGAGTGCAGCGCTTATAGACCTTTATCAATGTTAAATTTGGACTACAAGATACTTAGTAAGATTTTGGCAACACGGCTCCTCCCACATATGACAAAACTGATACATCCAGATCAGGCAGGCTTTGTTCCAGGGCGAAATATAGCGAATAATATACACCGGCTGTTAGCAGTACTGAGGGACCCCACTCAGGATGATAAGATGGCTTGGGTGCTTGCTGTAGATATCGAGAAGGCTTTTGACAGCCTTAAGTGGGAGTTCCAATATGCCGTAATGACCAGACTGGGTCTGGGTCCTGAATATATTGCGTGGGTGTGGTTACTATATACCAAACCTACAGCCAGAGTGCACACCGGACGGATAATTTCAGAAAGCTATTCTGTGGAAAGAGGTACTAGACAGGGCTGTCCTCTGTCTCTGTTACTCTTCGCTAGCAGCTGCGGCGTGAGCTGGGGGAGGAGGCCAGGGTGTAAGAGAGGGAGGGGGGAGACACCAATTTGCCTTATATGCCGACGACCTGCTGATTTTTTGGAGGCATATGCAAAGAGACCTGCCTCGAGCACAGTTAATGCTTTCTCAGTTCGGGACACATTCGGGACTGGGAGTAAACTGGGACAAAACCAGGTTGTTCCGGTAACCACTGATGAGCTGGGTATGGTCCAGTGGGAACCGCGATGCCTTTCTTACCTGGAAGTTAAGGTGTACCATGAGCCGCAGGACATCCTGAAGGGGAATGTAGGGAGGACATTGCAATCCATCAGGGCTAATATGGCTTTTTGGCAAACATTGCCATTGTCCGCAGCGGGCAGGGTAGCGCTTCTAAAAATGATTGTCCTGCCTAGGCTACTATATCACTTTACAGTCTTACCGGTGTGGATCCCCAGGGCGACCTTTAGGGAATTGGAGGCAATGGTTGTAGCATTCGTGTGGGGTAACAGATGGAGGAGAGTTGCATTGGCCAAACTTCAGAGACAGTCCACGGATGGAGGGCTGGTAGTCCAACACTTTAAAGCATATTACTTGGCAGCAAAGCTCCAATGGCTTACACAGTGAATAGCAAGCAGAACGGACCCAGAGGCAATAGTGAAACCATTTACCCCTCCGTAGGCGAGGTTAAGGGAGGTGTTGTTGGGGACCCGAAGCAACAAGATGGGGGACTCCCCTGAATTTTAAGTTTTGATCTAATGCTGGACAAGTGGTTTACGTAAAATTAAGATTAAGACCCCCTACTCACCGGAGCTGCCTCTGATGTCCTTGCTAGCATTGCCCCATAGGGGTGGCTAGGATGGGCTCCAAAACTGGGCCTGGGTGGCGGTGGGGATTCAGACAGTGGGAGCGCTGTTTACCGAGGGGACGATGACAACATTTGAAGCCCTTAGAGTGGAGTTTGATTTACTGAGGGGTCATTTTCTACTCTACGGCTCACTAACTGCTAGCATTCAGCGGCACTGGCGGGAGGGATTGAGGGAGCCCCCAATGCAGACAACTTGTACTTACCTGGTGACTTCCGCCGGTAGGCTCAAAGAGGTGACAAATTTATATGGCAGGATACTGGTAGATTAGACCCTCCCTTTGACCCAACTTAGACACAAATGGGAGAGAGATCTGGGCACTGATATTACTGACAAAACATATTGGAGGGCTTCCCCAAGATGACTAGAAATGCTAGATTCAAGCTCATTAACTTTTATGTGCTGCATCAGGCTTATTTAACCCCTGGACAGATCAACAAGTACTTTGGGACGGACGGAGCAAATTGACCTAGGTGCGGGTTGCAGGGAGCAGAATTCAGACACATGTTTTGGGATTGCCCAATTTTGGGAATGTTCTGGGAAGCGGTGACCCAGTCTGTGGCAAGAACGATAGACAAGGAGACCCCCTGTACAATAGGCTATTGCCTGCTCGGGTTGTTTCCACATACGCCCAAGATGAAAGTTACAAGCAAATTCCAGGACTTGGCATATGTGCTGGCTAAGAGGGAAATAGCAATGACCTGGAAAAGTCAGTCGGGACCAAGGATATCACAATGGAAGAGGGAACTGAAAAAATGGGCTAGGAGCGAGGGGGATGTTCTCCTCAGAGAGGTCAAAAAAGGGAAGCGGCCACCAGATATAGCACAGGGATGGGAGGTGATAATGGAGGCCCTGGAAGAAGAGTTCCTGACTGACCTGGCCCCATGACCGAAATACTGAATAACAGAAAGTAGGGGCCTGATCGTGCCCCCACCTGTTGGCAGACATCTTTAATCATAGGGAACCTGACACTAACACACAAAAGTAGAGGACGTACACATCTGACTATACCGCACAATGCTCACTCCGCAACAAACTTTGACTTGCTAAGCGGGTGAGGGAGAAGTGGGGTGGGCACAGGGGGAAAGTTAGTTCAGACCTTATTGCCCCAGTTTTGTAGGGGATCAGAATTGTATGGCTTGAGTTGAACAATTGTATTGAAACCAGAATGGCTGATGTTTGTTGTATCATACTACCATAACATGATATTTAAACACCTGAAACTGCAATAAAAATATGTTTACAAAAAAAAATGATGCGGCCCCTCGGGTGTGGCCTCAGTGTGTGCAGTTTGCTAGAAGCACCCGAGCACATCAGTGCGGCTGTACACGCTAACAATTTAAAATGCATGTGTGTTGTTAATTATGCAGACAGGGGAAATAATGGAGCTGGCGCTTCCCTGAACCCGACTACACCATACTGTTGACGAGGGTGCTAACCAGCGTTTCAGCAATGCGGCGGGCGCTTCATAAATGCTGCCGGTCGCGTGGTGCCGTTGTCTCCTCAGAAACGCAATGCATTCCTCTCAGCTCCCAGTAGAGGCTCTGGGTCTTCCCCACCATGGAAGAAAACAGGAAATGGTGCCGGTGACTCTCTCAAGACCCCGCGCCCACCTCAGCTTCTGTGATTTTCTTAAAGGGACAGCGTCTCAATGTGCCTGGTGTTGCTAAAACAAATTTAAAAAATCCCTTCTAGAGCTGAAAATTGTGTTGTTGTCTTGGCCCATGGGCCCAACATCAGTGGATTGCCTCACACCTCTGTAGGCTGCACCCACCTGCTCCAGTGACAAAAGGGGGTCTATAAAAAATCAAAAACAGTGCAAGTAAATCAATATATAAGTATATGGAAACACACAAGATGAATACCTTACCTCCAATAGAACCATTCAAAGTGGAGGGTGCCCCATCAGCTCAGGCAGCCAGGTGGAAGAACTGGGTCGAAAGGGTGCTACTCTTCTTTGAGGCCACGAAAGTTGAAGATGCCCAAATTAGAGCCATGTTCCTGCATCTAGGAGGGAAAGACATATACAGAATATCGAAAACAATTGTGGAAGTAGCACCAAAGACACACTTGACCCTCATAGAAGCCCTCAAAGCCCATTTCAAACGCATGGGCAATGTGGACTATGAGAGGTTTATATTCTGGCAAGCACAGCAAACTTCAGAAGAGTCAATGGACATGTTTTACATGAGAATAAAAGAGTTGGCCACCACATGCAACTTCGACAAAATTCGAGGACAAATTATCCAAGGGTGTACGTCAACTAAATTAAGAGAAAGAATCTTGGAGGCGTCAGGACGATCTCTCGCAGGTAAACTAAAGATGGGAAGGACAAAAGAACTGTCGAAAGCCAGAGCTTCGCACATGGAGGCAGCACTTCAGAACTCTGTCAAAACAGAGCTGGTAGCCACAGTAAAGTCAGCACCCTACATACCTAAAGTAAAGAAATAAACACCGTTGCAGAGACCATGCGGACGATGCAGAGGTTCACCACACCCCTTATCTGGATGTCCTGCCAAAGGAAAAACTTGTGCAGGGTGAGGCAAGCCAAACCATTTCATCAAAGTGTGCAGGTTAACAAAGAGTACAACACTTTGGACCACTGTGAATACTGCCCTAGAGGTTCAGGCTCCAAGCAGTGACATGGACAACGATTAGGACGAGACACAAACAATACACTCAATCTTCATGATAAGCACTGCCACCCAGAAACATGAACAACTACCAAAGTGAAAAGTAGTCGTAGCAGGATGTCCAGTGGTAGCTATAGTAGACACTGGAGTATCAATCAATGTCATGGCGGAGACCACATATCGAAGCTTGCAGCCGAGACCACCATTGACGCTGACCCGTGTCAGAGTATTTGCATACGGACAATCGCCGCTGCTTACAATGAGAGGCAGATTCCGATCTCCCATTTGTCATGGGCCACATGAAGTAGAAGCATATGTATAAGTAGCGGAATAGGGTCAGCGCACACTGTTGGAATGTCATACGTCTGAAGCTCTAGGCATCGTAACCTTCACACTTGGTGTCTATATTGAATCACTCAGTGACATTATTGAATCCTTTTCACAAGTGTTTGAGGGAATAGGGTGTCTCAAGATTAAAGAAATCACTCTCCACATAGACAAATCAGTCCAACCTGTAGCCCTTCACCACAGACAGGTTGCATTCCACCTTTGACCTCTGGTAGAAAGGGAACTTGAGAAATTAGAAGCTGCATATATTATCGAAAAGGTCAAGGGTCCAACACCATGGGTGTCACCGATTGTCGTGGCGAAGAAACCAAAACAACCTGGAGAGGTCAGAATTTGCATAGACATGAGACTGCACAATGCCATGATTAAAAGAAAACGTCATTTGACTCCCACGATCGATGACCTCATTGGAGAACTGAGCGAGGCCAGGTGGTTCTCAAAATTAGACCTTAGGTCGGGATATCATCAATTAGTCTTGGCAGAAGAGTCAAGATATATCACGACGTTCTCAACTCATGTAGGACTTTGTCGGTACCGGAGGCTAAATTTTGGGATCTGCAGCGTGGTATATGTGTTTCAGAGCACAATTCGAGAGCAGCTGATAGAATTACCTGGAGTAATCAATGTAAGTGATGAAATTTTGATTTATGCCAAAACTATCCCAGAACACCATGCTCACCTAAAAAGGGTCCTTCAGCGCATCCAAGAGTCTGGTCTGACTCTTCACAGGGAGAAGTGTGAATGCCTGAAGGATAAATTGCAATTCTTCGGCCATGTGTTCTCTTCAGAGGGATTTGCACCGTATCCTGACAAAGTTGCAGATATCAAGAATGCTCCGGAGCCCACCAACGTGACTGAAGTCAGCAGTTTTTTGGGCATGGTGAACTACTGCAGAAGGTTCATTAGAGACCTGATGTCCTTTACACAGCCCCTAAGAGACCTGACCAAAGCCAACACATCCTGGTCCTGGAGTCCAGTCCATGAGGAGGCGTTCCAGGCGATTAAAGATACCTTGTCAGCAGACACAACCCTGCGATATTTTGACCCCAGGAAAAACACTACTATAGCGGTGGATGCCAGCCCAACCGAGCTAAGAGCTGTACTCCTCCAGAAGCTGCAAGGAGATGAATGCACTCCAGTGGCATACACGAGCAGATCATTAACAGACACTGAGCTAAGATATTTGCAGATCGAAAGAGAAGTAATTGCTATACATTGGGGGTGTAAGCATTTTCATCTTTATGTATATGGCCACCCATTTACTGTAACGACTGACCATAAGATTCCAAGCCACCTCTTGGCATTGAGAAGTGGATGCTACAATTACAAGAATACAATTGCAGAGTGGAATATCGCCTAGGCCAAAACAATCTAGCAGATTATCTATCCAGGCATCCAAGGGCAGCGACCTCCTCTGAAGAAAGTGAGGCTCCGGAAACAGAAGAATATGTGAGGTGCATAGTGGAAAGGTCCTGACCACGCCCCATCTCAGTCGAGACCATTCAACAGGCCACTGCCCAGGACAAAAACCTGCAATGAGCCATACGAGCAATGGAGAGTCAGGCATGGCACACCATGCGGAAACAGTGGCGTAGCCTCACACCGGATGCACAGACCATTATGGAGGACCTCTACTGTGTCTGTCAAGAGTTGACTGTCAGCAATGAAGGATGTCTCCTCAAAGTTCTCCTAAGAGACGGATTCCCAGGCAGCAAGTTCCGAGCAGCGTATGACGATCGCCAATGGATTGTATCTTGGCGACAAGGCTCATTAATAGTATCGCAGAGAGGGGCAGAACAAGTTTTCCAAAACATTTCTCATTTCAAAAGGTTCTGGTCCCCACCTGTTACCCCTGACGTAGATTTAGTTGACAACCCTGTCGTGTTTCACAGAGATGATGTCTTGGATGATGGCATGGCGAGAGGTTCAAAGTCGATGAGTGATCCTGAGAGAGGTAGTCCGGAGTCCCTGGATCCAGAGAATAATGTGGGTGCCAGGGGTAACACTGATTTGTCACCATCCTAGACAACTGTGGAGGCGCAGTACGAGTTGAGACAGAAGTCCAATCCCTCGACTCGTTTGCAAGATTATTTTCTCTGAACGTTTTTGCATTCTGGTTTATAATACAGTTTGAAGTGTGTTCGTTTGTTTTGTGTTTTGGCAGGGAAGTAGTGTCGCACCCATGATGTAACGGTGCCGCAACCAAAACCAATACTGAATGGGTTAAGAGGGGCGTTATGATGTCGACTCCTCTGGTTTCTTGTTGTGTGGACATGGCTCAAGGGTCTTATGGGTTTGTAGAATGAATCGTGATGCAGCCCCTCAGGCGTGGCCTCAGTGCGTGCAGTTTGCTAGCAGCACCGGAGAACGCCCGTAAGGCTGTATACACTAACAATTTAAAATGCGTGTGTGTTGTTAATTATTGAGACAGGGGAAATAATGGAGCCGGCGCATCCCTGAACCCGACTACACCATAGGTGGGACAAACTTCCTACCGAATGAGGTAGCCAGGAACAGTTTTCTATGTGTGTGACGGCGACACCTTGGGAACCCTTATTTATGTTCTCCAGTCGGGGGATTCACTCATTGGAAGGTTGCTGAACCTTATTCAGCCAATCCAGGACTATCCCTTTGTGGGCAGACTTTCGTGCTACAGCGCTTCCTTCCTCCCCTAACACTGGACACTCATTTTCACATACTTACCTGTACCCTTCGCCTTGCCCTGCAATTGCCTGCAGAGTGGGAGAACTTGGCTGGAGCAGGTGTCATTTTGAAGCCTACCATTTCACCCTTCAGCTGTCCTGGGTGCAACGCCAGGTTATGGCTATTATTCTCATGCCAGACCTTTGCATCAGCCAGTGCACTTATTTGTAGAAAGACTGGTCTTGGACACGTTGCAACAGAGGGGACTGTTAAAGTTATTTTCAGTGGAAAGAGCACAGAGGGGTCTCGTTCTCTTGCTTGCACCAGGTGCACGACCTACAGCAATCATTCACACACTTTAAACTTCATTAACCGGGATTCCATCCCGCATGGGGTGAGGAAGAAGGATCACCTGCAGATAGAAATGTCCAAAGTATTCTCCTTTCCTAAAAGTACACAAGCAATAACAGACATTTGATGTTGTCAAGAAGTAGTTGAGAAGTAAAGGTATAAAGTATTTGATTTTTTTTCTGAACTTCTTAAAGTGTTATCTGACTGCAAAACATGCCATTGTACTTCCCTGAAGGGTGCATCAGACTACAGTAGAATGAAGACTGGTTAAGGGCTGGACACAGCAATGCCGGAGGAACGCAGTGGAAGGGAATGATGAATAGCAATACTTGGAACTATATTCAAAAGCAAATCAAAGGCAGTGGACAGAATGGATTCTAGCTGATTACTGTCTGGAACTGTAGTCCACTCTCAACACCGGTGGAGCGGTCATATGGTGACACTACCGCAAGCAGTGAAGGTGCTCCAGAAATTATTGTGATTTGTATGGGAGCAATTCGTTTCCTCCCCTGGAAGGCATCTGGCAGTGAGATGCTTTAATAAAGGGAGAGGGAATTAAAAAATTCGAATTTATTGTGTCTGTCTATTGTAGAATTGAGTTCAAGAAAATGTTTTATTGTGCATATGCCATCTGCGTGGTGTTCTAGCACTCTTAGCCCACCGGGTGGCTGTATAGGGAGGTGCCTGAGTGGACAATTCTTGTGTGTTTTGTGTTTAAAATGGCAAGCACCATGTGAGGGATGGTTGATGCAGTACGTTGGGGCACTTCCCATGGACTGTCACCCAGCGTTTAAGTGGCTAATATTGACCTTACGTATAATTCTGGACTGCCAAAGAGCTCGCTGACAGGATAAACAAACATTGACAAAGACAACAGGTCTCGAACTGTTCTTAGATCGACAAACCATTCAACTTGGCACTCTCAACTATTAAAACATGGGATTCCGAGGAATCGTCATAGCACTGGAAACATATTTAAAGAAAAAGAGTCCCACTGCTTATGTTAATCACCGTTTACCAACGGCTACATACATACCGTTGGCATTTATAATTGATGATTTTTCTTCTCAAAGATTCTATTGATGTTCTCAGTGAAAAGCACACATATTACAGTTTCCAAGCATATATTTGCTGTAGAAAATATTGGAGCTGTGGGTTAAATGTATTTCTTTCAAAATGCCCACCAGGTGCTCACCGTGGTGTATACAATCTGGAGATGACTGTCCAAAGCACCTTACTGGGGAAGAGCTGATGGCATGGCAGGTGTCACCTCGTCATGGTTATCCCCATCTGTGCATGAACTCATGTCGTACTTATTTATCACACACATGGCCGAAAAACAGCTGAGCACTGTACAGGGTGAACATTAAAGACACAGTCAACATGTTAAGAAGAGAAGCTGTTCTTCTGACGAGCTGCTTGGCTCAGGACTTCAGGGGTCGAGCTCTGCCACAAAGAGTTTGTGGTTAATCAAGCGGGTGCCTTACACCTTAATGGTAATGGTGCTTTCTGTCCTACTCAGCAATGAAATGTCTCCGGAATGCAACGGCAAGCTGCTCTACTACACACTGAACTCCCGAGGCAGAGAGATACTGTCTTTTGGAACAACTGCAGGACACTGAAGAAATGAAAGCATTTCCTGGGTTGTTCTACTGAAGGGATTGGTGTATTAAAAACAGTCCCCCCAGAACACCATCCACAAGGAGATTGTTTGATTGATACCCCCAATTTTGGTAAAAGGTTCCCACCGGCCTCTGCAGACCTCATATGTGCTTGAGAATGCGCAGGCTCCCGTACATGATGTCATAATTATCAGAAACACAGGCAGACTGTAACCTCCTCCCTCGCTTTGGGCCTTGATAAACAAACAATTTATGTGCTTATATGGCTTCAGATAAAATCTAGGAGGGGCTGCCTTTAACATTCAATAAAAAACACACGCCAAAAAATTTAATGTGAAAAGTAATCTGGTGCCCGTGCAAAGCACTGCAGTGTTCTCGGTCCGATTTCCCGCTATTTAGAGAAAGAAAAAACAGGTGGGGAAAGTGAAAAAAGAGGATGGGAAGCGGTTGGGAGAAAAGAAGAAACTAGAGGAAATGAGGGGAAGGTAAAAAAAAAAAAAAAGAAGGCTCTATGATATGACCAGCCGTGACCGTGTCATAGCGCTTTGTTTTTTAGCAGAAAAAGTGCCTGAACCACAGTGCGAGCAGCAATCATTTGGGCTTGGTCCATGTACCATCTGGATTAAAGCAAGTGACACATGACAATCACTCCCAAATTAAAAGGCGCCAAAGAAGAGTGACAACAAATCTAAACGAATGTTGAGCAACAGGCGGGTAACAAGCCCATTACAGGGAGTGCAGAATTATTAGGCAAATGAGTATTTTGACCACATCATCCTCTTTATGCATGTTGTCTTACTCCAAGCTGTATAGGCTCGAAAGCCTACTACCAATTAAGCATATTAGGTGATGTGCATCTCTGTAATGAGAAGGGGTGTGGTCTAATGACATCAACACCCTATATCAGGTGTGCATAATTATTAGGCAACTTCCTTTCCTTTGGCAAAATGGGTCAAAAGAAGGACTTGACAGGCTCAGAAAAGTCAAAAATAGTGAGATATCTTGCAGAGGGATGCAGCACTCTTAAAATTGCAAAGCTTCTGAAGCGTGATCATCGAACAATCAAGCGTTTCATTCAAAATAGTCAACAGGGTCGCAAGAAGCGTGTGGAAAAACCAAGGCGCAAAATAACTGCCCATGAACTGAGAAAAGTCAAGCGTGCAGCTGCCACGATGCCACTTGCCACCAGTTTGGCCATATTTCAGAGCTGCAACATCACTGGAGTGCCCAAAAGCACAAGGTGTGCAATACTCAGAGACATGGCCAAGGTAAGAAAGGCTGAAAGACGACCACCACTGAACAAGACACACAAGCTGAAACGTCAAGACTGGGCCAAGAAATATCTCAAGACTGATTTTTCTAAGGTTTTATGGACTGATGAAATGAGAGTGAGTCTTGATGGGCCAGATGGATGGGCCCGTGGCTGGATTGGTAAAGGGCAGAGAGCTCCAGTCCGACTCAGACGCCAGCAAGGTGGAGGTGGAGTACTGGTTTGGGCTGGTATCATCAAAGATGAGCTCGTGGGGCCTTTTCGGGTTGAGGATGGAGTCAAGCTCAACTCCCAGTCCTACTGCCAGTTCCCGGAAGACACCTTCTTCAAGCAGTGGTACAGGAAGAAGTCTGCATCCTTCAAGAAAAACATGATTTTCATGCAGGACAATGCTCCATCACACGCGTCCAAGTACTCCACAGCGTGGCTGGCAAGAAAGGGTATAAAAGAAGGAAATCTACAGTAATGACATGGCCTCCTTGTTCACCTGATCTGAACCCCATTGAGAACCTGTGGTCCATCATCAAATGTGAGATTTACAAGGAGGGAAAACAGTACACCTCTCTGAACAGTGTCTGGGAGGCTGTGGTTGCTGCTGCACGCAATGTTGATGGTGAACAGATCAAAACACTGACAGAATCCATGGATGGCAGGCTTTTGAGTGTCCTTGCAAAGAAAGGTGGCTATATTGGTCACTGATTTGTTTTTGTTTTGTTTTTGAATGTCAGAAATGTATATTTGTGAATGTTGAGATGTTATATTGGTTTCACTGGTAATAATAAATAATTGAAATGGGTATATATTTGTTTTTTGTTAAGTTGCCTAATAATTATGCACACCTGATATAGGGTGTTGATGTCATTAGACCACACCCCTTCTCATTACAGAGATGCACATCACCTAATATGCTTAATTGGTAGTAGGCTTTCGAGCCTATACAGCTTGGAGTAAGACAACATGCATAAAGAGGATGATGTGGTCAAAATACTCATTTGCCTAATAATTCTGCACTCCCTGTATAGAAAACAAAAGTGTTGCAAGCCAGAGCCATGCTCACCCAGGCTCGACCTAAAAAGTGAAATTTTGAGTTATTCCTGATACAACCCCATAGACATGATGTAGTCTTGTTGCAGCAAAAACATTTGAGAAACTCAAACTGTGATCTCTGGGGCAGAGGTATATATATTCTCTAGGGCATGCAGGTTCTACATTTTGTTCCAGATGTGTGGCCATATCTATCGCAAAGTATAAACCGTTTGTGACCGATAAAATCTAGACAGACCGGCAGGGACAGGTACGTGGGGTGGTGAAACATTGCATTAATGCCTGTATATCTCCCTTCGTGGCTACAGGAGGCCAAATTGCGAAAGGTAAGGGCAGTACTTCTGAATTTCTTAGGGGATGTAGGTATGATAGGTAGGGATATTATTTGACGATGAATGGCATGGAAGACAGGCCTGCCACTTTCCACCAAAGTACAAACTGAAGAATTTTACTGTATTCACGTGGCAGGAAAATTTCTTTGGCGTAGCACATAGGAGAACAAAATTGCTCTTATTCCTCTTGCGCACACAACTCCTTTACCAAGCTCATCTGTTTACACTGTGGGAGCACCCAACTAGATTCTAAGTCTTTCACACAAGATTCCTCACTAGGGAGATCTCAGATCACTCACACCGCTGTAAATACTGCAGTCAGCAATCCAGCATGTAGCTGGTAAATGGCATTTAAGATAGATTGCTTCCGAATGATAAACAAAAAAGATAGACAAATAACAAGAATAAGAAGTGGACAGGATATTTGCATTGCCAGAGTCATTCACAGATTTGAAGTTTTGTTTTTGCATTCTGTACAGTATTGCTCAGAACAAAAGTCAACCACCAGAGGGGGCGTGGTCTGACCACGGAGCGTGATGGCCGCCTGATCTGCGCGCTCCGTGAGATGACTGGGCCGGGCCGTGGACGGGGGGGGCTGGTGGGGCATGAAAATCCGCCCCCGGGGGCGCACAGCGGATCGGAGGTCACCGTGCGGGTGAGGCCGCCTCCCAGGAGAGTCACAGAGCAGGAGCTCCGGAGGAACCTGTGCAGGAACGAAGTGCCCCAGGAGGGAGCCCGGAGCCGCGGCCTCTGGCCCTATCAGAGCCCGGCGCCACTGAGGACAACAGAGCTGCTCAGGAGCGGAGGGGGCACTCCTGGGCACTAAATTCTTGCTGACCCCACCCCCCACCGACGCGCCGATCAGCTCTCCACGTTGCCGTTGGAGTGCTGCGTACGGTGGGGGCGGAGAGCTTTGTATGACCGGAGCCCTGGTGCCGCGACGCCCTGGGAACTGGGGCCAGCCTTTTGCAGCAGGCATTACGCCGCCTCCCGGGGGGGGGGGGGGCAAAGAGAACCAGTGAGAGTCTTGTGCAGAGCTGGGGGCCCTGAGAGACCCTGCCCTTCCCTCCCAGTGGGGGCCCACCTACTCCCCCTGTGCCTGCCTGCCCCCTCCCCACCATCCACCCGGCTGACAAAGAGGGGGGGCAGTGAACCATCAGGGGCCACGACGGAAGACAGAGACGCAGGTCGGCCTACTTCCTACTTTTTACTCCTTACTGCTGGATACACTGCCATGCCTGCTGGATATAGTCCGTCCGCCCCTCCCCAAGCTACGCTACCCGAGATGAATAAGAGCCCTGGAGGAACTCTCAGCGAGCGTGAGTCAGCATCTATCACCACGATCTGAATGACATCCTTATTGGGCTGCCAACTGAACTTCGTCCTCGCTCCGTTACCGTGGATGTGATCTGGTGCACTCACTGTGCATCAAGGTGAGGAGGGTACCAGTGCAGCGTCTATTGCAAGGACCACAGGAGGATGACCCACGTCAGGACAATAAAGGATCCGGTACCCCCTACCCACTGGAATTCCCTGGCTCCGGCTCGTTGGGCCTGCAGATCGTGATAAGTCACCCCTTTGCGATTGAACAGACACCTCCCCCCTCCGGATTGTGACCTCCTTCCACTGCCAGAGCACGGACGACGCAGTGGCCCCGATGGGACTGAATCACCCACCGGCTATGCCACGGTGAGAACGGGAATCCTTCAGCCTATCTCCCCCCCTCTCTCCCAACCACCTACCCATCCACACAGAGTGGGACCAGCTGCAGCTTTGGGAGGGGACCACTGAGCCCTCTGGTCCCCCCCCACGCAGCCGTTACCAAGCCCTACGACGGAGGCCAAAGATGCCAGGCGGACGGTCGTCCCACAAGAACACGGGCAAGCCGGCAAGGCAGTTACTCTTCTCTGAGGCCTTACTCCAGGCGAAGGGGGTCCCTCCACCGACGGCGACACAGCCCTCTACCACACACCAAGAGATGGCGGACCCAGCCCTGGAGTCTACAATGGACCGTATCCTTCAGGAAATTTCGGCAGTTGGCCGTAGATTGGATGGGATGGATAGTGCAATGGTTTCATTGGCGGCGGAAACGAAATCCATCCGTACGGAAATTGCAAGCTTTCAGACACGCATCCTGGGATTGGAACAATGAGTGTCAAAAGTGGAGGCCCATGCCTCTTCTTTCCAGGACAGAGATCAGGAACTCCTCTTTCTTTTTAGCAAGTTGACGGACTTGGAAGACAGGAGCCGAAGAGACCAGGGTGGTCATTACAACCCTGGCGGACGGTTTTAAAGGTGCGGTAATACCGCAAACAGGGCGGCGGAAAAAAAAAGGTAATTATGACCGTGGCGGAAACCGACAAGAAAGACAGCCACTTTAACACTCCACCCGCCACGGCGGTACAGACAAGCAGCGGGGTGGTCACCGCCAACAGACAGGCGGAAGACAATGTACCGGGGAATTGATTCTGTAGATCTAAAAGCCATGTGTATTACGTTTAACAGAAGATTATCAATTGTTATTGTTAATGCTTATATACGATCGGTCCCAAATGGCTCCGAGTCCCATACCCTGGCTATTCTGTCTGAATTTGTAGGCAGCCTCCACCCCTCAACTATTCTAATCATAGCTGGAGATTTTAACTGTACCTTCGAGCCTTCTATTCTCACAAGTGGTTTAACTGATGAAGAAGATGAGCAGTGGGGGATCCCACAACTATCTATTACCCAGCCTTGCAAAAAATCTCGGGTGGCCATGCAATTAGCCACATTATGTTTAAATCATGGCCTTAGGGCCTGTAACGGTAGAACTCCATCTGATATGAACAGCGCACCTACTTTTAAAAGGGGCATGTCAACAAGCACTATTGATTACTTCTTGGTCGATGTTAGGTTGTGGCCCCAATTGGTAGATATGAAAATAGAAGTAAGATGTGACAGTGACCATTTCCCCTTGCTCCTTACTCTTTCTGGAGAAACGTTCAGGAGAACACTTAATAACCATGTCACAATCATTCCGCCATCTTGTTGGAATAACAAATTCACCAAGATTACATGGCCAAAAGTGGTGTCCAACCCTCATCATATCAGAGCAATATATCAGATTTTTTAAAATAATTTGGCAGAGTATGAAGACCAGGCAGTAGGGAATATTCCGATTCTCAAAATACATGACAACATGTATACCCAACTACGGTCTTTTTTTTATAAAACAAGGCGGTCAAAGACACATGAAGGGAAAGGGGCAAGCAAGGGATGGTTTGATGAGAGGTGCTCAAAGGCTAAGTCTGGGTTAAGAGTTGCAGTAATGTCTGGTTCCCAGGGGGAAATTAAACAAGCCAGGTCCCTATACAAAGCAACTTTGTCTAATGCTAAAAAGCAGTGGGAGGATTCCCTGTGGCAGGAATTATTAGATGCTTCCAGAGAGAAGAACAATAAGCATTTCTGGGAGCTTCTGTCTAAAAGAGAAAATGGAGGTAGGAGTTGTCCCAGCAACCATATCCAACCAGAAAGCTGGGTAGAGCATTTTACTACTCTCTATGCCCTACCAGAGGGCCCAATGGACACCAATGTGGTCCACTCTCCAACAGAATTGTTGGAACCAAATTCCCGTATGGCCCCCCAAGTGGAGTCTCAGTGTGTCCCTGAGCGTTGCCTCATTTTTAAAATAGAAGAGACCCTTGAGGCTATAAATAGCCTAAAACCTGGCAAAGCACCTGGACCAGATAAGCTCCCTGGAGATCTTTATAGATCAGAACCACATATCTGGTCCTGGTATATAAATGCCATTTCAAATAGTATAGCGGCAGGGGGGCAAATTCCAGGTACATGGAAGGGGGCAGAGATCATACCCATTTATAAAAAAGGGAATGCTAATCTCCCAGCCAACTACAGGCCAATTAGCCTTATAGACAACCTACAAAAGATCTTTGCAAAACAAATTTTACAGAGGTTAATCAATTGGGTTGAGGAGTACCAAATCCTTTCCCATCTACAGGCAGGGTTTCGTGCAAAAACAAGCACGATAGACCAGGTTTTTCGATTGGCCATATTGCATTGGAAATATGTATTTGTGGCCAAACAATGCCTGTATGTGGTATTTATAGACCTGCGATCGGCTTTTGATTTGGTCCCAAGAGCCAAACTGTGGGAAGTGCTGGGTAGATTGGGAATCCCAGAGGATCTATTACTCCTGTTAAAACGACTGCATGAGAACACTTATGCCCAAGTGAGGTGGGGTGAACAAGGCGAACTGACAGAACGGATTCCAATCAGAAGAGGAGTTTGCCAAGGCTGCGTGTTAGCCCCCCTACTGTTTACTATATTTATCAACGAAGTAGTAAAGGCTGTGTCCACAGGCCAGAATGATGCCCCTTCCCTGAATACACAAAAAATCCCTATCTTGCTCTTTGCCGATGATTCACTCCTCATTTCTAAGACACCAATGGGGTTGCAGACCCTTGTTGACCGGTTTAACCAATTCTGTAGCGATTATGGGCTGGAGGTTAACATTAACAAAACAAAATTGATGGTCTTATCCAAGGGACCTAGGAAAAGATGTTCCATCCACATTGAGGGAGTACCGCTGAAGGAAGTAAGCTCTATAGATTACTTGGGAGTTAGGTTAACCAGTAAACTACTATGGGAAGAGCAGATTACGAAAAGTGCAGGGCTCCTTCAACATAGAGCCTCATCCATATTGCGTTTTTATCAAAGCTCCTTTACAAAGGTTGTTTCCCCAGCAATAAAAATTTACACGGCTAAGGCTCAAAGTGCAGCCCTGTACGGAGCGGAGGTATGGGGTTACGCTAACTGCAATAAGATCAGTGTGGGGGAAAACAACTTTGCAAGGGCTTTAATTGCATGTCCACGCACTACACCCTTGCTTCCAATATTTCTAGATCTGGGGTTAAGCCGAGTAGCAGATCTAGCTACTCTAAGACCTCTCCTTTATTGGATTAGATTATGGACAACCCCCGAACTAGATATATATAAGACCGCATTACTCGATTTACTGAAATGCCAAAATGCTAATACTCTTCCCTGGATTCGCCATGTGGCCCATTGGCTTAGGCTTTTGGGCTTGGGCGACTATTGGGAAAATCCCCACAAATTAGAGAGACGGCACAAAAATGTTTTAAAGTTAACCTATTGGTCTTATGTTAAGGACAACTACATAATCCATAAATCCCATGGTCGCTTAACTAATTCCTTTACCTATATTAAATGGTCCCCAAAGTTTGAATCCTATTTGGATGTGATACCGGACTTGCAAGGCAAGAGCTTATACGCAAGGTTTCGTTTTGGCTCACTGCCCCTGATGTCATTGATTCATAGGTGGGGGTCGATTAATCTTCCCGATACATGCCCTGCCTGTGGCAGTATTTTTGAAACCATTGAGCATTTTATGTTCTTCTGCCCAGCCTATGCGATTCCGCGAACAAAATGGATCCGCAAGATTTGCAGGCACATGGGATTCAAGAATTGCTCCTTGGCTCTACGGGTTCTAAAAAGCCATAATTCAGCTGACGTAATTCTTTCAGTAAGTAAGTATTTAGCAACAGCCTGGCGCATACGTTGCCATCTTCAAAAAGTTATTTAAGGTCTTATCTCTATATAGGTAAGATTTAGAGCCATATGTGCAAATCAAGTTATTTTTTTAATATTTTACACCTATTTACAGACATGTATTTATTTATTTACTTAAGAATTATTATATTCTGTTTTATGTGCTTTTATGGTCATTGATGAACTAAGTTGATGATGAAGATGATCTGGATGAAGTGGGTTGGATAGGGCTTGGAATAGATTTTTCAGACATTATGTAGGTAATCATTATGTGTTTCTGCCATTTTAACACTAGTTTTAGCCATAAAGAGCTATTTTTTATGCATCTGTCTGGCACTCGTGCCATTTTAACATGAATCCGATAACCATTTTAAGTTAATATATAAGCTTTTTATCACACTGTGCTTGTGTCTTAACGACTTGACAGTGCTTAAATTTGCCAAATGATTGTGCCGGTAGTAGGCTCTCTTTGTTAAAGTATGCCATCTAAATTATTAAGGAATTATATTATTATGTAACATCAAATCAGCACTTTAAATTTTTACATCTTGGGTCGGATAGTTTGTATTTATCTTGATGATGATACCATCTGGGAAATATGTATTTTGAAATCACCCCATATTGTTTTAAGAGTTTTAAATATTTGCACTATTTTAACGTTATGAAGTAATTGTCTCAGAAACCCTGGTATCTAAATGTTAAGTTATGTATCGGGATCAATGGTGGATTATAGTAGGCCATTGCCTATAGAAGCTTTTCCTATTCTAAACCTTACTATTTTCAGCCAGTGTAAAAGTATAATGAAGAAAACGTACCTTTTTTGTACAATTTAATATGTAACTTTTATGACCTATGGTCGAATAAAGTATATGATGATGATGATGATGAATGTACCGCCCACAGTATCACAACCCGCCAATCCGCCACCTTTTCCGGGGCGGATTCACCGTGGATAAAAACACGGCGGAAACAGCTTTTGCAATGGGAAAACGCTCACCTTAACACATCCCACGAGGAAGGAGGACACCATGGAGCCGGAATTACAAATCCTCCCTGCCCTTGTCTTCCTACTCATCTACGAGCACCATCGCCGCCGCCGGCGAAGACAACGGTGAGCACTGCACCTACAACATAGGGGAGGCAAAAGTCAGGGGGACACATACGCAACACCCCCACCCTCGCACATTACAACACACACACCAATGCATTTACAAACATCACTGTAACAACCCACAACACCCCGGGAAGAATGCAAAGACAAAAGGAAATCAGTTCTAACATTGTAATACATGTTTCTAATATATACAGATATATATAAACACATTCAAAAGTATATACATTACGAGAAGTAGTGCAGATATGCACATCTCAATGTCCGTGCACCACTGGGCCAAAAATGCATGGGCGAGGCCCACACAAGATACCTGTCCACAAACGGAGAGAACACTGCCGGGGCATCAGAGAGAAATACAACAGACACCTCAGGGGGAAGGGAAGGGGGGGCACCTCAGCCGGATTACAGCACCACGCCACATCCACGACGGGGCTCCATGCCCATTGATGTATCCTGGGGAGTGCAAAGCCACAGTCTCTCAAGTCTCACAAGTGGGTGGGTTGCCCACTGTACCATCCTGGGAAGTGCAAAGCCACAGTCTCTCAAGTCTCTACAGTGGGTGGGTTGCCCACTGTACCATCCTGGGGAGTGCAAAGCCACAGTCTCTCAAGTCTCACAAGTGGGTGGGTTGCCCACTGCATTATCCTGGGGAGTGCAAAGCCACAGTCTCTCAAGTCTCACAAGTGGGTGGGTTGTCCACTGCCATATCCTGGGAAGTGTAAAGCCACAGTCTCTCAAGTGGATAACAGCCTCCACTGGTTCTGGAGGGGGAATGGTGCCTAGAGTGCTTCATCCTGTGAAGGACAGAGGTAGTGGATGGATCTCTCCACTGGTTCTGGAGGGGGAATAGTGCCTAGACTGGATTAGGCTCCCCGTGACAGTTCCTGTCCCGTCACTGTCCCAGCTGTACATGGGATAACGATGCTTGATGTGGCGGTCTTTTCCTTCTGCAGCGGTGCTCTGCCCTGTTCAGCGGTGCTTTGCCATGGCGGTGTCTGGCCTGTTCAGCGGTGCTTGCCCTGTTCAGCGGTGCTTTGCCATGGTGGTCTCTGGGCTGTTCAGCGGTGCTTGCCCTGTTCAGCGGTGCTTTGCCCTGTTCAGCGGTGCCTTGCCATGGCGGTCTCTGGGCTGTTCAGCGGTGCTTGCCCTGTTCAGCAGTGCTTTGCCCTGTTCAGCGGTGCTTTGCCATGGCGGTCTCTGGGCTGTTCAGCGGTGCTTTGCCATGGCGGTCTCTGGGTTGTTCAGCGGTGCTTTGCCATGGCGGTCTCTGGCCTGTTCAGGGGTGCTTTGCCATGGCAGGGTCTGACCTGTGCATTGGTGTGTGGCATGACGGACCCTCATTGCCCTGCGGGGCTGTGGCAGCCGGGGCCCCAATACTTGTGCCCTCCTGGGCACTGACTCCGGCGGTGGTCTCCTGACCAGTGACGATACTTGGGCCCTCCTGGGCAATGACTCCGGCGGTGGTCTCCTGACCAGTGACGACAGTGCTGGCGGTGGCGTCCCGGCCACCGGGGAGGATGCCGCCCTTCTCCGCCGTGCTGCTCACACCAGGCTGTGCAGACTTCTTCTGGCCCTTCCCCACCTTTGGAGGAGTCACAGCTGACTCTGCAATCCCCCTGGGACCCTTGTGAGTAGTTTTGCTTCCAGGAGTCATCACCCGGTCCCGTCGGCCACTTTCCAACTTGAGATGCTTTACAGGGGGTGGACTGGCAGTGCCTTGGCTCCGTGTCACACTGCCTGCCCTGGTGGCCGGTGCACTCCACACACCTGTAACACGCACCACTGGTACTGGAGTCTTTTTGGCTGAGGCCCTACTACGGGACTGATGAATTGGAGGGGTGGGAGTAGGGGCAAAGAGGTCAACGTTGCAGAGGGACAGTTTCTGACGAACACTGGGATGGGTAGCTGGAGGGGGTCTGGGAGTGGAGGAAGAGGAGGTGGTTGTAGGAGGTGTCACTTTAGGTGTTTTGGGTGCAGGTGCAGGTACTGGAGGCTGTCGTGAGGTGAATGGATGTTGGGTGTGTGGGTGCCCGCGTTTGTGTACTTTTGGATGGGGCGTCACAGACACACTGGGAGAGGACACAGGGGACGTGTAAATGGGAGTGGGGGTGGTGAGTGCAGGTGAGCGGGGTGTGGTGCTGGGTGTTCTGGTGCGAGTCCTAGTGCCTGTAGATGTAGTGCATGCAGGTGAGAGTGTAGAAGATACTGGGAGGGAGGAGGGAGACGACGAGGAGGGGGACACAGTGGAGGCAGTGGATGTTGCTGTGTCTGCATGTGGGTGATGCTTGTGTGAGTGCCTGTGGGTTGTGGTGCCTATGTTTGCCTGAGCTACTTTTGGGTGTTGAGGTGTATGCATGCTTGTCTGATGGTGTGCTTGGGACAGGCTGGGGTACAGGGGATTGGGTCTGGGTGGATGAAGTTGGAAGGGGGAGGCTAGAGACAGGGACAATGGCTACCATCAGTGTTGAGGCCAGAGATTGATGGGTTCAATGATGGGCAGCTTGACCAGAATGAATGCCCTCCAGGAATGCATTAGTGTGTTGCAATTCCCTTTCTACACCCTGGATGGCATTCACAATGGTAGACTGCCCAACAGTGAGTGACCTGAGGAGGTCAATGGCCTCCTCACTGAGGGCAGCAGGGGTGACTGGGGCAGGGCCTGAGGTACCTGGGGCGAAGGTGATGCCCACCCTCCTGGGTGAGCGGGCACGGGGCGATCGCTGAGGGGCTGCTGGGAAGGCGGTGCTGGTAGGGGAGGTGGCGGCTGTACCTGTAGAAGTGGGGGGCACAGATGGTGCCGCCACCACAAGGGAGCTCCCATCGGTGGACGAGTCCGTGTCGCTGGTTGGTGATCCGGTGACCGACGTGTAGCTCCCCTTGCCCTCCGTCCCACTGGTGCATTCTGAGTCCGTGGTGTGGCCCTCCATGGCCATGTGGGATGCAGCTCCCTCGTGCCCCGGTGCCACTGTACCTCCGCCTGATGATGCACAAAAGAACAGGGAGAGCAGAAAAAGGGGAGGGGACGACAGAAGAAAGACAGGTTGAGAGCATGGCTTACCGCTACCGTTGGCGGACAATACAGACACACCAGCCCCCTGCACTACGCCGTGCTCTTGGCCTCTACAGATGCAATTCCTGGGATATGGCCTACATGGCTATGGTGGACATCTGCACACATGGATGCCACAGGGGCATCTATACCTGTACTTGGCCCACTACTCAGGTGGGGTGGAGTGCCACATGCCCTGCATTACGGAGGGGCCTAGCCTACGTATTTCTGCCTGGCCTAGGTACACCCACAGCCCTCCTCCCCCACCCAGACCCTCCAACTGAGCGCCAAGTCCACAGAATGAGAGTGTACTCACCCCCTTGTGTCTGCTGTGATGCCCTCAAGCGTCCATCCAACTCCGGGTAGGCCACCGCCAGGATCCGGAACATCAGGGGGGTAATGGTGCGAAGGGCACCCCTCCCACGTTAGGAGGCCATCCCCAGCTGAGACTCCGCCGTCTTCTTGCTCCTGCAGCGAATGTCCTCCCATCTTTTCCGGCAGTGGGTGCCCCGTCTCTGGTGGACCCCCAGGGTCCGGACTTCCTTGGCGATGGCACGCCAAATGTCCTTCTTCTAATGGGCGCTGACCTACATGCCATGCACAGGGGAAGAAGAGAAGTCATTACCAACTGCACCGTCGAAGTGAGTGGCCCACATCCCTACCCTTGCCATGTGGCACATGCATTCACAGTCCTTCATGTTCCCTGAATTCTGCCCCCTTCCCTCTTACAACCAGCCCTCTCCACCCAGGCATAGCCCATACAACGTGCTCCCTGTGTACTTACCTGTTGGTCTGGAGGACCGTAGAGTAGCGTGTACTGGGGGAGGACCCCATCTACTAGCTTCTCCAACTCCTGAGCAGTGAAGGCAGGGGCCCTTTCCCCAGACGCAGCAGCCATTGTCTCTTCCAGACCGAGGTCACAGCAGCACTTGCAGTGTAGGTCCTCTCCTGTCGAAGATCAGGTATCGAGTGATTGAACAGATAGAAAATGGCGGTCACGTCCGCGGCGGTGACGTCCCATCACCGCCTGCGCACTTCGTCATTGCCTCCTGGGACCCATAGGGTACAATGTTAACCAATGCAGCATTGCGCCGCGGTCAAGACTGCCTACCGCGACGGGGTACAACGCCAGCGCAGTTACCTCACATTCCCATTGTCCCAGTTTAGAGGTCAGGCAGCCGCCATTTCAGGGGCCCACATGGCTTCATTTACTACTGCGTCACACATAGCTAGGCCTACACTCAACACACATACAGGAAGAGTTTTGTGTTTGGTGTCGTGTTCTGTGTAGCTGTGGGTACATACCTGGGAATTTGTTGACTCTGTGGTCGCTGTTGTCCTGCCTAGGCACCGTCAGCTGGGACATTTGAGAAGATGGCGGAATCCTCCGGTGTACCGACCGCTGGTGGACCTGTTGACAATGGAGGAGCAACATTTAATCGTCACCTACAGGTTTGACCGTGGCACTATCCATGAACTATGTACCCAGTTGGAGCCAGACCTGATGTCACCAATCCGCCATCCCACTGGAATACCCCCTGACGTGCAGGTGCTGTCAGTGCTCCATTTCCTTGCTAGTGGGTCTTTTCAGACAACAGTGGCCATGGCATCTGGGATGTCCCAGCCTATGTTTTCCAACGTGTTGTCTGCCCTGCTGAAACACGTAAGGAGATACATCGTTTTCCCTGAGGTGGAGGATTTGCCCACAGTGAAAGGTGACTTCTATGCCCTTGGACATATCCCTAACATCATAGGTGCCATTGATGGGACCCATGTGGCTTTTGTCCCCCCCCCCCACAGGAGTGAACAGGTGTACAGGAACCGGAAGAGTTATCATTCGATGAATGTACAGATGGTACGTTTGGCTGACCAGTACATCTCACAGGTAATTGCTATGTTCCCTGGCTCAGTGCATGACGCCTACATCCTGCGGAATAGCAGCATCCCTTATATGATGGGTCAACTCCAGAGGCACTGTGTGTGGCTATTAGGGGACTCTGGTTACCCCAACCTTTCCTGGCTATTGACCCCAGTGAGGAATCCCAGGACCAGGGCAGAGGAACGGTACAATGAGGCCCATGGGCGGACTAGGAGGGTGATCGAACGCACCTTCGGCCTCCTGAAAGCCAGGTTTAGGTGCCTCCGTATGACAGGTGGATCCCTATTCTACTCACCCAAGAAGGTGTGCCACATCATCATCGCCTGTTCGATGCTTCACAATCTTGCTTTGCGACGCCAGGTGCCTTTTCTGCAGAAGGATGGTCCAGATGGTGGTGTTGTGGCAGCTGTGGAGCCTGTGGACAGTGATGAGGAGGAAGCTGAGGAAGAAGACATAGACAACAGGGAGTCAGTTATACAGCAATATTTCCAGTGACACACAGGTGAGAAACACTTTTTTTCACATTACATTCACTTTCACACTTCTACCTCTATCCTGTCTGTTATTCAATAGCAGTATTTGGTCACTGAGTTGTACCTTTCCATTACAGTTTCACAGGTGTGGTTACCAACGTGTGTCATCTGTTGCATCCTTCAAGGACTTGTGATGTGTGACATAGGTATGTTGGCTTTACAATTGGGGACGCATTTTGACACTGTCATTGATAATACAAATTTACAAAATCACAGACTGACTCCAGATTGTTTTGTGGTTTTTAATATGGTGATGGGGGATGGTGGAGGAATGTCCATGGCAGAGTCCAGTCAATTGGTCACACAGGTGCACTGCCCATATGGGCATAGGAGGTGGAGCTGGGGCAGTTTAAGTATGGACAGGGTAACAAAGTGGGACAGTGGGAGGACAATCAGGGTGGTCTCATTTCCTGGCGGGGGTCTTGCCATCTTGCTCTGTCCTGTTCCTAGATCTCAGGGACCGCTTGCGTGGTGGTTGTCCATCTGCAGGGGGTGGGGTGCTGGTCCTGTGGCGGGGCATCCTGTCCACTAGCGCCGGCGGAGGTGGTGGGCAATTCATCGTCCATGCTAGTGTCAGGGGCCCCTTGGAGTGCCACGGTGTCCATCATGGTTTTTTGTATGTCCTTCAGCACCCCTACGATGGTTCCCAGGGCGGAGCTGATGGTCCTGAGCTCCTCCCTGAACCCCAAATACTGCTCCTCCTGCAGGCGCTGGGTCTCCTGAAACTTGGCCAGGACCGTCGCCATCATCTCCTGGGAGTGGTGGTATGCTCCCATGATGGAGGAGAGGGCCTCGTGGAGAGTGGGTTCCCTTGGTCTGTCCGCCCCCTGTCGCACAGCAGCCCTCCCAGTTCCCCTGTGTTCCTGTGCCTCTGTCCCCTGGACCGTGTGCCCACTACCACTGCCCCCAGGTCCCTGTTGTTGTTGGGGTGGTGGGTTCTCCTGGGTTCCCTGTAGTGGTGGACACACTACTGATTGACGTGTCCTGAGTACGGAGGTATGGGCCCGCTGGGTGGGTGCTGTGCTGGTGTTACCAGAGGGTGGAAGGTCAGTGTTGGGCTGTGCCTGTGCAAGGGGAACCGACTGTCCCGAGGCCCACGATGGTCCGGGGTGGTTATCAGGATCCAGTAGGGCAGAGCTGCTGTCGTCACTGTGGGCCTCTTCTGTGGGTGGAGTGGAGATGTCTGGACCCTCCTGTGTGGTGATGTTCCTTAGTGGTCCTGCAGGGATATAAGAGCATGATTATTGCATGAGTGTGTGTAATGGTGTGCAATGGGTGGGTGTTTGTGTACCCCAGTGCAAGCATTCCTGTGTGTGGGTTTGTGTGATGATGGTTAGGGGGTTGTTATGGGTATGTGCAGTGAGCATGCTTTGGAGAGGGGTGACCATGCTTAGTTGTGTCATGCAGGGCTTGGTGTTGGGAAGGGTGGTTTGTGTTATTACTACATTAGTGAGGAGTTGGAGTGATAGGGGAGGGGGTGAGGGTGGGGGTGTGTGATGGCATGCATGTAGGGTGGGGGATATGATAGTTAAGATTTGACTTACCAGTGTCCATTCCTCCACCGACTCCTCCGAGGCCCTCTGGATGCATGATGGTCAAGACTTGCTCCTCCCATGTTGTTAGTTGTGGGGGAGGAGGTGGGGGTCTGCCGCCAGTCCGCTGCACCGCAATGTTGTGTCTGGAGACCACTGAACGCACCTTCCCCCGTAGGTCGTTCCACCTCTTCCTGATGTCCTCCAGATTTCTTGGATGCTGTCCCACTGCGTTGACCCTGTTGACTATTCTGCACCATAGCTCCATATTCCTGGCTATGGATGTGTGCTGCACCTGTGAGCCAAATAGCTGTGGCTCTACCCGTAGGATTTCCTCTACCATGACCCTGAGCTCCTCCTCGGAAAACCTGGGGTGTCTTTGACGTGACATGGGGTGGTTTGGGTGATGTGTGGGGTGGTGTCAGTGTTGATGTGTTTGGTAATGTGTAGTCGTGTGTGGTGTATTGTGCGTGTAATGTTGTATGGGTGATGGTGTTGTGTGCCTCTGTGTGGTGGGGTTCTCAGTTGCTGTGCTCTCTGTCTCTCTGGCGTTCGGTCGTGACTTGTGGTCGTAGGGGTTTGTGGGTGATGAGGGTGTGTGTTTTATATTGTATTGATTGTGCGGGAGTGGTGTTTGTATGTGTATCAGGTGTGTGTATTTTGATTTGTCCAATGTGGCGGTGTTTTGGAGATGTGTGTGTATTTTGAGCGCGGCGGTGTGTACCGCCAATGGAATACCGCGGTTGAAAGACCGCCGCGTGGATTCGTGGGTCGTGATAGCATGGGCGTGTTTCTGTTGGCGTGACGGTGGAGGATTTGTTTTCGCCAGTTTTACACTGACCTTTGGTGTGGCGGACTTGTGTGGGTGTCTGAATTTCGGCGGATTCCGAGATGTGGGTCATAATAGCTGTGGCGGAATTCCGCGGCCGCAGCGGTGTATTGGCGGTCTTCTGCACGGCGGTAAGCGGCTTTTACCGCCAATGTTGTAATGACCCCCAATGTCCGTTTTATAGGATTTCCTGAAAACATAGAGGGTGAGGACCTCCACAGATTCCTGCGAGACACACTGCCTAGGCTGACTGGCACTACCCTTGAGCCACCCACGGAGAACCGGTACGGACGCTCGCCCCGACCGATCATAGCCTGCCTTCTTCGCCATACACATGCCCGCCCACTCATACAGAAAGCACGTACACAAGGTCCTTGTCAGCTAGATGGACACACAATCCGAATATCGGCAGATTTCTGCAAGGAAACCAGCGGCCGGCGTAGGGCATTCCTGGCCCTTCGTCCGCGACAACGCCAGCTGGAAGTGAAATATGGCCTGTTCGATCCGGCGAGAATGTGGATAGCAAAAAACGGCGCATCCGAAGACTTCTATGATCCAGAAGACTTACGCTCTTTCTTGGATGGTTTGTCTCTCACAGACTCTTTCACCTCGACTCCACACAGAGACACAATGGCTGCAGATCAGAACACCCCCTCCCACGACCTTGTCCCAGGAGGGTCAGGGTCTGCCCACCAACTTCCTCTCCCCTGCCCCAGGGGACAGGACTTGGAGAGACTCCTTCACAGCCACGGCGACAGGGGACAGGTAGTACATGCGGTGGCACTTCATATGCAGGTGGCGGACAGAGACAAATCCTGCTCCCCCTTAAAACCCCTAGCGGAGCCCACTTGAACCTGTCTTATCCCCTGGGATAGTTGAAACCGAGAACCTTGCGACCATGGCCCCTCCTTGGCCTGGAAACTGCGAATCCTCTACTGACCCATCGGCTGGCTGAGTACCGTTCTTTTCATTCCTGCATAATGTTAGGTGTTTTTTATTATACCTTTGTTATTCCTGTCAAGCAAAGTTTTCTTCTATACATTAAGTGGGAGTCAAGCAGAATAGACTCATGAAGACCGTTCATGCTCTGTCGGGTCTGATGACATGTGGGACAATACATGCTTCTTAAGCCTCGTAGCCCTGCAATGGCTTTAATGACATAGCTGTTAATATAGTGAAGATTGATTGAGTATTTCTCATTGTTATATCTCCGTTTTTGAGGTTCTTGTGTTGTTCTCCACATACTCTCTCCCTTTAAGTTTAGTCACTTATATTTCGCCCCGCCACTCCCCCCCTCCCCCCCTTTTTTTTCACTGCCTCGCGGCCCCCGCCCCCCCTCCCCCCCCTCAGAGGGCTTATCCTCCGGCTGTGTGACGCTGCGTTGCCTTACCCCCTTGTTAGGGGACACCAGATCAAATTACATCTTATCATGTCATGCTCCTCCAGGGGGGGAACCCGGCACCGGGACCATGGGAAGCTAGTATCAATGGACAATGGTGGCCCTGCGCTGCGCCCCCGTCCCTGGCCGCGGCCCGGCCAGCCTTGCCTCGTGCTAGGACTAGTACAGTCCGGGTATAGACCCATAGATTAAAGTTTAGGTTTCCTGGGGCTTTAGTTTGCTCCATTTTTCTCCTCCTCCCCCCCTTTCCTATTTCTTATTTTTTATCTTCCCTTCTATTTTCTATTTCCTATTTTCTCTTTCCTCTTCTTCTTCCCCCCTGTGCTTCCCCCCCCCTTTTTTCCCTCCTCGATTCTTCTCTTTCCTGACCCTCCTCCTTTCTCTTTTTCTCCTTTTTTCCTTTTGCTCTTTGCTTTTCCCCCTCCCCAATCGGGGCTGGCTCTGCTCTGGTGTGTCCACCTCCTCGCCTCTCCTTATTCCGCTCCCACACCCTACCCCTCCCTCATAACCTCCTTCTTTCTCCTTCCCCCTCCTCCTTTTCCCCCTACCCCCATCCACACACTTATTCTACATTCTTACCTTCTGCCTCCCGTTCGCTCCATCTTCCTTCCCTTCCTGATATTTCTTTCTATTTCGCCCTCCTCTCCTTCTACCCCCCTTCAAACCCTCTTTCCCCACTCGCAAGTCACTCGGTCCCATATTCTACAGCACCCCGCACCCCCCACTCCTTCCCCTGTCCTCCTACTTCTCCTCTTCACACCTCTGCCTCCACCGCTTTTAATAGCTTCACCCCATGGCTGGACCTCCGTTTGCCTTGCCTGCCCCACTACAGGTTGTCTCTTGGAACGTCAACGGTCTCACCCACTTCATTAAACGGAAGAAAATACTTTCGTACCTTAATACCAAGCAGGTGGACATAGCCCTCCTTCAGGAAACCCACTTGACCAGGCTCAAATCTGATAAACTGCAAAGGGACTGGGTGGGGACGGCGCTCTCCAGCTGTAGCAGCCCTCCGCTGGACGACCAGAGCACCATGCGGCAGAAATGTGGGACTACGATATTGCTGCGAAAGAGCCTGCCCGTTACAGTTACCAAGTCATGGGTTGACCCAGAGGGGCGATACATATTTGCCAAACTGAAGCTGGGAGGTGCCTCGCTATGCGTGGGATCCGTCTATGCCCCAGTAGGTCCCAAAAGAATTTTTTTTCTCTGCAGCAACAGTCTCTTGACAGAGATTGGAGCTGCCCGGTACATTATCAGCGGGGACTGGAACCTAGCCCGAGATACCAGATTAGACAGGACAGAGATCTTTGGACACCATCAATAATGGAGACAGAGCCTTACAGTCCGAAGTAATGCATGACAACGGCCTGGTGGAACCATGGAGATTGAAGCACCCGAGTGATAGGGAATATACCTTCTTATCCCGAGTCCAAGGCACCCAATCCCGACTGGACCACTTCCTCATTTCTCACAGCCTTGTAGCACAAACGCAGGACTCTCACATACTGAGTGGGGGCTTGTTAGACCATTCCCCGATCTTACTAGCCCTTCAGCTGGTCATGGTGTCCTCAGGCCATAAACCATGGCGATTTGCTGCCCAACGCTACCGAACCCCTCAGGGGAAGGCGCAGCTGCAGGCACACACATCCACATATATCCGGGACAATCTTGGCTCAGTGACATCCAAAAGGATTACCTGGGCTGCGGCCAAAGCAACGATACGGGGACAGATGATGTGCGATGCCGCACTGGCAAATAAAGACAGGGCGGAGCGGCAAATGACTTTAGAGAGTGATATCACACGCCTGACGCAGCGCTACACAACCCACCCCTCCCTCTCCACCCGCAGGGACTTGGAGAGAGCCCGTATGGCCTTGAACAAACTCTTTACCTCCCAGGCTGAATATGCGCTACAACGCCTACAGGGACGGCACTATGAGCAAGGGGAGAAGGCTGTCCGTTTACTGGCCGCACAACTTCGTCAAACAGCGTCGACCTTAGCTATACCGGCTTGCAGGGCCCATTCAGGAGAGATCCTCACGCACCCGCAGGACATAGTGGACGAATTTGCAACCTTCTATCGCTGCCTCTATACACAGTCCTCCCCTGCCCAGATAGAGCCTTTTTTCAGTACTGTCACCTTGCCCTCCCTCTCCGATGAAGGCCGGGAACTGCTGGGGGGGGGGACATCACCCGCCAGGAAATTCTGCAGGTCGTCTCTGGTCTCCCGTACCACAAGTCGCCAGGAGAAGACGGATTCTCAGCGGAATTCTATAAATGGGCAGGGGAGGAGACACTTGATGTTTTACACGGGGCGCTGGACGAAGCTTGTCAGACCGATTAGTTGGGTGCTATATCCAACTCCGCCGTCATTGCTGTCATACCAAAACCAGGTCGGGACCCTCTGCTTTGTGGCAGCTACCGGCCAATATCTCTCTTGAACGGTGATATTAAGATATTGGCCAGCGTTCTAGTGGCCCGTCTGTGCAGGGTCACACCGTCGATTATACATCAGTCGCAGGTCGGCTTTGTGCCGGGCCGCAGCTCATGGAATCACCTTCGTACACTATGCCATGTCCTTTGGGAGGTTCGGAATACCCCTGAGGCAACCTTAGCACTGTCCCTCGATGCCGAAAAAGCGTTTGACCGAATAGAATGGCCATACCTTTTTGCAACGCTAACAAAATTCGGTCTGGGAGACCAATTTATTTCCAAAGTACGTCTGCTATACGACCATCCCACTGTGGGGTCAACTGTGGAGGCTTCCTCTCGGATCCTTTCCCTATCTGCAGAGGAAAGAGGCAGGGCTGCCCACTCTACCCCCTTTTGTTTTTACTGGCACTTGAGCCGCTGGCGGCTGCAATTCGCATATCCCCTGGGATAGCGGGTATCCCCCTGCCAGGCGGCATCACCTCTAAACTCTACCTGTATGCTGACGACATCCTACTTACTTGACTGACTTAGACCACTCACTGCCTGCTCTTATGGCAATCATGGATGACTTTGCTCCCCTTTCGGGATATCGGGTAAACTGGGATAAGAGCGAAGCCCTCCCTCTGTCATGAGGGACGACGAAGTCAGTGATTCTGGGCTTCCGCTGGACCCCGAAACACCTTAAATACTTGGGGATCCCTGTCAACCGTAGCCTGGAACGCATGACGGCGGACAATCTAGATCTTCTCACTGCCCGTGTGAGACTCGACTTGACAAATGGGCACAGCTTGGCCTCTCCATGTGGGGCAGGCTGCAGGTGGTGCGCATGGTCACAGTCCTGCGTTTCACATATGTAATGGGACTTCTCCCTCTTCTGATACCCCTATCCACGTTGAGGTTGGTGGACGTCGCAATCAGGGCCTTTGTGTGGGGAACCACACACCCCACCTAGCATCTGCCAAGCTCATAGCACATAGGTCACATGGCGGAATGGGACTCCCTTCGGTGGAACATAACGCCCTAGCCCTCCATCTATCACCACTGGCTGCCACATTGTCTAGCCCTGCAGAATCGCCACAATGGGTGTCAGTGAAGAGGGAGTTGCTCTCCCATAGAGGAGACCTTAATGGATTGTATCGCATGACCGCCGTCCCCTCCGATGACCCGAATCCGATCCTGAAGGCGATGGGTGTAGCGTGGCAGAGGGCCCACCGCCTCTTAGGTGTTCACCCCTCCCTCCACGCCCAGGCTCCCCTATGGCATAATGATAGTATACGCGTGGGGGGTATAGCCCTGAACTGGCCGCATTGGAGAGACGCCGGTAAAACTAGCCTAGACCAGGTGTTGGAGACCAACAGGCTCAAACCCTTCACTAGTCTGAGAGAGGAATTCCATCTCCACCCTACGCAGAAGTGGAATACTTACAACTCCAGCATTATATGCGTCAAAATCCTGACAGTATTTATTGGGGACTGCAACCCTCACCCATAATAGCCTACCTGAAGACATGGGGGAAACATAGGGGCGTTATGGCTGACCTGTACGAAGTCCTTATTAGCCACCTATTCGCTCGACCGGTCTTGGATAAGCTGCGCCTGCAGTGGCAAACCTGCCTCCAGCTGACTTTTGAGGAGGAGGACTGGGCAGACACGGTGGAAACGCTGGACAGAGGGACTCATGAGGCTGGCCTAAAGTTCTGCCTCTTCAAGATAATCCACGATTGGTACTGGAACCCGATTAAGCTACATAAGATCGGCCTCCTTCCTTATGCGTCGTGCTGGCACTGCGCGGAACCGTGCTGTGATCTACTTCATGTACTCAGCAGCAGCCCATCGGTGCAGCCTCTATGGAAGGCGGTGGAACATGCCCTGGCGGACTTCATGCTACTTCCAACTCCCTTACCCCCTTCGTTGCTCATGCTGCACGACATGACCTCTCTCCAGGCTTTATCACGATGCAAAAAAGACTCTTGCATACAGCCCTGGCAACTGCGCAAATATGTATTCTATGACACTGGAGATCTGCGACTCCACCCACGCCCGAGGAATGGATTGTGGCTATGATTAACATAGCCACACATGAGAGAGTCATTTACAACCTTCAGGATCAGGCTGCCATCTTTTGCTCAGGTATCGGCTCCCTTCCTTCCTGATGTCTAACCAACATCAGTCACTACTGCTGCTCACCAGCCGACTCCACGTACCTCCTGCTCTCCTTTTCTTTCCCCCGTTACCCCTCCCTTCTCTCCCTTCCTCCTTTTCCCACCCACATTCCCCCTCTTACCCTTCTATCATCTCATACCTCCCCTCCTTCTTTGTTTTCCTAGCCTTGGGACACTACACTTGGCCGATTAGTTTCTCTCACCCCCCTCACTCCTTCTCTATTCCTCCCCTCTCGTCTACTTATCTCTTCCTTGTTGCTCTCTTATTTCCCCTCTCTCTCCTTCCTCCAACACCAGATCCCTCCCCTTCTGTTCTCCCAGCCCTCTATTCTTTCTTCTTTTTTCTTTCTCTCTCTCTTTCCTTCTTTCTTTCTTCTTCTTGTTTTTCTTTTCTTTTTTGTCTCTTCTCTTCTTCTCCCCTTCTTCCCTCTCTTTCCACCCCTTGACTAATCCTATATTTCCTAAACATTCCACTCTCCTGCCACCGCAACCCTTGCTATTGAGTTACCCGACTATCATGGAATAGCTTCCGTTATTCCCACTCATGCAATCTCAGATAGCCCCCGCTACTACTAGAAGGATTCCGTCTGTGACAAATGAATGTCTATTTACTCATCTCAATCATAAACGAGGGAGAAGACGATATACAGAGACGTAGGATTCACACGTGGCAGATATACTTTGGAATATTGTCCTAACCCCACAGTTGATCTCCTCTACCCCCTCTACCCCCACCTTGTCAGCAGATACTTGAAAGGTTCGCATCCCCCGTCCATCCCCTCCCCCCCACCCTCCACTTCCCATCTCCCTCCCCTCCCCCCCCCATCCCCCCATTAGTATTGATTAGTATCATTAGATCTGTTGCCTATTGCTGGTCACCACCATTGTTATTATTACTATTACAATTATTATTAGTATCATTATTACTATTATCATTACTATTACTATTCATTACCCCTCATTGTTAGTCTCTCCTGACATCCCTCTATCTTTTTCCCCCCAATAATGTTTGGTCCCACAAATATTGATATACGTGCCAAGTACCTACAGCTGTATCTCAGGTGACACTCATGCGCTTCCTCTAGATCATGTTATTCACGAATTGTTGTCCTATAGCCTTATTCATGTGGACTAATTTCCTTTTTCGCTCTATAAGGTTGTGTTATGTCATATTGTATTTTCTTGGCATGTTATCTACTGTTAAACGCCATAAAAAAAGTACAACACAAAAAAAAGTCAACCACCACCCTGCTGCTGCTTTTTTTTTTTCCCCCTCCAGATGCCTCCTCGCATTGATTGTTATTTGCCCAGATTCACTCTGGAACCAGCCTTGAATGGCTAGCAATCACCAAGCGGTGCAAAAAGGCCAGGTCTCAGTGCTGAAATCCCCTGACTGCAAGCCTCATAGGGGGCATTACAGCCTTCTCGAGAAATGAGCGTATCAAAGCAGCTTACGGACAGTTCCCAGTCTAGGAGCAGTTTGAGTATTGTGGTAAATGGTTTTGTATGTTATGCGGGCTGTTAAAAAAGGGGCTAGGGGTTCTATATACAGCCAGTGATGAGTGTTTAGAAGTGGTGTGAAGCACCGAAAATTACCAGAAAAGGTCCCAGAGGGGTAATCGGAGATGAATCCACCACCATGATAGGGCCTCCATCTAGCTTGAATTAGATTCTGACAGGTATGTTGTCTCTCTGCTGCTTTTGATCAGTTCAATATGGCCAGTTTCCCTTGGCCTTCCTTGCCACTCTACCAGCTCCTTAAAGATTGGCACCTTGCATTCACCATTGTGGCCCCCCCTCACAATGCCTCCTATTTGCTGCTGCAGCAGCCTGCCCGGAGGTAATCCCTGGACCGTCCAACTCCTCGAGGCGAGCTGCACTCAGCTTTGTCCGGGAGGTCTGCGAAAAACCACCATTCGCCGAGCAGTTGCTGTGTAGGTCACTGCTACACATTTCTGGGAACAGTTTGAGGATAAAGAAGGTTGCGGACTTTCTGTCCCACTAGATTTAGTGCCAATCTACTGCATTCAGCATGCCCAACTCAGCGTGTCAGGATTAGTGCCGGCCAGCCGCAGCTCCTCCCCGCACTACTGATAGAGGAATCGGTGACTCCCCCATATGGCCACCTGCAATCCACCTCGGTCAGCTTCAGTCAGCACCTCAAGCCTGACGCTTGCACTAAGATCCAAACTAGCTAGAATGTTTGCCGTTTCTTTGCATTCATAAACCTGTTGCCTGTGCTTCCAGGGAGAGAGGGGAGAGCGCTGAGTGCTTAAACTGCAGAGCATGCCTGCAGTCCCCATTACCAATTGAAACATCAGGGAATCCAAGTTAAAGTAGGGGCTACCCGGAGGAACCACAACGCTCAGTTAAGGATGGGATCCAAGGCCATAGAACTGCTGGGAGGCTGGAATGGTCTAGCAGACAAGAGGGAGTGCGATGGGCCAGAAATAGAGAAATGAGGAGTCTCTAGATCCCCAGCTGGTGGATTTGGGATCCTACCCTTTATTGCTGGAGCTAACGGATGGCAATATTGAGTTGCAACATATATCAACGGGGAAGCAACTGCAAGCTCAGTAAAATCTAGACAATACCTGCTGTTCTCAAAGCCTTTGAAAACTACTAGGGGGTTGGTATCAGCTGTCAGTCACCAGGGGTTAAGTCAGCAAGTTCTACTGAGTTTCCAGAGCTTTTAGATGAGCCAGCAGATCTTCAGGGTAGACCCCAAGTAGCAGAGGGGGAGAGATGACTAACCCCTCCCATGCAGCAGGAGGCCCCTCAAGCAACCTAAGGCTTCTACATGGAGGCATGTAAAGTACACATTCAGGCTTTCTCAAAACATGGAGACATTTTGAGGGGTCAAAATATGCAAAAGGAACAGGGGACGCAATGCTGTGCACAATCAGTCTATTAAAAGCTTGCTTAATACTATCTTATTGGAAATAAGAGTTCTGAAGGTCTCAGAGGCTAATTAAATCGCTACTCTCCATGAAAGATCAAAATTGAAGAGGATATGATCCGATTCACCAAGCGACTGAAAGAGGCCAAAACTAGAATCTCTGATTTAGAGGACAAAATGATATCCATGCAGAAATATCTGCTCCAGCTTGAAAAAAATAAATGCCTTCTGGGAAGTAATGTCGACTATTTGGAGAATTACAACTGGTGGTCTAATCTCCCAATTGTAGGAGTCCCAGAGTGGTGTGAAGGACAGCTGATGACCCAGGTGGACTCATTGATCAAGAAAGCAACGCTTGAACTGGTGGAGGATTTGACTATCACTAGGGCTCATAGAGTACAACCTCAATGATCCCCTAGCATTAACCTCTTAGCTGCTGGGCCTTTTCCCCCCCAGTGCTGAGCCCTTTTTTGGCTATTTGGGGTAGTTCGCGCTTAGGGCTTCATAACTTTTTGTCCACATAAGCTAACCACGCCAAATTTGCGTCCTTTTTTTCCAACATCCTAGGGATTCTAATGGTACCCAGAGTTTGTGGTTTCCCCTGGAGGAGACCAAGAAAATAGCCAAAATACAGTGAAAATTTCGTTTTTTCCAAAAAAATGGGAAAAAAGGGCAGCCGAAGAAGGCTTGTGGTTTTTTCCCTGAAAATGCCATCAACAAAGGGTTTCTGGTGCTGAAATCACTATCTTCCCACCTTTCAGGAACGGGCAGACTTGAATCGGAAAACCACATTTTCCAACACAAATTTGGCATTTTACTGGGACATACCCCATTTTTACTATTTTTGGTGCTTTCAACCTCCTTCCAGTTAGTGACAGGAATGGGTGTGAAACCAATGCTGGATCCCGGAAAGCTAAACATTTCTGAAAACTAGACAAAATTCTGAATTCAGCAAGGGGTCATTTGTGTAGATCCTACAAGGTTTTCCTACAGAAAATAACAGCTGAAATAAAAAAATATTGAAATTGAGCTGAAAACAACAGCCATTTTTCTTTATGTTTTACTCTGTAACTTTTTCCTGCGATGTCAGATTTCTGAAAGCAATATACCGTTTTGTCTGCTGGACTCTTCTGGTTGCGGGGATATAAAGGGCTTATAGGTTCATCAAGAACCCTAGGTACCCAGAGCCAATAAATGAGGTGCACCCTGCAGTTGGTTTTCATTCTATACTGGGTATACAGCAATTCATTTGCTGAAATATCAAGAGTGAAAAAGAGGTATCAAGAAAACCTTTGCATTTCCAAAATGGGATCAAGATAAGGTTTTGAGGAGCAGTGGTTATTTGCACATCTCTGAATTCCGAGGTGCCCATACTAGCATGTGAATTGCAGGGCATTTCTCAAATAGACGTCTTTTTTACACACTCTCTTATATTTGGAAGGAAAAAATGTAGAGAAAGATAAGGGGCAATAACACTTGTTTTGCTATTCTATGTTCCCCCAAGTCTCCCGATAAAAATGATACCTCACTTGTGTGGGTAGGCCTAGCGCCCGCGACAGGAAATGCCCCAAAACACAACGTGGACACATCCCATTTTTTGACAAAATACAGAGCTGTTTTTTGCAAAGTGCCTACCTGTAGATTATGGCCTCTAGCTCAGCCGGCACATAGGGAAACCTACCAAACCTGTACATTTTTGAAAACTAGAGACCTAGGGGAATCCAAGATGGGGTGACTCGCGGGGCTCTGACCAGGTTCTGTTACCCAGAATCCTTTGCAAACCTCAAAAAGTGGCTAAAAAAACAAGTTTTCCTCACATTTCGATGACAGAAAGTTCTGGAATCTGAGAGGAGCCTCAAATTTCCTTCCACCCAGCGTCCCCCCAAGTCTCCCGATAAAAATGATACCTCACTTGTGTGGGTAGGCCTAGCGCCCGCGACAGGAAATGCCCCAAAACACAACGTGGACACATCACAGAAAACAGAGCTGTTTTTTGCAAAGTGCCTACCTGTAGATTTTGGCCTCTAGCTCAGCCGGCACCTAGGGAAACCTACCAAACCTGTACATTTTTTAAAACTAGAGACCTAGGGGAATCCAAGATGGGGTGACTCGCGGGGCTCTGACCAGGTTCTGTTACCCAGAATCCTTTGCAAACCTCAAAAAGTGGCTAAAAAAACAAGTTTTCCTCACATTTCGATGACAGAAAGTTCTGGAATCTGAGAGGAGCCTCAAATTTCCTTCCACCCAGCGTCCCCCCAAGTCTCCCGATAAAAATGATACCTCACTTGTGTGGGTAGGCCTAGCGCCCGCGACAGGAAATGCCCCAAAACACAACGTGGACACATCACAGAAAACAGAGCTGTTTTTTGCAAAGTGCCTACCTGTAGATTTTGGCCTCTAGCTCAGCCGGCACCTAGGGAAACCTACCAAACCTGTACATTTTTGAAAACTAGAGACCTAGGGGAATCCAAGATGGGGTGACTCGCGGGGCTCTGACCAGGTTCTGTTACCCAGAATCCTTTGCAAACCTCAAAAAGTGGCTAAAAAAACAAGTTTTCCTCACATTTCGATGACAGAAAGTTCTGGAATCTGAGAGGAGCCTCAAATTTCCTTCCACCCAGCGTCCCCCCAAGTCTCCCGATAAAAATGATACCTCACTTGTGTGGGTAGGCCTAGCGCCCGCGACAGGAAATGCCCCAAAACACAACGTGGACACATCACAGAAAACAGAGCTGTTTTTTGCAAAGTGCCTACCTGTAGATTTTGGCCTCTAGCTCAGCCGGCACCTAGGGAAACCTACCAAACCTGTACATTTTTGAAAACTAGAGACCTAGGGGAATCCAAGATGGGGTGACTCGCGGGGCTCTGACCAGGTTCTGTTACCCAGAATCCTTTGCAAACCTCAAAAAGTGGCTAAAAAAACAAGTTTTCCTCACATTTCGATGACAGAAAGTTCTGGAATCTGAGAGGAGCCTCAAATTTCCTTCCACCCAGCGTCCCCCCAAGTCTCCCGATAAAAATGATACCTCACTTGTGTGGGTAGGCCTAGCGCCCGCGACAGGAAATGCCCCAAAACACAACGTGGACACATCACAGAAAACAGAGCTGTTTTTTGCAAAGTGCCTACCTGTAGATTTTGGCCTCTAGCTCAGCCGGCACCTAGGGAAACCTACCAAACCTGTACATTTTTTAAAACTAGAGACCTAGGGGAATCCAAGATGGGGTGACTCGCGGGGCTCTGACCAGGTTCTGTTACCCAGAATCCTTTGCAAACCTCAAAAAGTGGCTAAAAAAACAAGTTTTCCTCACATTTCGATTACAGAAAGTTCTGGAATCTGAGAGGAGCCTCAAATTTCCTTCCACCCAGCGTCCCCCCAAGTCTCCCGATAAAAATGATACCTCACTTGTGTGGGTAGGCCTAGCGCCCGCGACAGGAAATGCCCCAAAACACAACGTGGACACATCACAGAAAACAGAGCTGTTTTTTGCAAAGTGCCTACCTGTAGATTTTGGCCTCTAGCTCAGCCGGCACCTAGGGAAACCTACCAAACCTGTACATTTTTTAAAACTAGAGACCTAGGGGAATCCAAGATGGGGTGACTCGCGGGGCTCTGACCAGGTTCTGTTACCCAGAATCCTTTGCAAACCTCAAAAAGTGGCTAAAAAAACAAGTTTTCCTCACATTTCGATGACAGAAAGTTCTGGAATCTGAGAGGAGCCTCAAATTTCCTTCCACCCAGCGTCCCCCCAAGTCTCCCGATAAAAATGATACCTCACTTGTGTGGGTAGGCCTAGCGCCCGCGACAGGAAATGCCCCAAAACACAACGTGGACACATCACAGAAAACAGAGCTGTTTTTTGCAAAGTGCCTACCTGTAGATTTTGGCCTCTAGCTCAGCCGGCACCTAGGGAAACCTACCAAACCTGTACATTTTTGAAAACTAGAGACCTAGGGGAATCCAAGATGGGGTGACTCGCGGGGCTCTGACCAGGTTCTGTTACCCAGAATCCTTTGCAAACCTCAAAAAGTGGCTAAAAAAACAAGTTTTCCTCACATTTCGATGACAGAAAGTTCTGGAATCTGAGAGGAGCCTCAAATTTCCTTCCACCCAGCGTCCCCCCAAGTCTCCCGATAAAAATGATACCTCACTTGTGTGGGTAGGCCTAGCGCCCGCGACAGGAAATGCCCCAAAACACAACGTGGACACATCACAGAAAACAGAGCTGTTTTTTGCAAAGTGCCTACCTGTAGATTTTGGCCTCTAGCTCAGCCGGCACCTAGGGAAACCTACCAAACCTGTACATTTTTGAAAACTAGAGACCTAGGGGAATCCAAGATGGGGTGACTCGCGGGGCTCTGACCAGGTTCTGTTACCCAGAATCCTTTGCAAACCTCAAAAAGTGGCTAAAAAAACAAGTTTTCCTCACATTTCGATGACAGAAAGTTCTGGAATCTGAGAGGAGCCTCAAATTTCCTTCCACCCAGCATCCCCCCAAGTCTCCCGATAAAAACGATACCTCACTTGTGTGGGTAGGCCTAGCGCCCGCGACAGGAATGGATCACACAAGGGTCAATGGTAGTCCTTGCTTGAGGTCTACTGTTAACCCTGGAGTGATTCATTCCTGAAGCAGGCACTAGGCGCAGGCACACAAGCGGGGTTGTGTTTTTATCAGGACAAGTGGGGAAACACTGGGTGGTAGGAATTTTGAGGATACCTGCAGATCCCTGGACTTCTGCTCATTGGAATGCAAGGAAAATGTGTTTTTTAAGCACATAATGTAATTTCAAGGGGATTCTGGGTGAAGGAAAACTGGTGAAAGCCATGCAAGTCCTGCACCCTTGGTCTCCCCTGGTACTAGTTTGTTAAAGTTAACCCACCACTCACACTGGTTGGTTTTAGCACCTCCAGAAATTATGGTTTTAAAGCATGATTACTTATCAAAGTATCTGAATGTTGAAACCAAGCCTTCTGAAGGTGGGCCATAAAGCCGCGTCCAGGCACCAACCTCTTTATGGTCCATTCACACGCCATTCACGCACAACAAACAACCCTTTCATATCGCCAGCCACGGGCCCAATCCAATCAATCACTCCACTCACATTAACTTACCGCTGCCAGACAAGGGCCCATCACATTCACACGCCACAGAACGGATTAAGTTTGACTACATTTTACCACCTGTCAAGTAACTGCCTCCTTCTTCCTTAACATTACCAAATGCATGCGTAACAAACCTTTACTAATGACTCCTGTGACAGCAACCTGAGGCTCAGGAAGACATGTTTTTCATGCGCCTTTAGCGCACTCTCTGTGCTAAATCCAACTCCTTCCAGTTTGTGGATGCAAGTTGGGGGTGTCCGAGTATGCCGTACAAAGCGATTCCTCGAACTGAGTGAGCATATCTACCTTTGAAACTAAGGGAGACATGCTGGGGATTTCTCATGCTGTTACCTAAAGAGAAGGTCATAGGCTACCTGCCTCCTTCTTCCTTAACATTACCAAATGCATGCGTAACAAACCTTTACTAATGACTCCTGTGACAGCCACCTGAGGCTCAGGAAGACATGTTTTTCATGCGCCTTTAGCGCAATCTCTGTGCTAAATCCAACTCCTTCCAGTTTGTGGATGCAAGTTGGGGGTGTCCGAGTATGCCGTACAAAGCGATTCCTCGAACTGAGTGAGCATATCTACCTTTGAAACTAAGGGAGACATGCTGGGGATTTCTCATGATGTTCCCTAAAGAGAAGGTCATAGGCTATGGAAAAGGGTAGTGTTTGGTACATAGGGGAGTCCATGAGAACGTAGCATATGTCCCAGCCAACATTATGTGCAGTGATGTGACTATAATGCACTTATACAGCAAACTGAACATCTACTAAGTTCTGATGGAGGATGAACATGAAAAGCAGGTCAAACACTGACCTATACAAGTCATTCTCCTTTAGTGCTGGGATGGCACCAATGGGTTTGAATCCATAGGTGTAGATGATGTACATCTGTACTACCTTTACTATCTGCCTTCTACCTGTGCAATAACCCTGTGAAGGCACTCCTACCATAAGCTTTCCTTACCCATCCATGTCTCTGTTCTCATCAGAGTCCTGGCTAATCCTGTATAATAGCCAAGTGAACCTATACTAGTTTGTGGAAGCAAGTTGGGGGCTTCCAAGTATGCCATACAAAGTGATTTCTCGAACTGAGAGAGCATATCTACCGTTGAAAGTAAGGAAGACATGCAGGTGAAGAAAGGGTACTCCGTGGCAATGTGGCATATGTTCTGTCTACTAGTATATGCAGTAGGGGGAAGAAAATGCATGTTAATTGAACAGAACACCGACCACGCCAAAAGGAAGTCCATGATGAAGTAAAATTCTGTGGCTCCTTGCCTAACGAAGCAGTGGCCCATGGACGTTCGGTATCCATGCACTGCCACTGAAAGGATTACCCAACAGCAGCTCAACCTCAGTCGATTTCCCAGAACTTTGCTTTAGTATGATACAACGTAAAGCAAGTAGGGATACAGAGGCCTGGTTGTGATGGACACTGGGGACAGTAATACCGACTCTCCTGCCGCTTTCCATGCTTTGAGCACACTTTACAGCGACGACATGGGCGATCCTTTTTGGGTGTTTTAGGTATGCGATCAGCAAAGTGTCGCTCCTGCAGCCTTGCCACATCCTCCAGAACATATGAGGTGGAGGCTGCTGCTTCTTCAGTAACAGCAGTGAGGCTTTCAATTACAGACAACTGGAAGTCAAGGAAAGTCATGAGTCTTCCTGTTGTTGTCTGACGGTAAACAACATACGCATTATATGTTGCCATCTGAATCAGGTGGGTAAACAGTTTCTTGTACCAAGTGCGAGTTTTACGACACGCATTGTATGGTTGAAGAACCTGGTCGTTCTTGTCCACTCCACCCATGTACTTATTGTAATCAAGTATACAGATGGGCTTGTGGACTTCGGCCATCTGACCCCAAACCGTGATGGGAGAAGTGCTCTCATCATGAATTGTAGTGAGCACGTATACATCACGTCTATCTAGGAACTTGACTGCGAGCAGTTCGTTAGAACGCAATGCAGTACTCTGTGATTTCTGGAGCTTCTTGCAAACAAGCTCCCGCGGGAATCCTTTGCGGTTACAACGAACTGTACCGCAGGCCACAGTGCCAGCTTTGTAGAGCTCACTGAACAGCTCTACTCCTGTATAGAAATTGTCCACATAAAGGTTATAACCTTTGTGAAGAAGTGGATGGACAAGTTCCCATACAATCTTACCTGTGACCCCTAACGTGGGAGGGCAACCTACAGGGTTTAGGGTAGAATCCTTCCCTGTATACACTCTCAGGCTGTACACATAGCCAGTAGAGCTCTCACACAGCATGTACAGCTTTATGCCATAGCGAGCTCTTTTGCTCGCAATGTACTGTCTGAAAAGCAGCCGTCCTTTGTACAGGATCAAGGACTCATCGACTGCTATATTCTTTCCAGGAGTATAGATCTCTGGAAACCTGGCAGACAAATGTTCCACGACAGGCCGAATTTTGAACAACCTGTCATGATCTGGATGGTCCCGGGGCAATGCAGCAGAATTGTCATTGAAATGCAGCATGCGCTGCAGTAGCAAAAAACGATCTCTGCTCATGTATGGTGCGAAGATGGGAGTTACCCAAACCGTGCGAGTCGTCCAGTAGGACTGCAAGGTGGGTTTCTGTACTAACCCCATTTTGAGGGTAAGGCCCAAAAATATCTTCAACTCCGCCAGCGAAGTGGGAGTCCACTGGCGTGCCCTAGAACGGGGCCCTAGAGTGCCTCCGCGCTCCCTCAGAAATTGGTCTGCACGCAAATTTGTTTGCTGCACAACTTTCTGAAGAAAGTCAACATCCAAAAACAGATAGATGTAGTCGACTGGCAAAAAGTTAGCTGTATCGACTTTACATCCAGCGTCACCAGTAAAAGGTGGAATTTGGGGCTGAACCAAACAGGGGGGCTGCCAAGAGAGCACTCGTTCTGTGCTTGCGGCAGCAAGCACATGCTCTCTGGGTTCGGCTAACCCAATGTGGTCCCGCTGCCCAGAATGTGCTTGCGAAGGGACAGCACGGATGTCGTCATTGTCTCCTTCAGACTCACTGGAAGAGGTGTCGTCAGATGGGACTCCGCCGACTGAAAAATCACTCCCAGAATCTGCCCCATTGTCCTCTCCCTCAGATGCTGTCTCAGTGTCTGCTGTCTCAGTCTCTGAGCCTACATCAGAACTGTCCTCCATAACCCGAGCTAGGGCTTGATCAGCAGTCATCCAACGAGACGCCATCTCTGCAACTGGCTAAACTGTCCCTCTAAATTACTATCCTACGTAGAAGGCAGATAGTCACAAAATTGCTTGTTGGTATGTTTGTTGTGTACAACAGGAAATGTCGTCACCTTACCTTCGCTTCTTCTCCAATTCTGCAGATTCTCTGAAAACACTGAAAAAAACAAAAAAAGAATGTATTACTTCACCTTACCACACACCCTGTGCAACAGTCATTTTTGGTGCTCTGCCTCCCATTACCTCCTCTTCTAATTCCCTCAGTACTATCCAGCAAAACTGCCACTACAGAAAAGACATGCATGCATGCATATTGTGTGTATATATATATATATATATATATAATAATATATATATATTTATATGTTTAGAAACAAAGTGGTTGAAGGGTTGCTGGGCGGCACACTTCACTGCCGGTGCCCAGTGACAGGGAAGACCAATCTAGAAATTATCTAATGCCGAAAAATTTCACCGCACTCCATGAAGTACAAATAAACGTGTATTTTATTGCAGTCAATAACCACCAACGTGTTTCAACTCACCAAGGAGTCTTGATCACGGTCCTCCGGAGTGCGGTGAAATTGTTCACCATTATAAAACAACACACACAAGAATAACAAGCATTTACAATGCAATGGGTCTCGCATCTGCTCGAGTTAGAGCTATTAGCGTTATAAACTCCTAACCCAACTTTTCTTGCCACATAAATTGATAATTTAAAGTTAAACTCTTTCACATAAGAGAGCCGATTCACAGCGCCATGGCCACCATGAGCATCATGTGAAGAGTTACACAAAAGGAAAAGAAGTTCGCTCGCAGTTAAACGTAACAGCAAAAGTGCAATTAGCCATGTACCAGGGGCCAAGGCGGTAGCAAAACCTCCCCAAGGAGGGACAAAGGTAAATCATTTTCCAATGCCATCAAAGGAGTGGTAGTGATGGGCGTGAGGTGGGCGTTGTTAGAAGCCCAGATACACACCAACAAGTCAGAAAAGCAGCACATGGACGCTGCAATGCTTGTCCTGAAAAAAATATATATATCTATCTATATATATATATCTATATAGATATATATATATATATATCTATATAGATATATATATCTATATAGATATATATATGTGTATACATATATACACATATATATGAGACTCATGTCACAAATCTTTTTCTTTTTATACATGTGTGCTTGCCCTCGGCAAAGCACACATGTATAAAAAAAAAAATGGCCCCATTGATGGTCACCCTAAGGGCTGACCACCAACAATTTGTTTTTTTTTGTTTTTTTTTACCCTGGGGGGGCGATCGGCCTCCCCAGGCAAAACTACGTTTTTTTTTTTTCCCCTGGGGTCGGCCCGTGTTCCAAGGGCCGACCCCGCCATTTTATTTTTATTTTTTTTATTTCTTTTTTTTTGTGGGGGGCGCGATCGCCCCCCAAAACAGTATAAATAATTAAAATATTGCCGGGGGGGGGGTGGCCCTTTTACGAGGGGGCCGACCCCCCCAAAGAAGATCCCTGGTGCCTAGTGGCGTTTCCTGGCCGTGGATCGCAGCCGCGCTGCGATCCACGGCCAGGAAACGGTGCCAGGGAGGCATCGATGGAAAGGGGAGAGCCTCCCCTTTCCATCGATGCCTCCCTGGCATCTGGGGAGGCCGTTTTGGCCTTTTTTTCCCCACCGGAGAAGGAAAGAACGCTTACCTCCGTCTCTCCTTCTCCGGTGGGGAAAAAATGTGACGTCAGCGCGCCTCGTGGCGCGCTGACGTCATAAGGGGGCGGGAGGGGGGTGGGATGGAGACGCGGAAGCTCTTCCGCGTCTCCTACGGTAAAAAAAAAAAAAAAAAAAAATCCTCCGGTGCATTGCACCGGAGGATTTTTAACCCCCTCCCTGGTGTCGGCCACTGGTCGTGACCCGCACCAGGGAGGGAGTGTGGGCGTCGGCCAGTGGCCGACGCCCGCATTTAACGGGTTAAGCATCCTTGCACAATATTGGTGAACTTTGCTGATTTCCATGTAAAGGAGTACATTCTGTCCAGGACCATAGAAAAGAGAAGCTTCTCAACTATGGAAACTCCCCATTTCCCGATCTTTTTGGATATGTCCGCATCCGTAGCAAGGCGATGAAAAGAATTTGTCAACAGTCAAAGCTCAAATTTCTGGTGAAAAAACAATTTGATCTTTTCTCCACTATTGGTGAAGTGCAACAGCTTCTCCAGATATTATCAAATTAAGGCTGGGCTCTACGACAGACTTGAGCTGTTTCAGGACATATTGTTCCATCTGCTGTAGCCTTCTTTGATGAGTGGGGTGTTTTCCAGTGGGTGGGGGTGGACCTTCCCTTATCAGGGTGTGAGTGCAGTGGAGTAGAGTGGGGTGCAGTGTAGAGCAGAAGGGCACAGGGTTTTTAGGACTGGTGCGGTGTGTGTGGAAGGGGCAGTTATAGGGAAAAGAAAAGAAAAGATTGAGCTCTATCAAAGTAGTTGTATTGAAAGGAGGGCGAGAAGGGCTGATGACAGCAGATCATTGTTATTTGGTAATGGGAAATTTAAGGATTATCTCCGGTAATGCAAATGTTATCCTTAACAAGCACAAATATGAGGGACTCATATGATGGCTAATGTCACTCTCTCCAGAAGTAATTTTTATACAAGGAACTCATCTGCAGATTAATGCTCCTAAAATTTGTATTCCCAAGAGGTATTCTCATGCATATTTCGCTTCAGGTGGGGTGGCAGCAAGGGGTGCAGTGATTTGTCTAGGCAATGGCATTGACTAGAAGGTAAGAGAAGTGATTAGGGATCCTCGTGGCAGAGGGTTGAATCGGTCCATGGCTCCCTCCTCAATTTAGTGAATTACTATGGTCCTATTAGCAACAAGGTTGAATCTCTATTAGCCATTTATACTATCACCATGGAGGCAGAGGGCCCGTTGATCTTGGGAGTGGATTTTAATTTTATTCAGGATCTATCTTTAGATACATCCAGTAGGCTAAAAACAGCTGAAACCCAAGTGTAAGAAACTGATTTCTGCACTAAAAACAGACTTCAGTCTTTTAGACCATTGGCGGGTTGAGCATCCTTGTATAGCACAGTTTAGATGCTTTTTGCCATTCCAGTCCCATAAGAGAGCAGGGTCCGAGGCTTGGTCAAATGCTTTTTCGGATCATTTGGTGGTCTGAATCTCGAAAGAATTAACTACTCCCTCAAGAACAGGGTCTAGGTGGCAGCTTGATAGGGCTTTATTAACCAATCAGAAATGGCTTGAAGATATGCAGACATTCACATCTGAGTTTTTTGTAATTAACAGAAATACAGCCTTGTTTTTTTCTGTCTGGGAACCTTTTAAGGCCGCGGCAAGTGGGTGTATCATTGTCCATAAAGCCAATCAAAACAAAGAGCACATTAGGCAAATAAAGGAGCTACAGTCAGAGGTTGATTCCGCTATGAGTGCTATTAATAATTTGCAGAGTGACTGATACTTTGGGAAGGGTTTTGAGAAGGCGTAACAAAATCTAAAGGATTTTTTATATTATTAAAAGAAATTAATAACTCTAAAGCCTATCAGCAACAATTGTATGAGGCAGGCCAGCAGATCTGGAAATTCTTAGCTTGGTTCACACAGATTAAGCATAACAAATATGCTGTTAGGAAAATCGAAGACCCGGCCACTCAAAGAATGGTATAAAAAAAGGATGAAGTTGCTTCTGTCTTTTTACAAAATGACACACAGCTTTGTGAAACTATATATAAGTTGTCTTCATCACCCATAGCACAGTATTTTATTTTGTTAAGATTGCAGCAACTCCCGACCTCTATGGCTATGGCAGTGATGGGGAAAATAACAGTCTGAGGTTTTTGAAGTTTTTGGTCAAATGCCTAACGCAAAATCGTGTGGTAATGATACCTTCCACTCCAAATTTTACAAGCTGTTTGCGCAAAGCAATTGGTCCCCTTTCTAATTAATTGTTTAATTTTATATAGGAAGGTAGGGTAGTTCACCCTTCCTTTAAGGAATCCACTATAGTTAGCTTTGTGAAAAAAGGTAAATTGCCATCAAATGTCAATTCCTATACACCCACTAGCCTGCTCAATGCGGACTTTAAGCTCGTGACTAAATTAATGGGGTACACGTATATCCCTATGGGCTAAGAGCTGATTCATAAAGACCAGAAAGTGTTTGTTTCCATTCGCCTTATGGAAGCAAATACAAGCTTTTTGATTCATGCAATAGATTTCTTCTTGTCTAACCAAACATCTGCAGCAGCAATTATGGTTGACGCTGAGAGGGTGTTCGACCTGGTTGAGAGGGACACATTATTCCTTTGCTTAGCGACATTTAGCTTCCCCTTGGAATTTGTCACTATGCTGAAGAGCTTGTACCAGGGGGCGCAGGCCAAGGTAGTAGTGAATTTGGTGTTGAGGGTAAGGTGTCTATCAACAGGGGCCCAATCAGGGATAACACCTGTTCCCAGTACTTTTTGCTCTTTTTACTGAACAGTTAGCGGTTAAACTTCGTAGTACACCAAGGATAGGAGCACCGGTGGAGGGGGATGTCTAAATTATAGTTCTTTGCAGGCGATAGGATTTTATATCTTAAGCCCGAGCAAGCTAATGTACAAGGGGGTTTTCAACCTGTTAAAGGGAATACACAGACATTGGGGGGGTACAAGGGCAATCAGAGAAAGACGGAAATGTTGCATTTTAATGCACCAGTTGAATAACTACCTGTTTTTCTACAAGGTCAGGCCAGGGCTCAAAGCTTAATCAGGAGAAGCTCGCAGGGCTTTGTGGGGGCGGGGCAGAGCATGGTAGAGTGCGAGGGGGCAAATTAATTAAAAAACAATTTGATAAATCACTTATCTGCTTCGCCGCTGTTGACCCCGTGCTGCACCACTCCTCTCCTGCACTACAGGCACAGGTTCCCAGCCTTCCCTGCTGCCAATCTGAACGTAGTTATTATCGTTTTGGTGTAAAGGTTTTGCAGCTACTGCTACTGGTAGGGGAGGGAGGTGAAGCTCCTCCGCCATAGCAGAGGAGACATGCCTGGTATTTAGACGTATATGTTACTGGTAATCTTTCTTAGTTATTTCAGTTAAACTACATGCTGTGCAGAGGAGAGCACAATAATTACTTGATAGATGGTCTTTCCTCTCCTTGACATTTATTGGGAGGGTAGCATTAGTTAAGATGTCAATATTATTTATACTTCTGTTTTTGTTTTCCAATGTTCCTATCAAAATTAATAGTAGTTAGTTTCAGGAACCCAATTCCCTTTTTAGAAGTTCTGTTTAGAATAAGAAGGCCCCAAGGGCTCAATTAGCCGTCTTGCAGCTCGAGAAGGCACAGAGAGGCTCGGCACTTCTGCATATGCAGACGTATTAACAAGCATCACTTCTTGATCTAGTAGGAAGAGTACTTGAAGGCGAAGGAGCATTAGATGATTACATTTAAGGAAAATAGTGCAGGAATCCACAATTAGTTTACCAGCTTTCATTAAAAAAATTGCTAAATTGCCAAAGAAAACAAGAAATAAGACAGTTCTGCAGTTGGTGTATAGGATAACAGCCTTATACAAATATTACCAGATCCCAGCTGTTAAAATGGGGTATTTGGCTGGCAGTTAGGTTGTCCAAGCAAGGACCCTCACTCTAGTCAGAGTAAGTCACACACAATCCAAATTATCCTGCGCCCACCCTCTAGTAGCTTGAGACTGAGCAGTTAGGCTTCAGTTAAAAGGCAATGTGTTAAGTATTTGTGCAAAAATCATGCAATAACACAGTGTAAACACCACAAAAATACACCACACAAGTTTAGAAAAATATAGAATATTTATCTGAATAAAATAAGGTCAAAACAATCAAGATTGAATAAGTACACGTTGAAATATCACTTTAAAGAATGATAAAAAGAGTCTTAAGTTCCTAAAAGCAATAAGTGTCTCTTGCAAGCACAAAGTACCTGGTTTGCGTCTAAATTATTCGCACCGGACCACAGAGGAGGAGATGCGTGGAAAACGGGGAGGTGTGAGTTGGTTTCTCCGGCACACACAGACGATGCGTCAATATTTTTCATGCAGTCAGGGCCTTGCATCGATTTCCGGCGTGCAGATTTGGATCCTCTTCGGGTTGTGGGTTATTCGGACACCCTGAGGACGATGCGGAAAAATCCGGGACGTGTAGGACGAAGTTACAGGAGGTTCATCGATCCAGTGGGCAATGCCAGGAAATTTCTGTAGAACGGCAGGCGCTGCATTGATTCTTCTCGCAGGAAGTTGGGCTGCGTCGCACCAGCTGGGCTATGCGTTGATCTAGCTGGCCGCGCGTCGGCGTTCTGGTTGCAACGCTGGCGCTGCGTCAATCTCCACTCGGGGAGCCGGGCCGCGTTGTTCTGTTTCGGCATGCAGTGATTTTCTCACCACAATGCAGGCTGTGCGTCGTTTCTGACAGGCTGTGGATCGAAATTTCTCCGCACAAGGAGTTCTTTGCAGAGATTAACTCTTTTTGGTCCTGAGATGTTAGAAAACAGGAGGCAAGCTCAATCCAAGCCCTTAGAGACCACTTCTCAGCAGAGCCAGACAGCTGCAAGGCAGCAGAGCAACAGCAGGGCAGCAGACCTTTGCAGAAAAGCAGTCATATATTCTATACATTCCAAAAACTAAGTAATGTCTGGAAGGGGCTATTCTCCACAATAAGTAAAGGAGTAAAAACCACTATGGTCCCCAATGCTAGTCTAGCACTTTTTGAGGTGTCAAAGAGAGCCGGAGAACCAGTAAGGCAGACCAGATTTTTATCTCAATTGCATTAACCACAGCCTTGTCCCATATTCTTCAAAACTAGAGGACTAATCAGATCCCTACATTTCGGAGTTGGTGAGAGAAAATGGTAAAGAGAAAATAATTTGAATAAGTTTATGAAAAGCATGTGGGAGGATATAATAGGTTGGGAGATATCTGGTACCATTCTGAGACCTTGAATGTATTTTCGTGCTGGTCAGTTCCACTTACAAGGCTGTTGCACTTTATTGTAATCTATAATATCATCATGCTTCTTGAAGCATATTGCGATATACAATTTGAACTTTATAGCAGGGTTTCCCTAGCTGCTTCTTCTGAATCATATCTCCCCATTTCTTTCTTTGATTGTTTTTTTTAAATACTAAATTTATATATTATCTGGCTGTTAAGGTTGGTTAAGCACAGGTGGCACCACTGTGGCGGATTTACTCATGGCCCAAGATTGTCCTGAATCATTATATTGCTTTGGGGTGTTCAATTTAAAATCTATGCACTGAATGCTTTTTGGGCGATATACATTTGTCATGTTAGAAACTGTTATTTATGCTGTGGTCCCGCCCTACAGCAAGATTTCAAAATCAGTAACCTGCAATGACATATGTTTTGGTCTTTGATTAATGTTTTTGTCCCATTGGCTGTATGAGCTCAAATAAATACAACATAAAAAAAGGAGTAAGAAGTAATTTCTTTAAGGAAAATGTTGACTAGGTTCAATCGTTGGTCATAGTGTGGATGGCATTCAAAATAGCGGTAAAAGGCTCAATTATATTTCGTACAATGGGTAAACAAGGATGCTTCTCCAAGTAGCCAGAGATGCCAAAGATGTATTAATGACATTGGAACAAAAATATTTTCTTCAAGGAAATCAAGTTGCTTGCAAGGCAAATTCTCCCACTAATGTGCAAAACTAGCTCATACTGAAACAAACATTGTTTTGCTAAGAGTCCAGATAATAGCCCTTATTATAACCCTTGCGGTGGGTGATAAAGTGGCAGTAATAGTCAACAGGCTGGAGGTAAGTACCGCCAAATTATGACCATGGCGGTGACAACTCCCATAGACAGCCATTGTACCACACCAACCGCCAGGGTGGAAACAACAGCCAGGCGGGAGACAAAGTACCACCCACCATATTATGACACTGCAATCCGCCACCTTTTCTGGGGCGGTACCAACGCCAACAAAAGCCTGGTGGAAACAGAGCTCAGAAGTGAAAGGACTCCCCATTGGAGACACAGGGAAGAACCACGCCACCATGGAACCAGAACTGCAAGTTTTCCCGATGATATTCTACATCGTGCTTCACCTATAACACCAACGCACACAAAGACGACGAAGGTGAGTACAGCCGCCTAGCACACAAGGGAGGGAGGGAGGAAAACGAGAGTGACACACACACACAAAACACACCCGACACACACACACCCCATACACACAACCAGTTGCACACGTAAACCAATCGCACACTGCACACGTAAACCATTCGCACAAGACACACAGAATAATACACGGACCATAATGCTGGAGTAACGACAATGTATTAGCATAGGAAAATCCACCCCACGAACCAAATATATACAAATGTCCATAAAGGGCCAATGCCCAGTCCAAAGTCATGAGAGCACACAAGGCCACAGGGCTCATTTCAAGGCCCAACATATTCCCTGACACAGAGAACACTGCAGTGGCATCATTTTCCAAGTGGGAAGGCACCTCAGGTGGGTGAGGGGGGGCACCTCAGCCGAATACGGGAACGTTCCCACTGGTTCTGGATGGGTCAACATGCCCATTGCTTTGACCTGGGGAGTGCAAGGCCACAGTCTCTTAAGTGGTTGACTTGCCCACTGGTTCTGGAGGGGGCAACATGCCCATTGCTTTGTCCCGGGGAGTGCAAGGCCACAGTCTCTCAAGTGGTGACTTGCCCACTGGTTCTGGAGGGGGCAGCCCGCACAGTAGCCCCTGGAGGGTGGACCGCATGGCGTCCGCTGATGGTGATGGCTGCACTGTGGTGGTGGTTGGAGGAGTCTCCTGGGCAGTCCCTGCACTCACTGATGGCTGCACATTCACATCTGGCGGAGGGGGGCCGTGACAGCTGGTGGTGGAGGCAGTGTTAACCTGAAAGCTTCCACTGGCATAGAGTGCCTTGTATTCTCTTGTCCATGGGTTGGCGATCCCTGACCCTTCCTGGCAGGGGTGGGTGGGCTCTTCCCCTCTCTGCCTGGTGGTTCAGTCTCCTTCCACTTCTTCACAGCTGGTGCAGGCTTCTTCCCCTTCTTCACAGCTGGTGCAGGCTCCTTCCCCTTCTTCAAAGTTGGAGCAGGCTCCTTCCCCTTCTTCACAACTGGTGCAGGCCCCTTACCATTTTTCACAGCTGGTGCAGGACTCTTTCCTTTCTTCCCTCGTGGTGCTGGCTCCTTCCCCTTCAGTGCTGTAGGTCTTGTATCCTTACCACCACGAGTAGGTGGTGCTACCACTGTCCCCACGGACTGGTTGGCTGATCTGCTGGGCTATGTCCTAGGTATCCTGCCCATACGTGCAGGATGGGGGGTGTAGGGAAGAAGTCAATTTGGGAAAGGAAAAGCTTTTTAGGGACATTGGGGCGGAAGGAGGGAGGAGCAATGGGAGTGGAGGATGAGGGAGTGGTTGTTGGAGGTGAATATCTGTTGGATTTGGGTGCAGGTGTATGGCCTGTATGCTGATGTGAGGTGGATGGCTGTTGGATGTCTGAGTGCTTGCGTTTGTGTCCTTTGGGAGAGGGGACAGACACAGTGGGAGAGGACACAGGGGACGCATGCATGGCTGTTGTGGAGGTGTCTGCCCGTGAGGTGTGTGTTATGCTTGGTGTGGTGATGCTGATAGTGGATGTAGATGTAGTGCATGCAGGTGTGAGTGTTGACGTGACTGGGAGGGAGGTGGAGGAGGAGGGGGAGACAGTGGAGGCTGTGGATGTTGTCATGTCTGTAACGGTCTGGTGTTTGTGTGAGTGCCTGTGTGATGAAGTGTGGTGCTTTTGTTTGCCTGTGCCACTCTTGTGTGTTGCCTTGTGTGCATGCTCATCTGTATGTGTGCTTCAGATGGGTTGGGGAGAATGGGACTGGGAAGTGGAAGTTGGAGGGGGATGGTAGAAACAGGGACAATGGCTGCCATCAGAGAAGAGGCTGAATCGATCTCTGTTGGTCCACCAATCCACCATGAATGCCCTCCAGGAATGCATTGCATTGCTGCAGCTGGGATGCCAGCCCCGGGATGGCATTCAAAATGGTTGACTCCCCTACAGAGATGGATCTCAGGAGGTCAATAGCCTCCTCACTCAGGGCAGCAGGGCTCACTGGGGCAGGGCCTGAGGTGCCTGAAGCGAAGGAAATGCCCACCATCCTGGGTGAGTGGGCACGGGCAACTCGCTGAGGGGCTACTGGGATGGTGGTGCTGGTACGGGGGTGGCGGCTGTAGCTGGGGTGGTCACAGAGGTGTCTGCCACCACCAGGGAGCTCCCATCGGAGGAGGTATCAGGGTCTGTGTTGTCCCCTCCAGTCTCCACCGTGGTGCTCCCTTTGCCCTCAATCCCACTTGTTCCCTCAGCGTTGGTGGACTCTGCCTCCAGGGTCATGTGGGATGCAGCTCCCTCTGTCACTGGTGCCCCTGCTCCTCCGCCAGATGATGCTAATGCACACAAGGACAGGATGACAAAACAAGAAAGGAGGGAGAGAGACAAAGGATAAACTGGGTCAATGACTGCACCAATACCACCGTTGGTGTACACAGCACCCTCACACACAGGGAACAGGCCTACGCACCATGCATTGCACTACCAGTGAAATGGCTAGTCACCAAGGCATGGGGAGGAGCAGACACTGCCAACTCTATCACACCTGGGACCTATGCAGCCCTGCCTAGAAGTGACTACTAACAAGCTAGGTTTCCTGTATTTGCCATGCAACCATTACCCTTCAGAGGACCCACGCTGCAATGTCTGGCCTGGCCTTAGGGGCACCCACTAACACACAACTACCAACGGGATACCACCCCATCATCCATAAATTTTAATGATACTCACTGTACTCAACCCCTTGTGGCTGCTGTGATTCCCTCAAGCGCCCATCCAGCTCAGGGTAGGCCACTGCCAGTATGCGCTCCATCAGCGGGGTCAGGGTCCGACGGGCACCCCTTCCTCGTTTGGAGGCCACCCCCAGCTGGGCCTCCGTGGACTTCCATGCCCAGCATCTCAGGTCCTCCCACCGTTTCCAACAGTGGGTGCTCCCCCTGCCATAGACCCTCAGGGTCCGCACCTCCTTGGCGATGGCACACCGTATTCCCTTCTTTTGATGGACGCTGACCTGTAGAAGCAATAAAGACAGGAAAACACCATATACTAACAGTCTAGGCTGTCACACACATGGCCCAACGCACGACAGGTACACCACCAACAGATAATCACCCCCTTACACAATGCCTTCACACACATCCCCATGCATCCATGCCACATGCATCATGCTCACAGTGTACTCACCTGTTGGTCTGGAGACCCATACAGCAGTTTGTACCGGGTTGGGACCCCATCCACCAGTCACTCCAACTCCTCCTAAGTGAAGGCTGGGGCCCTTTTCCTGGTCACAAGGCCTATGGTAGGTTCCAGACACTGGTGACAGCAGCACATGCAGTTTAGATTTTCTCCTGTGGAAGGTCAGGAAACAAGTGAGGAATGATTGAGAAAATGGCGGTCATGTCCACGGCGGTGTAGACCGTCACTGCGGGCGTACGTCCCCATTGGCCACTGTACCCCATAGGGCCCAATATTATCCAAAGAGGAATTGCACAGCGGTTCATGACTGCCTACCATCACGACTCACAACATCTGCGGAATTACCCCACTTCCACCTGTCGCTCCACACAGGACAGGCGGTCACCATTTCAGGGGGGATGAACAGGCCTATCAATAATTGCTACGTCACAGGATAAATAGGCACATACTTTGAAAATTATACTGTCCCAATACATGATTGCATGATGTGCACTGCTGTTGTGGTAAAGTTGTTCAAACTGTGACAGCCCACTCACTCTAGATACCTACCGCTGAGGATGAATAAGAGATGGAGACATACCCCCGTGTACAGACCCCTGGTGGACTTAGCTACACTGGAGGACAGGCACATAATCCTCACCTATAGACTTGACAGGACCACAATCACAGAGCTGTGTGCCAAGTTGGAGCCTGACCTGATCTCAGCTATCCGTCTTCCGACTGGGATCCCCCCTCTTGTGCAGGTTCTATCAGTGCTCCATTTCCTGCCAACAGGTTCTTTCCAAGTGGCAGTGGGCTGGGCAGCATGAATGTTACAGTCAATGTTCTCAAACGTGCTGGCGGGAGTCTTGTCTACCCTGGTAAAACACATGTGCAGCTACATTGCTTTCCCCCAGGTTGAAGATTTGACCACACTGAAGGCCGGAGTCTATGCAATGGGATATATCCCCCATATTATTGGTGCGATTGACAGAACACATATTGCATTTGTTCCTCCCGACAGAATTAACAGGTGTACAGGAATCCTAAGAGTTTCCACTCCATGAAGGGGCAGATGGTGTGCCTGGCAGACCAGTACATCTCCCACGTCAGTGCTAAGTATCCTGGGCCAGTGCATAATGCCTTTGTTCTGAGGAAGAGCAGAATCCCAAATGTGATGGGCCAACTACAGAGGCACAGAGTGTGGCTTATAGGTGAGCCCAGTGTATGTTGGTGTATGCCTCTGCTGTTAACCAAATAGGATAGTGTGTGGCTAAATGTTGTCCCTCAATACTTGCAGGAGACTCTGGCTACCCAAACCTATCGTGGCAGCTGGCCCCTGTGAGGAATGCCAGGACAAGGGCTGAAGAACGTTATAATGAGGCACATGGGTGAACCAGAAGAATTATTGAGAGGACCTTCGGCCTCCTGAAGGCCAGGTTCAGGTGCCTCTATCTGACAGGTGGATCCCTGTGCTACTCACTGAGAAGGTCTGCCAGATAGTAGTGGCATGCTGCATGTTGCACAAACTGGCCCTCAGATGCCATGTACCTTTTCTGCAGGAGGAGGTGACTGGAGATGTCCCCGTGGCAGCAGTGGACCTGAGGACAGTGAGGATGAGGAAGCAGAGGATGAGGATGTGGACAACAGAACATTAGTGATCCGTCAGTACTTCCAATGACACACAGGTGAGACAGTGCAACTTCACATTTCTATGACTATTGTTGTATTCTGTGTGGCAGTAGCATGCTGGCATTACCCACTTGTTACCTCTACTTACTGTCACCTATGGATTATCATTTTACAGAGGTTTGTGATATGACAACAATGTCCAGATGTGATCACTACAGCCAGTAACAGGTCATTCATTCTATGCTCTCACTATGTACAGTTCATTTGCAATGGATGTAGCTGTTTCAATCAATACAAATTTGCTATACATGAAATACTAGTAGTCGAGTTCTATCCAAGGGTGTTTATTGTTGTGCTAAGAAATTGAGGGGAAAGTGCTATGAAATGTGGTGACGATGGAGGAAAGTCCAGGGTATTGTTCCAGTCTGTTTGTGGCACAGGTGCAGTGTCCAAGGGGCTATAGGAAGGAGAGCAATGGCAGTTCAAGGTGGACAAAGTGACTGAGTGGGACAGAAGGAGAAACAATCAGGAGAGTCTCATATCCTTGCAATGGTCTTGGCAAATGTCTCTGGCTTCTGTCTGGTTCACAGGGAACGTTTGCGGGTTAGTTCACCTTCTGCAGGGGAGGAATGCTGGTGGCCTGTGGGTCCTGTGGCAGGGCCTCCTGGCAACTAGCGTCAGGGGAAGTGGAGGGCTATTCAGTTGACTGGCTAGTGGTAGGGGCCCACTGGTGTGCTGTTGCCTCCCTCATGATGTTGGCCATGTCTGCCAGCACCACTGCTATGGAGATCAGGGTGTTGTTAATGGCATGCAAGTCCTCACTGATCCCCTGATACTGTCTCTCCTGCAGCTGCCTGTTCTCATGCACATTATCTAGGATCTGGCCCATTGTCTCCTGGGAATGTTGGTAGGTTCCCAGGCTCTTCCAGAGTCAGTTCCCTGCTCCTGTCCTCCCCCTGGCACACAACAGCCCTCACAGTGTCCCTCTTGGCCTGTGCCTTTGTCCCCTGAACAGTGTGCCCACTGCAACTGACCCCAGGACCCTGATTGTCTTGAGGGAGAAGTGTGACCTGGGATCCCTGTAGAGGTGGGCACACTCCTGATTAACGTATCCTGGAGACAGAGGTGTGGGTACGCTGGGTAGGCGCTGTGGTGTTGGTTCCTGATGGTGGAGGCTCTGTGGTGGCCTGTGAGTGGACTTGGGTGATGGCTGTCCAGGGGTCCCTGATGGGCCAGGTATGTCCTCCAGATCCTGAAGTCCAGAGTTACTGTCATCACTGGGGGCCTCTCCTGTTGGGGGACTGGATAGTGGTGGCACCTCCTTTCCGCTGACATTGGCTAGGTTACCTGTGGGGATGTAAATGATGTATTATGCTTCAAGTTTAGGACATTTGTACTTCCCTAACTTCCCCTCTATGGTTGGTGTGTCTAGTTGTCTCTGTGCTCTTCTTCTCCATCTCCTGGTGGCAATTGTTGGTCGTAAGGGGTTGTGGGTAATGTGGGAATGTGTGTTTTATAGTGGTGTGGGTGTGGTGTGTGTATGAGTGTCAAGTGTGTTTTTTTCATATTGGCCAATGTAGTCTTGTTTTGTATATGGGTGTCCATTCTGAGCGCGGCGGTAGGTACCGCCAATGGTTTACCACTGTTGAATGTCCACCGTGGTGATTCGTCAGTCATTATGTGATGGGCATAGTTTTGTTGGCATAACGGTATGTGTTTTGGGACTGCCACTTTAGCACTGACCTTTGGTCTGGCAGATTTGTGTATGTGGCTGTATTCTGTCAGACTGGTGTGTGTGTGTGTCATATTGTGGTGAACAGATATCCGCCACCGCAGCGGTATGATGGCAGCCCTCTGCAGGATTTACCGCCAGTGTCATAATGAGGGCCAATGTGTGTAGAGGGTCAGTAGTACCAACACACAAATAAAATCAAGAAACCACTCCATTAAGCTCCCAAACAAACAAACACTTTTTATGACAAGCATTGGAAAAGCCAATATGTGTGGAGTTGGCTACCTGCCTTTTGTTTTTGCTGATGCTCGTTTTGTTTTCTCATGCCTTTTTGTAAAACTTTATTGCTGGTGTACAAAGAAAATAGATAGTCGACCTATGAATTGGTCCAGACATTCTGGAGGGACTTAATTTTTACAAATCAAAGAGCTAGTTAGTCTGGAGCTCAGGTTAGATCCCGTACTCTACCCCTGGGAGACAAGGGTGAAGGATCTGAATATCCATTCCTCATCTTTTGAGCATGAAAAGCCTTTCTCCCTAATATGTTGAACCTTAGCATGGCGTGAACTATTCCATGGTGTATATTGACAAGAGCTTGATTCACCACATATATATTGAAGGGAATGTTTATGAGCACCACCATTGGGCTCTTACATGCAGGGAAACAAAAGTCTCCTCTCTCCCCAGGCCGAAGCAAACATATGTTTCCCTGCTTGTGTTTCTGCGGGCAGGGAAACTATTGTGTCCTGGGGATGGCCTCCCCAGGACACAGTCCATGAGCAGACACCAGGCAATGGGGTCACCTCTACCAAAAGAGCCTCAGGGAAGGTGGCCCCTCCTTCTAAAGTTAAATTTGGCACTGGGGGATTGGGTCCCTGCTGCCTTTTATGGCTCAGACAGGGGGGCTGCGCAGATCCCTCCACTTTTTTGTGCAATTCGGCCTCAGGAATGGAGCCAATGTGGACTTTTAAGGTTTGGGGAGGGGAGCTGCATGCCCCTCCCCTTAATTAATGTAGTGGGGTTGGGTCCCAGGGACCCAAAACGGGCTTGAAAAAAGGCTGAGCACTCCCTCCCCTTAATTAAGGTATCTGGCCAAAATGGGCTTGGGGAGGGCAGCCCACTCACAACACCCTCCCTAATTATTTTAGTTAAAAATTCATTTTTTTTGCTGCAATTCTGTGTGAGTTTTGCAAAATATTGCAAAACCTGAAATTTTATTTTTTATTTTTGGGAATGAGGGCGTTCCTAGAAGGACATAGAGCCTAGGGGGGCAGAGTGTCTCTACCCTGCCTACTCTTATTATTATTTTTTATAAATTGCAGTACAGGTGACTCAAGTTTAGTAATGGCTGCCAGCAACATTTTTCTTCATGTTGCTGGCAGCCAATCAGTGACTTGCTCCTGCGAGAGGAAGTTTGCGTCAGGGTAAAAAAAAAAAAGGTCCCTGGGTCAATCAGAAGGCTCTATTTTTTAAATTGGTTTCAAGGGATTCTTGCGAGTGTCCCTCAAACCCAACCATCCGGATAAATAGTTATCACCAAAACTACTGAATAGATTTACACCAATAAAAGCATGCTTTCTCGACCAAGATCTAGCTTCTTTTCAAATTTAGTATATTTCTGTTCAGCAGTATTTCTGGCAGTGCTTCTTAAAAAAGTATATGAAAAATGCGCTGGGATTTTGCATTTTTGGACCCCCGATTTGCTCAGCTCTCTTCATTAATGGAGCACCTAGAAACTTTCCTTGAACAAAATAGGCAAAAAAGCTAAGCCTTTTGAAAAGTTTAGTGTAGGTTCATCAAATGCCATTAAAGTTAATAGCAAAATAAAATGGATATACATATATATATATATATATATATATACACTCACTGAAAAAAACAAAGGTTACAGGGACGTTATCATTAGGTTCTGAATTTACTCGCAGAAAACCATAGAAATTCAGCAGTTATAACTGTGGTTAACTCAAGTAACTATAACTCGTGCCTTAAAGTAACTATAACTCACGCCACTGTCATGCACACGTTTCTCATCAATAACTTTATTGCAAATGTGGTAGTGATAATATCAATTATGCCATAGAAGGTGTCAGTGATGTAATATGTGGAGTAATTAGTTGTGCATGGGGAAGGTGTGAGTTATAGTTCCCTGAAGGCTCGAATTATAGTTACTTGAGTTAATTATAATTGCTGAATTTCTATGGTTTTCTGCAAGTAAATTTAGACCCTAACTATAACGTCCCTTTAACCTTTGTTTTTTCAGTGAATTTATATGGTTTTATTAACGTAATTTTAATTACTATACGTTACTCCAACCACGCACAATCTTTGGCCATGTTCAGCGGGGTTGGCTGCAGGGTTTGTGTCTCTGGGAGTGAGAATAGGTGTGAGAGGATGTCCCTGGGTGTGACAGTGTCTTAGTGTGAAAATGGGTGTGAGACGGTCCATGTGGGTGTGAGAGTGTATGTTTGGATGTTTTTCTGGGTGTGACAGTAGATGTGCGAGGGAGTCTCTGGGAGTTAGAGTGTCTCCGTGAGTGGGTGTGTGAGTGTCTGTGTGGGTCTTTGAGTGCATGTAGGAGTGTCTTTGTGGGTCTTTGATGCATGTGTGAGAGTCTGAGTGGGTTTGTGAATGGGTGCGTGAGAGTCTAAATGGGCCTGTGAGTGGGTGCTTAAGTCTCTGGGTGAGTCTGTGAGTGGGTGCATGTGTGTCTGAGTGCATCTGTGAGTGGGTGTGTGAGTGTCTGTGTGTAACTGGGGTTTGCTTACTGGTGCTGCCGAATATTAGTAAGATGTTTGGCCATTTATCCAGTTCATTTGTATTGTACCCTCAAGGATGCCATGGTGTGTTAATTGGCTACTTGTATCAAATGCATTTTGTTCATCCTTATATAACTTAAAGCTTCACTAATGTTGCCCTAAGGTTACTGGGGTCTAGCAGTATGGTGAATAAGTATCTGTGTATAGTACACCAGAGTCGTGCACCCCTGGTGTACTTGTATGATGGTTAATTATGTGTCAATCTATGTCTAGTACAATTCCATCATCCTTGTGTAGTATCAAATTATATTGCCTCCTTTGTATGATGACACACTTTACCCAAAAGAGGCAGCTAGTAACCATACCGGAGTACAGCATGATAAGCACTATATCCAAGGCATGCCAGTATCCATATGGAAGGCAGTGGCTATAAGGAGACATGTTGTCATACTGATCTTACGAGCCAGTTATATACCCAAGTTATAAACTTATAGTCTCACTGGGGTTTGCTTGGGGGTGCTGCAAAATAGTAGTAGGATGTTTTGCAGTCTATGCCTAGTAAATTTGCGGCGTGCCCTCATGGTGCCAGGGTGTATTGTTTAGGTATGTGCAAATCTGTCTCAAATGCATTTAGTTCATCCTTGTAAAACCCACAATCTGATTGTAACCTAAGGGTACTATGGTCTAGTACATTGGTTCCCAACCTTTTAGCTCCTGAGGACCCCACTGTATCACTACTGGAAGCTGGGGAACCACAAGCAATTTGTACAATTTAAATTTCAAAAATGAAAACAGTAATTCGCAAAACATGCACAGACAAGTACACTCCAAACAAATACTCAAATTACTAAAGGTATAAATATTTTAGATTAAAAAAATATGCAAAAATCAAAACATTTAATGGGAAGTGCTGGCGCTGCATCTCGGCAACTAACTTTTCAATGTTTGGTTTTACCTAGGAGAGCTAAAACCACAGGTCAGATTCTACATTTCCCAAGCAATTTCTGTTTCTATTTTGTAGGTACATAAGATCTGAGAAGAACAAGTTACTTACCTTCATTAAGAATTTATCTGGTAGAGACATATTCTAGTTGTGGATTCTTTACCTTAGAATTTCCCCCAGGTGTCAGTCTGAAGGTGGGAGACGACTTTCTGGGTCATCAAGGTAGGGGAAGACTGAAACCTCTAACTTTCACAGAAGAGCTGCAACCACTGCCATCACTTTCGTGAACACCCAAGGGGCACTGGTAAGGCTCAAGGGGAGCACAGTAAAGTGAAAGTGCTTGTGACTTACCACGAATCACAGGTAGTGTCTCTGGGCAGGCAAGGCGGAGATATGGAAATTAGCGTCCTGCAAGTCCAGCGCTACCAGCCAGTCTCATGCGTCCAAGGCAGACAGGACCTGAGCCAGAGTGAGCATTTTGAACTTCTTCTTGAGAAACAGATTGAGGCCCAAAGCTCTAGGTTAGGACGTAAGCCCTATCTAAGACCGCAAGTAGCGGACATAGCATCCACAACCTACTTCTGGTGCAGGGACCCTATCTATGGCTCCCTTGGCCAGGAGAGCCATGACTTCCTTGTTGAGAAGTGCCAGATGATCCTCCGGTAGGCGGGCGTAGGATGGAGGCATGGCTGGAGGGGCTGTCTCGAAGAGGAGGGAGTAGCCCCTTCGGACAATCTGCAAAACCCACCTGTTCATAGTGATGGATTCCCAGTGATGGCGTATCCTGCTGCCAACTGGTCTGAGATGGGGGGACAGACTAGGAAGGCTTGGAGGCTGCAGCAGGGGAAGGAGTGGACTGGGCATACCTCTGATTCCCTGTCCCACGAGCCCGTTGAATTCCACGTCCCCAGCCACGCAGGGGCTGAGTAGCATGGGTGGCACAGTGGCTGCGAAAGGGATGTGAGAAGGAGCCCCTTCCGTGGCCATCAAAGGGGCGAAAGGTGTACTGTTGGGGACAAGGGGCAGTCAAAAGGCCGAGGGACCGAGCCGTAGCCCGGGAACCTCTTAAGCGCGAGTCCACCTTGTCATCGAAGAGGCTGGTGCCATCAAAGGGCATGTCCATAAGGGTCTGTTGGACATCCCCAAAGAAACAGAGTTGGTCGCGTCTAGCCCACATTGAATAGTGTACTTTGTTGTGTCTCTCCCATCAGCAACAGCTTGGGAGACGATAGCCCTGGCCTCCTCCGGGATCTGCGGTAAGACTTGCGCGACCGTGTCCCACAAGGAGTGGGTATAAAGGCCCAATAGGCATGCTTTTTTTTTTTACTGACCGCAGCGCCAGACTGGAGGAAGAAAACCTCTTCTTCCCAAGTTGGTCATTCTCTTTGATTCCCTATCTGGCGGAGTGGATGAGTATGCACCAGATGATGAGAATGCCTGGATAACAAGTCTCTCAGGAGTGGGGTTTATGGGACAGGAATTTAGGGTCATTCAGAGCGGGCCGATGGCATCGAGTGATTGTCCTTTTCAGAGGAGCTCCTGTGCTGGATCTAGACCAAGTACCCAGAAGGACATTAGTGAGGGCTTAATTGAAACGGAGAAGATGCTCTGAAGCGCAAGCCCCAGGCTGAAGCACCTCCATCAGGAGATTAGTCCTGACTGCTACAGTGGGCAGTTCATAGCCAAGGACCTGAGTTGCCCTACTGATCACCATTGAATATGAGGCTCCCTCCACTGTAGCCACAGTAGGAGGAGAAAGGATGCCAGTGTCTAGAGAAGTTTACAGAACACTGGCCCAGTCCATGTTAGGGTCATCCAGCTGGTATTCATAAGAGTCCAGCAACCCCTCCAATCCTTCCTCATATTCGTACCCATAGGAAAAAGGGTCAAAATCCGACGTGGGGTAAGCAGGCCCCATTGAAGTCCAAAGCAGCGTCAGCCAACACTGTTCCGGCTCATCTGGGATCAGGATTGGGTGGATGTCGCTCATGGGCACAACCGACATTGGGAACGTCGATGACCTAGCCGGTGCTAGGGAAGATCACGATGGTACGACTAGCATCGGCACAGATCCGGTAGTGAATCCGGGGGGGAGGCTCTTGGAGGCCGTGGCTGAAGCCACCGGCACGGAACCTGAAGGGCCCCTATCTGAACACCCAGGCCCCAAAAGGCAACGCAGGGAGGTCAGACTGCCCAAAAATTAGATGCAGGGCGTCATAAAACTCGTAATTGGGCAGGGCTCCTGAGCTCCTGGAAACTAAGGGAGGCACAGAGCGGACCCAGAAGAAGGCTCTGCAGATGGAGGCCTGGAGGGTCGATGCTTCTCCCGTGTCACATCAGCCGACTGACGGGGAGTGTCGAAAAATGCCTAGCCTTTTTCAACTTCTTCTTACCGAAAAAAAACAGAGATTTGGAGATGATGAGTGGTGGTGACTCTGCAAGTGGCTTTGAGACCTTCCTCTCGAGTGAGAACAAGAGTGATGCAGAGTCGAGCGCCAGGCCACCATGAGCTATAAGGACCGCTCCCTCAAAGCCTTCAGGTGCATGGCCTTGCACACGGAGCATGATTTTTGGGTCATGGTCGCGCTCCAAACACCACAAACAGACCCGGTGAGGATCTGTCACCGACATCATGGGGTGACAGTCCACGCGTGGTTTGAACCCGGTCTTTGAGGACATCCTTGACACACCAAAATGCCACCAAAAACGACAACAAAAGTGTTGAACTTGGTCAAAAGCGACCAATGTAGCTCTCTCCAGATCAGCGCGAGGAGCGGAAAGAAAATAACTGACATCACTGCGCCAAGACGGCGTCAAAGTGCAACCACAACATCATCACAGCAACCATGACGCCAATGTTGGAGGCAGAGTCGACCGACACCACCTGACGACGCGCAAGGGTACTCCTCGAAAAACAATCTCCAGATTCAGCATGACGCCTGGGAGAAATATTAAGGTAAGGAATCTGCAACTAGAGGTCTCTATCAGATAGCTGTTTCACATAAATTCATAGCTCATTGTGCTAGATTATGATTGTAACTATGCACATATAATGCTGTTCTTTGCATAATACACATTCTTTGCAGCAGGCATATTAACCACCTGCACTACCGTAGATGAGTAAAAACCAGACAAAACTCCCATCTCTCTCCAGCAGGTACATTAATCTCCAGAATTATCTTGAAGCTTTTATTTTTGCCCGAAAGCTGCTGGATGTACAAGGAACTTTTCAGTGCTTTTAAAACTGCTGCAAAAAGGAAGTCATAAATATAAAAAAATGCACCTATTTCTATTGAGAGACCTTAGCTGGAGAAGGGCCTTCCTGCCAGCCCAGGTCTGGGGAACCCTTGGGAACCGCTGGTCTAGTAGTCTGGTATACCACCATCTGTGCCTAGTACACCCATGTCATGCACTCCTGGTGTGCAGCTGTGATGGTTGAATCTATATCTAGTACAATTACATTATCCTTTATTGTACCAAATTAAATCACCCTATTTTGTATGACGATATGCATGCCTGTGTGCCACCCATTAGTCATAAGTACAGATTGTAAACACTCTAATTGCTCATTAGTAAGTTTTTGGCAAAGCTGCAGTTGATCAGAAGGGAGTTTACTGAATGCTTTAAGTTTTATAGTATAGATACCATCAAGATAATTTCAGCAAGGGGACGCTTGCTGATTGCCGCACCTGAGGGACTCCAAGTCCCAGGGAGAGCTCTGCCTGGAGGTGCCAATGCGAGGCAGAAACACCCCCTTCCAGCCATAGAAAGTGCAATGCGAACTCCCGCTAAGCAGGACAGGCGTGGGTCGCGTCTGAGCAAAGCCATAATTTCTATGACAAAAAGAAGCCCTTAATTTTGTTAATCCTTAAAGTACTATAAGTAAGTGGATTAGGTTTTCCAGCTCGGATTCTACCCAGATGGCTTCAGGTGTGCTACAGTTCTGTCTTAAATACAGAATGTTAGCGCTCTAGTTGCTCTTTAGAACACTGTGGGAAGCTGCAGCAGAACACTGGGGAGCTAAATGAACAGGCTGCTGCTGCTGGAAGTGCATGTGTTACTCAGAATATCAGACGTAGTCCTCACATGACTCAGGAAGATATTGTGAATTTCTGGAGGATGTGCTCTCATTTCAGCTTCAGGAGAACCTTCCATAACCTTTTTTTCCTTCAAAGATGGTTAATTTATTCTAAGCACAGGGTCAGATTTTCCACAAGGTTAATTCACCTTAGAACACACAACAGTTCCTAAAATGAGTATTGTAGCACCAACAAATGATTCATATTTTGACGAAAATCTGTTATCACCCTTATAGGGGCTCTTTCTTGTGACCCCCAAAACCTGGCATTCACTAGAACATATTTAAATGGGGACAATGTTCTCAAGTCCTGTAATTGCTGCCATAACATGTTGTCCATGTACTGGTCAGGCAATCAAGGGGTGGCTCCTTTGCCACCCCCCCTAACTCCCAACATGCTTCCTGCAGTCAGAGTGTGCTCAACTTGCCACATTAAATATATTTGTATTTATTTTCAGGACATAAGGACCATGTCCTTTTGTCCTTTAACAGCTGCCACACTGAATTGTTCAGGTTTTGACCAACTAATCTGGATTGATGAGTGCCCTTTAAAGAAACTAATCAGAACAAGTCCAGACACCAACAGTCTAGATATCAGTATCATTTTAACTCCTTCATGACCACTCTGAGCACTTCTTTAAAAATGAAGTTCTTGAAAACAACTGTACAGATTCATCCAAATAATAAAAAGCACACTTTCTGAGTGCAGTTCCTACTTTCTGTCAAATTTTGTATAAATCGGTTCAGCCAATTTTTCTATATCGCTTCCCAAAATTTTCTAATGCAGTTAACATGGGAAATCAATGTCTTGAGTCTACCCCTTTTTCTTGGCACCTAATAGACAGATCGATACAAACCTTCCCAGGAAGGAGATAAGGTGGATGAGCTTTTGATATGCTTTCTGAAGATTCATCAAACGGCATCAAAGTTAATACTAGTGAAACTCTGACCTAACTCTGGCTATATCTCTATATATCTCTGGATAGATAGATTTAAAAAAAAAAATCAAAAGGTTAACATCAGACTTCAAAAGTATTTCATGATTAAAATAAGACCAAATAAAACAATTTGAGGAGTCACTTGCTGTACTAACAGTGAACAACTCAGCACATTACTCGTGAGAAGCCACTGGGGGTTTCCTCCCAAAATACCAGTTCAATCTAGAAGATAGAAATTAGGAGAACCATTGAATAAAGTGGATGTTCCTACATTTACTGATAAGGACTCATCAATACCAGGCCTGGCACTAGTAAAACAATATACATGCTTTTAAATGTTAAATGAGGCAAGAGTTCAACACTTGGTCACACAGAGGAGGCTGTTCCAAATGGGAAACAGCAGTAAAATCATTAGTCTAGTTTAGCACACAAGAGGAAGAAGACTGCTGGACCTGTATGGTCGTCACTTGGGTGGGGACATATTTAGAAAACAACGAGCTAGCAAGGCTTTTCTCACCTACCTTGCTCTTTTTATTCTTCAAACATAGATGAAGATACAACAGACCACAAAAGATCTTCAGCAGCGTTGACAATTATAAGGTGTTCTGAGTTAGAAAGGGAACATTTAGAACAGAAACAATAGTAGAAGCCACTGACAATTGGCTGGATTTTTTAAGAGACTTTCAGGTAAAGCAGCTGAGCATATTTTCACATTGTTTCTGCTGATGAAGAGTCTTCACTGTCACACGACCAGAATATGGTTGCAGTTATTAATTCACGAAGAAGAGAAGCCCAAAACGGATTTTGCCTACTATAGACGTTTCACCCAACAGAATGGGCATACCCTGATTGGTTTTAGGCCACTATTTATATCCTAGATTTGGTTGCTTTATGTGGCACCACTAACCAGCCAACCAACCAGGTAAATGGGGTTCTATCAGGAGAGAGGAGTCACGAGACAGCTGTTCTCTGCTGCTGCTTCCGTGTTGCCTTTGCTGCGGAGTACATAGCCTTTCCTGTAGACTGGAGGGGGATCCATCTTGCGGAGAAAGATATTTGCTCCAGGAAGATGAACAATTTCTATACATTGCTGAGCCAGAGTTTTTTTATTGACAGCATGCTCAGAGAATTCAGAAGATATTCTAGAATTTGTATTAAATGGTCCACATCAGTATGATTCCCCTTATCTAAATTGAGCCTCCTGCCTCGACTCAGGTGCCTGTGTTAAAAAAAACACACTTGAAAGAGACGGAGGAGGATGAGAGAAATTGTTGTTCCCTACATGACTGCCTTTAAGCAGTCACAAAAAGGTGTGCAGTTCTGTGGATACTATTTGATTAATGTCTTGATCAGTGTACTAAGTCAGGTCATCAGAACAATCCTTTTCAGGATCTAGAGACACTCACCCATCAAGGTGGCATGGTCATGGGATATCTATGGTCCCGGAGTTCTAATACTTGTTCAGTATGTTTCTTTCCCGTGATGCCCTAAGTGGGACATTTGATTCTCAGTGCTTACAAATAAATATTTGCTTAGTCATTTCAAGATGAGCCACATCTGGCATGTTACGTTTAAAAGGATTATTAAACTTTTCAAAGCCTGGGCAGTAAGTGGGAAGATGTTGCCACACTCCAGGAGTCTATGCCCATAGTAAAAAAGATTAAGGCAAGTTCTATTATAAATTATAGATATTCCAATCAAATGAATGCTATTCCTCACATCAACAAGCATGTGCAAGCAATTCCAGCAAGAGGAAAGGGTAGCTCAGAATAGATTCATCTTGCAATAATTCCACATTCTGCTTCAAGGATCCACAGCCAACCAGATGTTCAGATCAACTGCAACAATAGGAGGTCAGACCCACACAGGGATCAGATACTCATAAGCAAGAGTTTATGCGTCCTGGATGGAGATAGTAGTGATGAGAGACTGCAGAAGCAACATAATGTGGATGTGCTGGACACAAATGATTTGGCCCATTTGCAGACAGCAGGACCGCAAAGGAATTGTTCCAGCATGATATCTGGGGCAAGGCACAGGCCCAGAAGTAGAAGCAGGAACACTGTTGTCTCCAGGAAGAGCAGTTTGCTAGCAGTGTGAAAAGTGGATCCAAGTCACTGGACCAAGACATTTGACAGCTGTGTTTGTGATAAGCAAGGTCTAATAGGGTCAATGGCTGCTAGGCTGCAGTGCTGTCTTCCTTTGGGGTACATGGATATAAGTCTACTGCCAGGGTGGAGAGGATGACAGGCCTTGGTGGGAAGTTCAGGTACAGTTGCTTGCACCTTAGAATGGAAACTGTACATCTATTGTATAAGGTTTCGGCAAAATTATGGGAATGCACCATCATTTAATTGTATATTTTAATTAGCAGTAGAACCCGGAGTATTTGTTGGGAGCATCATGAGTCACCACATGATTATTTTGTGCGGGCTCAATTTTGTCTCCTAACATGTAATTGCTCTGAGGAACTAGAATGCTAATGATAGGGTATCATCCCATTTTGACAATATTTCTTTTTTATCTTGTTCTTAAAGGTACCATTGCTCGTTTCTACTTTGCCTGCAGACTGTGGGTGATAGGTACAATGAAAATGCTCATATATGCCTAGGCTCTTGCAAACAGCCTGCACTACTGCTGATACAAAGTGTGTTCCACCGGTCATAGTTGTATCAGTTTGGTATCTCAAACTGAGGGATGAAGTCTCTGAGTAATTGTTTAGCTACTGTAATTGCATTTGCACCAGGGTATGTTTCGACCTATCCTGAAGTCATGCACACAGTAATTAAGACGTATAAATAATTTGCACATTTGGGCATATGCATAAAGTCCATCTGGATATACACACAGGGGCTCCAAATAGAAGGAAGAGCAGCTGGGGATGGGGGGGGGGGGGGTAATCCCTTTAACAACATAGTGTGACAGGTAGATTTCAGAGGACTTGCAATGAGTCTGGGAGACAACCTGACAATGTTGAGGAGTAGAAATTTCAGTTTGACCGCCACGTCCAGTGCTGTCTCTGCATACACTACTTTAGGATCTATTTTACATTGCTGTATGATCCAGAATTATTTTTCAATTTCAGCTTCTGCAATTAAGACACGTCTTTTAATATTGATGCATGAAATAAAAATGTTTTCTTAACATACATAGCAACATCAGCAGTCTTAAACAGTACAGCAATTTTAGTTGCTGAGTTGGCAAGGGCATTGCCCATTGAAACATCATCTAGAGGATGCTAGTGTGCAGCACACTTCACCTATGCAACCTTCTCTTATTGCAGAGTGTTCAAAAGATTTTAGACATTTGCCCAATTTTAATAGGAGTTTCGGCTGAAGTTAAGAAATCCCTTTGCATTCATATCAGACTAAATTTGTGCATCACTGCAAACATGTACTTTGAACCTGTGTCTATGGTAGGAACCAATCACTTCTTCAGCTAGAAACCTGATTCGGGTGAGAACAGTAAGCACCGAAACTTGAGCAAATTTCACAGTTAGTAGGTGACAAATCTTCCAAATTTGGGGTACACAATACATACATTATAACAGCAACAAATATACCCTCATCAATGCTGAGCCAAGGTACTTCAACAAAATATGCTAATTTACAGTCAATAATTGGCACATCAGTCACATACATTTCGGGTTTCGTAACATGGGCAGTAACAAGGATGCAATTGTAGGGCTCCCCATTCGCAATAGTGGGCATTAAAGAATTCGGGTTCTAAGCAGTATAATGGACCAGGATACTATGAAAAGCAGATAACAATAGTATTTTGTATCAAGACAGTCAGGCTGTGTTGGGTTTTTGTAGTGAGGAGGAGTGCAACCACATAATAGGGCACAGCCACAGTTAATGGGGAACCCCACACAATATTTTCAGATGCTTCAACAAGATTTACAGCAGCTGCCATAAACTAAATATGGAGGAAGCCCAGGCATGACTGTCTACAGAATTGAAGCGTTATATGATATGGGCTTTTTTTGATTCACATAATTTTGTTCTTCAAGTGCTAATCCATTACATTTATGACACTACACAATAAAAGTTTTGGCATTATCAGGGAAGTAAAGCAGCAACACAGAGCGAAGCTTGTTTAATTTTCAAAAAAAGCATTTTCAGCTTCACTAGACCATTGAAACAGTCTTTTGGACATAATCTTGTGAAGGCTTTGACATCTTGGCATAGCCCAGAATCTCCTGTCTAGAATGTGCAGCCATTCTCAGAAAGGTACCTACCTTTGAAACAGTTACAGAATGAGGAAACTTATAGATGGCTTCAACACATTCAAAGGTCAGGTGGCACTTGCCAGCAGAGATTTCATGACCAAAGTTTCTAACATAGGTAAGGCAAACCTGTAATTTCTCTTTAGAAGTATTGTGACCTTTGTTAGCCAATTTGATGAGAAGATAAACTAAGTCCTTGAAAAGATTGAGGGAGACTCTGTAAATCCTTGAGGAAGGCTGGTCCAAGAAGCTGAGACACTTGCAATCGGAATGACCTCCTGGACCTCTCAGCCACGTTCGACACCGTCTGCCACCACACCCTACGCTCACACCTCAGCAATGCTGGAATCAGCGAGAGAGCCCTGAACTGGTTCACCTCCTTTCTCACCAGCAGAACCCAGAGAGTTGGCCTCCCCCCATTCCGCTCGGAGGCCTCCGAAATCATCTGTGGCGTACCCCAGGGTTCGTCCCTCAGCCCGACCCTCTTCAACATCTACATGGCCCTGATCACTAACATTGCCGATCCCACAACCTCAACATCATCTCATACGCTGATGACACCCATCTGATCCTCCCTCTCACCAAGGACTCCACCAAGACCTACTTCCATGAAGGAATGGAGGCTATCGCCGAATGGATGAAGAGCAGCTACCTCAATTCCGACAAGATGGAAGTCCTCATCTTCAGCTCCACCCCCTCCGTATGGGATGACTCCTGGTGGCGTGCCACTCTTGGAACCGCTCCGACTCCCACCGACCACGTCCGCAACCTAGGATTCATCTTGAACTCCCTCACTATCCATGACCCAGCAAGTCAACGCCACCTCCTCCTCCTGCTTCAACACCCTCCGCATGCTCCGAAAGATCTACAAATGGATACCCACCGCAAGCAGAATAACAGTCACCCAAGCCCTCGTAAGCAGCAAGCTGGACTACGGCAATGACCTCTACGCAGGAACCACGTCCAAACTCCAGAAGAGGCTGCAACGCATCCAGAATGCTGCTGCACGCTTCATCCTGGACATTCCCCGCCAGTGCCACATCACAGACCACCTGAAAACCCTGCACTGGCTCCCAGTCAACAAGAAAATCACAGTCAAGCTCCTCACCCACGCTCACAAAGCACTGCACAACACCGGACCAGAATACCTCAACAGACGACTCTCCATCTACACCCCGGCCCGGCATCTCTGCTCCGCCGACCTCGCCCTCACAACCGTCCCACGTGTCCACAGAACTACAACTGGCAGTAGATCATTCTCGCACCTCGCAGCCAAAACGTGGAACACTCTTCCCACCCACCTGCGCCAGACCAAAGACCTCCTTACATTCAGGAAACTGCTCAAGACCTGGCTGTTTGAGCAGTAGCAGCACCTCCCCCTGCCTTCTCCCCCCTCCCCTCCTCAGCACCTTGAGACCCTCACAGATGAGTAGTGCGCTTTACAAATCCCTGATTGATTGATTGATTGATTGAATGAGAAGAGATGATGATGTTCCTCATGTATGGGATGAAAAGGAAATGCTGGGAACCATTGGGTGTTTGTGAGGATACAAGAAAGGATGGTGGCAGGGTTGGAGACCACAGGGGGGCTTCTGATAACTAAATAATGTATGTCCCTAAGGTCCTACATGACCTTATACACACTGGCATTTCCTGACTTGTTCAACCGGAGATTCTGTGTATTACATCTACTGAGATTAGGTTCTAAAATCTCTTGCATAATCAAATTGGCTTTACAAGGTAGATTTCTTCCTCAACTTTTCTGAGGGTTGACATTCACCTTTAGGGGTTCTATCAAGGCGATAAACCTCACATGAGTGGCCCCTTTGAACCACAATGTGGATGGTACCTGTGTAAGCAGTTTAGTTAAACCAGGGACATAAGAACCTTACCCACTTCACTTTGCAACGTAAGATCTCACATAATAGATCTTGCACCTGTAAAGGGTAGGACATACAGTGCAATTGAGCTTGCTTAGTTTGCTCCTGCCTATTAAATTTGTTGGAGAGGCCATGTTAAGCAAAAATAAATGCCTATCACTAATGGGTTTCACAGGAATGGATATCAAATAAGTAATGTAATAGGGAACATGTAAGCTGGAAATACCGGCTGCTTCTATGGAGATTTAAAAGAGAGGTAAAGAGGGGAATTCAGAGATTTTTAGAGTTGAGTGACTAGCACCCATTACAATAAGGCAAGCAGGATATTTAACATCAATGACACAATTCATATAAGGGCCCTTCTGATGTACTGGGTTTAGAGGATATATAAACCAACTGCAACTTCTCTGGCTAGCCTAACATTCACGGTAAAGGTTTTAGGCAACTTGAAGGAAACCAGATTGTTTGGGAAGCCGGTGCATTAAGCACAGTCCTGGGAAACTATTGTTTGCAATTCCCCAACTGGCCACAAGCAGAACAAGAACATCCCTCTGCTGGAGCCTCCCACCCTACTTGAGCCATTTCTGTTGTGTAGGCTTTGCATGAATAATTATTGAACTTTGAACACATCCTTAACTCTAATCACATGACAGAAACTTGTTACTCTCAACAAAAACATATCTAATGAGCACAAAGGAAGATCTTCTCCTACAAGAACCACAAGACATCCGTGAGAAGAAGATATAATTTGTGAATACTATAGAGTGCTCATTTTCCCAAAATCCAACTTCTGGTTGCCAGTACTGGAAACGAGGTACCTCTTTCCAGAAATATGCAAATATACTACTCTAACTAAAATGGTTTGATGCACAGCAAACATATTTGAAGCTAAAAGATACTTTAAGTAAAAAAAAAAGAAAAAATCCTATTTGATTTTATATACATGTATATATATATTGATATGTATATATGTGCCCTTATACACACACACACACACACATATATATATATAAAATTACATTAACCTGTCCCAAAATCACACTGCGCCATGAGAAAATATATTGTACTTGTAACTATATATAGTGCTTACTACCCCAGACAATGTAATAAGTGAGGTCATAAGCAGTGCATGCTGGGGACACAAGTTATAGTTAGCACTGCATGGCGCTTTTAAAAATGCATTTTAAGGCATTTTGTAAAATTGCACATGGTTACCATCAACTTAGAGTTGATGGTAATAGCATTTCCTAAATGCCCATTTCACATTTAGGAAATGCTTGATACATCCGCTTATGAAATCGCAAATAGGTAATCCCTATTTGGAATTTCATATTTAAGGAGTTGCAAATTGTAATTCCCTATTTAGAGTTACAATTCTAGGAAATTGCAAAAAAACTGATTCCCTAAAATGGGACTGCCAATCCCTTTCATACAGACTATTCGCAAAAGGTGAAATTTTGAAATTCGCACTGTTTGCGAATGCAAAATACTTTGATACATCTGGCTCTTGATCTGTTTTCCTGCCTTCAACACTATGGGCAGCGAAACAGATCAAAAGTCTGCTCCCAGCTGGTGGGAGCATTTTTAAAGCTCCTGCTGGCTTGGAGTACACTTTGTTTTTGCTCCCTTACAGCAGGAGTTTTGAAAATGCTCCCACCAAGCGAGAGCAAACACAGGTTTCCGAAACCGCTATGTCCGGGTGTAGGCTACCCGGGACATAGCTAGGGAGCCGGCCCCGGCAAATGGGGTCCCCAGGGCAATTAATTGATCAAGGAGGGGGATGGCGCAGCTCTCCTTCCTTTTGAATAGTTTAGTTGCCCAGGGGGATTGAGTCTTTGTGGCATTTAAAAGCCCTTCCAAAGTAGCCATGTAACAAACTGACAGCCATAGGGTGGCCCTCCCCCCAACCTTTTGCCTACCTCCTCCATTATTCTGACCTTGTTTTTGCTGGTATTAGAACTCTGTGCAATTTAACACTGCTAACCAGTGCAAAAGTGCTTGTGCTGTCTCCCCTAAACATGGTAATATTGTCGTATCCCCAACTGTCATATTTAATTTACCTTTAAGCTACTAGTAAAGTGGTACTATGTGTACCCATGACCTCTAAATGAAATGCTACTAGTGGGCCTGCAGCACTACCACACACTTAAGTAGCTGCTTAAACATGTCCGAGACCTGCCATTGCAGAGTCTAATAATACAGTTTTACAGTGCCATGTCCACATGGCAAAATAACCCTTTTGCCACGGCCAAATCTTCCCTTTTTAGACATACACGTCACCCCTAAGGTAGGCCCTGGACAATCCAGAGGGCAGTATGCAATGTATTTAAAAGGTAGGACAGTGTCGGTTTTACATGTCCTGGTAGTGAAAAACTCCCAAAGTAATTTTTTGGGGGGATAACCATCTTTTACTGGGTATTTGAACAACAATGTAAGGTACAGAAAGACATGCCCCAAATTCTCTTAGACCTTCTATTACAAAGGAACAAGTAAACAGATCCACAACAATCCCCAAGTAAGTACTAATTGCAGTCACACAAGTCCCAGCCATCTATTCCATATCTTATGTTACTTGATAGACTGTTCACTCCCATTTCACCAGTCCACTCCCCTCTTCCACATTTGTGCCAATGAAGGAGTCCTAGAGGACCACAGTCTAGCACTGTCTCTCTTTGCAATCAGTAGTGCCCTGCCCACCATTGTTCGGATTGCTCGGGATTTTCCGACCCCCTCCCTCACCCCCAGCAGGGCCATCTTGGGGGAGGAGGCCAGTGAAATGTCTAACAGTATGAAGAGTTCATTTAGGATGTGTGCCCTGTACTATTGGATCAAAGGGCAGGACCACACCACATGAAAGAAGTCCGCTGGTGAGGTTGCACACCGGTTACAGAAAGGGTCCAGTTTGATCCCAGCTCGGAAAAGCCTAGCTGGGGTCAGTTAGGCACAGTGTAAGTAGTATGCCTGCACCAAGCGCAGCCTAGTCGAGATTGTAAGGACTTGTGGCGCCATCAATGCGTCCTGGCACTCATCGTCCTCCAGGGGACCAATTCAGGATTCCCAGTGAGCCCGTAGGGGCTGGAGGGATGGTGAGGTATTTAACACAAGTGTGCAGTAGATTCGAGAAATTCCCCCAGCTCCCAGGGTCCCCATCATCACCTTATCCTCAAGTGGGCTAAATTCGGGTAGGAGGGTGCCATCGCTGATATGGGTTCTCAATGCTTGCCGGAGCTGCAGGAATTTATGGAACTGTATCTGGGCCAGAGCATGTGTTTCTTGAAGTTGCTGGAAGGACTTCATGTGTGAGATTTGCCAGATATCCCCTTTTGCTGTTATGCCTATGATATCCCACTTCGAGAACCCTTCTAAGTTGGCAACCCCTCATAGCCATTGTCCGCACCATAGGGGAGTAAGTTGTGTGATTTGGCCCCACCACTCCGTCAGTTTCTGGGTGGTCCACCATCCATGCAAGACCTGGCTAGTGATTTTGGGGATGGTCGTAGGGATGGAGCTTCCATATAACATATTCATAAAGCTTGGAAACCCCATTGTGGATAGCTCAAGATGATAGGTTAGGTCATCCCACCCCCCCAGTTAGTCATTCATTAATGATGAGCAGGTGGGCAGCTAAATAGTACCAGTATAGGTTGGACATGGCTAAGCCTCCCTCAGAGACATCGCGTTGGCATGTGTCCCATGATAAACACCGCCGGCCCTCTTGCCACACAATGGAGCGAGCCATGGTATCCATCTGTCGGAACCATTGGCGAGGGAGCCAGAGGAGGATGTTTTGGAGAATATAGAGGAATCAGGGTAGAATGAGCATTTTGTAGAGGGCAATGTGACCCATCACATTGAGCGGCAGTGTCCGCCAGTGCCTCAACTCCGCCTTCACTTTCCGGGTAAGGGGGGGGGGTGAGGTTAAGGGCCAATGTTAAGTTCGGTTCGGGCAGCACTTTTAACCCTAAGTACTTAAAGCTTAAGCGACGGATGAGGATGGTCTTCTGACAATCAATTTGATCACGGGACCCCGGGAACGGGACCAGGAGGGACTTCCCAAAGTTCAACTGAAGTCATTGGGGTCCGCTCAATTCCGGCTGTGACAAATAGAGCAGTACATCGTCTGCATATAGCGCGATGTGGTCCTCACCCCACCCATTGTCATCCCTCTATGAAAGGGTCTCTACGGATCATCTGTGCAGTGGCTCTATGGTGAGGGTAAAGAGGAGAGGGGGCAGAGGACAGCCCTGCCTAGTGCCCCTCCCAATGTGGAACACCTCAGAAAGCCTCCTGTTCACCGAGAAACTGGCAGATGGCACCCAGTACAAGAGGCGGACCATGTGTCGAAAGGGGCCTTGCAAACCCACCCCACAAAAGACACCATTTGGTAACCCCAATCCACAGTATCAAACGCCTTCTCGAAATCAATAAGGAGGGCCAGTGGAGAGCAGAGCTCGTACCTGTGCACCAAGGCCACGTGCAGCCTCCGTAAACAGTGTCTAGTGCTGCGGGTGGGGATAAAGCTGCTTTGGTCAGGATGGATCAAGTGTTGTATGACTGTGTTTAGGCGGGAGGCCAGTATGTGGGCAAAGAGCTTAATTTTGCTATTTATAATATATATTGGTCAATGTAGAGAGGGGTTGGAACTTGGGCAGCACCACTATCGTAGCCTGGTCCAAGTTGGGAGGGAAGGCCCCTCTCTCCAACTCCTCTGTATACAGGCCATGCGGAAGCGGCAGCAAAATGTCTCGGAATTTTGTATAATATTCTGCTGGGTACCTGTCCAGTCCCCGGGTCTTCCTGAGTCTCAAGCTTGTCATAGCCTCTACAGTTATGGGATCGTCCAGTCCCCGGCTGACCAAAGCCAGAAGGGTCAGCATGTCTACCTCATTTAACAGCGGCATTTGCTGCTCCACTGTGGGTCTGGGCACTGCCGTGTAGAGGGCAGCATAGTACTGGGCAATCCTGTTTGCTATGTCCTACGGGCCGTACAGAGAGACCCCCGGTCATCCAATATTTCCAGGATCACGCGCCCCATCCGTGGTCTAGTCGCCAGCCAGTAGAGAAGGGGCGAGGATCAGGTCAATACGGGCCTGGGTGTGGTGCGCTGTTGAGGTATGATTGTACTGCCACTGGTGAGGGTGCCAAGTCCGCCACGCATTGCAAAGACTGGTACTGGTCCTCCACCTGGCAAGGGACAAGGAGCGTCTCTTGCGCCCATCAGATATGGGGCCTGTAGTGTCTAGGGACGGGTCCAGGACCCCATTCATATCCCACCAAGAAAAGTGGGGCCCACAGGAATTTAAGCCAGTAGTGCGGTAATGGTGTGAAAAAATGTATCTAGGTCTGTCAGGGGGGCATATACACTGAGTAGGTGAATGTTGTGGCCATCTACCTTGCCCACCAGTGCCACAAACCTCCCCAAAGCGGGTGCTCCTCCGTGGCCCATTGCCAGGCCGCCTTCGGGGTCTCAAAGAAATAATTTCTACTGGTATGCAGCACTTTGAGTCGGGCCGGGAACAAGAGCATATATTTCCGTTTCAGCGTCCTTGGTTTCTGCTTGACCTGTTCAGAGGAGCGTCTTTTATATTGGACCTCCCGAGAGTAGTCCGGAAATATCAAAATCATTGCATTTTGGCATTGGATTTCCGTTTGAGATCTAGCATCACAAAGGATGGCATCCCTGTCTCTGTAGTTGAGGAAGCGAGCAATGATAGCCGGCGGCAGAACTTGGCGGAGAGGGCCCAGCGCCCCAGGGCTCTACAGTGGAGCGGGGTCCAACAGCAAGCGCCACAATGCCACCTCAACTCCAGACAAGGCCAGGGACACCATCCCGACCCATCCTGGCACCTCCCAACAGGCCGCACAGGCTCCAACCGTAGCCCGGGTCCAGTGCAACTCAGGGCCTCACCATCTCTGCCCCGTCACTGGACCAGCAAGGACTCCAGGGCACCGTCATGGCTCAGTCTACCAGTCGCGGGCAGGGGTGGCCCGCGCAACGCGGCCTCCTCAGCCCCTGCCCCTCTTCTCTGCTGTTGGGACGGGCCCACTGCAGCCACCAGGGCCCACCCCCTTCTAAACAAGGTCCGCAGTTCCTGATCCAGCCTTGGTTCACTCCCCAATCCCACAGGGGGAGATGCGCCTCACTGTAGGCATCCCAGGATTGCGCCGCAGAGTACCCGGCCCAGACGAGGCTGGGGGCGGGCCCCAGCACCAGCACAGCCTTCCCTGCCAGCTGGCAGAAAGGGCCACCGCCACCCCCCCGGCCACTGGGGCACCCCGATCGCATGCCTCCGGGCACCACCACCTCACCAGATCTCTGGGGCCCAGGCTGCCCCGCCTCTTTCAAGCCCCGCAGGCGGCCACCATTTTGCCTGCACCCACCGTCTGGGTCTCATCGCCTCTCCTCACCACAGCTCGATGCCAGCCAGGGAGATGCCCTCTCTCGGCTCACCACCAATCCCGTGTCTGCTCAGGACTGCCTGTCCCAATCTTGCGGGGCCCTGAGCAGCCGGGATGGGGCGGATGACGGAGGGGTCCGGAGCACTCTCAGAGTGCGACCGCCATCTTGACGCCCGAAGTCACGCCCCCTAAGTCGTTTTTACCACTGCAAGGCCTACAGGGGTGTGGAATTTATTAAAATATCTACTTGTCCACGGGACAGGTTGCTTCTCAAATCTACTTGTCCTGTAAAAAGATCTACTTGTCCCTTTGGTGCCATGTAGTGTGGCGCCAAATTATGGCAGCAATCTCATTATGTAAGAGCTCTGATAATAGCCTCTCTGCTTATGCCAGGGCTACTACCATAGTAGGGCTTGAATACTTGCAGTTTCAATCCCTACTGTAGCAATTTCCTTATTTTTCCACCTTTCTGCAGATCTGCATACTGGGGCTGGAGGAAGCAGTAAGTAATAGTTCCAGGGCTGGAATGCCTTTGAGTCTGCAAACCTACTAACCTGCATGTTTTAAAGATCTTCACCAGCTTCTCTCTAATATTTTTCCATAATAAGAAAGGTTGGACATTTACTCCTGACAATGGCAGAATTAGAACTTCTTCCAGGGTTGGGAAGAAAGTGGCTGGAGGGAAAATGAACTTGCAAATGCTCAATAGATTTTCACATGAGCAAATCTACACATGCGTATTTACCCATGCTAAAATACAGTTCACAAATATTTTATAGGGGTACGACATATACCATGGGTGCACTTTTGTGACTTTCTTTAAGAATTTGGGGCCACATGTAGGTAGGTTCAGATTTGCGACCCTCAAATTGCGAGTCGCAAATCCGAATGTTGGATGGTGTCCAAGACACAATCTGTGATTCGCAAGGGCTTCGCAAATGCACACCTCATGAATAATCATGAGGTGGGTCGCAATTTGCAACCCCCTTGCGAATGGCGGCCTCACAGGGATGGTGGCCTTCTGGAGACAGCAGACCACCATGTCTGTGACTGCTTCTCAATAAAGCAGTTCTTTTTTTTTTTTGTAATGCAGCCCGTTTTCCTTAAAGGAAAACGAGATGCATTACAAAAACGAAAAATTAAACGTTTTCGTATCATTTTTTCAGAGCAGGCAGTGGTCCTGCGGACCACTGCCTGCTCTGAAAAAATGTTTACAGTGACATTCACATTGGGGAAGGGGTCCCAGGGGGACCCCTTCCCTTTTGTGAAAGTGTTAGCACCCATTTGAAATGGGTGCAAACTGCGATTGGTTTGCGCCCGCGTTCGCAAAACAATCCTACATTGCACTGCGAGTCGCAATTAGGAAGGGAACACCCCTTCCTAATTGCGAGTCGCAAACCCGTTTTGCGATTCGGTAACCAGGTTACCGAATCGCAAAACTGGGTTTGTGCACCGCAATGTGCTTTTTGCACGTCGCAAACATGCAAAAAGCTACCTACATGTGGGTCTTGGTCCCTAATCAGGTCTGGTGTTAAAGACATTTTGTTTTTATTAAACTTCTATTTCTCTCTCTTTCGGCTGGCTTTACTGTGAGTGATCGCATTCTTCTCTTCCACAAGGAGCATATTGGCACACAAAGTAGTTTTGTTCAGTGTCAGGAACTACAGTGGCAATCAGTGACGTAACGAAACTGGAGGGTGCCCCTTTGCAAAGAACATGGAGGAGCCCCCTCTCCAGACTCACTCAGGGCAGGTGCTGTGCTGAAGGGGCCCCCTGGAGGGCGGCTGCGGGGCCTTTGTTATGCCACTGGTGGCAACGTGTGCTTTTAGAGTTCAAAAACGTTGTTTTTTTTTTTGCCAGTGTTTGTTACAATGTTGAGGGCCTGGTAGCTCCCACAACACTAAAGTGTTACAAAAGCCATGTCAAAACAAGACACGCATTGATGAAACTAAAAGACTAAAATATGTCAGATCAGTTGGCTTTGTCAGTGTTTGTTTATTTTCATGCTTCCCATAATCGTGTTGAAAATGGTTACACTGATTTTCCATTAGAAATATTTTTGGGAAATACTAGCATGCATCAAAACATTTTACTAAATGACACCTCATTTGCATCTAATCAGAGAGCATTCTGGGAGCATTATACTTAGCCTCATAGCCTAAACTTTTCAAACATGTGTATACACGTTTTTTTTATTTGTACTGGAACCAACGTCAGTAGTGAAGTGTGACCTTAAAACATTTATTTACAGCACTCACCCTAATAATGAAGGTTTTCAAATAATGAACCATAAATACAAGTTCGAACAGCATTATCTTTTGGAAACACATTACCTCAACTGTAGGGAGTTCGACTCTCTGTAAACATGCAGCCAAAGGGTTTGTGCTGCAGAGGGTTGGGCCTACCTGTCCCAAGGACAAAGTAAACATAAAAACTTGTTGCCCTTGACCCCAAACAAGATGTCCCGGACGTCGGGCGATAGGAATTCCACATCCCTGGCCTATTTCTCCCATAGGATAACATTGGGATTAACATTTTACATTTTAGAAGTGTAATTCCCAATTGTGAAGGGATAGACTTTTCGAGTTTGGCGTCTCTAGAATCACAATTTAAAATCCAACCTGATGGTTACGTCGGATTTGTTTAAATGGCAATTCTGAAAATGCCACTTTTAAAAAGTTGTCATTTGGTGGCTGCTGCCTGTCTCTGATCACATATCTGGGGTGGGTGACAGCTGGGATTTGTGTATTCCCCCTCAACAGCAGCATACAATAGGAACTTATGTGTGACTTGATGGGCCATCCTGGCAGGATGGGAGAGAGCAGCTGGACCCAGCCTCACTTACACCTGAATAGGCTATATCTTGTCCCCGCACAAAGGGCTACATACCCCCCTGTAGTGAGTCTGGAGCTGGGGCAGGACGGGTGGGACCTCTGTGCTCTGCCCCCAATTTAAAGGCCCAACTGGGTATAAGTACTGGACCTCTGGCACCACTACTTCAGTACACTTCTGGACTTGTGGATACTCTGCTAGGAAGGAGGACTGCTGTGCTGCTAAACGACTGCTACTCTGCTGGACTTTGCTGCGCTGACCTGCTGGCTCGCTGCGCTCTGCCTGGGTGAGAAGCCTGGACATGGACCATTTGACCCCAGATCCCAGAGTGACTCCAAGGGCTATTTGGCTGGCCTCCTGATCTGAAGTCTAAGGGACATAAAATGCTTCTAACCACGCTGCTTCTGCAACTGGACTCTGCCATCTGGGGCCACCCGGGTCCGGAACTCTTGGAATTGGGCCTATGGTGCTTGTTAGTGGAACCAGCACATCTCCTCTGCTGAGTGGCACATCATTGAGCAGATCCAAAGCATCTTCTCCTAAGATCCGCACATCACCGAACAGAACTGACACATTGTTGCTGCTACGTGGATTGGACCCATTATAAAAGTCTTACATCACATAACTGCAGCAACCCACATCTGGGTTTGACCCATCACCTTCAGAAACGAAACGCTGTGTGATTCTTTTTTCCTTGCATAAGATCCTTGCATTGCCGGTCGGCGGCAGCCTCTGCGATGATGCCAAAACTCTGCATTGCAGTTACATCGCTCATCGGAACGAAAGCATGGCTTCGACTTCGCAAAGCACCCTTGACACTTGCCTATGCTTTGCAAGCCCCATCAACAGGATCCTCGTCATCGACACAACATGACCACACGCCGCAGCCTCACTGCATCTCACAACCGACGCATTGCCTCAGATGTGTGACCCATCTTCAATGCAGATCCACGCGCCGCAGCCAGGATTTAAAAGGTACCACGGTACAGTGGGCCTAACTGGGTCCCTGTAGACAGCCCACACTCCATCACAGTCAGCCTACACTTTTGACTTTGTCCCAGTCCAGCATGACCAGAAATCCCTAAGAGAGCTTTGTGCTTCTTGGTGTTATTTTTACTTAAAACTTTGAAATTCAATATCTCCAGTTCTATTTACTCGATGTTTGTTGTTGAGGTTTTATTGTATTTATTACAAGGATTCCTAGGAGACCTAAACTCTGCTAACTTGGAAGTGTTGATTCAGCCTGTCTGTATCCACGGAGATTCTGAATAGAGCAGCAGCTCCCTCCTCCCTTCCCACAGGGGCTGGGGCTTGCTAATTGGCTCTCCGAGTCCCAGGCAACCTGAACCCTCCTCTCACACCTGCCATGGCTCTTTAAGTTTGTGGAGGGAACCTGAAAACAGCCAGCTCCATTTTGTGAGCCCAGCTTTTTCCCTGTGCTCTAATACAGCCCAGTGATCAAGGATTCCTAGGAGACCTAAGTAAGGAGCCCCAGACTTTTCTGGGAAATCTTATTATTTGTTAAAAGTGTTTTCTACTGCTACCAGTGCCTGTTTACTATAGACTCTCTGTGTTCCAGGTAGCTTGGCCTTTTTAAAGTGCTGTTTTTTAGCTGTGACTGTTTGAAATTTCCCTCCTAATTTGTGGCACAAGACTGCATAAAGCCCTGCCTTCTTATTTAAGTAAAAAGGCTATATACACCTCAGTGGCTAACCAGAGTGTGTTTAGGAGAGTGCTTAATCTGTGTCTGTGATTTAAATTGTGTTTAGAAACTATTTGCATCACCTGTTTTTGCCTTGAAAAAGCCAAATTTCTGAGTGTGCGACAAGCAGTATTTCAGTGTTTTTTACAATCTCTCTCTTACCTGAAAAGTAGAGACTGCTAGCTTGGAAGTGTGGATTTAGCCTGTCTGTATCCAAGGAGATTCTGAATAGAGCAGCAGCTCCCTTCCCACAGGAGCTGGGGATTCAGTTAACTTGGCTCTTATATAAGTTTTTATTAGTTGTTGCATATGGTGTTGTGATAGGTTGTTGGGGTTGGTATTTCTATTGGCTTAAGGATTAGGGTTGAGTTTGTGATTGGTACTAGGTTTGAGATTCGTACTGGTTCCTGTTTTTAGGGTTGGGCTTGTGAGTAGGGCTGTGTCTCCCATTGGTTGTGGGATGTAGTGTTACAAATCTGACTGGTTAGGGCTAGGACTAGGTTTCTATTGGACAGTAGGGCTATTTAAGCCTAGGGCTCATGGCGTCTCAGCCCAGTCGTCAAGGCTAAGGGCAGAGAGAACCACTTAGAAAAACTAAACAGAACAAAAGAAAACCAATACACTGGAGAAACACAGTGGAGAACTTAAAAAGATTAAGCAAAAATCAGCGGACCTGGCACAAAACAAACAACTTTCTAGAGAAACTGCAGTTCCACTGACTTTTCGGAATATACAAATCATCAATTAAAAAAGCTAGAAAAAAGGTACTACTCAAACAGAATTATAAAAGCTAAATCTGCAACCATCTGCATTTTATCAAATTCTCAATGAATTTCGAAAACCTAAATGCATGAAAGGAAGTCATCCCACTTACAAGATTTCACAACAAACTGGCAACTCATTACACAACCAAGGCAGACACATTGGACTCCTATTTAAAACAGAAGAAAACCATCAGCACCAAGCCCTTTCCTAAAATCCCCCAAAGAATAAACCAACCCAGCCTCTACAGTCCTTCAAACAATATCACAAGATGAATTTATGGATTTGGTCAAAGCAAGCAGGCCTTCTGGGTGCCCTTCTGACCCTTGTCCACCACACATCGTCAAGAACATTCTTTTATCTACTTCTGCCGCCTCACCTCTAAGAAGAATCATCAATAACTGTTTAACTACAGGAAAGTTTCATGAAGACCTGAAAAAAGGCATACATACGTCTGTTATTAAAGAAAACAAACCTAGACCCACAGGACCCCAGCAACTACAGACCAATCACAAATGGACCTTTCCTGGGCAAACTGATAGAAAGAACAGCATTCACCCAGATGTCACAGTTCATTGTAGACAATTCCTTACTTTCAGACTATCAAACTGGATTCCGCCCAGGAAGAGGCACTGAATTGGCACTCAAAGCAATCTGGGAGGATCTTAAAAACACAGTTGACCACAATGGAGTTGCTGCACTACATCTCTTGGACCTCTCGACCGCCTTTGATATGGTTGACCATGACACCCTAATTCAAAGACTCCACGAAGCCGGAATAGAAGGGACTGTTCTCGACTGGATTACATCTGGATTACATCCTACCTTCAAAACAGAACTAATGTTATCTATGTTCCCCCCTTCTCATCTAAGCCCTACCTCACAAAAGCAGGGGTCCCCCAAGGATCAATCATCTCACCTTTGCTTTTCAACATCTACATGATATCATTACCAGAACTGATCAATGATTTCCAACTCATCTGCTACACTATGCAGATGACACACAAATTCTACTTAAATTGGAATGCACCAAAGACATTGAAAACTCACAAATCTTCAGTTGCCTCAGAGCCATTGATCAGTGGATGACTTGGAGCTATAGCAAACTAAATGCTTCCAAAACGGAAATACTCAGATGTGGTGACTGGAAAACTTATGACCCACTGTGCACCTGGCCTGACAATCTTGGACCACCTCCTCAATTATCCAAGGAAGTTAAAAACCTTGGCATTACCATGGACTCCAAGTTAACAATGAATGCCCAAGTGGACAACTTAACACTAACAAGCTTCATCACCTTGAAGACTCTGCGATGAATCTTTCCCCACCTCAGATTTCCACACAAGGTGCAAGCTACTATCTCTCTTGCACTATCCAAACTGGATTCTGCCAATGGCCTCTACCATGGATCATCTCTATTTATTATGAAAAAACTACAACATATTCAGAACTCCACTGCCAGGCTACTATTACATGTAAAGCCACAAGCCCACATCTCCCCTACCTTGAGAGCACTACACTGGTTACCCGTTGCCCGAAGATCCACCTTCAAGCTGCTTTGTATCACCCACAAATCTATACATGGAACAGGACCACTTTTTATCAGAAACAAAATACCCAAATACATTCAACAAAGAAACGTCCGCTCAAGATTGGCACCCCACCTTAGAACACCACCATACAAGAAAAAGACTATAGGTGGTACATTCCTCTCCATTCAAGCATCCAAACTATGGAATTCATTACCCCCAAATATAAGATCCATGGATAACTCTCTTGTCTTCTGAAGACTACCCAAGAGTTTGCTCTTTCCTTCATAACCACCATATTCAAACAGCAATGGACTACATATGTCTGTGTTGATAAATATTGTAATCTGATTATGTGTACTGTATATTCTAGATATGTATAGTTCATTAGGAAATATGCATCACTTCTATGTTGTAACATTAAATTATACACATACTCTTTATACCGGTTTAACAAATGTATATTTACTCTATATATATATATATATATATATATATATATATATATATATATATATATATATGTGTGTGTGTGTATGTGTGTGCATGCATATATGTGTGTATGCTATTCCATGCTTAACGTGTTCATAGGTCATTGCATAGCTCCTAGATAAGTTGTTCTATTGCATACTTATGAATCCCCGCTCTCGTTTTATATCACACTGATCAAATGTTTTATTATCATAAGCATTTCACTATTAAAAAATTTAGGAAAGATAAATGTTAGAAAAGTACACTTATTAATCGACTCCAAATATTACAAATCTTGAAAGTCTGTGTTTATACAATACTACTTTTCTTCTCTTGTTATTATACCCATTATTATATTCCTTGAACATATATTCCTTTACTATGTATTTACATATCTATGTTTTTTTAGTCTAGTCCTAGTGAAAATTTAATAAAAATAAATCAAATCAATAAAGTTCAAACTATAAATAAGTAAATTAAAGTAAAAAAAAATAATCATGACTAAATATATTAAATAAAAAATACAATAAAAATAATTTAAAAATGTATAGCTATATATATATATAATAGAAGTATATATAAATAAAAACAATATACATTTACTCTCTTGTAAGCTTTACTTTGTCTACCCATTACCCTATGTCATGTCTCTATCAACCTATCCTCCATTCCCACTCTGACTCATTCTAGTACTTTCATCTCCAAAATAACCCTGTCTAAGCTCTTCCCTCCCCTTCCAAATCTAGCTCACCCAAACCTCAGTTTACTGCCATTATCTCCCAAACAATCGTACTAAACTCTCCCTCATTTATCTCACCTTTAACTCATCCAAAACCCCTCCTGCTACTATGATCTCCCTAACCCTTTCCACCAGACTTTTCCCTCAACCATCTCTCCTTTACTCATCCCAAGCCTCATCCTATTACTGTAAACTCACAATTAACACTCCTGGGTTCTCCCCTCCTCTATCCCTGCATTACTCTAGTCAATCCAACTAACAAACTCATGTATCCTCTGCTAACATCAACTCATTATAATACTAAAACTGCACTCATATTTCCCTACACTATTCCACCACTAATTCCTCTTTGGTTCTGGAGTAGCGTGGTACTCCCCGAAAAGCGCTTCAATGCCTCATCAGGGGTAATAAGTGCTATATAAATGCTATTACAATTACAATTAGAATTAAACTCCGATGCATTGTTCTAACTGGGTGTGCAATCTTATTTATGTGGTGTTCTCACTGTTTACTGTTTGAAATGTTACTCACATACTCTACACATTGCCTCTATGTTAAGACTGACTTCTCCGTGCCAAGCTACCAGAGGGTGAGCACAGGTTAATTTATGGTTTGCTTGTGTCTTACCCTAACTACGATTGTGGTTGCTGCTTGACCACTGCTGACACACCAGTCAATCAACAACTCAATTTCTAACACAAATAATAAAATGCATTGACAGAAACCGCTGCAATGGTTGTCCCTGCCAATGCCTTTATAACAACTACCTACTAGGCGGGCAATTCATAATTTGAAGGACTTAGTAGTCACAGCTTGGCGAATGTAAAGTCCTCCACGAGGCCAAGGGTGACTACTTCATCTGCCAAAATTTAAATCGGGCCTCAAATGTAAGCAGATACATGAGTCCATGCACATTGTAGTCATTTTCATGGTCCTGAGAACAGCAAGTATAAAGATGGGATGAGCTTTGAACAGAAAACTAATTGAGCTCCAATTTTGCAATTTATCATCAATATTAGAATTAAACAGTATCAACCCTGTCCATATGGTCTGGCAAAGTGGCCAATTTATAAATTCATATCAGTGCAATTTCAAGGAATCTAATGCTCCTCTAGCATTACATTATGGACAATTTGTAAGAAGAGTTATTAAAGATATAGTACTTGTTAGAAATGAGGTCTCTAGTTGGCAGTTGGTTTGCTCCCTCACTCTAGTCAGGGTAAGGGAGCCACACGGTACAATAACCCCTCCTCACCCCCTTGGTAGCTTCGCACGAGCAGTTAGGCTTACCTCAGAGGTAATATGTAAAGTATTTGTACACATACACACACACACACACACACACACACACAGAAACACAGTGAAAACACCACAAGAGTACTCCACACCAGTTTAGAAAAATATCCACTATTTATTTGAGTAAATCAAGACCAAAATGACAAAACTCCACCATACACAAGTAAAGATATCACTTCTTAAAGGTTTCAATGAGTCTTAATCCATAGCAATCACTTGATGTATATTTTTAGCACAAAATACCTGGGATGTGTCAAAATCAAAGACGTTGCTCACAAGAGATAATGTGTCCATTCTTTCCTTGCAGAAGAGGCGATGTGTCAGTTCCTTACTGACAGAGGAGGTGATATGTTGATTCTTCCCTCACAGGAAAGAAGATGCATTGGTTTCCGGACATGCAGCCTTGGTTCCTTACTGCGCTGTGGGGTCAATGAGAAATTGATGTCCCTGAGGATGATGCGTGGAAATTCCAGAACACTGTGTTGATAGAGCTGTGTGGAAACAGGTGCTGTGTCAATTCTCCAGCCACAAGACAGGCGCTGTGTCGATTCTCCAGCCTTGGGAGAGGCGCTGCATCAATTATTCTGCAAGGGCGCATTGTTGCGTGGATTGTCTCCTTCAGGTCACCAGCTTACACTTCCAAGGGCCCAGGGACTAAAGTTGGCACCACTTGGCAAGTCAGAACTCTCAGCAGAAGAGCCCAGGCACTGACAGATGAAGTTTTTGATGTCCCTGAGACTTCTTAACACAAGGCAAGCTCAGTTCAAGCCCTCTGAAAACAGGATGTAAAAAGCAAAGTCCAGTCCTTTCACTCCCAGGAAGGAAGCAGCAGGCCAGCACAACAAAACAGGCAGAGTGCAGACCCTCCTATAGCATCTAGCGCTTCTTCCTGGCAGAATGTCCGCAGTCCAAAAGCGTTTTAACTTTGTGGAGTGAGAGGTCCAGTACTTATATTCATTTCTGCCTTTGAAGTATACACACTTCAAAGAGTAGTCTTTATAGTGCACAAGACCCTGCCTTTCCCTGCCCTCTCCCCAGACACATTCCAGGGGAGTGGAGACTGCTTTGTATAAGGACAGGCACAGCCCTATTCAAGTGAAAGTGTCATTTCCTCCCAACACTTTAGCTCAGGAAGACCCAGCAGGATATGCAGGGCACACCTCAGCTCCATTTGTGTGACTGTCCAGAGTGAGTTCACAAACAGCCCAACTGTCATCCTGACCCACAAGTGTATTCCAGAGACAGGCAGAGGCACAGAACGGTTAAGTAAGAAAATGCTCACTTTCTAAAAGTGGCATTTTCAAACTTACAATTTAAAAAACAACTTCACCAAATGATGTATCTTTAAAGAATAAGTTCAGAGACCCCAAACTCCAGATCTCTATCTGCTCCAAATGAAATTACACTTAAAAGATATTTCAAGGTAATCTCCATTTTACCCAATGGGAGAGATGGTCCGTGCAATAGTGAAACCCAAATTTAGCAGTATTTTACTATCATGACATGTAAACCACACCAGTGCATGTACTACCTTTTAAATACACTGCACTCTGCCTTGAGCCTACCTTAGGGGTGATTTACATGTAGTAAATGGGAAGACTTAGGCCTGCAAGTGGGTGCAGTTGCCAGGTCGAAATGACAGTTTGAAACTGCCTACATAGACACTGCAGTGGCAGATCAGAGACATATTTACGGTGCTACTCATATGGGTTGAACAATCAGTGCTGCAGGTTCACTTGTAGCATTTGATTTACAGGCCCTGAGCACACATGGTGCACTATACTAGGGGCTTACTAGTAAATCAAATATGCCAATCATGGATAAACCAATCACCAACACAATTTAGACAGAGAGCACTTGCACTTTAGCACTGGTCAGCAGTGGTAAACGGCTTAGAGTCCTGAAGCCAGCAAAAACTAAATGCAGCACACAGTCAAAAAGAAGTCTGGGGACAAACCTGAAAAAAGGGGCATTTCCAACAGTACTCAAGCCAGATATACCAAATGGTCTGCTTACAAAATACTACCTTTGAACATGATGTTATAATCAAAATGTAATAACCAAAAGATATTTCAACTAAAGGCTATCTAATGAGTCACACAATGAAAAAGAAACAAGCTCATATACACATTGTCGAAACCCACCTGTTGCATGACAAAACATTTTAATTCTAAGCGAAATGTGCTGCACTCAAAGAACCAAGTGAAGTTGCTTCTTGAAGACAAGAATTGAGGGTGTCAGCCACTCCTCACCAGAGAATCCCTTCCTCATCTCATGTAACATAATATGTCTGGCAGAGCTGAACTACATGTTAAAAGCAGTCATGAAAACAGCTCTCCAGATATAAAAGCAACAGCAGAAACCCAAAGTAGCTAGTCCCCCAGGTATATCAACAGTTCCTCTTCAATACTGAGATCCTTGTAGGCTTTAGTCTCAAGATTCATAATATATCTAGACTTTTTACGTCTTAACTGTAGGATCAATTGACTCCGCTCACATCAGGATCAATTCTGTCTATTGCATATCTCAGAAAAAATCCTGATTTAAGAAGTTGAACTCTGCAAAATGACTTGCCACATCATAATGAGTATCTGTCTTATCTTTGGCCCTCAAAGGTTTGAGTAGTTTCCTTTTGACAGGGTTCTATTATATAGATTACATAACTAGTACTACAAGTGATTAGTTTTCATAACTGTACTGTGTTTGCATGCTTAAATTTCCCACAGATAAAGAATACCTTAAGGCCCAAATTACCAACCTTCTCTTCCCTTCCTGTAATATCACTGTGTACCAGCCAACCAAGGAATGATCTACTCTTACAATGTGTGATCTTAGGTTTCTCTGTGATGTAACCGACAATGGTGTTATCGCCTATCAGAATGTTTCAATTCTTGTTATTAATCACACATAAATTCAGGGATTTCTTGTTTAAAGTAGAGATTAGGAGGATCTCATTCTCTATTTGGTGAATGCTGTTACTTTCTTCCCCAGCAAATAAGATGTTTTGCCTTAACCTCTATATCACCCTGCTGCTAGCTTTTACTAGTAATCATGTGGGAATAGCCTCTTTCACAGAATTTCTTAACCAATTTACTTTAAAAATCCATAGTACAGCTGCAATTCCTCCTAGCCCTCAACATTTCCCCATTGGGATGCTCCATTTCAGTGTCAGACTTGTACCTTTCCACAGGTTTGAAATGGACACAACGTAGCCCCCAACTTCCCTATGAACCAAACGGACTCCTGACATGTCAAACATGACCCACTGGGATAAAGGGATTAACCTTGACCAGGACCAGACCAGATTTCCACCTTGCAATGTTGAGTGTCTTTTCAGTTTCTGAAAACATAATGACAACCCTTAGTACTTATAACGCTCACATTGATTCATTCCCAATTTTATGTAATCCATGTTTGATTACCTAATGTTCTTTCACTCTTTTTTTAGGTGCTGGTCCCTGTAGACCAGAGATATTCAAAATGGGGGGCGGGCCTACCTAGGGGGACCTCAAGTGATCTCAGGGGGAGTGCCAGGCTCTGGTCAAAATACGCATTATACAGGTAACAGCGCTTTGTTTTAAGCAGAAGCATGTTATTGCATTTTTTAAAAGTTAACAGTACTCAACAACAATGTTTAAATAGGACTAGACAAATTTAAATATTGCCATATTTATAAAATAATTATTAACAAAGATTTTTATTTTTCAACTGGTGGGGCGCGGCATTAAAAAGTTTGGAGACCACTGCTGTAGACTGAAGTATGCTATGCAATAATTCTAGAAGACAATTAATTACACAGGTAAAAGTCGCACATACATGTAGACATATGACAGCTTGCACTAACACCTACCTAACTGTATAGGCTTGACAAACCTAGATAATTAAACATCAGTCCTTTTACAGTGAATCAAGGTTCAAATAATGGTTCCTAGGGTTAATCAGCTTTCATCTCCTGAAATCATGAATATACATCATTGTCATGAATCTAGCTATAAGTCACTCTACAATAAGTAATGTTCTATGCACGTATTAATATAACAACCTTAATATGAGTCTATGATAAAAAAAATGCTGCTAGAAAATAATAAATGTCTTTGCTTTCCTCCAGGAGAACAAAAACAAAAAAGGGTTGACTTCAACAGTCCTTTCAACAGGATTCCATCAGATAAGTATTTCTTTCTTACCTTTAGCACAATTCGTACACGTTGCCAGAAGGTATATGGTGCCGCTTGAATAATATCTTTTGATTGTCTTTTGCAGGTTGCCAGCAGATTACAGATAACTGAAGCAGGGAGACCGGAAAGCCGATGGGGAAGAGGAAACTGCTGCATGGGGACACCAAGTGGTCGGGAGGAAACACGAAGCAACAGAGTCTCGAACACAGGTGAGTATGAGGGAAGGGAAGCTGACAACAAGCAGTCGTCATGGTGCAGAGTGTACTCTTATAGGTTACATGCGCCACCCATAAAAGGGCCGCCCACCAATATGCGTGTGGCACATCCGACATCCAGAGGGTCATATGGCTACTCTGTGCATGCACTAGGATGTTACCTGCAGTGGTTTCGCAGCATCAACTGATTCCTGGTTGGTTCCCATTTACTTGCACATTCACATCCAAAAACACTACACTCGTATTACTTGTTTCATAAGTGAACTTCAAATTCCAACAGTTGGTATTCCGTTTTTTTTTTTTTGATGTTGTGCCAGGGATGTTATCCCTCACCATATTTAAAAAAAAGTTAATCTATGTAGCTTAGCAATAGCATTAACTTCTCCATTCCATTTGTCCTGGTCCAGAGCCATATACAACTGTTCCTCTTCCCTGCCCATGAAAAAATTAAGATAGCTGGGAGCAAAACAGTGGCAAATGCCAGTTCCACATACCTGTTTCCAGAGCGTATCATCAAAGAGAAATATGTTATTCTCCAGGCACAATCTTGTCATTTCTACAATCATCTTAGTATATGCATAGAAAGACATTGGCCTAGCTCTAGGAAAATGTTTGCAAGCTTCTATTTGTGTTTGATGTTGTATGCTTGTGCATTGAGAGACAATATCTAGTGTCATGAAGAGAAATCCTGTATCCATTCTATTTTTAAGGCAAACTTTAGTGTACTGTACATAAGACAGAAGAGGAGTAACAAATAGTTTCATCAAGAGGTCAACAAGGTTAATGTGTTTACAAGAAGGCTTATTATAGATGACACAGTTGGCTTCCCAGAGGGATTAGCTTGATTTTTGTGAATTTTAGGCAGTAACTAGGGTACTGGTATACAAGGGTGTTCACATTTGAAGTAACCATACTCCTCATGCTCAATGATCCCCTGGTTTCTCCATTTCTCTAGAAGATCGCAATATATTTCTCTAGTTTTGGTAAAGCTGTCCCTATCAATCTGTGTATAGTTTTTTTCTCCCTGAGAGCAGTCTAACACGGTGCTTCCCAAACTTTTTAGAACTATGACCCAATTTTTAGAACGACAAACATTTGCGATGTTGGGGATATGTCCCAGGGCATAGAAGTCACCTTTCACTGTGGGCAAATCCTCCCCCTGGGGGAAAAAAATGTAGCTACGCATGTGTCTCAGCAGGGCAGACAACACGCTGGTCAACACGTTAGAGAACATTGGCTGTGACATCCCTGATGCCATGGCCACTGTTGTTTGAAAGGAACCAATGGCCAGGAAATGGAACACTGACAGGACCTGCACAGGACCTGCACTAGAGGGGGGATTCCTGTGGGATGGCTCCAACTGGGCACACAGTTCCTGGATTGTGGCACGATCAAGTCTATAGGTGATAATGATGTGTCTGTCTTCCATTGTCGACAGGTCCACCAGTGGTCTATACACCGGACGATGACACCATCTCATCAGCTGCCCCAGCGGATGTGCCCTATGGAGGAAAATGGTGAGCAGAGGGTCATATACCACATAGGTTGCACAAGGGTGTTTTGCACTATTGTGATTTAATCGGTGTGTGGCGATGTCTGTCTGTATTTCCGCCCAAATGTGCTGTGACGCAGTTAGGTGCCCTGCCACGTGCCCCCTTGAAATGGCAGCTGCCTGACGTGTAAGGAGGGACAAGGAGAAATGAGGTAACTGTGCTGGCGTTGTGCAGCATCGCGGTTGGCGGTCGAAGACAGCCTCACAATTCAGCATTGGTTATCATTGGGCCCTATGGGTTCCAGGAGCCAATTACGATGTATGCCGGAGGTGATGGTACGCACCGCTGTGGACGTGACTGCCATTTTCTATCTGTTCACTCACTTGATACCTGACCTTCAACAGGAGAGGACCTACACTGCACGTGCTGCTGTGACCTGAAACAGGAAGCGACAATGGTTATAGTGTCTGGGGAAAGGGCCCCTGCCTTCACCGCAGAGGAGTTGGACAAACTGGTGGATGGGGTCCTCCCCCAGTACACGCTACTCTACGGTCCTCCAGACAAACAGGTGAGTACACTGTGAGCATGATGGATGGGACATGAATGTATGGAGTGGTCTGGATGGAAGATACATGGGGGGGGCTGTGGCCTGCACGTGAGGTTGGTGGTTGTATGTGTTTCAGGGCATGGGTGGGAAGTTGTGGCCAATGAGTAAGAAGAAGCGGACGGAGGAGTAAGTTCCATTCTTACTTTACCTTTCCTGTAGGTCAGCACCCACCAGAAGAAGGGTATTTGGCATGCAATCGCCAAGTAAGTGCGGACCCTGGGGGTCTATCATAGACGGAGCACCCACTGCTGCAAGAGATGGGAGGACCTGCGCCACTGGAGCAAGAAGACGGCGGAGGCCCGTCTGGGGATGGCCACCCCACTTGGAAGGGGTGCCTGTCGCACCATGACCCCCCTGATGTTCCGGATCCTGGCGGTGGCATATCCGGAGTTGGATGGGCACTTGAGGGCATCACAGCAGCCACAAGGGGGTGAGTACAGTCTCATTCAGCTGACTCTGCACGCTGTACGAGGTGTCTGGGTGGGGGATGTGGGCTGTGGGTTCCCCTAGGCCAGGGCAAACTTGCTAGGGTAGGTCCCTTGTTAGGCAGGCTCTGTGGCACTCCAACCCCAATAGTGGTAGTGGTCTTCGACAACTAGTCAGGCTCCTGTGGGTTCCAGGTGTGCAGCAAATGGGGTTAGGCATAGTCCCCCATGGGCAGGTGATATTCCACAATGGGGACAGGAGGGGACACCAGCGACAGTGACAGCGACTCCTCCTCTGATGAGAGCTCCCTTGCGGTGGCGGGCACATCTATGCCCCCCGCCACAACAGGTACAGCCACCATCCCAGCAGCCCAGCAGCGTGTTTCTGGTGCCCGCTCACCCAGGAGGGTGGGCATCTCCTTCGCCCCTCAGGCCCTGCTGCCCTCAGTGAGGAGGCTATTGACCTCCTGAGATCCCTCACTGTTGGGCAGTCAACCATTCTGAATGCCACCCAGGGTGTAGAGAGGCATTTGCAGCAAACAAATGCATATCTTGAGGGCATTCATTCTGGCGTGGCGGCCCAACAGAGAGCATTTCAGGCTCTGGCCTCAGCACTGATGGCAGCCATTGTCCCTGTGTCCAGCCTCCCCCCCTCAAACCTCCACTACACAGACCCAATCCCCTTAGCCTATCCCAAGCACACCATCAGACCAGCATGCACACACATCAACACACAAAAGTGGCTCAGGCAAACATAAGCACCATACATCCCACAGGCACTCACACAAGCACCATACCCATGCAGACACCACAACATCCACTGCCTCCACGTCGTCCACCTCCTTCCCAGTCTTGTCTCCACTCACACCTGCATGCACTACAGCCTCAGCCACTACCTCCATCACCAGCACGCCAACACCACACACCGCTCAAGTGTAATCACCACCCCCACTACCATGCACACGTCCCCTGTGTCCTCTCCCAGTGTGTCTGTGAGCCCTCCTCCCAAAGTACACAAACATCGGCACACACCCACTTAACAGCCATCCACCTCACAACAGCCTCCAGCCCATGCACCTTCACCCAAACTCAGCAGATGTTCACCTCCTACAACCACTACCTCTTCCTCCACTCCCAAGCCCCCTCCATCTTCCCGTCCCAGTGTGTCTAAAAAACTCTTCCTAGCTAACTTTGACCTCTTCCCTACACCTCCCCCCCATCCTTCCCCTAGGGCCAGGATGTCTAGATCCCAGACCAGCTCCTCAGCCACCAAATCCTCGTCCAGTGTGGTCATTGCAAGTCTGGGAACATCGAACGGGGCACCCATCAGGGCTGCCAGTGTGCCAACTAGTGCAGCCAAGGAGCACCATATTCTGCCACCTGCCAAGGTAAAGAAGGGGCCAGCATGCCGAAGAGAAAAGCCGCACCAACCACCCAGCAAGGACTCTTCCAGAACCAAAGAGGACAGAGCCAAGGTCCCAGCAGCGACTGCCAAGGTGGGGAAGGGACACAGAAGCAAAGGGAAGTCAGCTCAGGGCAAGGAGCCTCCAGGTGAGGGACTGGTGTCACCCCTTTTGCAAGACAGGCCAGCAACTTGTACGGCGGTGGGCACCGCCGCAAAGCCTGCCACCTGCACCGCCAACTGCACTACTACCTGTATGTCTGCTGCCTCTACTATAGTCACCAGCATCATCCCCAGTGGGCAGCCTTCCAAGGCTGCAGGAGATGGCCTTGTGTCTTCCTCCACAAGTGCAGACACCTGCACCACCGGCAGCAGACACCGCCGCAGCCACCGCCACCTGCCCCGCTACATGCCCAGCCAGTGCCATTACAGCGGACATCAGCAGCATCCCCAGGGGGCAGGCGTCCGAGGCTGCCGGAGACGTCCTGGACCCCGTACACACTACATGAGGCACCACCACCAGCACTGGCACTACCAGCAGTTTGCAGCCTTAGTCGTCGCAAGTAGGAGTGTGGCTCTGCCTCCATGGAGTATCATGCTACCTGTTACCGGTAAATCCTGTTGCTCAGACTCCCATGTGAGTGTATGGGAACTGCCACACCGCTGGTGCAGCCTCACTGGGCACCATGCCCCCTCCTGAACCAGTGGAGAACAGCATCCTCTATCCCAGTCCTTGGCAGGATGAAGCACTCTGGGCACCAGGCCCCCTCCAGAACCAGTGGGGAACAGCATCCACTACCCCAGTCCTTGGCAGGACAATGCACTCTGGGCACCAGGCCCCCTCCAGAACCAGCGGAGAACAGAATCCACTACCCCAGTCCTTGGCAGGATGAAGCACTCTGGGACCCAGGCCCCCTCCAGAACCAGTGGAGAACAGCATCCACTACCCCAGTCCTTGGCAGGATGAAGTATTCTGGCCTCCAGGCCCCATCCAGAACCAGTGGAGAACAGCATCCACTGAAGAGACTGTGGCTTTGCACTACCCAGGACCAAGCAGTGGGCAAACCACCCACTTGAGAGACTGTGGCTTTGTACTCCCCAGGATAAAGCAGTGGGCAAACCACCCACTTGAGAGACTGTGGCTTTGTACTCCCCAGGACCAAGCAGTGGGCAAACCACCCACTTGAGAGACTGTGGCTTTGCACTCCCCAGGAGCAAACAGTGGGCAGTGCACCCACTTGAGACTTGAGAGACTGTGGCTTTGCACTCTCCAGGAGCAAGCAGTGGGCATGGAGCTCCCTCGAGGAGCAGTGGCGTTGTCCCATCATCCGGCTGAGGTGCCTCCCCTCCCCTTCCCCGTGAGGTGCCTGTGTGTTTTTTCGACCTGATGCCCCTGCAGTGTTCTCTCCGTTTTGAGGCAGGTGTCATGTGTGGGCTTCGCCCATGCTTTTTGGGACCATTGGTCCACGGGCATTTAATGGGACAGTATACAGACTTGAGTACTTGCTGTAAATATTTGTATATACTGATGATTTCAAGTTATCTTGGGCTATCTGAATGTTCGATTATTACACTTGTTAAACTCATTTCATTTGGTCCTTGCGTTCTTCCAGGGGGTGACGGGGTGTATCTGTGATGTTACTGGATGTGTGTGTGTGTCTGTTTTTGTTGGTGGGAGTAGGGGTCTTGCTTGTGTGTGTCACTATCTTTTTCCTCCCCTCCTCCCCTGTGTGCTAGGTGCAGTACTCACCATTGTCGTTGCCACCGTCTTTGATGTTCCTGGTAGATGAGGAGGTAAACCAACATGAGCAGGACCTGTAACTCGGGCTCCATGGCGTCCTGGTTCCTCATTGAGTGTCGAGTGGTGAGTGGTTTCCCTTCCAAAGACTGTTTCTGCCGTGCTTTTGATGGCGTTGGTACCGCCCCAGAAAAGCTGGTGGATTGGTGCCTTGTAATAGTGTGGGCTGTACATTGTCTTCCGCCTGTCTGTTGGCAGTTACCACTGCGATGTTTGTTTCTACCGCCGTGGTGGTCGGAGTGTTAAAGTAGCTGTCTGTTTTGGCGGTTTCCACCATCGTGGTGATTCCATTTTTTTACTGCCGGCCTGTTTGCTCTATTACCGCTGCTTTATCACTGACCGCCAGGGCTGTAATGAGGGCCATATTTTGACGTTTGACCTCTGCTTTGATTCCTACCAAATGTGACAAGATAAATGCAGAATTTAAGAGCATCCTTATTTATTGCTTGGACTTTCACAACCATCAAAAATTGTCTTGTGACCACACTGGTCTAAGGACTTCATCATTATACATGTCCTTAAGTATAACTGCAGTATTATCTCCCTTATCAGCTGGATGAACTACAATATTCCTACCCTTAGATAAGGTAAACAGGGCTTTAATTTGTGACCATGTTAAGTTATTTTGCCTCTCTTTTTCTCTGTCCTGACCTTCTCCAAATCTCTGATCACAACAACATGAAAAGATCTGGATTCAGTAGCTAGACAGAAAAGCTATAGTTTCAACAATATGGTTATATTCTCCTTTTTCTACCTCGTATAGGGTAATTACTTAGGGGGTCATTCTGACCCCGGCGGTAAAAGGCGCTTACCGCCGGTCAGAAGACCGCCATAACACCGCCGATGCCACGGGAAACCGCCACGATCATTCTGACCCGCAACAGGCAAACCGCCAAAAACCCGACATCCACAAAAGTCCGCCACACTAACGGGCAGCGAAAAACTGGCGATGACCAAACCTCCACCGTCACGCCAACAGAAATACGCCCATTCCATTCCGACCCACGAATCCACGCGGCGGTCTTTCAACCGCAGTATTCCATTGGTGGTACACACCGCTGCGGTCAAAATACACACACAGATCCAAAACACTGCCACATTGGTCATTTTGAAACACACACACCTGATACACATACTAACACCACTCCCACACACCCAACACAATATAAAACACACACCCACATCACCCACAAACCCCTACGACCACCATTTATTGACTAAGGCCAGAGAGAGACACCACCAGCTAGTACAGAGCATTCACAGGCACATAACACCATCACTCACACAACATCCATGCACAAAACACCACACACCACCACACTCATCACACTCATCACCACAAACGCCACCCCACACCTCACCCACACCACCCCATGGCACCCCAAAGACACCCCAGGTTTTCAGACGCTGAACTCAGGGTCATGGTGGAGGAAATAGTTCGGGTAGAGCCCCAGCTCTTCGGGGCACAGGTGCAGCACACCACCATTGCCAGGAAGATGGAGCTATGGCAAAGAATAGTGGACAGGGTCAACGCTGTTGGACAGCATCCACGAAATCGGGACGACATCAGGAAGCAGTGGAACGACCTACGGGGGAAGGTGCGTTCCATGGTATCCAGACACAACATCGCGGTGCAGAAGACTGGCGGCGGACCCCCACCTCAACCCCCAGAATTTACAACATGGGAGGAACAGGTCTTGGCGATCCTGCATCCTGAGGGCCTCGCAGGAGTAGGCGGAGGAATGGACTCTGGTAAGTCGAATCTCAACTACTTCATCCCCCCCACCCACCGGCATGCCAAATCATACCCCCGCCCTCCCCCCCACCCCATTACACATCCTCCTTGCTAATGTCTCACCATCACAACCCACCCATCCCAACACCAAGCCCTGCATGCGACCACAAACCATGGACACCCATCACCTAAGCATGACCACTGCACATACCCATCCCCCCCCCAAACCACCGTCACAACAGCCCCCACAAGGGAATGCCAGCACTGGGGTACACGGGCACCCACCCATTGCACGCTATGGCACACACAGAAGCAATAACCATACTCTTATACCCCTGCAGGACCCGAACGCCACGACACCCCCCAGGAGGGTCTAGAAATGTCCATTCCACCCCCAGAAGAGGCCCACAGTGATGACAGCAGCTCTGTCTCCCTGGACCCAGATGACCAGCCCGGCCCATCGGAGACCTCGGCACAGTCGGTTCCCCTCAGACAGCCACAGGCCACAGCAGACCTACCCCCCTCTGGGAACACCAGCACAGCACCCACCCAGCGGGCCCATGCCTCTGTCTCCAGGACACGTCAATCAACGGTGTGTCCACCACTACAGGGCACCCAGGTTAACCCACCACCCCAACAACAACAGGGACCTGGGGGCAGTGGTAGTGGGCACACGGTCCAGGGGACAGAGGCCCTGGGAAAAAGGGGAACTGGAGGGCTGCTGTGCGACAGGGGGGGGACAGGCCCAGGGAACCCACTCTCCACGAGGCCCTCTCCTCCATCATGGGAGCATACCACCGCTCCCAGGAGACGATGGCGACGGTCCTGGCCAGGTTCCAGGAGATCCAGATACTGCAGGAGGAACAGTTTATGGGGTTCAGGGAAGAACTCAGAATCATCAGTTCCGCAATGGGCACCATCGTTGTGGCTCTCAATCAGATTGTCAGCACATTGCGGGACCATGTGGCACCACAAAGGGCCCCTGTCACTAGTATGGACCAAGAACAGGCTACCACCTCCGCCGGCGCTAGTGGACAGGAGGCCCCGACACAAGAACAACAGGCCACCAGAACCCCACCCCCTGCAGAAGGAGAACCACCCCGCAAGTGGTGCCTGAGATCTAGGAAGAAGACAGAGTAGGGTGCCAAGACCCCCGCCAGGAAAGGATACCCCCTGATTGTCATCCCACTGTCCCACATTGTCACCCTGTCCAACCTTAAACTGCCCCTGCTCCACCTTCCACAGGCATATGGACAATGCACCTGTGAGACTGAAAATCTGGACTCTGCCATGGACATTCCTCCACCATCACCCATCACCGAATTGCAACCATTTCCCAAAATTTTACACTTTAATAAACACACTTATTGCACAAAAATAATCTGGAGTCTGCCTGTATTTTTGAACAAATGTATTACACAGAACCGTGCCAAAATGTCCAGTTACATTGTGATGACAACATACCACTGTCACACAGCTGTAGTCCATGGGGAAACAAAGCAGAGGTCACGGAGTGGGGCCCACATCTCTGAAATTGGAAGGGAAAGACACAACTCAGTGAACAAACACTGGGTGGAAACTCAGACAGTAGAGAGGCAGGAGACTTTAAGTAAATGTAAATTCCGGTGTTGATTCTTACCTGTATGTTATTGAAAATACTGCTGTATTACTCTGTCCCTGTTGTCTGTGTCGTCCTCTTCGTCTTCCTCCTCTTCACTCTCCGCAGGCTCCACAGCTGCCACAACACCACCATCTGGACCATCCTCCTGCAGGAAAGGCACCTGGCGGCGCAAAGCCAGGTTGTGAAGCATACAGCAGGCCACGATGATATGGCACACCTTCTTTGGTGAGTACATTAGGGATCCACCTGTCATATGGAGGCACCTAAACCTGGCCTTCAGGAGGCCGAAGGTCCGCTCGATCACCCTCCTAGTAACCCCAAGGGCCTCATTGTACCGTTCCTCTGCCCTTGTCCTGGGATTCCTCACTGGGGTCAGTAGCCATGACAGGTTAGGGTAACCAGAGTCACCAATTAGCCACACACAGTGTCTCTGAAGTAGTTCCATCAGGTAAGGGATGCTGCTATTTCGCATGATGTACGCGTCATGCACTGACCCAGGGAACTTACATGGGAGATGTACTGGTCAGCCAAACAGACCACCTGGACATTCATGGAATGATAACTTTTTCTGTTCCTGTACACCTGTTCACTCGTGCTGGGGGGGACCAAAGCAACATGTGTCCCATTAATTGCACCAATGATGTTGGGAATATGTCCAAGCGCATAGAAATCACCCTTCACCGTAGCCAAATCGCCCACCTCAGGGAAAACAATGTAGCTCCGCATGTATTTCAACAGGGCAGACAACACTCTGGACAACACCTTGGAAAACATAGGCTGTGACATCCCTGATGAAATGGCCACTGTAGTTTAGAATTACCCACTTGCCAAGAAATGGAGTACTGACAGAACCTGCACTAGAGGGGGAATCCCTGTGGGTTGGCGGATGGGTGACATCAGGTCTGGCTCCAGTTGGGCACACAGTTCCTGTATAGTGGCTCTGTCAAGCCTGTATGTCAGTATGACATGTCTTTCTTCCATTGTCGACAGGTCCACCAGCGGTCTGTACACGGGAAGATTCCTGCATCTCCTCGCAAGTCCCAGCGGACGGTGCCTAGGAAGGACAACATGGAGCACAGAGTCAATCAACCCACAGGTACGTTCCCACAGCTTGCACAGTACACGATTCTCAATGCATTGAATGGCTTGTATGAGTGTTGATGCAAGGCCTAGGTATGTGTGACGCAGTAGATTTTAAGCCATGTGGGCCCTTGAAATGGCGGCTGCCTGACCTGTGAAGTGCGACAGTGGGATGTGAGGTCAATGCGCTGGCGTGGCACACCGTGGCGGGAGGCAGTCGAAGACCGCGGCGCAAAGCCACATTGGTTAACATTGAACCCTATGGGTCTCAGGAGCCAATGACGATGTGCGCCGGCGGACGCGGTACGCACCGCCGCGGGCGTGACCGCCATTTTCTATCTGCTTAATCACTCGATACCTGATTATCCACAGGAGAGGACCTATACTGCAAGTGCTGCTGTGACCTCGGTCTGGAAGAGACAATGGCTGCTGCGACTGGGGAAAGGGCCCCTGCCTTCACTTCTGAAGAATTGGAGAAACTCGTGGATGGGGAGGACCCCAGTATGCGCTACTCTACGGTCCTCCAGACCAACAGGTAAGTACACTGGGACCATGCTTTGTGGCCAATGCCTGGGTGGAGTGGGGTGAAGGAACGATGGTGGGGAGGGGAGCGAATGAGGCATGCATCAAACGACAGATGAGAGCATGTGCCACATGGCAAGAGTGGGGATGGGGGGCCACTCACATCGAGCATGCAGAAAATGATTGTTTATTTTTCTCCCCCTGTACATGTCACATAGGTCAGTGCCCATCAGAAAATCGACATTTGGCGTGCCATCGCCAAGGACGTCCGGACCCTGGGGGTCCACAACAGACGGGGCACCCACTGCCGCAAGAGGTGGGAGCACATCCGCCGCAGGAGCAGGAAGACCGCGGAGGCTCTGCTGCGGATGGCCTCCCAACATAGGAGGGGTGGCACTCGTCAATTGACCCCCCTGATGTCCCAGATCCTGGCGGTGGCCTACCCCGATTTGGATGGGCGCGTGAGGACATCACAGCAGACACAAGGGGGTGAGTACAAATACATTCTGCTGACTTTGCGCGCAGTGGAGGTGTCTGGGTGGGGGAGGAGGGCTGTGGCTAACCCTAGGCCAGGGCGATTTCCGTAGGCTAGGCCCCTCCGTTAGGCTTGGCCCTGTGCCCCCGCTCCCCACCTCTGTAGGTTGCCTAGTACACCTAATCATGGCCCTGTGTCACCTATGTGTGGATTGAGTAGTGTACCCCAAGTGCGCGGCGTAGTGCAGGGGGCTTCTGTGTCTGTCCTCTCCTCCAACTGTGTCGCCAATGCATGCACTCAACATGTCTTTCTTTCTCCTCCCCCCCCCCCCCTTTTTTGGTGATCTTCCTGTTCATGTGTGCATTAGCATCATCAGGCGGAGGAGAAGTGGCATCGGAGCACGAGGGAGCTGCATCTCACATGGCCATGGAGGGCCATGCAACCGACTCGGAGTTCACCAGTGAGACGGAGGGCGAGGGGAGCTCCACAGTGGGGACACGTGGTGACACCAGCGACGCAGACACGTCCTCGGAAGGGAGCTCCCTTGTGGTGGCGGCAACATCCGTGCCCACCGCAGCAACAGGTACAGCCGCCACCCAGCGCACCAGCTCCGCCCTCCCAGCAGCCCCTTAGCCTTCGCCCCGTGCCCGCTCACCCAGGAAGGTGGGCATCTCCTTCGCCCAGGGCACCTCAGGCCCTGCCCCAGTTACCCCTGCTGCCCTCAGTGAGGAGGTCATTGACCTCCTGAGGACGCTCATTGTTGGGCAGTCTACCCTTTTGAATGCCATCCAGGGTGTAGAAAGGGAGGTGCACCGGAGAAAAGCATACCTGGAGGGCATTCATTCGGGTCAGGCTGCCCATCAGCGATCTTTCAACGCTCTGGCCTCAGCACTGACGGCAGCCTTTGTCCCTGTCTCCTGCCTCCCTCCTCCAACTTCCTCAACCCAGTCCCACTCCCCTGTACCTCTGCCTATCCCAGACACACCTACAGACCAGCCTGCACACACCTCTACACCCAAGGGAAGCTCATCCAGACATAAGCACCACACATCACACAAGCATTCACCCAAGCAACAGCCACATGCAGACATGCCAACAGCCACTGCCTCCTCTGTGTCCCCCTCCTCCTCGTCTCCCTCCTCCCTCCTTGTGACGTCTCCACTCACACTTGCATGCACAACATCATCAGCCACTACGACTATCACCAGCACACCCACCAGAACACTCCGCACACGTGCAGTCACCACCCCCACTACCATTTACACGTCCCCTGTGTCCTCTCCCAGTGTGTCTGTCACCCCCTCTTCCAAACCACACAAACGCAGGCAGCCACCCACCCAACAGCCATCCACCTCACGACAGCCTCCAGCACAAGCACCTGCACCCAAAGACACCAGACTTGACTCACCTACAACCACATCCTCTTCCTCCACTCCCATACCCACTACACCTACCCTTCCCACTGCTCCAAAAAAGTTTTTCATGTCCAAAATTAACCTCTTTCCATCACCTGACCCACCCCCTCTATCTCATAAGACTCCAACCAGCACCTCAGCCACCACAAAACCTGGACCTACAAGGACAATAGTCCAAGGATTTTGGAGTCCAACACCTTCAAGGCCAGCTACTTCGTCTAGCAGTAAAGATACAGCCAGCCCACCCCCTGGAAAGAAAGCCAAAAAAGCCAGTGCCCAGCGCGAGAGGCCAGAGACAGCAGGCCCCAAGGGCACTACCCTGGCACCGTCAGGAAGTGGGGTGCCACCTGGCACACTGACAAAGGGAGGAAAGGGCCACAGAGGAGCAGGGAAGGGTGGCAAGGGCAGCACGCCCGGCAAGTCCGGCAGCAGGCGAGCTGCCCAGGAGGGCCCCACCAGCCCCATTCCAGGGGTGAAGGAGGACACCCACGGGCCCGGGACGGCAGCACAGGAGGGCCCCGCAAGCGAGAAGACAGATGTGCACGAAGGGCACGGCAGCCACATGTCAGGTGGCGAGTGAGATCCATGTCGTGGCCGGATCTGGTGCCCTGGAGACACATGTCAAGCACCGCTGAACAGGGCCCTTCAAGTCAAGCACCGCTGAACAGGGCACCGCCGTCTCAAGAACCGCTGAACAGGGCCCTTCAAGACAAGCACCGCTGAACAGGGCATCGCCGTCTCAAGAACCGCTGAACAGGGCCCTTCAAGACAAGCACCGCTGAACAGGGCACCGCTGAACAGGGCACCGCCGTCTCAAGAACCGCTGAACAGGGCCCTTCAAGACAAGCACCGCTGAACAGGGCACCGCCGTCTCAAGAACCGCTGAACAGGGCCCTTCAAGACAAGCACCGCTGTACAGGGCACCGCCGTCTCAAGAACCGCTGAACAGGGCCCTTCAAGACAAGCACCGCTGAACACGGCACCTCTGAACAGGGCACCGCAGTCTCAAGAACCGCTGAACAGGGCCCGTCAAGACAAGCACCGCTGAACAGGGCACCGCCGTCTCAAGAACCGCTGAACAGGGCCCTTCAAGACAAGCACCGCTGTACAGGGCACCGCCGTCTCAAGAACCGCTGAACAGGGCCCTTCAAGTCAAGCACCGCTCCGCTGGGCCCTTCAAGTCAAGCACTGCTCCGCTGGGCACCGTCGTCTCTGCACCGCTCCGCTGGGCCCTTCAAGTCAAGCACCGCTCCGCTGGGCACCGCCGTCTCTGCACCGCTCCGCTGGGCCCTTCAAGTCAAGCACCGCTCCGCTGGGCACCGCCGTCTCTGCACCGCTCCGCTGGGCCCTTCAAGTCAAGCACCGCTCCGCTGGGCACCGCCGATTCTGCACCGCTCCGCTGGGCCCTTCAAGTCAAGCACCGCTGGACAGGACACCGCAGTCTCATGCACCGCTGGCCCATTGGCAGAAGGGGCAGGGCCGGATCTGTGTCGGGCAGGGCTGCACGAAGCACTCTGGGCACCATGCCTCCTCCAGAACCAGTGGAGTCTGTAATCCACTTGATTGACTGTGGCTTTGCACTCCCCAGGATGGCACAGTGGGCAATCCACCCACTGTAGAGACTTGTGAGACTGTGGCTTTGCACTCCCCAGGATGGCACAGTGGGCAATCCACCCACTGTAGAGACTTGTGAGACTGTGGCTTTGCACTCCCCAGGATGGCACAGTGGGCAATCCACCCACTGTCTGGACTTGATTGACTGTGGCTTTGCACTCCCCAGGATGGCACAGTGGGCAATCCACCCACTGTCTGGACTTGTGAGACTGTCGCTTTGCACTCCCCAGGATTGAACAGTGGGCATGGAGGCCCCTTGTGGATCTGGCGTCGTGGACTCATCTGGCTGAGGTGCCCCCCCTTCCCTTCCCCCTGAGGTGCCTGTAGTTTTGCTATCTGATGCCCCTGCAGTGTTCTCTCCAATGGATTCGGGTATCGTGTGTGGGCTTTGCCCATGTGTTTAGGCCCATTGGCCCACGAACAATGGCCGATACCCAATTTGCACAGGACAATTTACATTTGTATATATAGTTATAGATGTTGGATATATTTTTTAACTTAGCCGTTCAATATACTTCAAAATTCATGAACAATTTATTTTGTCTTTGCATTCTTCCGGGGGGTTTGGGGGGTGTCACTCTGAGTTGTTGCTCTGCATTGATGTGTATGTAGTTGTGGGTGAGGGTGAGGGTGGGTGTGTCGCGTATGTGTGCCCGTAATTTTTTGCCTCCCCTGTGTCGTAGGTGCAGTACTCACCGGTGTCTTCTGCGCCGGCGTTCGTGCTCCTGGTAGAGGAGCAGGAAGACAATAGCTGGTAGGATGTGTAGTTCGGGTTCCATGCTGTCCAGATTCCTCGTGGAGTGTGTAGAGGTGAGCGTTTTCCGTTCGTAATGTCTGTTTCCGCCGTGTTTTTATCGGCGGGGCTACCGCCCCGGAAAAGGTGGCAGATTGGTGGGTTGTGATAGGGTGGGCGGTACATTGGCTCCCGCCTGTCTGTTGGCGGTGACCGCTGCGCTGTTTGTCCCGCCGTGGCGGTCGGAGTGTTAAAGTGGCGGTCTCTGTTGGCGGTTCCCGCCAGGGTCAGAATTCCATTCTTTTTACCGCCTGACTGTTGGCGGGTTGGCCGCTGCTTTAACACCGACCGCCAGGGTTGGAATGACCCCCTTAGTGTATCTATGTCACTCATCTTCAAATTTTTACACAGATTGGAAAAGTGCCTTTATTTTCCAGTAATACCTATTTCATTTTGTTGTTTAAACAATTTCTTTAGTTTCAGTTTCTTTATAAGCTGAAAAAGATCGATTCTTGTTTGTACATAATCAAAATCACTGCTGGGACAAAATTCAAATCCTAAATCAAAACGTGTAATTCTTAATTAGTTAGTTCTTTGTTGGAAAAGTTGACTATATTTTGATTGACCCCTGCCACTATTGTCCAGTTTTCTAGCCCTTCTTTTTCTCATGGGTTTTTTTCTTGTTGGCATCTGGGTTTTTTCCATATTTACATTTCTTATTCAACAATGCGTTGTGTCATAGGCTATTCCGGCTTAAACAAGGGGAAATGACTGGGGGTACATCTGTGCATACATTACCACATTAAAATCAGATGAATTAAAATGGAAGAAACAAAAGCAGGATTATAAATAACAGTCCTGCCAACTCACACGGTGACACCATATGTCACACGATTTCGTCTCCCTTCACACAGTCACCAGGTGAGGAGCTGAAATCACACGGTGGCAGGGAAAACATAAGCGTTAAGCAGCCGGTGTCCATAATAAGATTGAAATAACCCCAGGACGTCAGCCACGGCCTCGATGATCCTCTGTTTTTTTTAAATGTTTTGGGAGGGAGTGGGGGGCATGGTGAGGGGCAGAGTGAGCTAACATTACAGTGCTGCAGTTCTTTCTGAGGTACGAAGAAAGGAATATAATAATTAAAGCCTTGTTTGACGGGCCGTAAAAAGTAGTCGCACTGATAAAAAGCAGTTAGGAGCTTCAAAACCAGAAAAAAGGTATTGGTGTGACAGAGCAGGGGCAGGCAGAAGGAACAAATCCATGTAGTTTGGATAAAAAGAACAGTCCTTTCAGCACTGATGAGAAGTCACTCAGAGGTTCAACAGCAGAAAAAGAAAGGGGCAGCAGGGAGAGAGACAAGGAACTATCCCACGAGGGAACGGGAGGGAGAAATCAAGGACAGAGGAAAGATGAAGGGAGTTGACACATAACGTAAAGGGGGCAGTAGGGACAGTGACAAGGAAATGCCACAGAAGGGTAAGAAGCGGGGGAATGACTGAGCAAGGAGGGAAGGGTAATCCTGAGTAACGAGGATCAACACATAGGGGAAACATGGAAGATTTGACAGCGGGTGAAGTGGGGGAGAGTAACGCGTAGGGGTACACAAGGGGAAGCACATTGATTGGCTGAGTAGGAAGAGGCTGGTAGATGTAGAACAGACTCTAATGCATTGCATATTTTCCATTGAAGGTGAAACAATAAACCGAAACCCAATAGAATTCAGTGACAGAGAAATATTCCGCTTGCTTGAACCAAGATGTAACTGGCAAAGTCCCAAATCAATTGCTGAAAGAGGCTGGTCCAAAAAAGTCAATGGTTTTAACTGGTGGAGGCAAAGCCCACTCTTTGCATATTGTAAGCAAGAGGTGTGTTATACTGCTGCATTTACAACCCAGACCCAAAACACAGTTTCCAATGGAAATATGGCAGAGGGTTGTGGTATCGAGATGCTTAGTGTAAAACTGACTTCTGTCTACACCATTAAACTAAAAAAATGCTATCAAGTTTACTTTCTCTATGCTATATTCAAGAACAAGGAAAATGTCCTTAGTAGTAGTAGTAACAAGATATATTTGATCAATTATTGTTTTTTTGCTGTCCTTCCCATAATTTAGCTTGACCTTTGCATTTTGAAAACTTTTTTTACCTTATGAATGTTTTTCACAAAAGCTGTAGTCTTTGTAATTGAGATGGATGGCTAACAATAGCATACCCGTCATTTACATATTAGTAATAATCCGCTTTTCCTGTGAAAATACAGATGTTTTTTGTCCACGGGAACAAATTTGTGATATGATATGAGGTCCAAATAAATCAGCATTACTTTGGGGGATGTCAGTTATTCGCAACTTATAGCACTACCCTAGATCAGGATCTCTGTGGCTTAAGGCAAACATAGCTGCTAAATGGAGAAAGAAGAGAATGTAGTCCCTCTATAGACGGCCGCCAAATCAAGTTATCTCCACTAGATTTAATAGTCTAGAAAGAAAGAGTGCATTCAACTGCACCGTCTTCTAAATAATTGTTTGGGCAACATGAAAAACAATTTAAGTGGCTATTTATTGAGCAGACTGAGTAGGGATCAAGATGTGCCAATCATTTCCTTACACAGTTTTTGCAGAGGTTTCTTACCATCTGGTATGCCTGATTAGGAATTGGCACAGATTCAACACCCTATACACCCACTCGGTGCTCAGTTTGGGATAGAAAACACAAGCGAACAGTAACAAACACTGGAAAATCAGGTAGGTCTGCTTTTATACGTGTAAACACATTCAAATCCAAGCACTAACAAATGAACAAATTCTCACAGAATATTTGTGCACTGTGTATCTACGCCTTCTATGTCTGTGCCCAGTGTGTGGACTGGTGAAACAAACGGAGGCTGTTTACAAATTAAAATCAGTAACTATACAACATAAAATAGTCTCCCTTGGTGTGCCTGGACTCAAATATAAAAATGTGGGGATCACATCTCATGAACTCGACAGATAGGCCACATTTCCTTGTTTGCGCTTGGTGCACCTTCTAAAGGAAAGTGTGACATATTAGCTGGGTACAGCAAATTCATGTGAAAAACAGAGAAGCTTTAAAGCAGTGTTTCACTGTGAAGGCGGCAACCCAGCTGCACTTTTAAGGGGGATTAGAGAATCCCTTAACGGAGGTGCAGTGAGTGACTACACCCTCCTGGAAGGGGATGTTTTGCCCCCAGGCAATTGATCGCACACCCTCTGGCGATATCGCTGGTGAAATATGTGCGCCAGTGCTATCGATATTAAAGAAGTGGTCACACAAGAGTCTGCGGCCCCTTATATAATAAAAGTACCCCAGGGCACGCAAAGCAGGCACACATGCCCGGGGCACTTCTATAATACGACCCCTTCATTCTGAAGACCGCAGACTCAGTTTGCCTAGCAATGAGGGCGGGACTTCCTCTGATATTCATAGAACAACTGAGAAATGACAAACCAAACAGAGATTTTGACTGTCTGACACACAGGAAATCCTTCTTTTTACAGGAAACAGAAGGAAGGACCCCGCCACTGCCCTTCCAGCAAGAGGCCTGAGAACTTGTTTGGAGAGATTGTATACTAACAATGGCAGAGCAAAGCCAGCAACTGAAGGCAGGAACATGTATTGCTGCAGGAAGGGCTGAGAGTGAAAAGGAGGTGGTGGTATGTACTGGAGAGATGATGGAACATCACATGACTATATAATCTGGGAATTGTTCATGTATCCCAAAGGCACAAACACATTCAGTACCAGGACACTGCCATGCATGCTCTTGACCCGAATCTCAGCCTAGCACACTGAGAACAGTACTCATTCAGCTCATTTGACACATCAATCTTGCAAAGACATCAAGTCTAAGTCTGAGGATGCGATGTCAATGGGAGCGACACTGACCTTATGTGGAGCAGAATGACAGTCTGCCAAGCATGCCCCAAGAGTTGCTGGACCACCAGGAGAAGAAAAGCCTTGAGCTGAAGGTCTTCACCCCCTATTGCTTGACCTTCCTGCACACTGAACAAAACAAAAAAAATACTGGATGAAAAGGTTTACAGTGACCGTTTGCCATCAGAGTTTGCAAAAAATACAAAACAAAATAAAAATATAATAGACAAAAGAGTTAAAAGGTAAAAACCTCTACCCCCCACCTCCCAAGAAAGTTTCTTTTGAGAACCACTGATAATAAATGAACTAAGAACTTGCCCTGCAGCCAAACCCCACATTGCACAGAACAAGGGCATGCACAGCTGAGGTTGTATGCCCATTGTTGTGCAGAACCAAGGCCAGGCCCTGCAGTCTACTTTTTCACCATGTGCATTTGGGGTTAGATGACAATGATGGGATGGGCATAGGGCCAGGCTGAAAGCAAAACCCTATGGTCAGCACCTGCCACCCATGGGCAAAGGCTGTCTACAGCTTGGGTTTGGCACCCGCACGTGCTTGGATGCAAGGCCAAGCACTGCATCTAAGCCCCTCCAAATCATGACTAGAGGCTATGCACAGTTGGGGGTTGCCCAAATGCGTCAGGTTGATCCAATAGCCTGACAGAAGGCTGTACACAGTAGGGGTTAGGAAATAAGGACAATCAAAAAAAACAATGAAACACTTGAAACTGATTTATATTTGAGGCTTAATTGCAACAAACCACTGAAATTCGCCAGGTATGCCAAACACTGGTAACAATACACCCCATAACACGGGTGCTAAGCACAAAACTAATTTCCAAATGCCAGTGGAAAAGAGGTGATCAAGCAAGAGCTGAAAATAGAGGATCGTGTGAGTTGTAATGTGAATTAGTAACCATAAGAAGCGAATTTCCATCATTTGTTGCGTTTTAGAGGTAAACCATAACTCAGTTTTAACTGTTTATTTAGGGTGTGTGTGTGTATATATATATATATATATATATATATATATATATATATATATATATATATATATACACATATACACACACACACACACAACAGGAAAGTCGTTTTTTGTTTTGCTATTAACTTTGGAGCAGTTTGAGGAATCTTCACAAAATTCTCAAACTAGTTTGCAAATCACTTCAGTTACTGTCTGGAAAGTTTTGAGATGGATGAAATTACATGATATTTGGCAGAAAGCTGGATCTTGGTGCAGAACGTGTTTTTTTTTTAATTTGGTGTAAATATGTTCAGCAGTTTTGGAGTTATTAAAGTTATTAAAGAGAAAATATTTATCTATATCTAGAGACTCAGATCCACGCACCAACAGCAGTTCTGAGATTGGCAGGCAGTAACCTGCGGGAAAAGTTGCAGTCACTATTTGGTGAATTAGGACAAGGTTTCTGGTGGGGGGGGTGGAGGAATAAAACACAAATAGGATATAACGGGTCAGGATAGAGGTATCCTGACCCCATGGGACTGATGGATGGGTCTGTGAGGGACCCCCTTATGGGCTAGGAATTACCCAAAAATGTTTTTTTGGGGGGATGAGGAACCGGGGATCCACTGCAGTGCCTCAGCGTGACTCCCATGTGAATCTGCAGATCCAGACCCCAATTTAAAAAACATACACAGACTCACATACCCATGAAACCACTCACTGACCCATACAGCCACACACACACCCATTTCCCACACTCACATTTCCACACAACCACTCACATTCCCATACAGCCACTGAGAAAACCACAAACTACTCACACATCCACTCACAGACCCACACCGCCTCTCTCACAACCACTCACACACCCATACAGCCACCCACTCAGAGCCCCACAAAACTACTCATATATAGCCTCACAGATCCACACAGCCACTCATAGATGCACTCGCACATTCACTCACACACCCACACTCACACCCATACACCCACTCTCAGACCCACAGCATGGAGTTGACTGTATGCAGGGGGTTGGCTGCCAGGCCTTGCCGCAGGTCCTGCAGCGATATCCAGCCATGCACTGCCAAAAGCGTATAGTTGCTGCAAGCGGGGGGTTGCCCGCAGGCCCTGCAGCGCTCTTCCGCTGCACACAGCTGAAGGTCCTAGAAATTCACGTTATAGTTAGGGAATAGAATTTAAAAAAAGCATAGAAATTACCTAAAAAGCCAAGGGTTACAGAGATGTTATAATTAGGTTCAGATTTTAGAAACATAAAACCTTAGAAATTCAGCAGTCTTAGTTATCTAAAAAAAAACTATAACTCGTGCCCTACGGTAGCAATAACTCGCACCCCCGCCATGCACAGTTTTCACATCAATAATTTTATTGCAAAAGTTGCGGTGATATTATCAATGATGTGGGCACAACTTATAGTTACCTTAGTGCACGGGTTATAGTTTCTTGAGAGAACTATAAGTGCTGCATTACTGCGGTTTTATCTGTGTAAAATCTCAACCTAACAATGTCCTGTCCCTGTTACCTTTTGTTTTTTCAGTGAATTTCTAAGGAGTTTTAACTCTATTTCCTAACTATAATGTCCCTGTATCAGTAAATACACGCACACACCAATTGAAAACTCTTCCAGAATGTACTGTTTTTATTCATGTGAAATTCATGCCAAACCAATAACATCCATTATAATATAGATAGAGATGTTAGCATGCTCTTAAAGAACAGCCCTGAGATGATGATGGAGGTGAAGGCACTTACATCACTGGAAAACAAATCTAAATAGCCAAGGTGGTAATCTGAATTTGCAGGAACCATCTTTTTCCCCAATGTATCTTTTTGGTGTTACAAATTACAAAGATCAACAGCATTACCATATGAAATGACACAGAATGCAGAAAAAGTAATCAACAAGGACACTGCTTAATATGTAAAAAAAAAAAAATAGAAATAAGTGCTGGTGCCCAAAGCTCTTCTCAAAACAGAGTTCGGAGATTCTGCCTCGAGGGCGGATGTAAACATATGACTCGTATCTTACCTTTCTGAATACCGAAAAGTCAAAAGCTGGACTTTTTCTCTAAACTTAAACCAAAAGTCTAACTTTACTTTTGTAAATCGCCCTCAATGAACAAGAAAATCTTTCTTACTAAGGTTCTCAAATATAATTCAAGATAGCAAAGTTCTTTTAACGTATGGAAAAGAAAGTATTCAAAAAAGGAAAATATTAGTTATTTTAATTGCAGGACAAAGAAAGTCAAGAGATATGGCTAATTTGTTTACAGATATACCCAATGTGTGCTCACTATTTGTGCCACGTCTCTGTGGAACCAGTCTCCTTCTCTATCTCCAATGATTTGGACCCTGATTTTCTTTTCATTCCCTTAGGTTACAATATTGTTTTATTGTATATTCCCTAAACTTGAGCGGCTGAGATCATGCAGCAACATAAGCCTGGGAAATAAAAATATAAGGCAGACATAGGAAAGACACGAGAGTCAGGTCGCACAGTACTATAGTACAAACCGAATGCATGCCTACTTTTGAATGCATTAGCAATTTGAAGTCAGACAGTAGACTTTGCAAATGCTTGGTTTAATTGTAATGACATCATCTATGGCGCACATCTAAATATGTAAGTAGCCAACGTCTAAAAAATGGTAACTGGAGTTATAATGAAGCAAAAAATCCACGTTGTCTATAGACTGTTCTATTGCCTCTACTATTTCACCGGTTTTCTTGATTACCTGGGCTGTGTGTTTAAAACAAATATCTTAGCCTTTTTGTTGCCATACCTTAGGAACTAAGCGTTACTACTTTTAGTCCAAACCTACGAAATTCTCAAATTTTCTACTGCATTAAGCTAGGGTAAGTGTCTCAAGGGGGTAGAATTGACTTTTTAACTGTATTTGTGGCAAACGTGTTAAAGCCTTCTGGATCATAATTAGACAGAATCATTTTGACCAAGTGTCAGGTTATATTTGCTTGGCAGTGGTCGGACACACAAATTAGGCACCTCCTAGTTGATTTGGGTATGCAAGCGAGCAGTTCTTTCTCCACAGCGAAACACGAATGGAAACTGCAACACCTCATTTTAGTACATAATACATCAAATTTAGTGCTTAACAATTAGCACAGAAAATTGTGGTCATAATATACTCCACACAGCCTTCAGTTGTGCACAGAAGGGTCTGTGCATAGGGCCTTGCCCTTAGCGGGTCCCAAATGCCATCCGAACCCACTGTGAAAACCTTCAGCCAAAGAGCTGTGGCATCACAGAGTACGTATGACCCCACACCCATTAAACATGGACCTCATTGATAGGCTATATTTTAAAAGTAATTTCTCCATTGCCAATGTATAGCAGTGATTTTATTAAAAGGAAATAAATCTTTAAAATTTAAGCTAAATAGTTCTTTTTTTAACTAGCATAAGCAGCTCTCAAAAGACCTATTTTGTGTATTTTCTTTTTTAAACAAAATATATTAGTTGAAATAATCCATTATCAGGAACTCAATATATGAACATAAGGAGAAAGAAGTGGTCAATAAAAAAATATACTTACGATAACCCTTTAAATGGTCAATCTCCAAGTTGGTAAGCAATGATTTTATTTTTTTCTAACTACACTTGTTTCTTGTACCATGTGCAAAGCAAAGCATTAGCATGCCTTTTGACACAAGCATCACTTTTGCTTTTTTGTGCCTCAGTTACTTGTAGCACACTTCCATGGTTGTTCTTCTCGAAATACCTATTGTAAATAGCTTCTTCTGATTGCTGCTGTTTCACAAGTAGTACTAACAAATAATTTGAATCTTTGGCATTCAAGTGTTTCCTCATACTTAATATTTTAGACAAATGTAAGCCTTCATAACCAAGGCATGAAACTCGGTATAAAATTTTGTAAATTATCTTTTTGTACATTGACCTTTTGAGAAGGGGGCAGACAAGTAAAAAAATTAAACGCAATGTATTACCACTGGAGGTTTCACATGTTGATCAGTTTACTCCTCAAAATGGTCACATCATTGCCTTTCTCACAAGAAAAGTAAGAACCAAAGAGGTCCCATTGAGGCATAAGGAAAGGAGCTGGAGGAAAACATGTGAGGAAGACCTTAAAGGAACTGACTTACAATAGGGGACTTGAAAAGGGAAAGCTGATTTGGCAGCCACAGAAAAGTAGACATAAAACCCTTCAATGTGCAATGTGCCCAATGCAGAGGCCTGCTGGACCAGGGTGAGAATAAGCAAAAAAACTTGGGAAAGAGGTGTAGGTAAAGGGTCAACCTGTTTGTCAGAACACTATGCCACAAACGTACTCCAATTGCCTGTGTATACTGTCTTGGTGGAAGGGTGCTAAGCTGCCATGATAATTTTGCAGCCTTCAGGCAGACTGTTAAAAACTACCAACTGTAGTCGCTCAATCTCACGCATGAAGGTGAAGAGTAGGCAGGTTTGTGTGAAGAACCATCCTCTGCCTTGACAGGAGATCCTCCCAAAGGGACAGCCTGATTGGAGGACCGATGGACTTGCTCAACAGCTCTGGATACCCGACTCTTTGAGCCTCTGGCCTGATTCACAAAGGTAAACTTACACTTTTGTGTAAGCTTATGGTTGTTTGGAATTCACAAAACTGCATTTTAATCATAAGCGGACAAGTGCAGAGACCCTCTAGTTGGGGAGGAGAACTCCACACGTAAAAATATAGGAATGTCATATCTTTTTATGTGAGGAGCTCTCCACCCCGACTGCAGAGCCTACGCACTTGTAAATGTATGATTAAAATGCAGTTTTGTGAATTCCAAACAAACGTAAATTTACACAAAGTGTAAGTTTACTTTTGTGAATCAGGCCCCCAGTTCAGAGTTACAATGATGGCTTGAGCCTGGGCGTTCATGATCTTTTTGGGAACTCTGGTTAGGAGTGGTATTTATGAATGGACATACCTGTAGAGACAAAAATCATCCCCAAGCAAGAGCCACCCTGCAAACTCCAGCACACAGAATTGCTGACATGGCACATTCTTGGCGGTGGCAAACAGGCCTAACCAAGGCTCCGTCCACTGTTGAATGACAGCTTGCACCACTTCCGGTTGGCGATGCCACTCTTGATCTGCTAGGAATCTTCCTCTGAGTTTTTCAGCTCTGGCGGTCAGGGAGCCCCACCAGATGTTGAACCACTTGGGTAATGCCCTGACATTCCAGCCATGTCCAGAGACACAGAGCCTCTTGACAGAGGGTCCACAACCCCAGTGGTGTTGTCCGTGAACACCTGCATTAGCCTTCCCTTGCTGGAAGGTACAAAGGCTTTTTTTAATGCAGCCAGATTGTTCGGCACTCTAACAGATCAATATGGAATCCGTAGTCAGCGGGATACCAAAGTCCTCTGATCTCCACCTCTCCCACATGGCAGCCCCAGCCCAGGAGTCACGCATCTGTCACTGCTGTCAGATCTAGTTTGGAAAGGGATAGGGGTCTGCTGCTGACCCAATTGTGGTTCGTAATCTACCACTGCAAATCTTTTGTAGTTCCATCCGAGATCTGGACCATGTCCGAGAAATTCCCCTGATGCTGCACCCACTGGAACTTCAGGTCTTGCTGCAGAACCTGCAGGCTCCAATAGGCATGTGTCAAAAGCAGGATGCAGAAGGCTATGAGGCCCAGCAGCCTTAGAGGCAGTCTCACCAAAATCCATGATAGAGGCTGAAACACCAGTATTATAGCCTAAATATCCTGGACTCATTGCTTAGGAGGCTAAGCCCAAAACTGCACATGTCCAGAACTGCACCGATGATAAGGAACATTGGAGAAGGGATCAGGTGTAACTTCAGCACACTGAAAGTAAACCCCACCAAGTGCAGGAGGTTTGCTGTAGTCTGGAGGAGGGGGACAACCGCCTGGAGTGAGCACACCTTCAACAGTCAGTCTATGTGATAGGGGAAAACAGGAACTCCTGATCCCTGTAGATGAGACGCAACCACCGCCATCACCTTGGTGAACACCAGAGGAGTGCTGGTAAAGGAGCACTGCACATTGAAAGTGCTCGCGGCCCACTATGAACCACAGCCAACATCTATGGGCAGGCAGGACAGAAATGTGGAAGTGTGCGTCCAGCAAGTCCAACCCTACCACCAAGTCTCCCAGTTCCAGGGCAGACCGGACATGAGCAAGTGTGAGCATTTTGAATTTCTCTTTTTTTCAGGAAGAAATTGAGAGGGTGCAAGTCTAGGATAGGACAAAGGCATCCATCCTTTTTGGGCGGGGCATGGGAAAGTTGCGAGAATAGCAACCACGACCTTATTCTGATGCCAGTACTCCCTCTGTGACAAAGACAGCCTGCACTTTCTGGGGGAGTAAAGAGATGAAGCCCTTTGTCATCCTGTCGCAAGTAGGTGGCATGGGTGGCAGGATAGTCACAAAGGGGTGGGGGGGGGGGGGGGAAACAGCCTTTTGGACAATCTGGAGAACCCAGGGGTTGGATGTTATTGACCTCCAGTGGTGCAGGTGATAGCATATCCTGCCTCCAACTGGGTACCCATGATGGTTGGAGGTAAACGAAAGCTTGGAGGCTGTGGATTTGAAGCTACAACTGCCTGGAGTGGTGGACTGGCCCAACCTCTGGCTACCTGACCCATGAGGCCTGTAGGTGTCACATCCTCAGCCAGGCAAAGAATGGGATGTCTGCTGATTGCGGTGGCTGAGCAGTTGGCGACGCAGCTGGAAGTCTCTTCCATGGCCATGAAATGAGTGGAAAGTAGGCAGCGATTGGTAAGGAGCCATGGAAAGGTCCAGGGACCTGGCCATAGCCCTGATGACTTTGAAGCACAACAGCACTGAGACTGCCTTGTCTCCAAAGAGACTTGAGCCATCAAAGGGCATGTCCATAAATGTGGCCTGGATATCCCCAGAAAAGCCAGTCATCCTCATCCAGAAATGACGCCGTAAGGCCACTAAGGACGAAACCACTCTGCCTAGTAAGTTGGTCGTTTACAGGTCACAACATATGGCAAACTTAGAGAGAGTATGGCTCAGGTCTCCTCCGAGACCAAAGGCAGCACCGGCACAACTGAGTCCCAGAGTGAGTGGGAGTATCGACCCAAAAGGCACGAAGTGTTCCCAACCACAGTGCCAGGCCTCTTCTCAACTTAACCGGACTCTCTATCCAGAGAAGTGGCAGGGGATACTCCAGGATTTAATTTGGGAGTGGAGGTTTGGACTACCAACCTCTCCGTGGTAAAGTGTGTTGTAAGGAAGCTAGGGTCCCCAGGGGTACGGTGATGGTGGCAGGCAATCTTACTATTCACAGGAACTCCGGTGCTGGGCTAGGACCAGGCCACAAGTAGGATGCATGTGAGGGCTTCATTAAATGGGAGAAGTGGTTGAGATGTGGTGACTTCCAGCTGAAGCACCTCAGTCAAGACATTCATCTTGACAGCCACAGAGGTAAACTGATGGTCCAGGACCTCAGTCAGTCTCCTCACTACCATAGCAAATGAGGCTCCTTCCTTTGTAGCTACGGAAGGAGGAGACACCAAGCCAGTATGTGGGTAGGTGTCCAGTCGACTGGCATTCGCCAGTTCCTCACACCAGGTGTCCTCAGTTGCATTTAGCGGCCCTTTTTCATCAGGGTCCAGTGACCCCTCCCAATCATCACCATGTCCTTGCCACAAGGAACAGTCTGCGCCAGAGTCAGCATCTGATGACACCCATTGATCTCCGTGTCAGAGCAGAGGAGGCGTATGGGGGCTGTGCCACTGGTGGACACCAGAAGCGCTGGGAACATTGGCAGTGGAGCTACGCCAGAGAAGGTCGAGTTGGCTTGACTGATGCCAGTCCATATGCATCCATGGATCCAAGGGACCCTACTGGCGCTGTAGGCAAACCCACTGGCAGAAGGACCCCTTCCCAACCTGCAGGGCACAAAGATACTCCAGTAAGGACAGGCCGCTCAAATATGAGGTGCATGGCCTCATAAAATTCCCAAAGTTTGGTGGGAGGGGCTCCGGCTCCAGGAAACTAGGGGAGCACAGAGACAACTCAGGTGCAGGCTGAACTGCGGAACCAGGCCGCATATGCTGATGCTCCATATTCTCACTGGTTGAGTTTGATGGACGGGGAAAAGTCGAAGTCCTCTTCTTGCTCTTTTTTCATTTGAGAGACTTACCTGAACACTAGAACGACTTTGACGATGAGCACTTGGACCTTCCTCCCTACCGAAATCGAGACTGTTGCAGCATCGCTCGTCGAGCAGCAAGTAGCTTGAGGGACCACTCCCTCAAGGCTTTTGGGCGCAGGGCACGTCAATCGATGCAGGTTGCGGTGTTATGGTCGCGCTCGAGTCATCACAGACAAAAGGGATGTGGATCTGACACTGACATCTGCCGGTGACAGGCACTACAGGGCTTGAAACAAACCTTTCTTGCAGACATCCCTGTCTCACCAGGAGACAAAGTCTCAAAAATCCCCAACAAAGAGGTAAAATAAAAAAAGTAAGTCAAAAAATAATTAGGGATAGCTCTTTTCCAGATCTGCACTGACTGGCGTGGAAAAAAAAGAACTGACATCAGCACACCAGGGTAGCGCCTATATGGGCACAATGCACATCACTTCTAGCCCGGATGATGTCGCATAGAGACAAACAACGCCACTTACTGGCGTGCAGGGGTGCTGCTCACTAGGAATTTCTGGATCCAGTCAACGCCTGGGGAAAATTCTAATGTATGGAATCTGCAACTAGAAATCAAACACTTACAATGGACTTAGAGTACACCTATTGCTCACCACTAGTTGATTTTCTTGTCACTTGTTTGCAATGGTTTTCTTTCCTCTGCTTGTGTTTGCTTTTAACTTGAGCATAGCTTATTTTCCAATCTTTTGTTTGGCTTATTTGAATCAGTCAACTGCTCCTATTCAGAGAACTTGTTTTTTCCCTTTGCTTTCAGTGCTCCAAGAGTGGGAACTATTTTAGTTTGCTTCCTCGTCTGCTGTTCCCCCCCCAAACACTGATCTCCCCACACCTATCCATGCTGCTCCTTCATCCTGCTTATTAAGTTCATCCACAGCTTTCCCCAGCCCTCCCTGGTATTACTGTATATTTAAAGTTTTTCACAGGCCTAGCCTCAAACACTTCCTTTACCCCGAGTGCCCCCTCACCCAGTGCCCTTTACTTAGCACCCGCTGACTCTCCCCAACCTCACCTTCTTAGCTCCCAGTGCCTTTCGCAGTTCATCTTTTTTTAATTAATATTTGGAGAGCCTAGCGGTTGCCAATTGCAGATAGGCCACATCCACAATGCTGAAAACACTTAAGCTGCATAGATAGATAGACAGATAATCAATCCAAGTGATGTACACAATCTTGAAATGGTAAAAAATAAAAAATAAACATTCACATATATTCCCTAAACTTGGGCAAGTTTAGTGACAAATGCATGTGTATACACCATTATACATATGCGAGCCTAGAGAATGATGCATCTGTTCAAAGCACTTGTGTCAGTGTGCCCTTTTGTGTTTTTTGTCGAGTCTACATAGCACCAGCAAAAAGCATTTTGCTTTTTACCAATGCTTCACAGCAACCGCAAAAATACTGATTTTAGGACAATAAGGTGAGAAGCTTTGTATTTCCCAGTACTTGCTTTCTTTTTTTTGGCAATTTGTGGGTACCGCCAGAAGTGCCAGTTTAACTGGTGATGTTAGCAGATTAAGCAATTTAAATTGCTGCTCTTCAGTTTAATTCAAGTCACAAAATCTCCGGATCCTTCTTGCAAAAAATATCTCATCAATATAACATGTACACTTATTGAAAAGTCCTAAAATGTGTAATGGTGGATGGCTGACATTAGGGACCGACTTGATGTAATACTGTAATCCCGGGTGTCTAAAATATGATATATAAGTCATCACGGTACATTTGGTCTCAGTTCTATGCTTGGTTTTCCGGGGGCTCTTATCCAGGGTGTCCTGTTTTAAAATCATTTTTGAGAGCTGTACAATGTTTTTGGGCATCTCCCACAATCTCCTATCTTCATCATCTAGGGGTTTTAAACTATTCTCACTGAACGCTAACCATTCCATTTTTTGGTCTTGGTCCATAGCTGGACAATCTCTGAGAACTGAGAGTAAAAAGAGCCTCGGTTTTGGACCAGACTGAATGCCATAATAACAATGGTTTGGCTTCTATAATCTTCATAATGGAGTGAAGACCTAGCTCCATATGTATAATAGTTTCAGGGGTTGAGTGGGGAACTGCCAATAACCTCCTGAAGAATTTATTCTCCCGTCTCTGTAAGGCTTTATTGTCTCCCGCTCCAACGTACTCCTGCGCCATATGAAGTAACCATTTTGGCATTATAGAGAGTTAGCATTTGTTTAATAGGTTTTGCCACAAGTTTAGGAGTCAATCTAAAAATCTCCTCATTATTCCTTAGCACAGTGGTTCCCAATCTGCAGTCCGGTGTCCCCTGGGGATCCGCAAAGCCTTCTTAGGAGTTCCGCGGCCACCTAGGAAATAAAAAAATATTAACAGATTAGGTCCCCAGCCTTCAGTAATGACTAAGTTGGGGGGCCCTCAGATTCCAATTATGATTCAGTGGGGGTCCGCTGGTTCCAGTAATGATAAAGTGGTGGTCCACAGAAGTCAAAAGGTTGGGAACCACTGCCTTAGCATGTTAACGGTGCTTGCTTTTTTATGCAATTTTCAACCCCCACCTTCAGGGAACCACAGTTCTAAGTAACAGAACTGCTTTGTGTTCGAGATCTTGCTTCCCTTGATATAAAATGGATGAGTCTTCTCTTTCCTTCTTTCACATAACATGGTGAACGTTTACCCCTGGCTTACCTTTAAATCTATATTTTTAAATAAAATTGACAAATGAGTTACTAAGGACTGTGCGTCTGCATTAAAAAAAAATTATCGGTAAGGGGTCGGGGTCTATTCTACGAGTGTTGACACCAAGTGACTGTAGTTTCTCACCTATCCTGTTAATATAGACTGAGAACAGGAGTGGTGCCCAGATCCTTGGTGTACTCCTCTTCGTATCTTAAATTGTTCAATTAATTCCCCTGCAGTCCATAACATACTCTTGTTGATATGTTACTATAGATGTACACAAAAATTGAAATTATATCTTTCGGGGGCCCCAAGGAAATCATGCATTTCCATAACTTATTACGGTTTACCTTATCAAATGCACAGCTTAAATCCATAAAACACATGTACAGGGTGCCTGCTTTGGCCTTTGATTACTTCCCCATCCAGAGGTTTAAGTTGAGACATTATTCCATGGTCCCCAGTCCTCGTCCTCTTCTAAAACCATGTTGCGCATTGCTCAATATGGTGTAGTCCTCTGCCCATTGCTCTATTCTTTCAAGAAGGACCCTTCATAATATCCTACCTGAAGACTCGAGTATAAAGATAGGTCTATAACATTTTGAGTCACTTCTGGATCCCTTCTTAAAGATTGGGATTATTACAGATTTATACCAAGTAGGAGGAATCTTGCTCGACCCAACTGCAATCAGAACCTTGGTGAGCAGAGGTGTCCAAAGAGCAGGAAGATTTTTATAGATGTCCATGGGACACCTTCGGGATTAGGTGCTTTGCCCCACTGGCATCTAGCTAATGCTCTATTTACCTCCTCTACAGAGAAGACAATATGGGTTTAGGAAATATCCATAAGCATCACCTTATCTTGATCTGTGTTTGAAGGTGACAAAGATTAAAAAGAAATTATCCACCCAAGCCTCTGCCATGATTGAATTATCTAGATTAGGTGCAGAGTTATCCCTAAGAGGGGGAGCATTAATGGTCTTTCAATATAGTATGTTATCCCTTGTTTGTGCGGCATGTATGCGATTTGCCAAGGCTTTCTCTTGTAGCTCTTTTTCCTGATCTTTTAGAATCGTTTTATAGCGTATTCTATTGTGTTAGATCACTGGAGTATTTGTGGAGCAACTTAATTAGGTCCCTTCCTGTCTTAGTAATTGACAATTGCAATTGAAATTTTAAGTCAGTGGATTGGGGTCACTAGCACAGTTTTTCCCCACCCCACGTTCAATTGGAGTAATCCTGTGACTGGTAGAGACAAGGATGTGATCTATATTACTCTGACCTCTTTTCCCAATAAAAGTAGGAAGGTTAGGGATATCGCCAGTACAACCCGAATGTGTAAAGTAGATATTTACATTTAAACATGAATTTGTTTAGAACAGAGCCTTGCAAATATTATTTATAATAGTCAATATCTTCATCCTGTGTATCTCGGAGGACACATAACTTGCTTAAAACAATAGAGCACTTTACAAGATTAAAATCTTCAGCCTGTATTATAAGCGTATCCTTCACGTTACCCTGAAGAAAAGTTACTAATTATTTTTTCAGTGCTTCTATTACCTATGCCCTTGAAGCATCAAATATATTGTTATAGTAACTAATTATCAGACTATCTGATCTTAGTAAAACTAGTTGATTAAATGGTGACAGACGAAATGTTTTAGGCACTGTAAAAGGCACATATGTAGAGATCATAATGATAAATGTCGGCTGTACACAGAGATATAAAACCATCTACATCAAAAATCTTTGTTGACCATGTTTCCTCTAGGCATACTATCTGTGCCACCTTTACAAACAGTACCCAATTGTCTGTTTAGGATTTATTTGCCAGTCTAGTTACATTCCATAGCACTAATGATATTTTCAGTGGACCTTCCACATAGTTAGAAATTGCATTTTCCCCCCCGCAGTCTTTTGGATGGATTTTGTTACTTTGCTTCAATGGTTTATTGTTATTCTAAATCATATATGGGGTGATCCTATTAGTTTGAATAAGTCATTCATTTTTATCCAATGATGAAAGCAGGGCAGAACGGTTATGCACTGGGATCGGGGGATTTTGAGTCTTCTTGCCTCTTAACGTATTCATGCTGCCTCAGGTTTAATAGAAAATAGCCTGATTTATAGATGAAACCCAGGGGTCCAGCTTAAATTTTGCTCCATTCATTCAAATGTTGAAGACTTGTTAGAATATACTACACTAGGGAAGAATGTTTAAAGTTCAAAATTATACAGTCCCCTCACAGTATTTTGCTTGAGGGTCCAGTCCATTTAATTCTTCTGGTTATTAATATCTCCTCAAAAAGAAGATTCACTGTGGAAGTCCTTTGTGCTATCCAATTCACAACTTTAGGCCTGACTTAGAACTCAGTGGACAGGTTACTCTGTCACACGGGTAATCTAAATACCATACAATATAATGGGGTTTAGGTTTCGGCAGACAGGATATCTATCACAGTTGTGATAAAGTAACCCGTCCGCCAAGTTCTAAATAAGGCCCTTTGTATTTAAGCTCCCAGAAGAATCCCTTTTTGTATAATTCAGGGCAGCAACACCTATTAATATTACCACATAGGGTGTGGATTCTGGTGGAAGACGGATAACATCCAAAGATGGGGACTGACTTTGACCTCTAGCGAGGGTATGCTTCACTCTTGAGGATCCACAGGAGGATTTTCTGAAGGCCTTATTTTGGGCTGTTGCCCTAGGCCTATTCTAGATGTACCCCATGGTTGAAACAAATTCCAATGTAGGGCCCAAGTTATTTCTTTTTTTATTTTTGACAGTGAAGGTCTGATATTATAAGCTTTAGTACGGCTCCTGTTTGCCATTTTCTCTAGATATTTCTGCGCTCTTTTGGGGCTGTGAACAGGGAATATGTTTCTGTTTTGTAGCCGATCAAGATCCCAGTTTCGAGTTCATTGAGTCTTTTCATTATTCCCTCAACGGTCGTCTTCATCATTTCCTCCATATTCTTCACGTTGCTAATAAATGGTTGAAGATGGAAGGTCAGGCCCAATGTATCTGCCTCTATCTGTGCAGCTTGTTTTGTCAGCCCTTTTTTCTTTGTTGCAGATGGGGGATATATTGGCGAAGTTGGTGAGAGAGGAGAGCAGAATACACATGGATTTGTTATGCAGTGCATTTAAGCAGAAGAGTGTACTCCCAAAGGGTCAGACTGACTAATCCATGCTTCTTTTTCCGTGGCTAATGCCTCAATGGCTGCCCCCTGGGTTGCTTCCAATCTTTCTTCATTGTTAATTATCTCCTTATTAATCCTTATTAATCATGCTCATTGCTCCTCAAAAAAATGTATAATTGATCCTTTAGTGGCCGCAAGATTAGGTTTAAAAGTGCATTTTGATGGAATTTTCTATTTGCCCATTATAACTAATCAGAATGGAATATTAACATGACAAATTGGTGCTCTTACTTCCTTTTAAAAAAAATGTAGATGGGGCGGTCCATCCTAGCCTCAGCCAGCCGCAGAGAGGCACAGGTGGGCCTGCTCTTGGTCTGGTCTTAGCCCAAGCATGTGCATTGGCATGTCCCAAGCTGCGGTGCTATGTGCTTCCTTAAGTGCACCTGACTGGCGTGTTGAACTCCATCTAACCCGCCACAGGGAAGCAGGGAGGCTTAGTTTTGGCCCCCTCCAGCAAGGTGCTGGCGATCAGCGTGTCCTGCACTGTGAGGCTATGCACTTCCCAAAGTCTGCCCAACTGGTGCATTGAGATCCATCTTCCCCCTCCACCAGGAAGCATAATCTTGACCTCCTTCGGGTCCGGGAAGGTGCTGGAGATGAACACATCCCCAATGCACAATATAAAATGATTTGATGAACGAAGCACAACACAGTTAGTTATAGATGTCTATGCAGATGAATTTTGAATTTTAGTTCCAAAACTTTCTCAGAAGCACCAACTAGTTTAAGAAGCCCCTTTCTAAATCAACAAAGCAAATAATAGTTCTTGCTAAATGGATCATAATTTTACCGTTTGAATGTCAACTACTGTTCAGATGCATTTAATTTTTTTGGGACGATAAGTCACCACTAACAAATATATTTTAGAAAATATCAACTATTATGTATTTGTATTTATTGAATTTCCAAATGAGCATACAATTAACAGTAGTACATCTGAATCTAATGAATATCCAGCTGAGTTTCAGTATATGTAAACCTAGTATAACTTTAACCCAGTAATATCAGTCCTCAAAATCTAAATATGTTCTTAGTCAAAGGGTAGTGCTAGCCTTCCTTCCACACAACAGCACATGCACATTGTATACAGTTGACAGGTAATCAGATTCACAGCTGTAGTTCATTTGTAGTGGTCTGGCACTCCCAGCAACTGGAGATATAAAACAGTTTGTGGATTATCAGTTATTCAATAGTTGCCTGTACCCACATATCCACAATATAAAGCACAGTAGCCGACAAGTCCCGGATTTCTTTTACACCCTAATTTTATGCACCACCCAGAAACTGCAATTTTAACTCCCACGTCTGCATCCAGATCCCTTATTATTTATCATCACATACTATCTCTCCTTATGGAGGTCTGGTTCGCTATGGGTCAAAAAGAGCCATTATCATCTCACTATTCTCATTTGCGACTACTCTGTCCTGCCCATTACATCATGTCAGGGACCCATCCCTCTATCGGCAAAGCTCTAGGGCTCATCCAGGAGATAGCACCCCATCTCTTAACTAAAATAGTGCTCAGACTGGAAAACATTTCTCCATGTGTCTCCTACCACTCCCCCTTGGGGTGTATATCCACCAAGTACTATTTTAGAGTCTGACCAACTCTCATTTATAGCCAAATCCTGCAGGCAGTCTCATCGCAGAAGTCATGTAAAAAACTGAAAGTTCCAAGTGATGTGTAGGAGGTCTGCATCCTCTGCCTGGCATGTACTGCATTGTGCCATCTTGGCTTGGTAAATTGTATTTAGATTAACAGGTATAAGGTAAGGCATATGGGCATAATTATACTGTATTCATTTTAAACGTATGTTACTAGACACAGACTTCAGCCCAAAACATCATCAAGACTCTTTATCAGTAAGATTGTCTCCTAAGTAATATCAACATTTATCCCTAACATTCAAGGGCTTGGGTGTTTTCTAGCCACAGTACTCTGTATATATTAGAAATGAAGTTTCTACACCGAAGGTGAATCACAACGTTGTCATCACCTGCGTCTCTGAAGGGGCTTCAGGAAAAGAAGTCCATATGCTCTTGCGTAAATTGGTCATTGCCAATTCCGAAGGTATCCTGTGCTCCCCCAAAGGTGACAAACCTATTTACAGGATCTAGATATGCCAAAGTTAAGCATCTACCCCACTTCCAACTGTCATAATATTGCCTATCTGCGCATCATTCCAAATCATCATTTCCAGTGTGAAGGGTGAGCATTTAAAGATTGTCTTGACCAAACTATCCCACATGTAACAGACATACTTGAACACAGAGGATAACTGTCTAGGGACTCCACATTCCCTTATCAGCAGGTTCTGCTGCTGTTCCACTGGATGCATAACCCTGAGTAGCCTGTTCTCCCAGTTGTCTCCTTCATCTAACCAGTGGACAGCATGTTGTAGATGAGCCGACATGTAGCGAATCTCCATATCTAGAACTTCCAACCCGCCTTATTCCCATTCTTGTTCCAGAGTATCCAATTTGACCCTGTTTTTTCCCACCCAGACCAAGTCCATTAATAGCAGATTTAAAACTACAAAACCTGTCATGGAATCATATAACTTGCTTCTTGCAGCACATATAGGCATCTGGGAAAAATATCATCTTGGCCAGTGCTACCCAGCCCATTAGCAACAGTGAAAGTGTGTTCTAGAACTTAATTGAAGACTGAAGCCCACCTGTGACTAGATATCTGAATTTCGCTGCTACACAAGGAATGTCCATCCTCAGCAATGCAAAGACATCTAGCTCCTGCAGTCCCCCGACTGGGTGTAGTTTGGACTTAGCAAAAATATCAACTACTATAATTCCATTATATGAACTGGACTGCCACAACAACAACAAAAAAGACCAATATTATCTGACAGGAGGCAGCGGGCTATAGTTCCATGCATCTAACCACTATCACCTAACAAGTGTTCAAAATTCAATAGATGTTGAGAATTTAATAATGTGTGCACACAGTCCGACACCTGCTGCCAAGGTGCAATCCTAAAAGGAAATATGAACAAATCAATGGCTGAAGGTGCACCACCCTAGACAGTATTCAAAAAGTCACATTCATTGGTCACATTCATTAGTATCAGTTAATTTTTCTCTTTATTCTTCTTATCCTTTTACAATAGATCAACCATCATGGTAAAAACAGCCAATCTATGTAAATGCATTTAATATTAATATCTCTGTCTACGTTGAAGGTTGTCCCTGTGTATATTGTTTTTATGTATAATTCTATGTTTGGGTCCCTTTTCTTTATCTTCTCCTCTGTTTTTATTGGACTCCTAATAGGTATTGTGTAAATTCTTTGTGTGTTGTTTTAAGTGTTTATATATATTTGTATTATTTGTTATATATATATATATATATATATATATATATATATATATATATATATATATATATGTTTGCACCATGAGCAATTTGTATATATTGTATTACAGCCCTGAAGAAGTCCTTATGTATGGACGAAACGCGTTGGCTGTGTTTACCGTGATGGTTGATCTAATGTAAAAGGATAAGAAGAATAAAGAGAAGATTTGAAATGGACTGATACTAATGAACAACAAAAAAGAGTTAAATGTGTAGGAAGAAAATGTATCAAACAGAACTTTAAAAAGAACCACCTGGAAAGGGAAAACATGCCCAATGGTAAGCATCAGTTTCAAGGCACCACAGATGGCAAGAATGAGTTATAAAGTGAACAATTCTTGGTCTCCCAGTGAAAAGGTGACTAACATCCACTGATTACTGATGTGAGGTCATTTGTAAGGAGATTTAAAGTTATGTCACTGGGTAAAAAGAAAAAGAAATGAGGAAGGCTTACCATCTAAACAAGTGTTTATCTGCCCAGGGCCGCCAGAAGCGGGGATCTCAGTTAAATATCAGTTTGCAAAGTAAAACTTACCAATTTATCAGAGACAGATTCCAGCATCTTAGGTCAATGGACCTTGATTTTAGATGATATTAACCAGGACCTGTAAACCAATTAAATACTCGTCATGAAATCAAGTATTGTTTTCAGTCAATAATGAGATTTAGTGGGAGTTTAAAAGCTTTATTCATCAGTCTTTTAATAGTGCACCTTTATTAAGATCAGCCTATGATACAATCAATCTCATTAAATAGTTAATCAAAATAAGCAATCAATATATCAGAATAAGTGCACTGGGCGTGCTCCATAAAGGAAGAACTCATTTTCTAAGATTAAGGATGGTTTGGGGGAGAAAGAGAAAAAGGTGTCAGTCAGAACCCATAAATATCTCCAAATACAAAAGGTAAAGCATAAAGCTCCAGAGTCGAATATCAGTTATCAATCAAAGCAGACCTTCCCATAAAGAAAGGTTCATAGACTCGGAAATAAAAAAATATTAACAGATTAGGTCCCCAGCCTTCAGTAATGACTAAGTTGGGGGGCCCTCAGATTCCAATTATGATTCAGTGGGGGTCCGCTGGTTCCAGTAATGATAAAGTGGGGGTCCACAGAAGTCAAAAGGTTGGGAACCACTGCCTTAGCATGTTAACAGTGCTTGCTTTTTTATGCAATTTTCAACCCCCACCTTCAGGGAACCACAGTTCTAAGTAACAGAACTGCTTTGTGTTCGAGATCTTGCTTCCCTTGATATAAAATGGATGAGTCTTCTCTTTCCTTCTTTCACATAACATGGTGAACGTTTACCCCTGGCTTACCTTTAAATCTATATTTTTAAATAAAATTGACAAATGAGTTACTAAGGACTGTGCGTCTGCATTAAAAAAAAAATATCGGTAAGGGGTCGGGGTCTATTCTACGAGTGTTGACACCAAGTGACTGTAGTTTCTCATCTATCCTGTTAATATAGACTGAGAACAGGAGTGGTGCCCAGATCCTTGGTTTACTCCTCTTCGTATCTTAAATTGTTCAATTAATTCCCCCTGCAGTCCATAACATACTCTTGTTGATATGTTACTATAGATGTACACAAAAATTGAAATTATATCTTTCGGGGGCCCCAAGGAAATCATGCATTTCCATAACTTATTACGGTTTACCTTATCAAATGCACAGCTTAAATCCATAAAACACATGTACAGGGTGCCTGCTTTGGCCTTTGAGTACTTCCCCATCCAGAGGTTTAAGTTGAGACATTATTCCATGGTCCCCAGTCTTCGTCCTCTTCTAAAACCATGTTGCGCATTGCTCAATATGGTGTAGTCCTCTGCCCATTGCTCTATTCTTTCAAGAAGGACCCTTCATAATATCCTACCTGAAGACTCGAGTATAAAGATAGGTCTATAACATTTTGAGTCACTTCTGGATCCCTTCTTAAAGATTGGGATTATTACAGATTTATACCAAGTAGGAGGAATCTTGCTCGACCCAACTGCAATCAGAACCTTGGTGAGCAGAGGTGTCCAAAGAGCAGGAAGATTTTTATAGATGTCCATGGGACACCTTCGGGATTAGGTGCTTTGCCCCACTGGCATCTAGCTAATGCTCTATTTACCTCCTCTACAGAGAAGACAATATGGGTTTAGGAAATATCCATAAGCATCACCTTATCTTGATCTGTGTTTGAAGGTGACAAAGATTAAAAAGAAATTATCCACCCAAGCCTCTGCCATGATTGAATTATCTAGATTAGGTGCAGAGTTATCCCTAAGAGGGGGAGCATTAATGGTCTTTCAATATAGTATGTTATCCCTTGTTTGTGCGGCATGTATGCGATTTGCCAAGGCTTTCTCTTGTAGCTCTTTTTCCTGATCTTTTAGAATCGTTTTATAGCGTATTCTATTGTGTTAGATCACTGGAGTATTTGTGGAGCAACTTAATTAGGTCCCTTCCTGTCTTAGTAATTGACAATTGCAATTGAAATTTTAAGTCAGTGGATTGGGGTCACTAGCACAGTTTTTCCCCACCCCACGTTCAATTGGAGTAATCCTGTGACTGGTAGAGACAAGGGTGTGATCTATATTACTCTGACCTCTTTTCCCAATAAAAGTAGGAAGGTTAGGGATATCGCCAGTACAACCCGAATGTGTAAAGTAGATATTTACATTTAAACATGAATTTGTTTAGAACAGAGCCTTGCAAATATTATTTATAATAGTCAATATCTTCATCCTGTGTATCTCGGAGGACACATAACTTGCTTAAAACAATAGAGCACTTTACAAGATTAAAATCTTCAGCCTGTATTATAAGCGTATCCTTCACGTTACCCTGAAGAAAAGTTACTAATTATTTTTTCAGTGCTTCTATTACCTATGCCCTTGAAGCATCAAATATATTGTTATAGTAACTAATTATCAGACTATCTGATCTTAGTAAAACTAGTTGATTAAATGGTGACAGACGAAATGTTTTAGGCACTGTAAAAGGCACATATGTAGAGATCATAATGATAAATGTCGGCTGTACACAGAGATATAAAACCATCTACATCAAAAATCTTTGTTGACCATGTTTCCTCTAGGCATACTATCTGTGCCACCTTTACAAACAGTACCCAATTGTCTGTTTAGGATTTATTTGCCAGTCTAGTTACATTCCATAGCACTAATGATATTTTCAGTGGACCTTCCACATAGTTAGAAATTGCATTTTCCCCCCGCAGTCTTTTGGATGGATTTTGTTACTTTGCTTCAATGGTTTATTGTTATTCTAAATCATATATGGGGTGATCCTATTAGTTTGAATAAGTCATTCATTTTTATCCAATGATGAAAGCAGGGCAGAACGGTTATGCACTGGGATCGGGGGATTTTGAGTCTTCTTGCCTCTTAACGTATTCATGCTGCCTCAGGTTTAATAGAAAATAGCCTGATTTATAGATGAAACCCAGGGGTCCAGCTTAAATTTTGCTCCATTCATTCAAATGTTGAAGACTTGTTAGAATATACTACACTAGGGAAGAATGTTTAAAGTTCAAAATTATACAGTCCCCTCACAGTATTTTGCTTGAGGGTCCAGTCCATTTAATTCTTCTGGTTATTAATATCTCCTCAAAAAGAAGATTCACTGTGGAAGTCCTTTGTGCTATCCAATTTCCAACTTTAGGCCTGACTTAGAACTCAGTGGACAGGTTACTCTGTCACACGGGTAATCTAAATACCATACAATATAATGGGGTTTAGGTTTCGGCAGACAGGATATCTATCACAGTTGTGATAAAGTAACCCGTCCGCCAAGTTCTAAATAAGGCCCTTTGTATTTAAGCTCCCAGAAGAATCCCTTTTTGTATAATTCAGGGCAGCAACACCTATTAATATTACCACATAGGGTGTGGATTCTGGTGGAAGACGGATAACATCCAAAGATGGGGACTGACTTTGACCTCTAGCGAGGGTATGCTTCACTCTTGAGGATCCACAGGAGGATTTTCTGAAGGCCTTATTTTGGGCTGTTGCCCTAGGCCTATTCTAGATGTACCCCATGGTTGAAACAAATTCCAATGTAGGGCCCAAGTTATTTCTTTTTTTATTTTTGACAGTGAAGGTCTGATATTATAAGCTTTAGTACGGCTCCTGTTTGCCATTTTCTCTAGATATTTCTGCGCTCTTTTGGGGCTGTGAACAGGGAATATGTTTCTGTTTTGTAGCCGATCAAGATCCCAGTTTCGAGTTCATTGAGTCTTTTCATTATTCCCTCAACGGTCGTCTTCATCATTTCCTCCATATTCTTCACGTTGCTAATAAATGGTTGAAGATGGAAGGTCAGGCCCAATGTATCTGCCTCTATCTGTGCAGCTTGTTTTGTCAGCCCTTTTTTCTTTGTTGCAGATGGGGGATATATTGGCGAAGTTGGTGAGAGAGGAGAGCAGAATACACATGGATTTGTTATGGAGTGCATTTAAGCAGAAGAGTGTACTCCCAAAGGGTCAGACTGACTAATCCATGCTTCTTTTTCCGTGGCTAATGCCTCAATGGCTGCCCCCTGGGTTGCTTCCAATCTTTCTTCATTGTTAATTATCTCCTTATTAATCCTTATTAATCATGCTCATTGCTCCTCAAAAAAATGTATAATTGATCCTTTAGTGGCCGCAAGATTAGGTTTAAAAGTGCATTTTGATGGAATTTTCTATTTGCCCATTATAACTAATCAGAATGGAATATTAACATGACAAATTGGTGCTCTTACTTCCTTTAAAAAAAAATGTAGATGGGGCCGTCCATCCTAGCCTCAGCCAGCCGCAGAGAGGCACAGGTGGGCCTGCTCTTGGTCTGGTCTTAGCCCAAGCATGTGCATTGGCATGTCCCAAGCTGCGGTGCTATGTGCTTCCTTAAGTGCACCTGACTGGCGTGTTGAACTCCATCTAACCCGCCACAGGGAAGCAGGGAGGCTTAGTTTTGGCCCCCTCCAGCAAGGTGCTGGCGATCAGCGTGTCCTGCACTGTGAGGCTATGCACTTCCCAAAGTCTGCCCAACTGGTGCATTGAGATCCATCTTCCCCCTCCACCAGGAAGCATAATCTTGACCTCCTTCGGGTCCGGGAAGGTGCTGGAGATGAACACATCCCCAATGCACAATATAAAATGATTTGATGAACGAAGCACAACACAGTTAGTTATAGATGTCTATGCAGATGAATTTTGAATTTTAGTTCCAAAACTTTCTCAGAAGCACCAACTAGTTTAAGAAGCCCCTTTCTAAATCAACAAAGCAAATAATAGTTCTTGCTAAATGGATCATAATTTTACCGTTTGAATGTCAACTACTGTTCAGATGCATTTAATTTTTTTGGGACGATAAGTCACCACTAACAAATATATTTTAGAAAATATCAACTATTATGTATTTTTATTTATTGAATTTCCAAATGAGCATACAATTAACAGTAGTACATCTGAATCTAATGAATATCCAGCTGAGTTTCAGTATATGTAAACCTAGTATAACTTTAACCCAGTAATATCAGTCCTCAAAATCTAAATATGTTCTTAGTCAAAGGGTAGTGCTAGCCTTCCTTCCACACAACAGCACATGCACATTGTATACAGTTGACAGGTAATCAGATTCACAGCTGTAGTTCATTTGTAGTGGTCTGGCACTCCCAGCAACTGGAGATATAAAACAGTTTGTGGATTATCAGTTATTCAATAGTTGCCTGTACCCACATATCCACAATATAAAGCACAGTAGCCGACAAGTCCCGGATTTCTTTCACACCCTAATCTTATGCACCACCCAGAAACTGCAATTTTAACTCCCACGTCTGCATCCAGATCCCTTATTATTTATCATCACATACTATCTCTCCTTATGGAGGTCTGGTTCGCTATGGGTCAAAAAGAGGCATTATCATCTCACTATTCTCATTTGCGACTACTCTGTCCTGCCCATTACATCATGTCAGGGACCCATCCCTCTATCGGCAAAGCTCTAGGGCTCATCCAGGAGATAGCACCCCATCTCTTAACTAAAATAGTGCTCAGACTGGAAAACATTTCTCCATGTGTCTCCTACCACTCCCCCTTGGGGTGTATATCCACCAAGTACTATTTTAGAGTCAGACCAACTCTCATTTATAGCCAAATCCTGCAGGCAGTCTCATCGCAGAAGTCATGTAAAAAACTGAAAGTTCCAAGTGATGTGTAGGAGGTCTGCATCCTCTGCCTGGCATGTACTGCATTGTGCCATCTTGGCTTGGTAAATTGTATTTAGATTAACAGGTATAAGGTAAGGCATATGGGCATAATTATACTGTATTCATTTTAAACGTATGTTACTAGACACAGACTTCAGCCCAAAACATCATCAAGACTCTTTATCAGTAAGATTGTCTCCTAAGTAATATCAACATTTATCCCTAACATTCAAGGGCTTGGGTGTTTTCTAGCCACAGTACTCTGTATATATTAGAAATGAAGTTTCTACACCGAAGGTGAATCACAACGTTGTCATCACCTGCGTCTCTGAAGGGGCTTCAGGAAAAGAAGTCCATATGCTCTTGCGTAAATTGGTCATTGCCAATTCCGAAGGTATCCTGGGCTCCCCCAAAGGTGACAAACCTATTTACAGGATCTAGATATGCCAAAGTTAAGCATCTACCCCACTTCCAACTGTCATAATATTGCCTATCTGCGCATCATTCCAAATCATCATTTCCAGTGTGAAGGGTGAGCATTTAAAGATTGTCTTGACCAAACTATCCCACATGTAACAGACATACTTGAACACAGAGGATAACTGTCTAGGGACTCCACATACCCTTATCAGCAGGTTCTGCTGCTGTTCCACTGGATGCATAACCCTGAGTAGCCTGTTCTCCCAGTTGTCTCCTTCATCTAACCAGTGGACAGCATGTTGTAGATGAGCCGACATGTAGCGAATCTCCATATCTAGAACTTCCAACCCGCCTTATTCCCATTCTTGTTCCAGAGTATCCAATTTGACCCTGTTTTTTCTCACCCAGACCAAGTCCATTAATAGCAGATTTAAAACTACAAAACCTGTCATGGAATCATATAACTTGCTTCTTGCAGCACATATAGGCATCTGGGAAAAATATCATCTTGGCCAGTGCTACCCAGCCCATTAGCAACAGTGAAAGTGTGTTCTAGAACTTAATTGAAGACTGAAGCCCACCTGTGACTAGATATCTGAATTTCGCTGCTACACAAGGAATGTCCATCCTCAGCAATGCAAAGACATCTAGCTCCTGCAGTCCCCCGACTGGGTGTAGTTTGGACTTAGCAAAAATATCAACTACTATAATTCCATTATATGAACTGGACTGCCACAACAACAACAAAAAAGACCAATATTATCTGACAGGAGGCAGCGGGCTATAGTTCCATGCATCTAACCACTATCACCTAACAAGTGTTCAAAATTCAATAGATGTTGAGAATTTAATAATGTGTGCACACAGTCCGACACCTGCTGCCAAGGTGCAATCCTAAAAGGAAATATGAACAAATCAATGGCTGAAGGTGCACCACCCTAGACAGTATTCAAAAAGTCACATTCATTGGTCACATTCATTAGTATCAGTCCATTTTTCTCTTTATTCTTCTTATCCTTTTACAATAGATCAACCATCATGGTAAAAACAGCCAATCTATGTAAATGCATTTAATATTAATATCTCTGTCTACGTTGAAGGTTGTCCCTGTGTATATTGTTTTTATGTATAATTCTATGTTTGGGTCCCTTTTCTTTATCTTCTCCTCTGTTTTTATTGGACTCCTAATAGGTATTGTGTAAATTCTTTGTGTGTTGTTTTAAGTGTTTATATATATTTGTATTATTTTATATATATATATATATATATATATATATATATATATATATATATATATATATGTTTGCACCATGAGCAATTTGTATATATTGTATTACAGCCCTGAAGAAGTCCTTATGTATGGACGAAACGCGTTGGCTGTGTTTACCGTGATGGTTGATCTAATGTAAAAGGATAAGAAGAATAAAGAGAAGATTTGAAATGGACTGATACTAATGAACAACAAAAAAGAGTTAAATGTGTAGGAAGAAAATGTATCAAACAGAACTTTAAAAAGAACCACCTGGAAAGGGAAAACATGCCCAATGGTAAGCATCAGTTTCAAGGCACCACAGATGGCAAGAATGAGTTATAAAGTGAACAATTCTTGGTCTCCCAGTGAAAAGGTGACTAACATCCACTGATTACTGATGTGAGGTCATTTGTAAGGAGATTTAAAGTTATGTCACTGGGTAAAAAGAAAAAGAAATGAGGAAGGCTTACCATCTAAACAAGTGTTTATCTGCCCAGGGCCGCCAGAAGCGGGGATCTCAGTTAAATATCAGTTTGCAAAGTAAAACTTACCAATTTATCAGAGACAGATTCCAGCATCTTAGGTCAATGGACCTTGATTTTAGATGATATTAACCAGGACCTGTAAACCAATTAAATACTCGTCATGAAATCAAGTATTGTTTTCAGTCAATAATGAGATTTAGTGGGAGTTTAAAAGCTTTATTCATCAGTCTTTTAATAGTGCACCTTTATTAAGATCAGCCTATGATACAATCAATCTCATTAAATAGTTAATCAAAATAAGCAATCAATATATCAGAATAAGTGCACTGGGCGTGCTCCATAAAGGAAGAACTCATTTTCTAAGATTAAGGATGGTTTGGGGGAGAAAGAGAAAAAGGTGTCAGTCAGAACCCATAAATATCTCCAAATACAAAAGGTAAAGCATAAAGCTCCAGAGTCGAATATCAGTTATCAATCAAAGCAGACCTTCCCATAAAGAAAGGTTCATAGACTCAGAGTCTCAGAGCAGCCAAGATTCGGGCAAACAGCTTTAGGAAAGGAATAAGGCAACCTACTCTGGGAGCACAGATCTTTATAGGCACAGCAATCTAAACTTTTACAAAAGGTTTTTTCTCCTTTCTCAAGTCAGCCAATCAGCTTTAGATGTCTTCATGGGAACAGGAACACTTTGTCATCTCACCAGGAATACAATAGTCCACAGACAGCAATGTCTAAGTGAATCATTTTGTCAATTGTTTTGTATTAATCCACGAGGGTGCTCATCATTTACTTTCCTTAAGAAAAGTAGTTTCAGGTTTGAGCTTCTACATTACCTCATTACCACACAAAGTACTTATTGATTTGATCTACAGGGATCTTTGTATGATTAGAAACACATTCCAGAGTTAAACTAAAACATCTTGATACAAATGTTATACTCTATGTAAAAATATGCATCTGGGAAGGTCAAAACTAAGTGCCTTATTTAGATTTCGTCAGATGCATTACTCCGTCACAACGGTGATGGATATCCCATCTTCAAAAATATAAATCCCATAGGGAATAATGGGATTTTATATTTTGGTGGATGTGATATCCGTCACCATTGTGACAGAATCAGACCCAAACACCTTTTACATTAAGTCATTGCTTTTCAAACATGTCCGCTTATTAGAAATTCAACAATTTTCTTTCTTAACCTAGTTTAGTTTTGCAAAATTGCTGCTTCAACTATTCAAGCCAAATACGTATAAATATGGCAGCCTACTGGATCTCCCTGAATTTAAAAGCATTATTTTTTGTTTAAGGCCTATTTGTTAATTCTGCAAATTATTGCATTAATTTTCCATATTATAAAAAAAAGTTCTATTAAACTCCCCAGTCTCATGGTTTCTAACTATCACACTTTCTTCATACTTTATTCTTTAGAGGTGACTCTCATCCTCAGTTGAGCCTTTTCTCTTTCTTTTCAAACTCTCAGATTCTTTCAGCCTGTTATATTCTCTATTGCTGTTAGCATTTAATTCAAATTCTAGCTTTGTCTGTTTCTCTGTTTTTCTTCTCCTCAAGATATCATTTGATAGCTTTGCAAAATACTAACAAGGTCAGGAAACAAACAACAAACATTAGTATAGGTGCTAATATTACTTTAAGAATTCCTCCTGCAGCTGCTATTACCCAATTGCCAATGGTAGAAACTCCTTTGCCAAAACATTCTAAAACACCAGTGGTTTCAAATGATTCTAGTTCAGGTTTCAGATCAGTAAAGTTATTTGTGTATTCTAAAATGTTCTTACTCCCATCAGGGCTATATATGCAATGCTGAGCTTTCAGCATCTTGCAAACTCCGCCTATCTCTGCAAATAAAATGTCAAATACTCATCGATTTTGCAAAACCATTGATCTAACAGGCACTAATTCTGTTTTAACTACCAATAAAGTGCGAGAGGTACTAGTTGCATGCACCCAGTTTGGTACTATGGCAAATTTAACTGCAGTATTTGTAATTTAAATCATCTGGTAGGGGCCTTACCACCTCAGCTCCAGACAGGACTTTTTTACATGTTTCATGATGAGCACCAAATCGCCGGGGCTGAAGTTGTGGCACTGCTCTTGAAGTGTATTTGCAGTAGCAGCTTCATTTTGTTCAGAAACAGAATATACTACATCAATCCTTTGCAGTAATCGAGTATCATGTCATCTGTGATGTTCACAAGTGCATTTGCAGGCACAGCATGCAATCTCATTGCACGCCCTATCAAGATTTCATGTGGCGATAATCCTGTCTTCCTGTCAGGTGTACTTTGAAAGCTCATCAACACTAAAGGCGAAGCATCAGGCCATTTCAGTCCGGTGAATGCACAGACTTTCGCCAACTGGGACTTTATAGTTCTAATTAGCTGCTCAATGGCCCCAGATGCATCTGGACAATAGCTACAGAGTAGTTTCTGCTCTACATGTAATGCTGCACACAACATCCTAAGGACCTCATTGATGAAATGAGTCCGGTATTTTGACTCCAGAGAAACCAGCATTCCATTCCAGGGTATTAACTCTCTCTCAACAGCAATTTAGCAAGTGAGACTGTCATTTCTCCGTGTTGGGTAGGTTTCCACCTAGAGAGAGAGAAAATACACACTATAACCAGTATGTAACTCAGCCTATTACAAACAGGCATCTCTGTAAAATCTATTTGCATTCTGGCTCGGTGTGACTGGTGTCAACAACAGGACCTCAGAGAGAGGGCCAGAAAGGGGGTCGACAGACTTGTCTGTGCAGCATGCCACACATTTCTTCCAATGACAGGTGTATACCCTTTTGGTGGAGGGACACCTGGCTGCCAGGATTACGTTAAAGACTTTGGGAGGAAGGTTAAAGGCTGTCAGCTGCCACCACTTAATCTCAATGCAAGAAGGCAGAGAGTGGACAGGTTCGGGTGCAGAATCCCTGCTGCTGTGACAGAAGATTCTCCTGTCCAGAGCCACAGGGATTACTTAGGCCTGGTTGTTCTTGATCTTCTAGAGAACCCTGGGCAGGAGTGGTATGGGCAAAAAGGCATAGAGAAGGCCTGAACTCCATTCAAGACGAAAAGCGTCTGAGCGATTGCTGCCTTGGAAACTCCAATGAGCAAACTTGCTGACATTGCGTGTTCTCTGCGAAGGCGAAAAGATCTAACGAAGGCTCTCACTATTTGCACCACCTTCAGATGGCGATGAAATTTGTGATTCGCTAGGCATTTTCAGCTGATGTCGTCCGCTCTGGCATTTAGAGAGCCTGCCAGACGTTGAACCACCAGGGATATCTCTTGATGTTCCAGCCACGTCCAGAGGTGCAAAGCCTCTTGAAAAAGGATCCACAACCCCACCCCACCCTGCTTGTTGCAGTACCACATGGTGGTGGTGTTGTCTGTGAATGCCTGCACCATCTTTCCCTTGACAGAGGGAAGAAGGGCTTTCAATGCCAGCTGGATCCCACAGAGCTCCAGCATGTTGATGTGGAGTCGCGTTTCCGCCGGAGACAAGATGCCTCTGAATTTTGCCTTTACCAGATGGCCACCCCATCCTAGGAGTGACTCATCTGTCACTACTGACAGAGCTGTTAGGGGAGGGAGAGGGATTTGCCTCAGGCCCAATTGCGGTTTGTTAACCACCACTGCAGATCTTTTGCAGTTCCCTCCGAGATCAGGGCTTTGTCAGAGATTCTTCTGATGCTGCACCCACTGGAATTTCAGGTCACACTGCAGAGCCCACATATGCCATCTGGCATGTGTCAACAGCAGGATGCAGGGGGCCGTGTGGCCCAGCAGCCCCAGGGTCATTCTCACCAAAAACCAGGATAGAGGCTGAAACATTGGTATAATAGCCTGAATATCCTGTTCTCACTGCTTGGGAGGATAAGCCAGAAAATGCAGTGTGTCCAGAACAGCTCCGATGAACGGGAGCATCTGAGAGGGAGTCAGGTGTGACTTTGGCACATTTATAGTTAACCCGGCAAATGCAAGAGGTCCGCTGTAGTCTGGAGATGGGAGATGACAGACTGGGGCAAGCTCGCCTTAAACAGCCAGTCTTCAATATAGGGGAAGTGCTCTTGGCCTACCGTGAACCGCAAGTAACAACTGTGGGCAGCCAGGAGGGGAGGGGGTGAAAATAAGCGTCCTGCAAGTCCAATGCTACCATCAAGTCTCCTAAGTCCAAGGCACATAGGGCCTGAGCCAATGTGAGCATCTGGAACTTCTCTTTCTTGAGTAAGAGATTGAGGGACTGTAGGAGGCTGGCCTGGCTTGTAGTGGGTACCAAGGGGTACTTACACTCTGTACCAGGTCCAGTTATCCCTTATTAGTGTAGAAGAGGTGTTTCTAGCAGCTTAGGCTGATAGAAGGTAGCTATAGCAGAGCAGCTTAGGCTAAACTAAGAGACATGCAAAGCTCCTACTATACCACTGGTGTCATATTGTCAGGATACTTCAATTCGATTTCCTCAGAAGCAGAAGATAACTCCTCAGTCCCGACCCGAGCTACTCACAACGAATATTAATCCTTTGTGCTGAGTACCCCGGAGGGGGAAAGGGGAATGGGATGGTAGAGAGACTGCCACAGAGATGATGAACGCCAGTACTCAGTCTGTCTCTTCACATCTAAGATTGGATACAGCACCTGCAAGAGTCACAGTCGCAATTACTAGGGACATACATCATCAGTTTTTCACTTTCTACTCTCAACACTTAATTCTATTATTTCTTCACTCACCCTGAGTTCTCTGTAGCCTTGCTTCTCTCTATAAATGATAGCTCTTCTTAAAAAAATGCTTATTACTGATTCTGGAAGAACTTCTCAACCTTTGTTAGAGATTGGTTTTATGTTGCTATATATATATATATATATATATATATATATATATATATATATATATATAGAGTTGGTGATAATGCGTTCTTCAAATCAGCTGATGTTATTTATTTCTCCTGTCTTATTGTGACTTCTGTCAATACTTGTATTTGTAAATGCTTGTTTATTAAAGTTTGTTTCTCCTTTCTTACTTCGACATTTGTTGATAACTTGTATTTGTAAATGCTTGTTTATTACAGTTAGTTTCTCCTTCCTTACTTCGACATCTGTCGATAACTTGTAGTTGTAAATGCTTGTTTATTTAAGTTTGTTTCTCTTTTAAACTCTATTTTGGTTTATTACCATTGAATTTGTAAATGCTTATTTGTTAACAGTTCGTTTCTCCTTTAAACTTGGCCTTTGTTTATAAACTTGACATTTGTAGATACTTGCTCTTTTAAAGTTCGTTTTTTCTTTGACTTTAATATCTTAAACAAGAACCTTGTAAACATAAGGTTAATTCATACATTAACTCTGTAGCCTTGCCGACTTCCACGGGAACAGTCTACTATCAAACTCTTCGAATAAACCTTGACAATATTTATCCGTTTTCTGTAATATAATCTTCAAATGTAATTTTACCTCACAGGAGTTTCTGTTCTGAAGCGCACTCTCTCTCCACACAGCTGATTCCTGTCAGACCTCAGTTGAAGTGCAAGGCTTCCAGCTGGAGAGCTCGTAACCTAGCAACCAACCGATTGCAAGACTAGAACTGTAACTAACCTTCAGGACTCACAGCGGCCATCTTGGATCTTCTCTTCTTGATTCTTCCTTTGAAATAAGCGCAAGATTACTCTGCAAACCTTCTTCCAGTTTGGGCTTTGCTGTCTCCACTGAGGATATCTCTTTGCTTTTCTCATGCACTTCTTTGATTTGACTTGGCAAGTTTGTGTGGTCATGACACATATGCACAATATCATAAGAAAACACAATACACAGATATACTAAAAATAAAGGTACTTTATTTTTAGGACAATATGCCAAAAGTATCTCAGTGGGTACCCTCAGTGTGAGGATGCCAAATATACACAATATATATGTACAGAATACCAAAAATATGCAGTAATAGCAAAAGGAAGTAATGCAAGCAATGTAAAGTTACAGTAGATTGCAATAAGAGCACATAGGGGCAACACAAACCATATACTCCAAAAGTGGAATGCGAACCACGAATGGACCCCAAACCTATGTGAGCTTGTAGAGGGTCGCCGGGACTGTAAGAAAACAGTGAGGGTTAGAAAAATAGCCCACCCCAAGACCCTGAAAAGTAGGTGTAAAGTGCACCTATAACCCCCAGAGAACACAGAAGTCGTGATAGGGGGTTTCTGCAAGGAAGACCAACACCAGCAAAGCAACCAAAGTGGATTTCCGGACCTGAGTACCTGTGGAACAAGGGGACCAAGTCCAAGAGTCGCGACAATGTCGAGAGTGGGCAGATGCCCAGGAAATGCCAGCTGAGGGTGCTAAGAAGCTGCCACCGGATGGTAGAAGCTGTGGATTCTGCAAGAACGAAGAGGGCTAGAAACTTCCCCTTTGGAGGATGGATGTCCCACGTCGTGGAGAAGCTTGCAGAGGTGTTCCCACGCAGAAAGACCGCAAACAAGCCTTGCTAGCTGCAAGGGTCGCAGTTAGGGTTTTTAGATGCTGCTGTGGCCCAGGAGGGACCAGGATGTCGCCACTTAGATGAGGAGACAGAGGGGGCGCCCAGCAAGTCAGGGAGCCCTCACAGAAGCAGGCAGCACCCGCAGAAGTACAGGAACAGGCACTTGGAAGAGGAGTGAACCGGAGCCCACCCGAAGTCAGAAAAGGGAGTCCCACGACGCCGGAGGACAACTCAGAAGGTTGTGCACTGCAGGTTAGAGTGTCGGGGAGCCAGGCTTGGCTGTGCACGAAGGAAATCCTGGAAGAGTGCACAGGAGTCGGAGCAGCTGCAAATCATGCGGTACCCAGCAATGCAGTCTAGCGTGGGGAGACAAGGACTTACCTCCACCAAACTTGGACTGAAGAGTCACTGGACTGTGGGAGTCACTTGGACAGAGTTGCTGAGTTCCAGGGACCACGCTCGTCGTGCTGAGAGGGGACCCAGAGGACCGGTGATGCAGTCTTTTGTTGCCTGCGGTTGCAGGGGGAGGATTCCGTCGTCCCACAGGAGATTTCTTCAGAGCTCCTGGTGCAAGAAGGAGGCAGGCTACCCCCAGAGCATGCACCACCAGGAAACAGTCGAGAAGGCGGCAGGAGAAGCGATACAAGGTTGCAGTAGTCGTCTTTGCTACTTTGTTGCGGTTTTGCAGGCGCCCTGAGAAGTCAGCGGTCGATCCTTTGGCAGAAGGTGAAGAGAGAGATGCAGAGGAACTCTGATGAGCACCTGCATTCGGTATCTAAAGAATTCCCCAAAGCAGAGACCCTAAATAGCCAGAAAAGGAGGTTTGGCTACCTAGGAAGGAGGACAGGCTAGCAACACAGGTAAGAGCCTATCAGAAAGAGTCTTTGACGTCACCTGCTGGCACTGGCCACTCAGAGCAGTCCAGTGTGCCAGCAGCACCTCTGTTTCCAAGATGGCAGAGGTCTGGAGCACACTGGAGGAGCTCTGGGCACCTCCCTTGGGAGGTGCAGGTCAGGGGAGTGGTCACTTCCCTTTCCTTTGTCCAGTTTCGCACCAGAGCAGGGCTGGGGGATCCCTGAACCGGTGTAGACTGGCTTATGCAGAGATGGGCGCCATCTGTGCCCATCAAAGCATTTCCAGAGGCTGGGGGAGGCTACTCCTCCCCAGCCTTGACACCTTTTTCCAAAGGGAGAGGGTGTAACACCCTCTCTCTGAGGAAGTCCTTTGTTCTGCCTTCCTGGGCCAAGCCTTCCTGGACCCCAGGAGGGCAGAAACCTGTCTGAGGGGTTTGCAGCAGCAGCAGCTGCAGTGAAACCCCGGGAAAGGCTGTTTGGAAGTACCCGGGTCTGTGCTAGAGACTCGGGGATCATGGAATTGTCTCCCCAATGCCAGAATGGCATTGGGGTGACAATTCCATGATCTTAGACATGTTACATGGCCATGTTCGGAGTTACCATTGTGACGCTATACATAGGTAGTGACCTATGTATAGTGCACGTGTGAAATGGTGTTCCCGCACTCACAAAGTCCGGGGAATTTGCCCTGAACAATGTGGGGGCACCTTGGCTAGTGCCAGGGTGCCCACACACTAAGTAACTTAGCACCCAACCTTCACCAGGTGAAGGTTAGACATATAGGTGACTTATAAGTTACTTAAGTGCAGTGATAAATGGCTGTGAAATAACATGGACGTTATTTCACTCAGGCTGCAATACCCTGGGTACCTCAGCACCAAATACTAGGGAATTATAAGGGTGTTCCAGTATGCCAATGTGAATTGGTGAAATTGGTCACTAGCCTGTTAGTGACAATTTAGAAAGCAGAGAGAGCATAACCACTGAGGTTCTGATTAGCAGAGCCTCAGTGAGACAGTTAGTCATCACACAGGGAACACATACAGGGCACACTTATGAGCACTGGGGCCCTGGCTGGCAGGGTCCCAGTGACACATACACTAAAACAACATATATACAGTGAAATATGGGGGTAACATGCCAGGCAAGATGGTACTTTCCTACAGGGACCGAAGGTCTAAGATAGGGCAGAGACACTTGTCCTTTTTGGGGACAAGGAAGTAGTGGGAATAGCAACCGTAGCCTACTTCTGTTACAGGAACCTTCTCTATGGCTCCCTTTGCCAAGAGAGCCATAACTTTCTCATGGAAAAGGGACAAATGATCCTCTGTCATCAAATCATAGGATGGTGGCATGGAATTTAGGTGTAGTCTTGAAGGGGAGGGAGTAGCCCTTCTGACTATATGTAAAACCCATCTGTCTGACATAATGGATTGCCAGCAGAGCATGTGATGGCAAATTATGCCCCCAACTGGCCCATGGTGGGGGAGAGCCTGACTAGGAAGGTTTAGAGGTTGCTGCAAAGGGGGGTGGTGGACTGACCAGACCGTTGGCCACCTGACTCACGAGGTCGGTGGGTCTCATGCCCTCAGCCACAAAGAGGCTGGGCAGCATGCACGGTAAGATGGCTGACCGGAAAGGGCACGTTGGAGACCCCTTCTGTAGCCACGAAAGGGGCGAAAGGCCGACTGAAGGGGATGAGGAGCTGCCGTGAGGCCCAAGGACCTGGCCGTAGCCAGAGGATTCCACAAGTGCTTGAGCACAGAGTCTGTCTTGTCTCTGAATGATGTGTGCAATCAAAGACCATGTCCATCAAAGAAGTCTGGACATTCCCCAAAAAGCCATACGCCCACAACTATGTGGGGCACCTCAGGGCCACTGTTGAAGAAACCACTCTACCTAGCGAGTTGGTCGTGTCAAGTCCACAATGAATTGTGAACTTTGCTATGACTCTCCCATCGGTAACAGCCAGAGAAAGTACATCCAGTGCCTCCTTTGGGAACTGTGGCAGCACTTGCGCAACCGCATCCCATAGTAAGTGTGAATAACAGCCTAAAAGGCATGCAATGTTTATGGACTGCAATGCAAGGCTGGCAGAAGAAAACATCTTCTCAAGTGATTCCAACCTTTTGGATTCCCTGTCCGGGGGAGCGGAAGGGAACACACCATGGGAGGTAGAAGCTTGGACCACCAAGCCCTCATGGGTAGGGTGTTGCTTTAAGAAACTTAGGTCCCAGGTGCAGGGCAATAGCAGCGGGCAATTGTCCTGTTCACAGGAGATCCTGTTCTGGGTTTGGAACGGATACCCTGTAGGACGTCAGTGAGGGCATCATTGAACGGGAGCAGCCGTTCTAAGGAGGAAACTCCTGGTTGCAGCACCTCTGTCAAGAGGTTAGTCCTGATGGCCACAGAGGGCAGTTGAAAGTCCAAGACCTGAGCTGCCTTCTCCACCACCATAGCATAAGAAGCTCTCTTCTCCGTAGCCACGGTAGGAGGAGAAAGCATGCCAGTAGCTGGAGAAGTGGCCTAACCCAAGTCTTCATGCCAGTCCATTTCTTCATGGGACTGGTATGCTAAGGGCTCCAACGACCCCTCCCATTCATTCCAGAACCCTAGCCCACACGAAAAGGGCTCTGTATCCGAACAAGGAGGCAAGGCTTCTGCTGGTGCAAGAGTGGTAGGACGCACATCTGGCTCCATGTCGGAGTCAGGAGTTACAATGGGGATGGCACCGCCTGTGGGCACGCGCAAAAAATTGGGGAGGGTCCAGATAGCACGACCGGCACCAGTTTGGATCCAGGAATGAATCCCTGGGTGCCCCTCAGTGCTGACGCCGAATCGGCCGGCGGGGTAGCCGAAGGGGTCCCCTCGGACCCTGTGGGGTCCGAAGGTGCCCCAGCAGGGTTAGTCTGCCCACAAATAAGGCACATAGCCCCATAAAACTCTCGGAGTTGGGTAGGGGTCACTCTGGCTCCCAGAAACTCAGGGAGGCGCGGAGACGCCCCTGGTGCAAGTTCCGAGGAAAAAGGCCTAGAGTCTTGACACTTCCTTGTCTCATTGGCGGACAAGTTGAAGAAAGCTTTGACTTCTTGTATTTTTTCTTGTGCCTCAACTTACCTCATCGCCCTGAGGGCATGTAGTGGGATGATGTAGGCTTTGCCCTTCGTGATCAGTCCTGGTACCTTCCTCACAACCAGGACTTCAACTTCAGGGACCACTACCTCAAAGCCTTCAGGATGAATGGCCCGCCACTCGTGGCATGACTTCGGGTCGTGGTTGTGCTGCAGACATCAAAGACACACAAGATGCTGATCCGTCATTAACACCGCCCAACGTCAGGAACCACAGGGCTTGAATCCTTTCTACCTAGAAGACATCCTCAACACACCAGGAGTAAAGCTTGAAAAAGACTTGACAAAAAGTTGAAAAAAGCAAGTCAAAAAGTGATTAAGGGGTAGCTCTCTCTAGATCAGCACTTGACTGGTGCGGGAAGAAAAGAACTGATGTCAGCGCACCTGGGTGTGGCCTATATATGAATCGCGACATCAAATCCAGTGCCAATGACACCTACGATGGACGCAGAGCTGATCAGCACCACCTACTGGCATGCCGGGTTATTGCTCACATAAATCTTCCAGATCCAGTCTGACACCTGGGGGGAATTCAAAGGAATCTGCAGTTAGAAGCGTCTGTCAGATATCACATTTTATTTATCTATCCAAGGATCTTGGACTGCTTCTTAGTCCGATTACCTGTTCACCTTCTTTGCAACAAGCGCTTAAGCATCAACAATTGATTCAACAGACATATATCAATGCTTGAATAAAGCCACCAAAACAATTGCGATGCATGACGCTATTGATACTCACACCTCCTATTTTGCAACCACCTTTGAAATTGCACTCAGTCAATCTTCAAAATTCAGGCTTTGGATTATGAAAAATTGGTAAATGTCTATATCAGGGCAATTAATTACAACTCCTCTTTCTCATAACAAACCATCCTCTTGCTACGAACTTTGCCAGAGCAGGGACCTCAGTTAAATATCGGTTTATGAGGTAAAGCTTACCAACTCATCAAGGAGAGATCCCACCGTCTTCGGCCAATGGATCTTTGACATTAGGTGAGATTAACTAGGATATGTACAACAATTAAATAGTCATAACGATTTCAAGTATTATTTTCAGTCAATAATGAGAGGTGCGAGTTTAAAAGCTTTTTTGAAATCAGCATATGATATCATCAATATAAACCAGTAATCAATTAATCAAAATAAGCAATCAATAAATCAGAATAAGTGTGTTAAGCGTGTTCCATAAAGGAAAGTATCCATATTCTAAGATTAAGGATGGTTTTGGGGAGAACGAGAAAAAGGTTTCAGTCATAAACCATAAGAAACTCCAAATACAGAAAGTAAAACATAAACGTTTTTGTAAAATATCAGTTATCAATCAAAACAGAACTTCCCATAAAGAGAGGTTCAAGAACTCAGTAGAGTCTCAGAGCAGCACAGATTCGGGCAAACGGCAGTAGGGAAATTTATCAGGCAACCTACTCTGGGTACAAGCATCTTTATAGACACAGCAATCTAAGCTTTTGCCAAAGGTTTCTTCTATCTCCAGTCAGCCAATAAGCTTTCGATGTCTTCATGGGAACAGGAACACTTTGTTGTCTTCTCACAAAGAATACAATAGTCTACAGACAGCAATGTTTAAGCAAATCATTTCATAAACTACTTTTTATAATTCCATTAGGGTTCTCATCGTGTACTTTCCTTAAGAAAACTGCAGTTTAATGTTTAAGCTTCTACATTGCCTCCTTAAAATACAAGCTATGTATCCATTTGCTCTACAGGGTCTTTGTATGATTAGAAACATCTTGCAGAATTAAATTAAAACATTTAAATACAATTATTGTGCTCTATAAAAAAATATGCCTGTGCTAAGATAAAAACTAACTTTTACATTACCTCATTGTTTTTCCAACATTTCAGCTTGTCAGAAATTAAACATTTCACATGCTTAACCTAGGTCAGTTTTGCAAAAAATGCTTCTTCAGCTATTCAAGCCTAATATGTGTAAATGTGGCAGCCTACTGCATCTCCTTGAATTTAAAAGCATTATTTTTGTCTAAGGCCTACATGTTAATTCTGCACATTACTGTTTTAATTTTCAATAGGATAAACGCTCAATCAGTGTACATAATTTTCGAGGAACTTCAGATGGTAAGAGTGAGGCATGTAGTGAACAATTCTTGGTCTCCTCGTAGAAGGGTGACTTATATCCACTCATCAATGATGTGAGGTCATTTGTAAGTGGTTTAAAGTTATGCCACTGGGTAAAAAGAAAAGGAAAGGGTTCGGGCAAAAGTTCTCCTCCACATACTTACCGTATGCCAGGGGCATCACGATATGGGTGGCCCGGGGGTGCACCTTCAACATCGACACTATACAGCAGATATGGAGGGCCAATATACGTGGGGCTCGACATCTAAATAGGTTTTTATCTGGTCATTCCCCATTGGTATTAAACTATGATGGGGAGCGATGTCTGGGACAAACACCGACCTGGCAGTTGAATCAGGAGGTCCTCAAGGATGCAGTGTTCCAATCAGGCCAGTTTAGAGGGATACAAAGAGACAAACCCGGAATCAACAGACGACTGTGCTATGGAACAGGAGGCTTTAAAGGTGGGGCTCAGGGGCGAGTGTCTGTTGAAAACATATGGTGTTAAGCAAAACATGCAGCACAACCTGGTGAAGCAGAAGACCAGGTTGGCATGGCATCAGGCACACAAACCTACAGATATCAGCCTGGTGCAGGCCAGCCTGGAGCTCAGTTGTGACATAGCAAAAACATGGGATACACTAGACATAGCCTTTGGGATTATAGGCAAATGCTACGTCGGGAAGAAGACACATCCAGAAGACTCCTGGCCTGGACCTTTAGAAGTGAATCCTCCACCTTGCTGCTATGTGTGATGGGACTACAGCAGTGACACAGTCTAGCATCAACAACACCTTATCGGCATGTCTGGCCTGCCTCTATTAAGATCCAAGACTGTTGAATCAGGAATGGATCAAGGTGTTCCTGGAATCCCTTGAGCTCCCAAGTTTACCTTGGGAGCACACATAAGACCTAGAACCAGAAGTTACCATGGAGGAAGTGATTGCTGATATCCACACTTTGTCCAGAGGAAAGGCTCCTGGAGGGGATGGATTTCACTCAGAGTTCTATCTGACATTGGCAAAAAAGCTACGAAAAGTGTAGAGGCAGAGCACAAGTATATATAAGTGAAGCTGTCATTGTTATGGTATCCAACAAAAACCTGACTAAGCTCGACTCACACCGACCTCTATCTATATTAAATGTAGATATGAAAATTCTCTATATATTAGCTAATGGGTTGCTTCCTAAAGTTGGGGCCTTGGTATGTTAGAGGATCAATGCAGCTTCATTATGGCTTGCAACATGCTCAATAATATTAGATGCCTCAGCCATGTTAATACGACTACACCCTAGTGGCACTAGATATTGAAAAAGCACTTGACTCTTTTGGTTGGAAGTATAGGTTGCAGTCCTATGTGCAATGAGATTCAGAGGGAATTTTCGTATATGAGTGGGGCTCCTTTAAAAGGATCTGGTCACCAGAATAAGGTTGGTGGGACAATGTTGAGCAGCTGTAGAGTGGAGAGAGGGGCCAGACAGGCGTGTCCATTATTGCCACTGTTATTCAGGACAGAACTACTAGCGAAAGCACTGTGGCAGGAAATGCAACAATGGGGAATACAAGTGGGTTAAGTGGTGCATGTAGTGGCCCTATACGTGGATGACTCCTTGGTGTACCTAGCTCTACTCCAAGTGTCTGTCCTTATTCTCATGCCAGAATGAAGGATTTTGCAGCGATCTCTGGGTTACACATTAACAAACAAAAGATGACACTATTCCCCTTTTTAGGACTGAAAGAAACATCAGAACCAGAATTGCCTGACCTAGGAGTACAGTGGGAGTGGACAAAGTTCTGATATCTAGCAATATTGCTGACCCATAATGCGGTCTGGCACCATGCACATAACCTGGGAAATGGCTTTAATGGGCTTTGAGGCTCCATAAGCTTTTGGAACTCTCTTCCACTCTACCTTGTGCAGTGTGGCAATAGTAAAATGGTGCTGCTACTTTGTTGCTTATACCTATGGCAAAGCTCCATGTTCCCTGCATTGAAGCCTGTTTTACCAAAAAATGATAGCCTACTGGCACTACAGCTATAGGGGGGGGGGGGGGGGTGCGGTTGGATGTCCTGAAAATGGATAGGCTACAGGGAGGATTTGTCCTACCGGAACTGGAACTTTACTATATTGCTGCACAAATGCAGCATGTGACATAGTAGTGCATTGAGGGCCCATCCTGGTAAATTAGACTCCTGGGGGTGGGGGCATAGGAGGCCCTGCTAGTATGTCTAATGACAGAAGCACAACAACATCCGGACACCCCACAGGTGGACTGTCAGGTGGCTACTGCATGGGAAATGGTTACAAATTTTAAAATGCTACAAAAAACACATACCCATTCTACACACTGCAGGTAGTAGCTGGATATCATTCAGATCAATACTTTATAAAACAATGAATGAATGAATGCAGTTGTGCTTAGTCCTTAGTACTGCAGGGTGATTGAGGCAAAAAGATAGGTTGAGAAAAAATTTGTATTGAATGGAAGGCCTTGCCTACCCAAATCTGATTTGTAATGTGAAGGCTACACTTGTTCCAGGTTGTTATCCTTTTGTCTTAGCCTGTGGCTAGCATGCGTATCTGACTGGGATGATGATTTGTCAGTGGGGAGGGGATGGGTTGGGTGTGTTCTAAAACTTTTGTATTGCAATATTATTCATAGCCATTTGTTATTATGGAAGGGGGGGTTCCCTTGTCAGTATTTGAATTGCTTACATTACCGGGACAGCTTGAGAATGATTATAAACTATCTTGGTCAATGGAGGCTGCCAAAGGAGTTGTAGGGGTTTCAGTCTGATTTGGGACAGGATTGCCCGTCTTCTCTTCAGGTTTGGCATAATTGCCTATTGGGCCCTTACTTTGTTTCGGGGGAACCCGACTTCCCGACTTTTGTTCGGGCTAGGTTATTTCCTGTTTGCGAGACTCCCCCCAACTTGTTTTTTTTCCTAAGGATTTTACTATTGCTTAAACCTGTGGCATGTTACAATTTATCTGATTTAATATTCTTGTGATCTCATAATTATTTAATGTGGGAGTGTAAGCTGAGGCTGACAACCCTGATATGTTCGTCCAATCAGGTGATATGTTTATAAGTGAATTGTCTGTATCTGATTCACTACGTTGTAGAAAGATTGGATATGTTTGTTTAGTTGATCTCTCAATTGGTTTGGAGTGCTTGTGCCTTCCCTTCCTTGACCACTTTTGTTGCCTTTTGGTAAGTTTGACAAGTGTGGTGCTTGGGATGGACGGTAATGTAAGTGGATTCTGATTTGTGGCTGTTAAATTGGCCCGTTCTGCTTCTACTGTTTTGGGGTCATTTTCGCAGGACATCACCTGTGGTGGTGAGAACAAACATGGTTGTTCTATTTTCAAGCCTCCTTTGTGGTTTATGATGGGTGGGTCATTTTTCAGAGCAATCCTTTCTGATTGTAAGATTGCTGAAAGCATTTCCAGGTGCGAAGCCAGTTTGTCCATTATTGGACTGCTTGTTCAAGTTTTCAGGAGTGCAATGAGTGCTGAGTGGACAACTTGTGCCCTTGTAATTAGTGCTGTTAGGGATTCCAGCTTCAGGTTAATTCCTGCGATGTGTGCCACCATTAAATTTGTTAACTCAATCTGGAAGTCAATTTTGTCTGATTGAAAGTTCAACACTTCAATTGATTGTTGCAGTGTAGTTAACAAGGTTTCCTCCCACTGCTTAGTAAGGTGCAAATGTGTGCCTACTGGTGATTACATTTAATTTGTGGATGATATTATCAGGATTGACAAGGAATGTTGTCGTCTGTTTGAAGTTGAACCTTTACCCCATTTGTGTGACCTATCAATGTATTAACCATTGAGGTTAATTTAAGAAACATTAGTTGGATTGTTATTTGTGACGGACTAGTAGCGGCACTCTTAACCGTAATTTCCTTGTGTTGGTTTATACTCAACCGAGGGATTACTGAGGTGGCTTCCTGGTCATTCCTTTCTTGCTCGTTATGAAAGGATAATTGTAAGTAGGACAATTGTAAGTAAACCTTCTTAATGCCTGGGGACTGGAGACATATGGTTTTAAATTACAGAGCTTGTAGAAGATCAAGATTCTTTGATATTGAAAGTGAATGAATTCAGGAGCCATCTATTCGGGTTTCCTGTACACCACTATTAGGGTGGCTGTCTATGGCCATGTCACCTTCATTAGCTCTGCCATCTTGGCTCTCCATACTAGCTCCTATGGTCATGTTGTTTGCCACTGAATTGTTTGTACTCTGGGGTGGCATACTAACATGTACCTGAGCGGTTACTAGTAATAGTTTGCCATAGAAGATAGACCCCGGCAGGGTGGACTTCCCTAACTTGTCTTCTGTCCCGACAAACGGCGGTGGAGACATATTTACACCAAGAGCACCTGTATGGGTTTTTACGTTCGAAAGACCCGAGTCGTGGGGACTTTTGTCCTTATCTGGTTTTTGGTGGATGATTTGGCAAAGTAGACCTGGTACCACCTATCTCGTAGCATACATTGCGGCCACTGGTTCTTTTAAGAAAGAGAATTTCTGTTGAGGATTTATTTTCATGCTACGACAAGCCTCTCTTTTTGGGTTTTATTATTTCTTTTTTTTTTTACTAAGAGGATCGGAGTCTTTTCGGCACAGCTTGCTTAAATGTCTTACAGATTAGTGGCAAGCGGAGCTTCCCCGATCTCGTACTTTTTATTGTAAAGTAGTTACTGCTAGTTCCAGTTGACATTCCCAACTATCTTGGAGGTTCTGTCTATGTTGTATGGTCTATTTGAATTTTCCTCGTCAGTCTGTGGTGGTGTTTTGCTTAACGTTTGACTGAGCCAAGATATACACACTGAAAGGAGTTGAAAAGATTGTCTGGAATGCACTTCTTAATCTGAAGAAGACATTTATTATAGCTTTTTGCAAGGTTCGTGAAGGAAGGTTTGAATATTAAAAAGTGTACTTTCAACATGTGCAACAACAACGTAAGACCATGTATAAAGAATCTTCAATCTATGAACAGTAAATATATACATGCAAGGATACAAACACTTTTATTGATATATAGATATATATTCATACAAAACGCAAAGCAAATAATTAATAAAAATGTATCACAGTAGGGCCTGTTGGATGCTTCATCTTTTTCATGCCAGCAAGAAGATGACCCCGTTCAACTGTAAGAAAGATCTCCACCCTCTCGGGACAGATGTCAGGCATTTGATGTCCAATCCTGACCGAGGTCTCTGAATTCACCGCTACTGAGCAGGGCCATCTTTTTATATCTTAAAGAACCGGAAAAGGTCTCTCTGGAAAAACCCCTCCCATAAAAAAGAAATGTTCAAAAATTTTGGCAAATGTAGGTCAGAGTTGAAAGAAACAGGTTGGAACTGGCCAGTTTCCCAAATTGTCTCTCTCAAGGCCAAACCGTTTCCTACTTGCACTAAAAAACATCAGTCTGGTACATTTTTATCGTGCTGACTGCCTACCTCCTCCATTTTGTGATAATATGTCCTAGCTCTTTGGTGAGAAAGAAAACACGCAGAAATAGAAAACATGTTGCATAACATGTTTGTACGGAAAAATACTTGCATCTTTAACGTGGCAGTGAAGCTAAGCTGAACACAAAATGGAGTCTAGGCTGAATACAAAATGGAGTCTATAACCAGTGACCACTAAAGTGACAGTGGGCAGCTAAGCCAGGTGCAAAGTGGTGCGACATGACATCCGTGGTCAACACACAAATATCACTACAGGTGGTCCACTGATGGTAGCCAATGTGGACTACTATTCTTTTCTTTTTAATGGGCAAACTGCGCTGCCTCACCTCTTCAAGACTATGGCAGCGGTAGAGGGGCACAAGCATGCAGTATGATACAATGTTGTTTTGGTGATTAACTCTTTTCTTCGTGGGTTGCTGAGGGGTCCCAAAAGGACCGCTTGTAAAGAAGATAAGCTGGAATGCAGACAGTAGCCAGTGGAACTGAGTTGCAGACAGATGTGGAAGGTACCCAATGCCGATGAGGAGTGTTGCAATAAATGCCTGGAGGGCATAAGAGGTCAAACTGGGGTCAAAATAGGGCCTGTGTGGCCGAAATGTTGGCTTACTAGTGATAAACTGTAAGGGGGGAGTCGAAACGGCAGAAGCTGGTAGCTCACCCGGCTCCACAAACCCCATCCATGCCTAGCTGGGCCGCCTCCGTGGAGCTGGGATCTACCCAGGGCTCAGGTCAGCCTGTGCTGCGGGATCTAAAGCCACTGCTACCTCACCTACTACCTCGCCTGTGGGATGCCCCCCTGGTTACCACTTATCTAAATCCAATGATCCCCCCTGCCCCAGCTGTCCAGTGAAGATAGCAAAAGGAGTGGCAATTACTGCTGATCGCAGGTGCCCTCTCTGCAGTGTCCCTACGGCGTCCTGAGCATCTTACACACAGCCACTCTCTCTCCAAACCTCCTCAATGCCCGGCAGGCTCCGGGCTTGGGGCACGGAGCCAGTGGTACTGGATGCTGTTAACTGTGGTTGTGGCATAAGACTGAGATAACACTCAGGCTTGGTTTTCTTGGGGCATGATTTTCTCAGCCCATGGTTGTCTCAGCAACTTCCTCGCTCACTGGGTTGCTGGGAGCAGAATTGCAGCACATCAACAGTCCTGTGAATATTTCAGCACGTCAACTGTCCTGTGGATATTGCATGAGAAAATTATAAGGGTGTGCAAGAATCTTTTGCCCTAATCTACCTCATTCAACATTTAAGTATCCTTCAGGAATTCATTGTTTTTTTACAAAATGAAAAAATGGTGCTCACTGAAGTGCACATAAGGTTGAGGGGAAGAAAATATTCTCAGGCAAGTTATCCTTAATTAACCCTTTGCTGCAGCTATAATTTTCCCTACTGTTAGCCTGTGGATTTCTAGATTAGGACCAAAGGAAATAATATCAATTATTAAGCCTGCATAATGGCAGAGCCATAAGCCTAGCCACAGAGTTAAGGTTTTAGAGGTCCTGGAAGCTCACAACTTGTATGACTTGTGATTGGAGCTACTTTTCTGCAGCAAAGGCAACTCCATTAAATCTAAATGAAACTGAACCTTGTTCACTTCTTATTCTTCTTATCTTTTACAAACCTAACAGATTTTATGTAGTTTGATGAAATGAATTTTAATAAGCGGTAACTTCAAAAAACCTGGAAAATCCGATATCAGTTTAAAGGTGAATTTCTTACCTCTTTTTCCACTTCTTATTGCATGAAGGTAGATCCACTTAGTTTTGGTATAACTCCTACTTTTATACACTTCTAATCTTCCTAATTTAATATCCACATTTACTTCTGGAATCACTTATGTCATTCTATTACATAGCCTGTTTTTTGCAGATTTTATCAAAATTGTATTTTGATTATATTGGCACTTTATACTTGGAAACAGGATGATTATAGTTTGATTTCTCTCCTTATTAATTAGCCACTTCTAGGTCATACCATGATTCTTAAAAAGGGTTTATGATCCCCTTTATGTACCTCTTGACCTTCCATAGCCTTTTTTCCACCCTTTAACATATGTTCTCCTAGGGGAACACCAGAACCCCTTCCTCTTAATTAACATAGGCCATTTAGATACAAAATTGCAAATTGCCGTTTTCATGGAAGAAGCCAGTAGCCCTGCATTCTTTTCAGCTTCCCTCGTTAAGCCTAACTGTACAGGTCTTAGAAGAGAAGGCATACAGGAATTCGTCTCTTTTTTTATTTCAGAGACAATTTTACTTAAACGACCTAAGTGAGTTTATAATGTGCCATTATTTAACACCAAGGCTCCGAGTATTCCATGCAGAATTTGCTGCACTAATATCATAACAACCAGTATTAGTGAGTATGAGGAAGAGAATGTCTCAAAGTTTGACAGTAACCTTTGGTTCTCTACATAGGGTTTCTCTATATTATCCAGGCATATCACGTTCTTCAAAGCGCTACTTACTGAGTTCTCACACCCACTTCCATGATGAACCATTGATCCCCTTTGTTTGAACTCTCCCATGGAGTCTAAGGGATTACTACTGACCTTCAGACTGAGAGACGAAGAGAAGCATGGCATTCTAAGGAATTACTACTATCGCTCAGGCAGGGGGACTATGATAAGCATGGCTCCAGAAAAATAATCTTGGAATATGAAAGAGGTAGTGCACATACCAAGGCCAGTTTGGATACCAGGTCCTCCATTGAGCCTTTCTCAGTTAACTTTCATTTATAAAGTAAGCTCTCCTTTCTTGTTACTTTAAAATGGTTATCCACAAAGTCTCTAATTAAATGCACAAATGTAAGGAAAGCAAGGAAAGCAGTCAATCTTAATAAACAGTTAAAGGCGAGAAGAGTAAGCTCCAACACAACCATTCACACTGGAATAAAGCGCTGCCTTTTCAAGACTCTTCTGGTGATCTTCTAACAGGGCTTCTCTGCCAACTTTATATTGTTTCTCCTTCAAGGTTGCATTCTGCTTTGATATCAGCCTTAGTTTCAGCCTACTGCTCAGCACTCTTAACTCCCCTTGACTTACCCTTTCTTCCCTTTATCTTAGAGGTGCTTCATAATCTGGGTTAGTGACGGCCTTATTGAACTCCTTGGTAGGGCCGGTTACAAACTCCAGGCAGGTCAAACTTCTCCAATAGGCACTAAAATTGGGGAGGCTCTTGCAGAGTTTTTAAAACTTGTGGCCAAAGTAATCTAATAATGCAACAATGTTAGGTACCAAATAACGTAAATCAATCAATACTCCCTTAACTCCTCGCTTAATGCTATGCTAACTGCTGCCACCAGCACCCAAACACTGGGTTTCTTTCAATTTGATTGCTATCTTCACTTAATGGCAGTCCTTTATAGCATTGCCCTCTCTGCAATTGCAGACTCAACCGATTCCAGGGCCAGTGACACCACTCACCAACCCTGATGCAGGTCCATCTCTCTCATGACCGCTCTGGGAGGGAGGGCAACGTGGCCAATACAGGGTGACCCGAGCTAGTAGGCTCTAGGACATACAGACACCCCAGAGAATTTTAGTACGGTCCTGCAAAAATAGCAGACCAATTTATACTTACCATCAAGGCAATTAACTCTAGGGTTCTCCTACTGCAGGGCAAGCAACAGTAACTATTGCTATTGCTGCTGAGTTCAAGAAGCCATGGTACTTGGTCCAAGGATGTTGTGGGTGGGCACGAGTGCATCACATTGTACCATAAGGAAGGAGAAGAATCAGTGCATTTGCACTAAGTCTCTCACATTGCCAGCCCTAGTAGTATATTGAACATTTTAGCCTTTAGAACTAGAACTGAATTTATCTTGCTTGATAACTGTACACTGTATTTTTGTGACATTGTTGTTATCTTTTGTTACAAAGCACAATAATCAATACGGTAAGAATAAAGTGATAGAATGTTCCCTGCTAACTTCATGTTCTGAAGTCTTCCCAAACAAAGTACAGCTAAATACACCCTTAATTTTTTTTTACAATCAAGAGAGCACTTAGATGTGTAGGATACATTTTTGTAAGGTAGATAAAAATGTAAGAAACAAGTTGAATAAAGAAACTTTATTTATTAACCGTATTACAGAAAGAAAAATATCACTTAACACAACTTAAAGCTGATATAAATCTAATTTGGCATTTCATATCTATACACAGGTGCAACAACAAATCCGTTCATGTAAACATCCAAAACAGGTTTTCCTATGACTGCCTGATAAGTGGTTTAGCTTTGTGGAAACCCACAAAATGGGACCGAAACCTTTTATTCCTTTGTCTTCAAAACCTTCAACTTGTTAGACAACTTGAAATGGATACACTTTGTTAGCGTCAGTAATGTCAGTTATAACATGTAGGCAAAGGTTTAAAGAAAGCAATTATTCTATACAATGTACTCGAGTAATGACAATATAGACATGTTAAAGAAAAAAAACACTCAAACGTATTTCTCAATCTAAAACAGTCACTGAGAGAAAGTGAGTGTGGTGGAGGCATGCATGGTTTGGCCTTAACCACCTTTCCATTCTCTACTGGAACGATAATGAGATGTATGTCTGGAGATGTTTCAGCAAGAGCAATGTGGTACAATGCTTATTAACAGTGCTTAGCAGTCGATACTTTGCCACAATCAGCTTTCTGTGCAATCCAATAACTGAACTTGACAAAGTAAAAGATCCTCCTGTAAAATTAAGTGGTTTGGAGGATGGTATAAAACGTTTAAAACGAAATCACTGGGTACAAAAGTGTTGTTTTTCTAATAAATGCAAACAGTATGTGCCATCTGATAATTTGAAAATCTTTAAAGTATTCCAGTACGATAATTTGTAACATTTTGGCAAAACAGTATTTAAATAAATCAAAGATTATCTTTACTGTGCCACACCTGCTACATAACAGTGCTGAGTTTTTTTTGTTTATGCATTACTTTATTCACTGTCCTGTAAGAAAGATTCTGTTATAAAAACGGTAGGTACAATTCATACGTAAATCTTATAAAAAAGCTAAGAATGTTAAGAAGTGGTTATAAAAATAACACGTAGGATGAAATGTAACAGTATTGGTCACAGATACTGTGCTGAGGTCCTGTGTTGTTATCTTAACCTTCAGATAATTCCGGTCTTCTTGAAAATTCTGGGAAACTGAACACAGCAGTGGTGGCAGTATGGACTTGGAAAATTCTTCATACTTGTGATATGTTTCTGCAAAACAAAAGTGATTAAACGATTGACGTAATAAAAAAAAATCCCAGGCAGTATTACATAACTGGCACTATTAACCTAAGGACGTATACCCTTTGTAAGCAGAAAGATGTGCCAAGGTGACAGTGATGAAGGAAGTGGGTTTGCCTGCCTTCAACAACACCGTGGATGTGATCATATGAGCGTTTCTCATACCCCCCAACTGTACCTACCCAATCATCTTTATTTTTTTGTTTTTGAAGAAAAAACATAATGAACACTGTCAATGTCCACAATTTTTTTTATCGATCTTTGATCCCGTTATTTTTTTTAACAATATTTCATATTCTAGCTTGCATGAGATTTGGTTTCACATACATTTCGCAGCTATATTTTGTATCAGTGCAATCCGCAGGAATCCTCTCAAGGTAACCCCTTTGATCACTCACTTTCTCTGACCCCGTTGGTGGTATAGGTTTCCTTGGTCACTGGAAGCTGCGCTCGGTAAGCTGAGGCGGACCACCAATTTTCCCCCTCCTACTCCACCAGACTATCAGCCATCTCTGCCCATTACAATATCTCATTCAGAGTTTCTTCGACTGCGGAGTTCCTGTGCCAATGTCCACTTCAACAAGTCTGCCTCCACTATAAATGAGTGTTGCTTAACAGACCTCCAGAACTAAGCCCAGGTAACTTCCAGCTTCAGAAAGCAGGTATCGCCGGAACATTTTGGTTCTGATTCCACTGTTAGCACCTGGATAGCCAGAATCATTTAAAACCTCTTCCTTGCAGCGTTGCAACCACTGCCTCACTGAAAACATTACTAAATCAGGTAATGGACTAGTCCTGATTGTGACATTTGTGTCAGAATTCTGTAATGCCCTCAATATAATAAAACACAGTTTATAAAGGAAAATAGAACCATCTTGGAAAATATGTGATCGTTCATTGCTGCATGCATGCCACAAATGAAAGAAGCTGCCAGCTTGAAGTTTGAAATCATGAACAATGGGTTAAGGAGACAGGAAAGTACCTCTCTTGTCTGATGACAAAGAAACAACTTCAAAAGGAAGAATAAGTGGGATGGTGGAGGCACAGTTCCAAACAGGCATTTCCCATCACTTATGACTAACATCAAAACTATTTTAAAAAGTATCTTTAGATAGGGCATACCGAAGTGTAAAGAGCAGCTGAGCGGTGCCCAAAGCACGTTTTTATCTAGTAAGAGCTTGTCAAATATCAGGTACTGTGCCTAGATTTTATGGCAACTGTGGTCCGATAGACACTTTATTCAAACCAGAATACAAAAGGTGGGAACAATGGAATTATGGGAATCTAAGACAAACCAATCCAGTATTTTGTGTGTTGCTACGTATTTACGTTAAGCATACGTGCAATATGAGGCAGAGAGAGATTACTATCCTTTGTTAAGTGCAGAAACTGGGATTAGAACCAAGATGCCCAGGATCAAAAATGAACATCTTTGACATTAGATGTGTCTCACATTTAACTTTTGTACACATAAACCCCTCACCTAACATGCAGAATCCGCGAAAGGCCTACACTTTCTACACGCACCCACCTGGTAGTGACCTGGGGGCATCCTGTACAGGCGCCTACACCTGCAGCTGATTGGGCATAACTATATTTAGGAAGGCCTGAGGCTTCAGACGCAGCTTCGCTTTCATCTTGAAAAGGGCTGGATGAGGGGGGAGGGGCGTGCTCTAGCAGTGACCAGACCCGTTTCTCATGACAGAAAAGTTACATGTATATTTGCTTTTATCTTCTCATTCAACAGTGTCCGTTGTGGGCCGGTGTCTGAAGGAAAAATATAAAATGCATCAATTTAACAGGAGACTATGCCTGGCTGAACTTCGATTGCATGCAAGAGATTTTGGAAACCTCCAGAATTATATTCCAGGTCTTATAAAAGGTATATGACATAACCCACGGAAGGTAATATTGTGGTTTTTGCTTGGGGTGTGGGGGTTGGGGATGGGGTCCAAATATCTAAAACTTCCTGCACTTCCCGCGCTGACTGTGCATTATCTGCACAGTGTCAGTATCCACTTAAACCTGGTCTTTTTCCACTTCCTGTTTTCCGAGCTAAATTGTGTTGAATCAGCTTTTAGTGATACTCAGGAAGTATGTTCAGAGTTCTTGGTAGAGTTAAGTTATTCTGTCCATTCATTCTTCCCTCAGCACTGTACACGTACGTGCACTTCATGCCTAGCACAGACTCATGTGGGAACTCTATAAAAGTCTATTCAAGTTTCTCGCGAATGGAGAAAGTATATGACAACTGCAAACAGTGCAGCTTTCGTGAGAATGAAACCTTACACAATCAAACAGCCTTAAATGTGTGTCCAGGTTCTCATATTTATGCAGACAATTGTAGGTGATATAAAGCACAGTCAACCAGACACAAAGTAACCCATGACTATCCATACAAGGCATAAACTGATATTCTGTCAAAGTTTATTTAACATCCATATTCACAATAACTAAGTAAGAGGTAAACAATTTCTGTCCACCCGTCCCTGGGTTAGGGCAGCGGCTTCCAGAAGGTGAGGCAACTACTGCTTTACTGCACCGCCAGCAGCTGCACAAATATTTCTGTATTGTTGCTGGGAGCTAGAACAAAACCATCTTGCTATGGGGCCCCACACCTAAATGAAACAAATACAAATAACTCTTGACCATTCCTGCTATTGAGAGTTGTGGAGGGTCATGGATGGAGGAGTGTGTCATAGATTGGAACAGCAGAGAGTGGAGTAGAGTTTTGTAGAACTGAGTGGTGCAGATTTGAGTAGATTGTCAGAGTGGAGTGCCATACTGTGCGGTGTAGAAGGTGCTGCGTATAGTGGAGTACAGAGCTGTAGATTAGAGTGGCGAACAGTGGGATGGCACAGAGTGGCATGAACTGGAGTGGCATAGAGCGGAGTACTGGTGTGGCGCAGATTGGTGTAGTGGACTGAACTAGAATGGAGTAGTGTGTCGTAGAATAGAGTAAAGTGGCATGGAGTGGCATAGAGGGAGCTGTGTAGAGTGGTAAAATGGAGTAGTGTCGCAGAGTGGCGTGTAGTAGAGTGTTGTAGCATAGAGTGTCATAGATTGGAGTAGAGTTTAGTGCAGAAGAGCATCAGAGTGGGCTGTTGTAAAGTGGAGTAGGGTGGACTACAGAGAAGTGGCGTAAAGTACAGTAGTGCAGAGTAGATTAGCACAGAGTGCAGTGGCTCAGAGCACATTAGTTTGGGGTAAAGTTGTGTAGAGGGCATTTGTGTAGTACAGTGCAGTGCAGTGACAGAGTAGAGTCACACAGAGTACAGTGGAGTGGCGCAGTGTAGATTGCAGTGGCATAGAGTGGAATGGCACCGGGTGGAGTAGAGTGATGTAGAATGTAGTGGAGTACAGTAGGTTGTTTCAAAGTATAGAGAAGTGGTGCAGGATGGAGTGCACAGCTGTAAAGGGCAGTTTTGTAAAGTGGCATACAGTACAGTGGCATGAACTGCTGTGGTGCAGAGACGATTAGAGTGGCGTCGAGTGCATTGACACAGATAAGTGGTGCAGCGTAAAGTTCAGTGGCATGGATTGCAGTGGTGCAGAGTAGAGTGCAGTACCACAGAGTGCAGTGGTGCAGAGTAGCACAGAGGTCAGTGGAGAAGAGTGCGGTCTTGCAGAGGAGAGTGTGTTATCATGCAGTGGTGGAGAATGCATTGGCGCAGAATGCAAATCGGTAGAGTGCAGTGGCATAGAGTGTTGCAGAGTAGATTGATGTTGAAAGCAATGGTATAGAGTGGCCTAGTGTGCAATGGCGTGGAGTGCAGTGGCGCAGAGTGTTGCAGAGTATAGTGGCATGTGGCACAGAGTAGTTCGCACAGAGTGCACTTGTTTTGATTAAAGTGGTGTAGAGTACACTGGGTAGAGTGCAGTGGTTTAGAGTACAGTGTCATGGAGTGCAGTGGCATAGAGTAGATAGACTGGTGCAGTATAAAGTAGAGTGGCATAGAGTAGATTGTTTCAGAGCAGAGTGAAGTGGTGTAGAGTGGAGCAATGCAGGGTAGGGTGGACTGGCAGAGTTGTGGCATAGAGTGGCACAGGTGTAGACTGGAGTTGTGCAGGTGGTGAAGAGGGCAGTGGTGGATAGTAAAGTAGAGTGTACTGGCATAGAGTGGTGCAGGGTAGAGTACAGAGGTGTAGAGTGAAGTGGCATAGAGTGACTTAGAGTAGAGTGGTGCCGTAGCATAATGCAGAGTGGAGTGGGGTAAAGTGGAGTATGCATGGTGTGGTGGCGCACTGCCATTACAGACAACACATCCTCAATTTAAATGAACATTGCATTTGCGCAGACATACAGTTTTACTGATAAAAGTATACAGCATACAAACTATAATGTGTGGAACTTTCTCTCTTGAACTAATTGCATTTTCCATTTGGTCAAGAAAATGACTCATTGGGATCCCTGTGAATCAGAAGGGGAAAATGTCCCTAATGATGGTGGAAACTAGTTGGAAATGGATCTCATTGAGGCTTTTGATTGTCAGGTGTAACAATGAGTGAATGGGGCCCTGGTCTGGGCCCCTTTACTGGTCAACTGCTTAATCACGCCCGCCATCAGGGTCGGCTTACAGGTTGTCCAACCTCTGGACAGGATCCTACTCTTGCGAACAAGGGTAATACCACTGATAAGATGCAGTCTGATGCCCATGCAGAGGTCTTTGCTAACCTATGCTGCAAAAGGGACAATGATCATCACTATAGTGCTCTCACCAATCGGGATCTCTCCTAACCCACAATACTTCATCTTCAACTTCTCAAGACTTTGATTCCTCCCATACTGAAGATAGCGACAATTCAGACAAGCCTGGCCCTAGTAAGAAGAAGCGTGTAACTCCTCCCAAACCTCCTCGCCTTCTTACTTTTGAACCCATGAAAATAATGCACTCCAGAGCTTCTAAAAGGACTCCTTCCCTGTAGATGGCAAAATATGTACAATCCCACCTCCACCATGCTTTTGATAAAGATGTTCGTGCTCACCCACGCACAGAATGTCCTCGACCAGATTTAGAAAGCAGAGTTGCTGATACTCAAGAGGTAGACCCAACTATGGCCACGTTCTTGAAAAAAATGACAAAAGATTCTAAAAGCCTAATTGCCAGGATATGGTTCTGGACATGGCCAGAACCGTGACAAAAATTCTCGAGTTAGCTTATCATGCCAAGGATCCCCAGGTCTCGAGTGAATACCAATGTATTATTCGGCTGGACGCAGAGAGCTATCTGTCAACTAGGAAACACCAACTGCGTCATATCTACAGAGTGGAGGAGATCCATTCTTAATGGGAATCTATCCAAAGCGCAAAGATCTAGCCACTTCCAAAGGTGGACCTGTAGCTGAGGGTCTATTATTTGGAGGCCTTCTGTTAAGGAACTTGCTAAATTCTGCTCTACCTATTCCGCGATGGTCTCTTAAAAAAGTGTTCAAGAGAGGCCTTTTTTATTAAGGTGGGGTGCTATGGAGGGTGGGCACCATGCTGAGGTTCCTTCCAAAGCCCTCAGCCAGGTTAATATCCATGAGGTATAAGTGGATGGTACGGAGAGACATTCCACCTTCTATCCCACTTGCTCCAGAGGAGGTCGATCTGGTTTCAGACGAGGCTCCTACAATGGACAATAAGGAGCAATTCAAGACACAGGATATTCTGCTGAGAATAACTCAGTTTTCAGAAGTAATTTTGGGGACAAGAGTGGGCCTGTTTCTAAACAACTGGAGAAAGATTACTCAGGGATTCAGACTAGAGTTTTACAAGTCTCCAATCCAGATGTACCCTTGAAGACAAATGTATTTTTCCCAAACCAACTAGTCTTTCATAGATATATTTTTTCTATGCACCACCCCATGGGTTTTATCAGTCCCATTTCTCTTGTGGAAAAGAAGGAAGTCAGTTATCATCCTGTACTAAACTTCAAGGGCTTCAATATCTGGATTTTATACAGACACTTCAAAATAGAGGACGTTCATATGCTAAGAGATACCTTCCAGGAGGGCGATTAGATGGTCTGTCTGGACCTGAGGGATGTTTATCTTTCTGTTCCAAATTTTCGTCCACATCGGAAATTCCTTTTATTCCAGTGGCGAGGCCAACGTCTGGAATTCCAATCTCTCTCCTTCAGACTATTCTCAGCCATGGTGGATCACCAAATTGATGAAACCAGTGGATTCCCCTCAGAGCAAGAGGAATCTGTCTGGTTGTATATATAGATGATTTTCTTTTAATGGTAATAGAACCTCAGACTCTCTCATCTCATCTCTCTTGCACCATCCAACTCCTTCAGAGGTTGCGATTCATAGTCAACTCACAGAAATTCCTTCTGACTCCTCCTCAACAAATTGAATTTCTGAGCTTCCAGACAGTTTCAGTCGGCACCCACTTGATTCTTCCCTATCAGAAAATCTCCAACATCAAGAGGGAAGCAAGAAGTGGATCTCTCTCAACAAGGGGACGCTGATCAGAAGGGGCAAAATCTCACCTTCTAGTGGTAACTGCCAAGGACTTTGGCACTTTTGCTTAGTCATCACATTTCCATAACAGTGGAATATCTCCCAGGCAAGAAGAATCTGATAGACAACTGGAACTCCTGGGGACTTCGGGACTCCAGGAACTGGAAACTGGATCATTCTATGATTCCACAACTTCTCAAATTTTGGGGCCTGTGCAAAGTGGACTTCTTTGCATCACGGCTCAATTGACAATTGGTCAAGTTTTACAGTCAGCGTCCCAAACCAGAGTACCAGGAAACAGAAGCGTTTCTTCAGGACTGGTCTCGGTTCCGGGGTTATTCTTTTTCCCCATTCCTGATGATACCAAACGTCCTATAGACAGCAGAAGTTGGAGATCATTCTTATAACGCCATTCTGGACAGCTCAACAGTGGTTCCCAGTAGCCCTATCTCTAATCTGTGCGCCTCGATTCTTCTCTCTATACGTCAAGATCTCTTCTTGAATCCGGATGGCCTTCCCCACTCCCTAATCCTCTCAGTTCAGCTTCAGTTGATGGCTTTGATGGTTTCAGGGAAAGATGGCACTCCCCAGCATTTCGCAACTAGCTGCGGACTTCATCAGATAAGCATGGGCCAGTGGTACCCACAAACGTTATGCCTCTATTTAGAAGAGATGGAGCAGTTGGTATAAGGACCAGGGTGTCGATCCTACGGGGACAGACTATTGTATGGTGATCAATTTCTTATCAGAGCTTGCCGCTTCAGGTCTAGTATATAGGACAGTGAATAATTTCAGATCTACGAATTCTGCTGGGCACCTCCCAATCAATGGTAAATGGGTGGGTGAACATCCATAAGTTTCCAAATTAAGAGTTATTCGTATGGCCTAACCCTCCCAAACCTAAATGCTCTTTTCTTTGGGAGGTTAATTTTGTGCTTAAATTCTTGCAACAGTGGTCAGCAAATAAATATTTGTCCCATAAACAAATCTCCACTAAATTGACAATGCTATTATGCTTAATCACATATAAGAGGGTATCAGATGTCTGTGCTCTAGATCTGGCAGGTAGTTTTTTCCCCCCAGAAGGTGTGATATTCAATATTACTTGTTGTACCAAGAATAATTCCAGATCAGTAACATCCAACTTTTCCAGACAACCCTCAATTATGTGTGGTTCAATGTTTCAATGATTATGAGACCAGCTTCATGTGGCAAACTACTTATTCCTTTGCAAAAAAAGTTTAGACGTGTAACTGCAGCTACCTAGGCCAGGTGGATGAGATGGTTATTAGCTGAAGCTGGTACTGACACTTCGATTTTTGGAGCTCACTCCGCCAGAGGATAACGGCTTCAAAATCTTATTCTTTAGGCTTGCTTAGAGGACATAATGAGAGCTGCAGAATGGTCTTCCAAACCTACATTTCCAACATTTTATTATAAACCTATTATTGATGTGGCGTAGGTGGTGGTGAGTCAGCTTTGAACAAGCATAATCCGAGCCTTTGATTCAGACATAGAATCAAATGTTTCAGAGCTTACACAACAAGAATTTTCAATTCTATTAAGGACACAGCAGCGATGGTTATCCCACCCTAGATTGTTATGATGGTTGTCAATAATTCATGACTGTACAATTGAATTATTATATTTTCCCACCCTATTTGGATTTAATATGCAGTATAGTGTTTCATGTTTACTTGATTCTTCAGGTTTTACAGTTGGTGATCATTCATTTTTGGTAATGCCCAAAAAAATGGTTAAATATGACGTACCAGTGTAATCCTGAGTTCCCATGGAAAGAAGTCAGGTTGACTGCTTCCTTCTACATCTCGAGAAGGTTCCTCATTGTCCTGTTGACTATCCGTTTGTGCTTATGGTCTTCCTTGGGGGGAGATATTTCAAGGTTTCGGATCCATGTTGGGATCTATTCGAACTGTTAGTGACTATACTTTCATCTGATTGGAATATGCAGCACTTATGAGACTATTCACAAAGAAAGAGTACACAATATTGTAGCTTCATACTCTCAGGGGTTACTCTCCTGTGATTGGGGCATGTGACAGATGGGTAATGTAGTTTTGATTTTCACTTTACTATGATTGGCTGCTGAAGTTTGAAGCACAGAAAAGAGAAGCAAAATCCTTGCCTCCATGTTCTTAATAGAATTGAAAATTCTTGTTGCGTAAAAAGCCAGATAATTTTTTGTCCACTCACAAGATACCCTTTGCAGTGGACGACCTGTGTAGTTGCAGATGCCTTAAAAGACACTAGTCCCAAAAATCATCCAGCTGTCATTCCACATGCTGGCTTCCACCCCACCTCCCCCAGGGGGCACTTCACTACAGTCTAGCATACCTCACCAAAAACATTCACTCCTTCTGTTGCCAACAAGTCAATGCCATGTCTTTTTTTAGATGTAGTTATGAATGCTTCCATGCATCCCATGTCTTTACCCACTTTGAGACAGACCCTCCCCCCATTAACTGGCTTTTTGGATACCCATATACTGGTCTATTCTTTGCCGCCACTCATCAATATTCTGAGTTAGAGGTTTGCCTCCATTCTTTGCACTATTCCTTTCAGCAACTGCCAGTCCTAAAGACCATTTTTTTTGTTTCATTTTTGGGTAGATCCTTTTCCACCGATATGCCCAGAATACCCACATCAAACTTTACCCATACACAGTGGTGAGCTACAAACTTCCAATGTACCCCTATCCAGAAAATATGGAAACCCCTATCACTCCCAAATTACATATTCGATAAAGCATCAAGACAAAAGACGTGTGACCTTGGACGTAACTTCAATCAAGACTGTGACTGTTCTGTGCTTGCTGTACATTGAAATGTTGATTCTTTTCACAATCCACCAACTAAAACTTCCCATAAAATTTGTTTTCAACCTATTCCCCCCTAATAAGTCACCCATTTATTAAAATCCTTATTAGATCCCATGATCTTATTAGATCCCATGATCTGTAATCTTGTAACTGTGAGACCTCCTGAAGTGACTCGCCTGACCACAGTGGAGTATAATGTTGTTATGTATGGTTTCCAATGTTCATATGATTCAGCCAGATCAAATGTTTCTCCATATTTGAGTATACCCATGTAATTACAGCCACTAACTTTAAAGCCCAATAGACCTCTGAAATAGCGCAATGTCATACCCCTCTATGCTCTGGCTGACAAAGTTTAAGCATTAATTTCCATGGACTCTTCGCGCCACCAACAAAATGCTAAAGGTGGCATCTACCCAGCTATTGAAAGAGCATGGGGCCCAATAAGGAGTATTTGGACAGTCAAATAGAAATTTCTGCAATGATATTATCTCATAAAGTGGCTTCTTCACCAGGAGTGTTAAAGTGCTTTGTGTCTTCTGTGAATCTCTCCATGGGTATATTCAAGTTAAGCTCAATAAACTGATTCTTAATTAGTAATCATTATGTTCAGTTATTTGAACTCAGTCTCCATAACCCCAAGGGAATACCCTTCCATCGTCATTAAATTGGAGAACAGAAAAGACTTATTCCAATTTATATTAGAAATTAAAATGGGAGGGAAAATCCTAAATGTTGCAAATGCCCAGAAGTCGATTTTCCAGTTCTGCCACAAAAAGAAGTACATTGTCCCCATATAGCGAGATGTGATCTTTCCTACCATCCACATATGTAATGCCATAAAGAGTCAAATCCTGACTAATGGGGCATTCAAGTGTTAACCATTTGCTCTGCTATGGCAAAAAGAATGGGGGAAAGTGGACAGCCCTGCATCTTACTGTATTTTGGTTTGAAGGTACTGGTCAGTTCACGGAAAACCTGATCATCAGAGCTGGCTTCACGTAAAATTGACTCTGAAAAGGAATCACAATTTAGTAGAAGAGAATGCTTTCGCCACATCCAGTGCCCACACGGTCAGAGGGCCCTTCAGTTTAGCCTAATAATAGAAGCAACAATATAGACATAGAAGGTTTAACCAGGTGGATCTGTCAAAGGGGGATGAAGCCCAATTGATCTACAGAGAAGTGTGACAGCAAGACTGACAGTTGACCGCCACCTAACTTACCTTATGAAGGAGTGCGATAGAGGCATGCTTCAGGTCTTTCAACAGACATCCCTCAGATCTTGTACTGTCATAAAATGGCAACAATGTAGCAAGTAACATGCTCAAAATTATTTTAAACATCTCCACTGGTAGACCATAGGTTCAGCAACCTTGATGTTCACAACTGTTTGATAGCCATATCTATCTCTTTCGCCAAGAAATTTTCCTCCAATATGAAAAATCAATTTCCACAATCCTACCGAGAGACAACTCACCAGCACTGATTGTATTAACAGGCCGCTGGACATGGACCTAGAAAAATATAATCCAGAACTGTAGTGATAGAAGAACACCTTCATTTTGGCGTCAACATCTTCCTTTATTGTCCACTTTGAATCCCTAAATGGTCCTGCCCACCTTCTAACGTCCACTTGTCTGCTGAACCAATCTATAATCCTGCTCACATAAAGGCCTGATCACAAGATAAGGGCAGACATTTTAGCTTGGGTATAAACCCACTGATTAATATGGACCTCAGATGTCATTTGTTTTTTAATTTGTTCATTGATTCACTCACCTTGTGTGCTGGACCACATTGCTGTCCCCATACTCATCTGGTGAGCCACTTACACCAGCTTCCTAAGAGGGACTGGTGTGCTATGCACCTTTTTAGTCGCTAGTAACTGACTCCTATGCCTCAAAGAACTTGTCATTTCCTGAGGCACATGAAGACATAATGGGGATAAACCCATCACTCATGCCAACTGCCATTCTAATTGACTCATGGCTGCCTAGAAGGCTGATCCATAATAAAAATTGCACAACCAGCACAGCAGAGGCTGAAGTAGTCTTCTATCTATGCATGGCTGATCCAAAATTTTAAAGTGACTTCCATCAAACACTGGAAAAAAGGGGCTAACGTAAAGCCACTTTCTAATGTATTGTTTTAAGATAACCAACAGGGTAACAATCTGGAGTGCATGTGAAGGTTGAATGTAGCAGCAGTCTTGAAAGAAAAATAACATAGGGGAAAACCCTAATAAGTAATGTGTCAAACTGTCGGTTTACTTAATTTCATCGGTAGGAGGAAGGAGTGTTGTGTTTAACCTTTAGCAATTAATGTCAGATCTAGCACCCCGTCTAGACTCAGAGGGCTTGAAATAAAAACAGGACCCATCCCAAGGAAGTTCCCAATCTTTTCACATTGTCTCTAAACACAACAAAGACAGGGTTTTTGTAGAGCCAGGGATAATCAGCAACTTTTAAGCATCACTGAAAGGAAAAATGGTTCTGACATTATCTGCACACATTGCATCAAATAATTTAAGATGAGACGAGAGCATCATTTAAAAGAACAAGTTACTCACCTTTGTTAACCCATTATCTTGTGGAGACTATCTAGCTGTGGATTACTTACCTTTGATTTTCCCCAGGGTGGATGCAGAAGCTTTAGCTCCAGCAATAACCCTGCACTCACCATCCGGTGGCTTCACTCGGCTCCTCATGGCATTGCTGGCGTCGGTAGTGACGTCACGGTCACCTATATAGGGGGTCACCAATGTGCACGGGTGTCAGTTACTTTAAGCACAACTTTTCATTCACGAAGCGCAGAGCCTTGAAAAGAACTGCCACATGTTTGTCCAAACTACAGCACTGAAATGGGATCACCTTAACACTAGTAAACGAGTCTGCAGAGTGGGGAGGCATGGGTGGGTGTAAGGAATCTGCAGCTAGATACAGCCTCTACCAGATAATGTGTTTCTAAAGGTAAGTAACTTTTTCATCTGTTAGAGACTTTTAGATGTCGATTCCTTACCTTTGATTGGATACCCAAGCCATATCCTCCTGGCGGTGGGCTGCAGACAAATGTTTTCAGACTAGAAAGTCCTGTAGGACCAAACAGGTGAAATGCCCATACCTGTGAACCCAACTGATCACGCAGTAGTGTTTGGCAAACGTGTGCAGAGATGCCCACGTTGCTGTCTGGCAGATGTCCAGGACTGGAAGTCCACAAGCTGAGGCCTTCAGTCGCAGCTTTTCATCTGGTAGAATGGGCTCGTCAGCCCTCTGGAGGCTGCCTCTAAGCCAGTGAGTAGCAGATCTTAAGATAGAGAACAACCCAGTGCAAAATGGTCAATTTCTGTACTGCCTGACCCATCTTGGTTCCCACATACTCCACAAAGAGTTGGTCATCTACCTGGAACTCTTTTGTGCAGTCAAGGTAGAATGGGTCCAGCCGGTGGAGTCACTCCTCTTCCTTAGAGGGATGTGGGGCATGCAAAAAAGGTGAGTATGGTGACAGTTAGATCCAGAAGGACTAGAAAGAGGCATGGGTGCACAGAACTTCCTTGTCTGGAAATATCATGAGATATGGAGGCCTGGATGATAAGGCCTGAATCTCACTGACCCTCTGGGCAGATGTTATTGCACTAAAAAGGCTGTCTTGACGGTAAGCAGCCAGAGGGGACAATTGTGAAGTATCTCGAGGAGAGCACACATGAGGTAAGTGAGAACTAGATTAAAATCCCACTGAGGCATGAAAAGGGAGAAAGGGGGGACAAATGTACAAGCCCTTTTAGAAGCTTATTTACAATAGGGGAAACAGAGAGGGTTGGTCAGGCAGCCTTAGAAAGGCAGACCCAGTGAAGGGATAGATCTTCAGAGTGCTAACAGTGGAACCCTGATGGGCAAAAGAAAGAATGAAAAGAAGAATAGCAGATAGAGAAGCAGAGAGAGGATCTATAGACTTTTCTGCACAATATTTTACAAATCTTTGCCAACGGCAGACATATACCGTTTTTGTGGAGGAATGCCTGACTGCATAGATAACATTACAGAATTTGAGAGGAAGGTAAAAAACTGTCAACTGTCACCGCTCAACCTCCACGCATGAAGGTACAGAGTTGACAGGTTCAGATCGATGCTCATTTTCAGAAACTTGGGATACCAGACTCTCCGTGCCCAGTCCGGAGCGACAAGGATTACTTGGGCCTGATTGTTCTTGATCATCTTGAGAACTCTAGGCAGGAGTGGTAAGGGGAGAAAGGCATACTGCAGGCCTGAGCTCCACCGCGACAAAAAGCGTCGCCATGAGATTGCCGCCTTGAAAACGACAATGCGCAATACTGCTGACATGTGTGTTCTCTTTTGGGGCGAACAGATCTTGCCAAGGCTCTCCCCACTGCTGAAAGAGATCTTGCACCACCTCCCAATGGAGACGCCACTCGTGATCAACTAGACCTCGACGGCTGAGTTTGTCTGCCCTGGCATTCAGAGAACCTACGATGTGCTGAACCACCAGGGTTATGCCCTGCTGTTCCAGCCTTGTCCCGGGATGCAGGGCCGCTTGACAAAGGGTCCATGACCCCACCCGCCATGCTTGTTGCAATACCACTTGGCGGTGGTGTTGTCAGTGAACACCTGCACCAACTTCCCCTTGACAGAGGGAAGAAATGCTTTCAATGCTAGTCGGATCGCCCGGAGCTCCAACATGTTGACGTGGGGTCTGGATTCTGCCCGAGACCAGAGTCCTCAGAAGTGATGCATCTGTCACTATTGTAAAGTCTGGTGGGGTAAGGGAGAGAAGTCTGCTTCTGACCCATTCATCGTTCGTAACCACCACCTGAGGTCTTTCACAGTTCCCTCTGAGAACAGGACCATGTCAGAGATTTCCCTGATGCTGCATCCACTCGGGCTTCAGGTCCCACTGCAGAGCCCGCATATGCCATCTGGCTTGTGTCACCCGCAGGATAAAGGAGGCCATGAGGCCCAGCAGCCTCAAAGTTAGTCTCACTGAAACCCAAAATAAAGGCCGAAACATCGGTATCAGTCTGAATATCCTGGACTCGCTGCTCGGGAAGATAAGCCCAAAACTGCAGTGTCTCCAGAACAGCTCCTATTAAAGAGCGTCTGAGAGGGAGTCAGGTGTGACTTCAACATGTTTATAGTGAACCTCAGCGAATGAAGGAGGTTCACCGTAGTCTGGAGGTGGGCGACGACAGCCTGGGATGAGCTCGCCTTAAACATCCAGTCGTCAAGGTAGGGGAATAGTGAAACCCCTGACCTGCGCAGATGAGCTGTGACCACAGTCAGTCATCACCTTGGTGAACGCCTGAAGGGCGCTGGTAAGGCCAAATGGAAGCACTGTGAACTTAAAGTGCTTGTGGCCAACCTTGAACTGAGGAGGTGGTGTATTCTCCCTCCAACTGGGCCAGCATGGTCCTGCAGAACCAAGCTAGGGAGGGTTTTGAGGCTGCAGCTGCCGGGGCTGGGTGGCAGACAACCTCTGGCCTGCAGACCCTCTAGATCTGAAGGAACTGCGCCCATGTACTCATATTGCCTGGGTTGGTTGTGTGGGGCGGTGTCTGGCGCAGTACCACGCCCCTTCCAAAGCAACGAATTGGGAGAGAGGCAGCCGGTGGACAAGGAGATGCCAAGAGGCCCAAGGACTTGGCGGTACACAAGATTACTTTAAGCGCTCCAGACCAGATTCCGCTTTCTTGCCATAAGAGCAAGCGCTATCAGGTTTGCCTGGACATCCAGCGAAAAAACAGATGTCCTCAGCCAGGCATGGCACTTTAAGGTCACTGTCGAAACAATGGCTCTGCCTAGTGAGTTAACCGTATCTACGCCACACCGAATGGTGAACTTAACTGCATCCCTGCCGTCTTTTACTGGACCTGAAGCAGCACTTGCACAACCTTATTCCAAATGGTATGCGAAAAACAGCCCAATAAGCAGGAGGTGTTCACAACCTCAGTGCCAGGCTGGTGGAAGAAAACTTCTTCCCAAAATAGTCCAGCCTCTTGGATTCCCTGTCTGGGGGGGTGGAAGGGAATGTAGGGTGGGAAGTGGAGGCTTGGACTGCCAAGCTTTCAGAAGTGAGGGGTTGAATGAGGAAGCTGGGGTCGCCCGGCCCAGGACAATGGTGGTGGGCGATCGTCCTATTTACAGAAGCCCTTGTGCTGGCTTGGATCAAGTTGCCATCATAATATCTGTAAGGGCAGAAGGTGTTCAGATGTAGAAGCCCCAGGCTGAAGCACTTCTGTAAAGATGTTCATCTTGACAACCACTGAGGGCAGTTCGAGGACATATGCTGCCTTACGCACCACCATTCCATAGGAAACTCCCTCCTCCATAGCCACAGAGGGGAGCGAGAGCAAGCCAGTATCTGGAGAGGTGTCCAGACCACTAGCCTCTCTGAGCTCCTCATACCAATCCAAACTACTGTCCATCTGGTGTTCCAGAAGGTTCAGTGACCCCTCCCACTCTTCTACTATGCCTGGCTGTGCAAAATAAGGCTTGGGCAATAATCTAGCACCTGTAGGTGCTGGAATCGGCATTGTGAGATGTCGTCCTGACTTTGTATTGTTGGGTATCAGGATGGGGCTGGCGCTACCGGGAGCATAGGCGTTGGGACTGGCACCAGAGAATGTCGCCTGGAACAACCAGTGCCAGTCTGGATCCTGAATCAGATTCATGAGACCCCATCGGAGCAGAGGCTGAAGCCAGCAGCGTCAAACCAAATGGGGCCTCCTGTGACACTGCGGGACCCAAAGGTATGCCAGTGGGGTTGGCCCACTCTAATAAGGGGCGCATAGCCTCGTAAAACTCTCTGATTTGAGCAGGTGTCGATTCGGCTCCTAGAAGCAGGGGGAGGTGTGGATTTGAACTGCGCAGCAGCTCAGCAGAACAGTGCCAGGTATGCCGATGTTCATCACTCGTCTCATCGGCCGACAGATGAGGTGACATTGAAGTCGTCCTGGACTACTGCTTCTTTTCCCTGATTCTCCTGAAGACCTTGAATGCGACGAAGAGGACTTAGGGCTCCTGGAGCGGTCCCTTGACCTCCTTTTCAACAAGAAGCGAGGCCTCTTAGGAGTAGCGCGTGCCAGTGTCACTGACTGCCCGGCCGCAGGCAGCTTTAGGCACCACTCCCTCAAAGCCTTTGGCGCCATGGCCTGGGAATGTGAGCATAACTATGAGGTGTGGTAGCGCTTGAGGCACCAGAGGCAAACAAGATGGGGGTCCATAACCGACATGGCAGGGTGACTGGCACCACATGGTTTGAACACAGCCTTTCTTGATGACATCGACAACACACTTGAAGAAAAACTCGACAAAACATTGAAAAAAAGACTGTACAAATGCAACAGAGGGTAGCTCTCTCCTGATCAGTGCTAACTGGTGTGTAAAGAAAATAACTGATGCCTGTGCGCCTGGATGGAGCCTATATAGGTGACCAGGACTTCACTTCTGACACCAACATTGCCACGAGGAACCAAATGTAGCCACCCGATGGCAGGTGCAGGGGTACTGCTGGAGAAAAAGTTTCTGGATCCAGTCCGATACCCGGGGAAAATCAAAGGTAAGAAATCTACAGCTAGAAGTCTCTATCAGATGCAATATTTCAAGCATCGGCTGCCCTCGTAACAATACTGAAGCACCCAAAGGCATGAGAGAGAGCACAGCTAGAAGACCATGTCAGAAAAGAATATCAAATACACGAAGATCTGGGCAGAAATCCACGCCTTGCTGAACAATTAGTGCTCCATAACACCATACATATATCTGGTAAGTTATAGTCACTCTAGATCTTTGTCTTCGTCCTGCGTTTGCTTGTTTTTTTCTCTTTTTGGATGAAGAAGCAGCACACAATTGCAGTGAATGTTTTTATATTTAAAAAAAAAAAAAAAGAAATCGCTCACCATCACTCTCTATGATCTTTCCAGAAATTCAACTACAAGCACACACCAGAAATGTGGAGACATGGGTAAGCACCCTCAAAGCTGTAGAACATTGCACACATTTTGCTCCTTCTGCGAGGACTTAAATCATTAAAGTTATAAAAAGACAAGATTCAGACTATTCAAAAGTGGAGATACAGGAACAATGACTTTATTACTGAAGGTGCAGATGCCACTGAATGACAGGTTAACAGCTTGAGAGGAAGGTATTGTATAGGGCAGTCAACTGTGGTATGAAAATGAATGAGAAACCTTTTGAAGCCCCGCAGAAGAGTAGGTGTTCTTCAAGGTTTCAAATCTCAGTATCACTGGAGTGGCAAACATGGGAAAGCCTATGTAGCTGGAATCGATTTTGAAGCTATGAATGACAAGATTCTCGTTTGGACAGAAAAGACCTGCATGGTAAATAGACCAGCACTACTGCCCTGAGTGAACTGACTGCATGTGAAACTGAAATTCTGCTTTTTGCTGGCGAAAGGTCCAGACTAGGAGGGGCACATCTTGATCACCTTTATACTGATTCAGGACCCTTATCATGGTTCAGATGGAGTGCAGTGCCCACTTGTGTAAAACTCCGCCTAGATGTGACACCCAGACCATTGTGCTGACATCTCATGTGTATGCAGAGCCTCTGTAATGTAAGTGTGGATAATAGCAAGACTAAGGCCCTTATTACAACCCTGGCGGTAAAGCCCGCTTACCGCCGTGCTGAAGGCCGCCAACATACCATGGCCGCGGCGGAAATCCGCTACAGGTATTACGACCCACATCTCGTAATCCGCCACAATACAGACAACCAAACAAGTCCGCCACACCAAAGGTCAGTGATAAACTGGCGATACCAAAACCTACACCGTCACGCCAACAGGAATACACCCACACTATCACGACCCACGAATCAACGCGGCGGTCTTTCAACCGCGGTAATCCATTGGTGGTACACACCGCTGCGCTCAAAATACACACACATTTACAAAACACATCCACATTGGACAAATCGAAATACACACACCTGATACACATATAAACACCACACCCACAACACTATAAAACACACACCCACATTACCCACAAACCCTTACGACTTTTTTTGTGAAGAAGCAGAGAGAGAATAGCAAACACTACACCAGCATCCACAAGCACACCACACCATCACTCATACAACATCCACGCACCTCAAAGAACACACCCCAACACAACATTTCACAGCATAACAAACATCACCTCACACATCACCCACACCACATCATGGCACCTCAAAGACACCCCAGGTTTTCTGAGGAGAAGCTCAGGGTCATGGTGGAGGAAATCATCCATGTAGAGCCACAGTTTTTCAGATCACAGGTGCAGCACACCTCCATTGCTAGGAAGATGGAGCTATGGCAGAGAATCATCAACAGGGTCAATGCAGTGGGACAGCATCCAAGAACAAGGGATGACATCGGGAAGAGGTAGAACGACCTACGGGGAAGGTGCATTCCGTGGTATCCAGACACCAGATTGCTGTACAGAGGACTGGCGGTGGACCCCCACCTCCTGCCCCACAACTAACAACATGGGAGGAGCAAGTCTTGGCAATACTGCATCCTGAGGGCCTCGCAAGAGTAGCAGGAGGACTGGGCTCTGGTAAGTCATATCTTAATTACCATATCCCCCCACCCCACCTGCATGCCATCACATACCTCCACCCCCCCCTTCACCCCCATCACTCCAACACCTCACATATGCCCCACTATCACAACCTAGCCATCCCAATACCAAGCCCTGCATGCAACACCAAAGCATGGACACCCATTACCAAAGCATGTCCAGTCCAGATACCCACACAGACCCCAAAACACTAATCATACAATGGCAAACACAACAATGAAAGCACAGGAGTAGAGGGTAACTCACCCAATGCACAAGATGGCACACACAGATACAATAACTATGCATTTACACTCCAACAGGACCCATACCCAACGTCACCGGACAGGAGGTGCCAGACATATCCAGTCCCCCCCAAGAAGAGGCCCACAGTGACGACAGCAGCTCAGCACGCCTGGATCTGGATGACCAGCCTGGCCCATCAGGGACCTCTGGACAGTTGGGTCCCCTGCCACTGTCACAAACCACCACAGAGCCTCCCCGCCTCAGGAGACACCACCACAGCACCCACCCAGCAGGCCCATCTCTCTGTCCCCAAGACACGTCAATCAGCAGTGTGTCCACCAGTACAGGGACCCCAGGCAAACCCACCAACCCAAGACAATCAGGGGTCAGTGGCAGTGGGCACACGGTTCAGGGGACAGAGGCACAGGATAACAGGGAAGCTGGGAGGACTGCTGTGCGACAGGGGGAGGACAGGCCCAGGGTACCCACTCTCCACAAGGCACTATCAAACATCATGGGAGCATACCATCATTCCCAGGAGACCACAGTACTGGGCAAGTTTCAGGAGACCCAGCGGCTGCAGGAGGAACACTACCTGGGGATCAGGGAGGACTTGAAGTCCATCAACACCACCCTGGTCACCATTGCAGGGGTGCTGGCAGACCTGGCCAACACCATGAGGGTCACAGTGGCACACAAACGGGCCCCTGACACTAGCCTGAACAATGAACAGCCCTCCACCTCCCCTGGCGCTAGTGGACAGGAGGCCCCGTCGGCCACCAACACCCACGCCCTGCAGAAGGAGAACTAAACCCTGCAAACGGTCCCTGAGATCCAGGAACAAGACAGAGAACATTGCAAAGACCCCCGCAAGGAAATAACTCTCTCCTGATTGTCACCCTTTTGTCCCACTTTGTCACCCTGACAACTCTGACCTGCCATCATTCCACTTCCTATGCCCCCTTGGACAATGCACCTGTGAGACCAAGAGACTGATCTCTAACATGGACATTCCTCCACCATCACCCCAGCCCATTGCACATCCCCCTCCACTTATTAGCACAGAAATAAACACCCTTGAATCACAAATCAATCTGGAGTCAGTCTGTACTTTCACAAAAGTGTAATTGCAACCTCTCATGTTCACATACCAATGTTACACAGTTGTTGGGCAGCAGTAAACATAGCAGAGGGCACAAAGTGGGAACCAGCTCTGTGAAATGGAAAGGCAAAGTGACATGTCAGGGTCCATACACAGAGGTAAAAAGGCAGATTAATGCTATGTCCTACAGTAGTATGAGATGTGAGAAGCAGTAGCATCCTCTTACCTGTGTCTCATTGGAAGTATTGCATAATGATGTTGTTTCAGTTGTCTAAATCTTCTTCTGCCTCCTCTTCTTCACTGTCCACAGGTTCCACAGCTGTCACAAGACCAGCATCAGGCCCATCCTCCTGCAGAAAAGGCACCTGGCGTCACAAAGCCAGGTTGTGCAACATACAGCATGCCACGATTATCTGGCACACCTTCTTCGGTGAGTAGTATAGGGAGCCACCTGTGAGATGGAGGCAGCGGAATCTGGCCTTCAGGAGGCCGAAGGTGCGCTCTATTATCCTCCTAATTCGCCCATGTGCCACATTGTAGTGTTCCTCTGCCCTTGTCCTGGGATTCCTCACTGGGGTCAGTAGCCATGAGAGGCTGGGGTAACCAGAGTCACCTGTAAATATAGGGTGACAACTGTTAGACATCCTCCAACACTTAGGGACTTTCCCATACATAGACACCTATTTAAACTATGAGGGGACCTTGGGCTCACCTATTAGCCACACATGGTGCCTCTGGAGTTGGCCCATCACATACAGGATGCTGCTATTCCTCAAAATGTAAGTGTCATGCACAGAGCCAGGATACTTGGCATTCACACTGGAGATGTCCCTGATACCATGGCCACTGTTTGAAAGGAACCACTGGCCAGGAAATGGAGCACTGACAGGACCTGCACTAGAGGGGGGATTCCTGTGGGATGGCGGATAGCTGGCATCAGGTCTGGCTCCAGCTGGGTACACAGTTCCTGGATTGTGGCACGATCAAGTCTGTAGGTGATAATGATGTGTCTGTCTTCCACTGTCCACAGATCCACCTGGGGTCTGTACACCGGAGGATGCCGCCATCTCATCACCTGCCCCAAGCAGACGTGCCCTATGGAGGAGAAGGGTGAGCAGAGTGTCACACACCACAAGGCTGTTTAGCACAATCGTGATCTAATTGTTGTGTGCCTTTGTCTGTCCTTATTCCTGGCCAAAATTGGGTGCCATGCCATGTGCCCCCCTGAAATGGCGGCTGCCTGACCTGTGAGGAGGGACAAGGGGAAATGAGGTAACCGTGCTGGCGTTCTGCAGCGTTGCGGTAGGTGGTCAAAGACCGCTGCGCAATTCAGCATTGGTTATCATTGGGGTCTATGGGTTCCAGGAGCCAATGACGATATACGCCTGCGGTGACGGTACGCACCGCCGCGGACGTGACCGCCATTTTCTATCTGTTCACTCACTTGATACCTGACCTTCAACAGGAGAGGACCTGCACTGCACGTGCTGCTGTGACCTGCATCTGGAAGCGACAATGGCTACAGTGTCTGGGGAAAGGGCCCCTGCCTTCACCACAGAGGAGTTGGACAAACTGGTGGTTGGGGTCCTCCCTCAGTACACGCTACTCTACGGTCCTCCAGACAAACAGGTGAGTAAACTGTGTGCATGGTGGATGGCACATGATTGTATGGAGTGCTGTGGATGGAAGAGATGGGGGGGAAACAGGCCAGCATGTGAGGAGGGTGAGTGTATGTTTTTCTGGGCCAGGGTGGGAGGTTTGTGGGCAATGAGTGAGAAGAACCGGACAGGGGAGTAACATCCCTTTTAACTTCACTTTTCCTCTAGGTCAGCGCCCACCAGAAGAAGGGTATTTGGCATGCCATCGCCAAGGAAGTGCGGACCCTGGGGGTCTAACATAGACGGAGCACCCACTGCCAGAAAAGATGGGAGGACCTGCGCCGCTGGAGCAAGAAGACGGCGGAAGCCCACTGGCGATGGCCATCCTAACGTGGAAGGGGTGCCCGTCGCACCATGACCCCCCTGATGTACCGGATCCTGGCAGTGGCATATCCTGAGTTGGATGGGTGCTTGAGGACATCACAGCAGCCACAAGGGGGTGAGAACAGTCTCATTCAGCTAACTCTGCGCGCTTTACGAGGTGTCTAGGTGGGGGAAGTAGGCTGTGGGTTCCCCTAGGCCAGGGCAGACGCACCAAGGTACATCCATTGTTTTGCAGGCTCAGTGCCACTCCAACCCCAAAGGTGGTAATTGCCCTTTACAACTAGTCAGGCTCCTGTGGGTTCCAGCTGTGCATCAAATGGGTCTAGGCAGAGTTCCCCATGGGCATGTGCTTTTCCCCTGCACTGTTAGTGCATGGGCTAGTGCCCGTGTGTTGTGTCCGCCAATGGTAGTGGTGTTGCAGGCATTGACCATGTGTCTCTGCTGTTTTTCCCCACCTTTTTGTTTTGTCACCCTGTCCTTGTGTGCATTAGCATCACCTGGCAGAGGAGCATTGGCACCGGAGCAGGAGGGAGCTGCAACCCACATGGCCCTGGAGGGTGAATTTACAGAGTCTGAAGGCACCAGTGGGGCGGAGGGCGAGCGGTGCTCCACGACGGGGACAGGAGCAGACACCAGCGACAGCGACTCCTCCTCTGATGGGAGCTCCCTTGCGGTGGCGGGCACCTCTGTGCCCACCGCAACAACAGGTACAGCCGCAACCCCCCCCTACCAACACCGTCCTCCCAGCAGCCCCTCATTGAGTTTCCCGTGCCCGCTCACCCAGGAGGGTGGGCATCTCCTTCGCCCCAGGCACCTCAGGCCCTTCCCCAGTCAGTCCTGTTGCCCTCAGTGAGGAGGCTATTGACCTCCTGAGATCCCTCACTGTCTGGCAATCAACCATTTTGAATGCCATCAAGGGTTTCGAGAGGCATTTGCAGGAAACAAATGCATACCTGGAGGGCATTCATTCGGGTGTGGCAGCCCAAAAGAGAGCATTTCAGGCTCTGGCCTCAGCACTGATGGCAGCCATTATCCCTGTGTCCAGCCTCCCCCTCCAACCTCCACTACCCAGACCCAATCCCCTCTAACTCAGCCTATCCCAAGCACACCATCAGACCAGCATGCACACTCATCAATACACAAGAGTGGACATGGCAAACATAAGCACCACACATCCCACAGGCACTCATCCCCATGCAGACACACCAACATCCACTGCCTCCACTGTGTCCCCCTCCTCCTCCCTCCCTGTCTCGTCTCCACTCACACCTGCATGCACTACATCCTCAGCCACTACCTCCATCACCAGCACGCCCATCACCACACATGTGGTGGTCGGAGTATTAAAGTGGCTGTCTATGTTGCCGGTTTCCGCCATGGTCGTGATTCAATTTTTTTTTAACCGCTGGCCTGTTGGCCGTATTACCGCCGCTTTAACACCAACTGCCAGGGTTGTAATGAGGGCCTAAGTCTTGTGCTACAAATATGATTGCTGGGACCAGCCAGATCCATTTTGGATAGCACATGGTTTGACGTAAGATGGACTACAGTTTCCCTAGATAGTGGAATTGTATTGCCTGTATTTCTGTAGCTGAAGGAAGCAGTGACAAACACCGAACTATAGGAGTATGGTCACAGAAACCACATGAGGACCTTTTAGCAGGGGATTGCTGATTAGTCGTCACTGAGCATTGCCATTTGATTGAGGAGTGGAAGTAAAGCAATAGATTCAGTTGCTAAGGAAGATAAAGGGCCCTATTACAAGTTGGGCGGTTGAACCACCACAACTCTAATACGACGGAGTGAGGCAGCCATCAAGCTGGTGGCCTCCACCTGTCACATTACGATGTTTCCACCAGGCTGACCAGTGTAAACCGTCGTATAACGATGTTTCCACCAGTCAGCTGGTGGAAACAGTGTGGAGGCACTGACCTTGGCTCCCTCAGGGACCCAAGGCCTATGCTGTCGCACACAGCACCCTTGGAATGCGCACAGTCTGCATAGCTGACAGTGTGCATTCCAAGGGTGCTGACAGGGGGGGCCCCTGCACTGCCCACACACGGTCGTGGGCATTGCAAGGGTCCCCCTGTGGCCCCCAGCACTGCCTTTCCGCCAGGCTTTTCATGGTGGGGACTCCGCTATGAAAAGGCTGGTTGATAGGGAAGTTGTGATCAGCATGACGGAGTTGAACTCGGCATCGCCGTGGCTGACCACGACTTTGACCACCACCAACCCACTGGGTTCTGTGATCCCAGTGGAGGCGGTGGTCTCCTGGATGTCCGACTGCCAGGTTCATAATCTGGCAGTCAGACCGCCAAGAATGAGGTGATCTGATTGCCATCGTGAGTTTGGCAGTCTCAATACTGCCAAACTCGTAATTAGGCCAACGTTTCTAAACCGGACCTGCCTTTTCGTCTTTCCCCGATTGCTACATTAGAAAGGCTGATGACAGCCGGGTGCAAAGTCTTCTCACTTGATTGTGCACATGTTTTAGACGCTTCTGTGTGGGGGCTGCATCTTTGGTACATGCTATGAGAACCACCACCTTCCACAAAGGCAGTCTCTGTACCCCAGCCTGAAAACTGGCTCCTGGACTTGAGACAGTCGATCAAAATTCTCGGTCTGAAAAATGAGCATGAACGTTGTTCCAGTCCCAAGTACTCCTGAACCAAAGAAGGTAGGTCTCCACAGGGTACTCAAAGAGTGGCTGTGATCCAGGACTAGTCTCCAAAAGGTCAGGGTACACCACCTGAAATCTATGCAATTTGCTGGTGAAGTTGTGGGTTTGGTAGCACCTAAACTCCTGCCTGCTCAATGAGGGAAGGAGCATGCCTGGCACAGCAGGAAGAGAGACTGTCCAGGAAGAGATGCCCTGTTCCCAGCATGTGGAGCATCCAGAAGAACTAGCGCTGACCTGAGCTTTGAGGGTCTCCCAGCCTATTTTCATGGTTTGAGTGGTGAACTGTGTGAAGCACTGATAGCCCTAAGTGACAGTGTGCGATCTCTCTCTGCACCATGACCAAAATGACTCATTCTACCACTGACTCAATGTGTTGTGCGACCAGCAATGACCAACAACACTGCTGTAAAGGAGCCCCCCCCCCCCGCTTCAAAGGCCCAATAGGCTGAAAATGCTGACGACAAACAACTGCTGCCAGGCCTTGCTGTGCTGTTCTATCCAACAGCAAGGTCTGACATGTGGGGTGATGCCCTTGATAGAGGATGCTGACTGCGTGAACACAAAGAGAGCATCACCAATCAGCACTGAGCCTCGTCTCAACAAACAGGTGACACAAGGCCTTGAAACAAAGACTGGTAAACAGAAACTGTACCTTGAACTCAAAGACAAGCATGCACATTAGGGAAAATGCCTATTGCCAACCTGATCTCAGTTGCTCACGATGTGAATAAACTGACCTGTAGGTTACCTAATATGGTGATTGCTTGCACTGATAGTGAGCTCACACCTGTGCCCAATTCTTGCCTATGACCTTTTCCCTCTGCTAAAACACTTTAGACATTAAAGGCCCCATAAAAGCAGAGGTAGACAACTGTAGATGGCGTGGGAGATGTTGTACTTGGCTAGAGCCTTGTAGATGTATTTGTAGAATCCTGTAAGTGACACTCCATTAATGTGTGTAGTATTTTGTTTTGCAGTGATAAAATAGTACTTAGCTTTTTAATTGAGACAAGCACTTGGCTGGCTAATAAGTTATTATATCTTTTCTACTGCTTGACTGGTCCCGACTTTCATAAACCCTACCACCCCAAACAATGTGGGATTTAGTAATGCGAACAGTATGAAGATTGGTTTGACAGTTGAATTTAGGATAAAATGTTGTGTGTGTTTTAGAGGGGGGGGCATACAAATAAGGTGTGGAGGTATACGTTGAGGCTGTGGTGGATTTTTTTTTTTTACCAAGCTAAGAGTAGATGGGACAGGTCAGAGCATGCACTGGCTTATGATTACATTTCTAATTTAGTCTGAATTTATTTTTTGAGAACTTCGGATATCTATATAGAAAACCTCTTTAGCAGCTTACTGATAAAATAAACACAAAGGATTCTGTTCCTCCAACTTGAGGTAAAGCTCAGGTGTATTTTGTAGGTCTAAAAGGGCTGGATCAAGGTCTCATTTTTAGAACAACCACATTTGAAAGATCTGCATAGAGTGAAGCTCAATGGAACTAATGCACATTGCCAGAGGTTATCTAGAAAATCAGGCAATGATGTATACTTCATGAACCTAGGTTGGGCACCCATGAGTCAGAGTATATTTAGGCTTGTGTTCCATGGCGTACCAAGAAGAAATAACTACTGGTACATCCACAATCTCCAAGCAAAAGCAAATTTAATAAATATATGTGGCACTAATTGCTCACGAGCTGGTAACTGAAAATATTATGTATTCCATTTTCAGCGCATACAGCCATGAAATATATATTCATCCAGCAATACATACTTTTAACAAATATGCCCAATATGCTGCAGTGGAAGTGAATAGTCTAACATAGATGAGCTTGACGATGTCCTGTATTCAAATGAGGTTGATTTTGATGCACGACCACTGGGTTTGACTAGAAGCAGTGAACAATCACCCATAGGAAATATATCCTTCGGGACGTTGGTTTTCAATTTCAAGTTAATGGTGAAACCAATGAGTTCTGATCAATCCAGAACATGTCCACTGCAACAACCAAAACTGTTGAAATTCCAAATTGACGAACTGCTTTCTATATTTGCTCTGTTGCTTCAGCTTCTTAAACAGGCTCAATGGGTAATTAATGGCAACAACTTGTAATTTTTCACCCTTTACACAAACACATTTGTGTCCTTTACCTTGCAATCAGGCTTCTTCCCCCTCATCAGTGACTTCAGTTTCCTTATGTACCACCACACGTGTGACAGACATGTCAGGGTGCATCTCTTTGGCTTCTTTAATTGCCTGGGCCAGAGCCTGTGAACAAAATCAAACAGTGCACACTTCAGTTAACTGACCAAACACCCAAAAACATAACAATTGGCAATGGAGCTTCAGAGGTTTCAAACTCAGCTTAGTACAAATTAACTTAGAATGTTCACTTCTGTTCAATATCATTCAGAATGTTACTGATCTATGTTACTCGCCATGACACTACTATCTTAACTGTTATATGAAGAAAATAATAAAAAAAAATAATAAGAGTAGAACGATATGTGTCAAATGGTAAAGGGTGAATTTATTATGTGGACCGTGGAAAAAGAACAAACACCTTGGAACAGGTAGAAGGCCTATGGCCATCTCGGAGTACAATAAGGGCTAGCAAGAGACCTAGGAAACTCAAGCCCACTTCCCACCCCCAAATATGGAAACAGCACTTCAATCTCTGTTTTACGCTGATAAGGGCGGTTTGGTAGCAAAATGTCTGTTTTAGCTCTCAGAGCCATCTTGCACTATGCAGCACATCTTGTCAAGCGTGCATTAAAAAAAAAGCAGACATAATTACATCCAGTTTAAAAGACTTCCACTGGCTACACTCTAGGCAGAATTAACTTTAAAATAACCTGCCTAATGTACAAGGCAGTTTATTTTGGTCTGTCCTTCTAAGTAAGAAGCAAGCTCCACACCACGGGAAGACACAGAAACACCAGATGCAAGGTAACACTACTTTGTGATATCCGCATTACAAAAATAATAAAAAAACTCTCAACCAAGTTTTCTGCTGTTAAGTTCCCTGACCTTGGAACAATCTTCCTGAATAGATCAGAGGTAAATAAAACTTCCTAGCTTTCTATACATCTCTCAAAACTCACCTACATAGGCTCAACCTGAAATTGGATAAGTTATGGATGATTATCATGTTGATGAAAGCGACTTCTATTGAGCGGATTTACTCTGCAGAGTGTTCCGGAGGATTGCACACGTCAGAAAGCAGGTAAGTTCCGTCATTTAATCCTGTTTAAAAAGCCAGGTTTTCAACCTTTTTTTAAACACTGATGGATCACTAACAGCACATAGTTCCAGAGGGAGCTTGTTCCATGCTGTGGCACCGAGATAAGCCAGAGATCTACCTCCCAATCTGGCCTTCCAGATTGTGGCCATCAAAGCCAATAATTTATTGGCAGATCTCAGGTTTCTTACTGGAGCATTCTGCACTGGACAAGTATAATGTTCCATTCAATAGCGCTAATGTCTTAAACCGAATTATCTCCTGATCGGAAGCCAGTGCAGAGTGTGCAGGTGAGGGGATATATGTGCTTTTACAGGCAATTTATGGAGGAGACAGGCTGCAGCGTTTTAAACCACCTGCAGCTTCTCCAGCAAGTTTTCCGGTTGGCCAAGATAGAGAGCATTACCATAATACAACCATATTCCAGCCTTGATGTAACCAGAGCCTGGATGACTGATTTTGTTGCAGAAAAAAGATACAAAATATAAAAACATTTTTAATAAGTGCAGTACCCTGCTTTCAGGCGAAAAAGTCTGCCAAGTATCTGAAGAGGTATTGCTCAAAGCAGAGCCCCGAGTTACCCCCATTGTCAATTCATGTGGCTCAGAGGAGAAGAAAGGAAATCATATCTATTGACTTCTTTCTTCCTTCCAGAAAGGAAGAGTGGGTTAAGGGCTTGACCCATAATTCAAATTGAATGCAGCAGCCCCAGGAGACTAGCGTGGAGGACCACATCAAAGGCTGCTGATAGATCCAGCATAATCAGCACTACCTTTCCCCCTACATCTAAGGTTCCTTTGATGTATTCACTAACCTCCAAAAGTGCTGTCTTGGGGCTAATGTGGGGTCTGAAACCTGACTGGCTAGGATGGAGCTGGTTAATGGATTCCAGATATGTGGAGAGCTTGTGATTCACATGCTTCTCCAATATCTTGGATAGTGCTGGGATCAGGGATATGGGTCTAATATAAGACAGTGCCCCTGGATCGGCCGATGGTTTCTTTAGCAAGGGCAACATTTTGGCCCGCTTCCAGGAGCTTGGTAACATGGCTGTTACAAGTCATAAATTAAGCACTTTTTTTTTTTTTTACTAAAGTGTTAATTAAGTGAACCCCTAAAACACACGTTAGGTGGGTAAGGGTTAGCCGGAGAGACGGATTTCAAATTCCTTAGGGCTGTCAAGGATGAAATAGGATCAAAATTAGACTGAGACGCATTGGTTACTGAGACCCTGTTTAACTGTTTCATATCCAATATTTTATTGATCGTCTGACGGCTGAATGATGACTGGCCTCGATAATCAATACCTTAGACTGAAAATAAGATGGTAGTTGTTCACACTAATCAGTCGAGGGTTGGTGGGATCTATTACAGGCTGCTGGAGCCAAAAATATTTTAACTATGGAGAAAGTTTTGCCGTTTTATTTTCGGCATGATACTTCTTAAGTGCCAGTTTGTAATTTTCTTTATCTTTCATATTATAACTTTTTCTCCATTGTCTCTCTTCCCTCTCTTTCATAAGAATGTCAGAGTACCAGAGACTAGACAGCTATATTTTTGATCTACGAGTAAGAGGCATTGCTAGTTTCTCCATTGAGTCCCTGATCCATTTTTCTAAGAGCAGAACATCCACCTCCACTTGACCAACCAGAGAAGGGGGAACTATCCTCCAAAGTGCAGATGAATTCCACTGGCTGGATTTTATGAAAAACTCTCCTTAGTGGAGATGTGCTTTAAAGGGGAGCTGACTAGGGATATTTAATCATAAAGTTGTCTTACCAGACTTGAGGTAAAGGGACTTCTACATGCAAAGGTATATCTGAAAATACCTGTTCAATCACATGTCCCGCTTGGTGGGAAGGATTAAATACATGTTGAGTGATGTCTAGAGACATCATCAGTTCCTTTAATTCTGTTGCCTCATTATTGTCCACCTTTATCCATATGGAGACTGAAGTCCCCTACAGGTATAAGCTGTGTATATGTCAGCGCCAAGTATGCTATTGAATTCCCTAGAGATTTCAGAAATCGATCAGCTGGTACTAAAGGTATGTAAATTAACTCTCCTGCCACAACATGATGATGAAACAAGCAGACACAGAAGTCCATTGCGTCTGCTCCAACTAGGCTCCCAATCTTGAAAATCTTGCAGTGTAAGACATTCCTGAGAATTAAGACGATTCTGCCTCCCCTGAAGGATTGGCGATCCTTCTTGTGTATTTTATAACCCTTCGGAATGGCCATCGCAATTGCAGTGTTGGGGGACTCAGAGAGCCAAGTCTCTATCACAAATAATAAATCAGGGTTGTTAAGCTTGTCCTTGCCTAGAAGGTCATAGATGTATATTCTGAATCTCTGCATTGTTAGCCAGTTCTATGTAATGTATTTGCATGTGAAGAGCTCCGCTACCCATGTGGTGAGCTCTATGCTACATAAATACCACAATTAAAAAAATAAAAATAGGGAGATATTCCTCAATCTGCTTCCTAGACATGAAACAAAGTATAATTTTCAGGGGGAAAGATCTTTGCACATTCAAACCTCTACAATGCAGAACTTCCTGTAGCCTATATTCTGTCTCAGAGCAGGTCATGTCAATCATGCACCTGCTCTGTTCTAACTACAAACTTGAATGACTATAGCAGCAGTGCCTCTGATGTGATCTGGCTCCGAATCTTCTGTGGGTGTAAATCATTCCACTGCAACATTTTACCTCGTGGGTCAGTAAATCATAGTTATTACATCGCAGTGAGTTACACCGAGATTGGCGTTATTTCGCACATGCACACACTTTTATTTGTCACTACAAATGTACTCATATATATCTTTTTTTAAAATAAATATGCAAAGATATATATAAAATTTTCTAATTAAACTAACATTATAATAAATATGAAACTAATAATATAACTAATACTTACTTTTAATGATATTTTCTTTAGTTAGTTGTAATTAATTAATTGTAAAATTATATAATTATTTCACTATCCCTGCACTCTAAAAACCTGACTACAGCTATACACTACCGAACCATGAATCATAAATAGTCCTATATACTACCCATCCCTGAGCACTAAAAAGCCCATACTGCCCTTATCCACTATGCATCCCTGAACTTAAAAACCTTTACTTCCCTATACACTACCCACCCTGATCCCCAGAAGCCCCTTAGTACCCCCTACTCCTTACTACTACACTTCCAACTCCATAACCCTAAAATTCCCTTACTAGCCACAAAACCCAAACATTACATTTAAATTATAAAATATATATTTTATTATCTGATATCCTTTATAAAATGTTTTAAAAAATAAAGTTTAAACTACATTTAGTAAATATGTTTACTATGCTAATATATCATTTTCTAAACATATATACATTGCATTAATAAACTGTTTTAAGTTAAAAAATATGTATGAAGTAATTATAGTACTTTAAATATGCACAAAAACCTATTAATTTAAAAATAGTTTTAAATTCACCTTTACTCATCAATATATTTGTGTAAATATTCATGTATATATTTAACAGCCCACACACACACACACACATAAATGTTTATATATACATATATATATATACATACACACACATATGTGTGTGTGTGTCTATATGATATATATGGCTACATATATACATATATATTACCTACTGGTGGTTGCCAGTAGGTACTTGTAGTTAGGACCTAGTTTCCATACAGAAAAGCACTTTTTGTTTTGCTAATAACTTTGGCACCGTTCGATGAACCTCCACAAAATTTTCAAAACTAGTTTGTCACTCACTTCAACTGCTGTCTAGAAAGTTTCAGGGTGATTCATCAAGTGGGAGACAAGAAAAAGTTGGGGTCCCAAAACACGTTTTCCCAATGCAATTTCCCAGAGAGATTTTAGACATGACTACAGACCAAACCGCTGAATTGAATTATCCCAAATTTGGCAGAAAACTAGATCGTGCTCCAGAAAGATATCTTTTTGTAATTTGGTTCAGTAATTTTTAAGTAATTAAAAAACAAAATTATGTATATTTAGAGATGCGGAGAGTCCACAGATCTGACAGATCTCTTGCTGAGATGTGATTGGGCGCCACCACTTCAACCAGGAAGTGGTGGCAGCCATCTTGGGACTCAATACTCAGCTGAGTCACAAGAAAAAACATAAAAAACACAGGAGGGTGAGGTAGGAATACCCTGACCTTCTAGGCCTGGTGCTGTGGTTTCACAGAGACCCCTCCGGAAGCCAAAAGTGGTTTTCTACAAAATGTTGCCACAAATTTGCAGAGGATCTGCAGCAAAAAAAAAAATTTTAAGAGAAAAGAGCGGTCTCCTGCACTTTTTTTTTGTTGCCTCCCTGAGTGGGCCAGGTCCTGGGGGGGATTCTTTATATTATTAATGAGGGGTAAGCGGGTGGGAGGGGGTGCCACATGACCCCCCCCTCCTCAGGCCAATTTCGTCCCACAGGACCCCATCCTCCAGGGTCTGGCCTTATTAAAAGTAGGAGGGGGGCACTCGCCCTCCCTCCTGGGCCCATTTCAGCAACAGGGATTTCATACCCCAGGGCCCGGCCAAAGTTAACAAGCATTTTCAATGCAATGGGGCTCGCATTTGCTCGAGATTTGCGTTGTAAACTCCTAACCGGACTTTTCTTGACACAAATTAAAAGAAAAAAAAAAAAACACAGCGTGATCGCGCTGAAATTGAAAACGAAAAAAACGATCGCGCTGTGGGGAAAATAAACAGATACAGTAGTCCGGAACCCTGGGCTGAAAACATTGAGCCTCGAATGGTTTCAGTACTTTGCCGGTGCTGTGTAGGTGGGCTAAACACCGGAAAAGGCATGACATATGCATGTATTTAACAAATGAAAGCAAGTGGATTTTAAAGAGCAAGCCCAGGAACAAATGAAAGTGACTGACGTGACCTGGGTGTGGTTTCAAGCCCAAAGAGAGATTACATCATGGACGGAGCGCTTTGCGCTCCCCCATAAAAAGGGGGAGAGGGCTCACAGTCCCACTTCCTGGGTCTTTTTTGGCCCAGGGATCCCATTCCCCAGGGGCTGGCCATATTACTAATGGGAAAAGGGACTGCGCAGCCCCCTTCCGGAGCCATTAATGGCCCTGGGGACCACATCCTGTAGGGCTGGCTCCCTCCAGGACATAGCAGGTTCCCTGCTGCATTGGTAATTGCCTGTATAGCCTGTGCAGTGCTGCTTTTGCTTGCTGGTCCCCAGGTGCCCTGTCAGGCAACTATTAATCCTGACTGCCCGACGCAGCTCCCAGTCGGTGATGAAATCAATCACCCAAGGCAGTGCCCATCACAGAGGCTGTATTCCTTATCAGCCCACCCAGCCTCCTTCTCGCTTTCAGCTCTGCTGCTAGCCACTTTTCTGTCCATACCCACACTGTGCACAGCCTGTGTGGCTCCTCAGGGTCTTGTCACTCCCTAGCTTCCAAGTATCGTCTGCTCTTTTAGCGTTCCAATCCTCTGTCACTCCAAGCACTGCTCAGCACACTGGGATAGGCCGTAGCACTGATGGTGCATGATTATCTCTTCCACAGTGGACAGTGGTCAGACAAGCAAACCGTATCATTTTCAAACACAGATTGTGAGGTTCCAAACCCCTTAACGCCTATTCTGCTAGGATTGCTGCTACATTTTTGATGAAAGTCCAGGAGCTGAGGCCCCCCACACATCTGATCAGCCATCTTTGCAGGCCACGCACCCGTGAATACTGTTTTAAGCCAGCTCTTTCTGGTTCCCCAGCTGTAACCTTATTCTGGCCCAAACTGCTTTTAATTGGTTCTTTCTTCCCTGATATTGTACTCTACTGATTTTGTGTGGTTACCAACTGATTTCTGATGGTTTCAGGTTTGTTCCTCTGGTTCTAAAGAATCTTAACTAGATGCCACTGGTCCTTAATTGCTTTAGTTGTTATATCTGATTTTCTATGGTTCGTATTGGTTGAAGTGTGTGCTTTTTTGGTTTGGAGAGTTTTAACACCTTTAACAGGATCTTACTGTTTTCAACTTTTTTCTGTTTTTTCTTATTGATTCACACTTGTTGCAGCAGGTTATTTCTGTTTCTACCTGTTTTAGTCCGTTTGTAAAGGTTTCAATGGGTACTCACTGGTTTCAACTGATTCCCACTTATTTTAAAGCTTACAGCAAATTTTACTATGTTCAGTAGGTACTTACAAGTGTCAACTGTTTTTTATATAATATGTCAGTGTTTTTTATTGATTTCCAGTTTTTTGAGCTTGTTCTTAAAGAGTCATTTCAATCGTAACTAGCAGGTACTGGTTCTGTTTGTTTCTTTCTGTTTGAACATGCTTCAGTTTGAACTGCTATGCAAAGGAGCCCTGGGGAACAACTCACAATAGCAACCTGGGGGCATATGGGGAAGAGAGAGAGAGAGAGAAATACTGGAATGGAGTTCACTCTTGGGCTGGAGTGTGCTTGGGTTAGGATGGCCATGAAGGCCTTGCCTGATAGGTATGTGAGGATTCTCTTTACAGCCAGTTTCTGGTGGATATTGCTCTGTTGACCCCTCAAGAGACCAAGATGTCTCTAGACATCAATGCAAACCAGACAGGAGCTGAAAAAGCAAGCATACAGCCAACATTAGGGAAATGTAAGTAAACCTTGGGGTGTGAGGGAACCAAAAGGGGGAAAACAACTAATGTTGGGGCCACAACAACTAATGACAAGCTGCAAGATGATGTCTCAATGTTTTTAAGTCCCTTAAATACTGTCCTTATCCTTCTACCTCAGAAATGTCTTGCAGCCAGGAAGTGATTAAAACTCATAAGCCAATATCAGATTAGCGGTCTAGTGGACAGATATTTGCAGTTTCTGTTGTCACATTCCCTAAAGCGTCGAACCCTGTGTAGTTTCACATCTGATTCCAAGTCACTGTTGGAACAGAATCCTGATAGTCACCCTACGCTGACCCTTTACTCAGTAGACATTGCTATCATCCACTCTCCCACTGCACCGCACACGACTGGACTTACATTATAGGGGAACAGTCTTTAGAACGTCTTCATAAATTGAGGAACATGTACAAAATCTGCAGGTTCCCAAGATATGTCACACCATTCCAGGCTGACCTTAGTGCATCTATGAATCCACAATGGTTCTATCCCCTGTATGGGAAACCCATTTATCAGAACGGGAGGTGGAGAACTGCTTGTGTCAGTGACTGCAGCCTTAACCCGAGATACATGAAACACAGGGTAAATGTACCAGTGAGAAGCAAAAACACAGCTGAAGTGCCCATCTTCCCTTTTATGGACAAAGAACACACAAAAAGAGGTGTAAATTTAAGTTATGACCCCAGAATTGTTACATGTTTTTTTGATAACCCCTCTTGTAGACTGGTGCGTTGCTCCTTTTTAATCTGTAAAGTTTTCATGTGCCCTTCAGCTTGCTGTAGGTGTTGGTGAGCTTCCCTCTGGGCGGCATCAACCCTTTGGAGTAAGCCTGTAACAGAGAGAACTTTGAAGGCCGAGATCTTGGCTACCTCCATTTGTAGATGAAATCCAGAGACACAGTTAAAAGCAGACCTACTTAGTGACACATGCAAGGAGTTGTCTTGTGCAGATTCGGCAATTACAATCCATCAGTTCCAAGCATTTTGATGGTCTATCAAATCTCCTCAACTATTGCTTTAGGGGCTGATTAATTCTCTTTGTCAGTTAGTCTGGGGGTGGTGGCTAGTGGATGTCAAAGGTTTAGTCCTTACTCATTTCACCAGTTATATCCTAAAAGAGTTATGAACCACATTCTTCTATCCTTAATAACAATCTGTGGTACACCATGTAGTTGGAAAATTTGGACCATAAATATGCCAGTAGTGTTTTAGGTGGGAAGAAATGCTCCATCTTTGTAAAATAACCCCTCACCACCAGTAATGTTTAACCAATGGATAGAGACAGTTCAGCAATTAAATCAATTTAGATCATATTCCAGGAACTCAGTTACCATAGAATCATGACACCACTTAATTACTCCCTATTGTGTCTCGTTTCCTGACAGAAACTGCTTCTCCAGGATGCTAGTCTTTTTTTTTTTTTTTAGGTCTTATATTTGGTTCCTTTTGTTTCTACTGCTGAGAATTTATTGTTTGTTGTTTTCCTTTAACAGCATCAAAAACGTTCTGCTCCAAACTCTTTCACTGTTAGGATGCAGGGATATGGGGGATATGTCCTACCGCCTTCTCTTTGATGTGAGAGCGAATCTGTTTTTTCCATGCCTAATTTCCAGCCTGTAGGTGACTAAGCAATGATAGGTGAAATATAGAGTCCATCAAGCACTTCTGGCATTGTCCCATTACCTTGCTCTGCTTACTCTGAGCACTGCCAGAAACAGTTTCCCATCTACAACACAGGCTTCTTAAGGTAGGAGCTACATGTTCTTTTTTTGAGAATGCTAGACACTTAACGTACAGTATTGTTTTGATACCTAAAGTGTTTTCAATTTTTTTGTCCAGCTACCAGAGCATTACTATAATCAAGTTTTAATCCTCAGAAACATGAAGAAACTTTCAAATCTACCTCTACAGATTCACTTTACTGTGAGACGAATCTGCAGTGGAATTCACCCGTCTTACTGTACGCAGGACTCAGAGTGTTGAGCTTCTCAGCAGAGATAACAGTAGCTCCCTTGCTCTCCCTAGGGTGGAAACAGATCATATTCATCCAACCATATATTTTGAGCACATCTTGGAAGTACAGGGGGTCTCCCTTTAGGCAATTTGTGTGTTTTCATCATTGTTGTTGAAGCTAACACTCAGACCGACTAGCAACTCAATGAAGTGACAGCTGCATTCCAGATAACCGGCATATGCTGCACCACATTTGAAAGTGCTTTCTGGAGAAAATACTTAACACTTTTTCCCTTGTAAAGTGTCTTGGGGTTGTTCATTGTTGATCCTTTGAGGGAAGGTATTTGTTTCTAAGCACCACAATGACCATCTTGGCTCTTTGTTAGCTAGAGAAGCACTAAAAAAGGGACTGGAGACATTCTGCCAATAAATAACTTAAAGAACAGCTGACAGTGTTTTTCTTAAAAATATGATTCCACATTAAAATATACAGATGGCATGATTCAGAAAAGTACTGGAGTGTCTGCAGTGCTCCTTAATATACTTTTACATGCCTTTGTGAACAGACAACAATATATCCAATTCACAGTTAAAAAAGAAAAAAGAGAGCCAGTCATTTCAGTTTGTACTAATTGTATATGTATACTACTATTTTAGATGTTTTGCGGCTAATTCACAAAGGCATTTAAGAGTACATGAAAGAGTACCACGTGGATACTACTTTACATACTCAAAAAGGCCTTTAACAGGACTCTCTATATATTTTATTTCCCATTGCACAGTTCCATAGAAGTAACATCAACCAGTTTAGGTTTTTTAAGACTGACAGGGTATGCCTCACTGTAAGAGTGGATGATAGGACAGAGGCTTTGTGAAGGTTACAGTTCAGATACATCCTAGAGTTAGACACCAAAATCCCTGGCGGGCTCAACATCGATTAAGAAATGAATGTAAACTTAGGCTGATAAAGTATGGGGAACTTTCTACCTGGTACTAAACTTTCCTTGGTCCTGGGACGTCGATGTAACTGTTTTTGAACATGTACTGTAAGGTGATGATATCCCTTGTGAGTCTATTTGTCGTCATAAGTTCCCTTTTCTTCTTTAGTTCTTCTTTAATCCTCGAGAAATGCTTGGATTTTATGGATTTTAATCTATTTTGTTTCTTTCGTGCTATGTGTTTCCCCCTACTTTTCTTCTTCCCTTTTTTCTTTCACTTTGATCGTCACTTTATCTTTCATACAGGACTATTCGGGTGTTTGGAACACATCAGGGATACAACATTGGATTGAAACAATCAATTTGAAAATAATTGTGATCTGGATGTTGTGGAATCATGAAGTAATTTTTGTTGTTCAGATGTATCGAAAGACCTTTCAGTTGATTTGGGAACTGCCAATAGTGTGGGTGGTACCACAGAAGCAGTAAGGATATTGTTTTTGCCTTGCAGCCAACCCCAGCACGCATCCCAACCCATGCCATGCACGGCTTTCAGGCAGGTGCATTGGGGAGTTTGCTGCAGTGGCCAACCCCTTAAAGTCCGGCAACCCACTGGCTCCTTACACGGGCTGCTTGTGGCCCTAGTAACACCATTCCAGGGGGCTCAGTGCAATTTTGGGGGGATAGGGGCATGGGAGCCTCCTGACCTGGGCTTCTTTTGGCCCCAGGGACACCATCCCTGGGGCTTGGCAGAATTTCAGGGTTAGAGGGGCACACAGTCCTCCTCCCTGGGCCGATTTCAGTCCCGAGAACCCCATACCCCAGGGCCCAGCACATTTTGTGGGGGAGAGGGGCACGTGTTCCCCTCCCTGGGCTGATTTTGGGCTCAGAACCCAGATCCCCCAGAGACTGGTGCATTTTTTATTTAAGGTAGGGTTGTACGAGGCCTCCCTCCCTGGGCCGTTTTTGGCCCTGGTTAGCCCATCATCAGGGGCCTACCACTATATTTATGGGGGAAGGCGGCACACAGCACCACTCCTCAGGCTGAAATCCGCCCTGGGGACCCCATCTTCCGGGACTAGGCTGTATTCTATAGAGGGAGGGGGGGCACGCAGTCCCTCTCCTGTGTCAGATTACCCAGGCTTCAGAACCTTTATAAATGGGGAAGGGGGCACGAAGCACCCTCTCCGCGCTGATGTCTGCCCCACGCACCCTATCCCCTGGGTCCTGGCCAATTACTAGAGGAGGGCATCGCTGCTACTCTCCCCAGGCTGATTTTGGCCCCAGGGACCCCATCCCCCAGGGCCAAGCCAAAAAAGGATGGGTGCCCTGGGTGGTAAATCCTGATTATGGGCTGCAGGCAAAGCTCCAAGGCCCCTGTGGCCCAAACTGGCTCGCCACATCCAGCAGGATCCACCATTTCTCCTGGCTACAGGGAGCAGCTAAAAAGTCTGCTCCCAGCAGGCGGGAGAAATATTCAGATCTGTGTTTCCCTGCCTAAATCACTGTAGGCAGGAAAACAGATCTGAAGTCCGCACCCAGCAGGCGGAAACATTTTTAAAGCTCTGCCAGCTGTGAGTGGATTTTGTGTTTGCTCTTGTTTGGCAGGAACTTTGAAATTACCAATGCTGGTCAGGACCCCAGTACTCATAGTTTATGGCCTAATGTGCGTGTCTGTGTAGTGCTTAACTGTGTCACTGAGGCTAAGCTAATCAGAACCTCAGTGCCTATGCTCTCTCTGCTTTTAAATGTGTCACTGTAGGCTAGTGACTTCATTTACCAATTTCAATTGGCACACTGGACCCTCCCTTATAAGTCCCTAGTATATGGTACCTAAGTACCCAGAACATTGGAGTTCCAGGAGATCCTTGTGGGCTGCAACTTTTTTATTGCCACCCATAGGGGGCTCAGACAAACCCTTGCACAGGCCTGCCATTGCAGCCTGCGTGTAATAATGCACACGTTATTTCACAGCCATTTTCACTGCACTTAAGTAACTTAAGTCACCTATATGTCTAACCTTCACTTGCTGAAGGTTAGGTGCAAAGTTACTAAGTGTGAGGGCACCCCTGCACTAGCAAAGGTGCCCCCACATAGGTCAGGGCCATATTCCCGGACTGTGTGAGTACGGGGACACCATTACAGACCTGCACTACATACAGGGAGTGCAGAATTATTAGGCAAATGAGTATTTTGACCACATCATCCTCTTCATGCATGTTGTCTTACTCCAAGCTGTATAGGCTCGAAAGCCTACTACCAATTAAGCATATTAGGTGATGTGTATCTCTGTAATGAGAAGGGGTGTGGTCTAATGACATCAACACCCTATATCAGGTGTGCATAATTATTAGGCAACTTCCTTTCTTTTGGCAAAATGGGTCAAAAGAAGGACTTGACAGGCTCAGAAAAGTCAAAAATAGAGAGATATCTTGCAGAGGGATGCAGCACTCTTAAAATTGCAAAGCTTCTGAAGCGTGATCATCGAACAATCAAGCGTTTCATTCAAAATAGTCAACAGGGTCGCAAGAAGCGTGTGGAAAAACCAAGGGGCAAAATAGCTGCCCATGAACTGAGAAAAGTCAAGCGTGCAGCTGCCACGATGCCACTTGCCACCAGTTTGGCCATATTTCAGAGCTGCAACATCACTGGAGTGCCCAAAAGCACAAGGTGTGCAATACTCAGAGACATGGCCAAGGTAAGAAAGGCTGAAAGACGACCACCACTGAACAAGACACACAAGCTGAAACGTCAAGACTGGGCCAAGAAATATCTCAAGACTGATTTTTCTAAGGTTTTATGGACTGTTGAAATGAGAGTGAGTCTTGATGGTCCAGATGGATGGGCCCGTGGCTGGATTGGTAAAGGGCAGAGAGCTCCAATCCGACTCAGACGCCAGCAAGGTGGAGGTGGAGTACTGGTTTGGGCTGGTATCATCAAAGATGAGCTTGTGGGGCCTTTTCGGGTTGAGGATGGAGTCCAGCTCAACTCCCAGTCCTACTGCCAGTTCCTGGAAGACACCTTCTTCAAGCAGTGGTACAGGAAGAAGTCTGCATCCTTCAAGAAAAACATGATTTTCATGCAGGACAATGCTCCATCACACGCGTCCAAGTACTCCACAGCGTGGCTGGCAAGAAAGGGTATAAAAGAAGGAAATCTAATGACATGGCCCCCTTGTTCACCTGATCTGAACCCCATTGAGAACCTGTGGTCCATCATCAAATGTGAGTTTTACAAGGAGGGAAAACAGTACACCTCTCTGAACAGTGTCTGGGAGGCTGTGGTTGCTGCTGCACGCAATGTTGATGGTGAACAGATCAAAACACTGACAGAATCCATGGATGGCAGGCTTTTGAGTGTCCTTGCAAAGAAAGGTGGCTATATTGGTCACTGATTTGTTTTTGTTTTGTTTTTGAATGTCAGAAATGTATATTTGTGAATGTTGAGATGTTATATTGGTTTCACTGGTAATAATAAATAATTGAAATGGGTATATATTTGTTTTTTGTTAAGTTGCCTAATAATTATGCACAGTAATAGTCACCTGCACACACAGATATCCCCCTAACATAGCTAAAACTAAAAACAAACTAAAAACTACTTCCAAAAATATTCAGCTTTGATATTTATGAGTTTTTTGGGTTCATTGAGAACATGGTTGTTGTTCAATAATAAAATTAATCCTCAAAAATACAACTTGCCTAATAATTCTGCACTCCCTGTATAGGTCAATACCTACATGAAGCTTCACAATGGTAACTCCGAATATGGCCATGTAACATGTCTAAGATCATGGAATTGTCCCCCTATTCCAAATGGGGTATTGGGAAGCCAATTTCATGCATCTTTGGGGCTCGACCATGGACCCCAAGTACAGCCAAACCAGATCTCTGAGGCTTGCACTGCAGCTACAGCTGCTGCCACCTCACAGACAGGGTTCTGCCCTCCTGGGGTCTGGGCAGCCAGGCCCAATCCCAGGAAGGCAGAACAAAATACTATCTCTGAGAGCAGGGTGTTACACCCTCTCCCTTTGGAAATAGGTGTTACAGGCTGGGGAAGGGTAGTCTCCTCCAGCCTCTGGAAATGCTTTAAAGGGCACAGATGGTGCCATCCTTGCATAAGCCAGTCTACACCGGTTCAGGGACCCCTTGTCCCCTGCTCTGGCACGAAACTGGACAAAGGAAGGGGAGTGACCACTCCCCTGTCCATCATCATCCTAGGGGCGGTGCCCAGAGCTCCTCTAGTGTGTCCCAGATTTCAGCCATCTTGCTTTACAAGGTGTGGGGGTACTCTAGAGGCCTCTGAGCGGGAAGTGCCAGCAGGTGACATCAGAGACCCCTCCTGATAGGGCCATACCGGACAAGGTAGTCAATACCCCTCTCAGGGCTATTTAGGGTCTCTCCTGTGGGTTCTCTTCAGATTTTGCTTGCAAGTTTCCTTCAGGAATCCTCTGCAACAACTTCAACATCCTCTGACCTCGGATCAACCGCAGCCTGCTCCAAGAACCGCTGTAACTGCAACAAAGTATCCGCAAGAGATACTTTTCTTCAGCAACCTTCGCTCTAAGTCAGCAACTGCCACAGGTTCCACTGTGTGCACGCTCTGAGGACTCCCTGTCTTCATCCTGCACCAGAAGGACCGAAGAAATCTCCCATGGGGTGACAGAGTCACTCCCCTGCTCCAGCATGCACCTTCCAAGATGACGACTGGTACCCTTGGATTCCTCTCACAGCGATGAGCTTGCTCGTAAGGACACAGAGGGTGAACATCATCGACAGAGGTCCTGCTGACGCAATTTGGAGGAGCTAAGACTTTGCCTTCCCAGAGAGCAACGGTACCTGTGTACTGCGTCTTCTTCACCTCCTGAGGCCTATGTGCACTATTTTCAAAATTCCTTAGGGCACAGCCTGGCCCAGGTCCCCAGCACTCCATCCTGCGACGCTCAATTCACTGAGTTGTTCTCTGGCTGCGTGGGACCTTTCTTTGTTATGCTGCATCAACCGTGTTTTGCACCTCCTTTGTCCCCGTGTCCTGGGACTCCCGGGGGTGCTGGCTGGCATCCTGAGGGCTCTCTGAAGTACTGAGACCCCCTCTTCCTCCTCACACAGAGTTGAGGCCCCCAGGTCCCACCTGGGTCCATCCAGCGCCATTTTGACGCAAAATGCACTTTTGCCATAGCCAAGGCTTGTTGGCGACTTCTAAAACGAAATCACATCTGCAACGATCTTCACGTCGTGGGACATCCTTTGCATCACGCAGGAAGCCGCTGGCACTTTCCTAGGGTGCATTTCTGCAGTCTTCGACTAACCGTGAACTCTTCTTTTGCACCCTCTTCTGGGTTGGCAGGGGCTCCTGGCCTCCTGGAACTTCTTTCGACTTCTAGACTTAGTCCCCTTCTTTTGCAGGTCTTCAGGTCCAGGAATCCAGTAGGTGTTGTTTGCAGATTTAGTTGGTTACTGCATAATCCCAATCACGAGGTGTAGTGTGTCCTAAGGAAACTAGCATTATTTTACTCCTGCTTTTCTGGGCTCTGGGGTGGGGTAAATTACTTACCTTTACTGTACTCTTACTCTCCCAGCGATTCTGCTCACACTACACTTGTCCAGAGGGGAATTTGTGATTCGCATTCCACTTTCTTAGTATATGGTTTGTGTTGCCCCTAGATCTATTTTCTCCCATTGCATTCTATAGCATTTCTTATAGCTTGCATTGTTCTCTGACTATTTACTTGTCTAATTTTGGTATCTAGTGTATATATTGTGTATAATACTTACCTCCAAAAGGAGTATTGTCTCTAAGATATTTTTGGTACTGTGTCACCCAAATAAATACCGTTATCTTTGTTAACAATGAGTATTGTCTTTACTTGTGTATAAGTACTGTGTAACTGTAAGTGGTATTGCAGGAGCTTTGCATGTCTCCTAGTTCAGCCTATGCTGCTCTGCAATAGCTACCTCTCTCTGCTAGAACACTACTACATTTCACTAATAAGGCATAACTGGACTTGGTATAAGGTGTAAGTACCCAAGGAACCCACTACAAACCGGGCCAGCCTCCTACAGTGCCCTTCTCAGGGTGGATCTAAGCAAAGACAGTGAGTGGACACTGGGTATGGAAAAACTGGGGGCACTTTGAAATCGGATTTGATGAACTTAAGTCCTAGCATTCTTTCTCTGAAAGAGACAGTCGGATTTTCGAAGTCAGACAGGAAGATGAAGTAGGGAGGTCTTGCAGCAACCATCTTTGTTTATAGGTTCCCTGAATGTGCTGATGGCGCTACACTTGAGACCATTCTCGAATTATGGATCATGGACACAAGTCAGCAGATCTGTCCTAACGTGTTCATAATTCAGCAAGCACATAGGATGCTGGTGCCTCCTCTACCTCAAGAAGTCATCCAATAGACAAAATCCTAAATTATCAAGACAGGGACATCATCACGCAAAGCGCAAGATATGCTGGGGAAATGAGATACAAAGACCAAATCATCTGAATTTTTCCAGACAACACACAAAAGGTTCACAAGAAGAGGAAATCCTTTGTCACTGTAAAACAGAAACTAATGCCATGGACTTGAAATACATGTTGCTGTACCCGGTGAAGCTGCATGTAACTGATGATGGTGACTGACTTTTTTACAACCCAGGAAGATATCTAAGAGTGGTTAGGGGTTGGGAACTGTACCCAAGCACGACCAAGCTGTTACAGGCTTACAGGCTCACAAGGGGGGCACTGATGAAACAGCAGGGGAATGAGGAGCAGGGGACAGGCCACTGCTCCCACTGGACAGAGTGGTGGTAACAGGTGAAGAAAGCACTCTGTATATTGAACATTGCTCTGATATGCCCTGCCCAGGGTAAACATGAAGGGCACAAATGAGAGATTATGGACAACACATCAAACATGATCACCCCTGAGGCGGGACTCTGAGTGAGTAGCTTCCTGGTATATGTATGGTAAAAGCCTGCTGGTGTCTGTAGATTGGATGTGTAGCATTACATAAAATTGGGCCAATTTCTGCTTTAGATCAAGGTAAATGACTTTATGATTTCCATAATGAATTGTGGACTGGATCACCATGACAACAATTTTCATTCAGAGGAGGTAGTTACTTTCAAGTTGTTGGGGCCCAGGGTAGCTGCACAGCTCCAGGAGTTGTTGGTCGCAAAAATGGAAGTTCCTAAAGAGTGACTGGAGCAGCTTTTCAAGCCCCTTTAATTTCGCACTGCTCTACTGTCTCTACTTCTATGCTCCTAATATAGACCACAGAGCATTGTTCCAACTATGTACGATATGGTTACTACTTATCTGGATATCCCTCTCATTTGGTGTTGGGAATGATTTCAAATGTATACTGGGCAGCAGTCTGGATAGTTCAAGCGCCAAACAAAACCTGGCATGACTGAGGCACTAGTAGAGGTTAAGAATAATTTAGAATGTCTCAATATATGGTGTGTATTGCATTCTACTGTTAAGCAATACTCACATCAGTCCATGGCACACACACCAGGTTAGAGTGTATGCTAGCCATGCATAGTCTAGTGACCAAAACAGGCACTGCTCAATAGCTTTGTAGATTTATTTTGCATCACTTTCTACTTCTAAATAAATCTGATGTGGCAACAACACAAACAAGTATACCTACATGGTGCTTACTCCCAGCGGCCCTACAGGATCCAGGGTTCACACTAGGCATAGGATGAACTATCAATTCACATTTTGAGAATGACTTGAGGTCCACTGCTACCAAAGCTATTGAGTGGAAAGCATTAAAAGTTGAACTGCACTTGGGGAGGAGGGGGAGGAATGTAAGTGTGTATGGATACGTAATACAGGATCAAATGACAGAGACACAATTTATTGTGGGCAGAGGATGAACTGTATGACTCCAAATTCATACATCCAGAGTCTCATCAAGGGGACCAGACCCGGTGGAGGCACACTGGAAGGTGGGTGAAAATTGGATACATTAATAAGCCCGCCTACAGAGATTACAGGTAGTGATTACTTAAAGAGGGGGGTATACCTGTGGACCTGGCAAAATGTTAGTGTGCTACTGAGAAAAGAGTGAGCTTCCGCCAATATGTTATTCTTGGACAGACCTGTTGTTTCCAAAGAAGTGACCCAAGTGACTATAAATTCCATTGTAGCACACTATTTGGCAACAATCTTTGAAAAAAGGCCTCTATATTCGGAATAGCTTACAACCAAACTCTTGAGTGACCTCAAGATTCCGTCTCTCACTGCAGAGTGTGCTACTGCACTCAAACAGAGCCTCTACGGGGGGGGGGGGGGGTAGTCCTGTTGGCCCTAGAATGTATGTCGGGTTGGAAGACTATGGGCTCATTTGGCCTCCCACTGGAGTTTTACTGTCAATTCTGTAGAGAGCTAGTGTAGAAGCTCCTTTCAGTCTTCGAGGAGGCCTGGTATCGAGGGAGACTCTTAGACGCTATGAGAGAAACCACCGTTTTTATGATGTTAAATTTAGGTAGGGACCCCCAATCACCAGGATCAAACAGGCCTTTTTCCCATGATCAATATTGAAGCAAAAATAGTATTCAAAAACCTGGCCATCAGTCTTATCCCAACGGTCAGTGACATGATTCACAAAGATCAATGCAGCTTCACTCCCGAACGCAGCATGAAGATGAACCTAAGGGGCCTACATCGTGACATAGATATGATGGCAGGAAGTGACATAGATGGTGGCCTTGTGGCTTTAGATAATGAAAACGTTTGTCATGCAATAAAATGAGACTATATGCATGTGGTATTAGAATAAATAAGGTTTGGTCCAAAGATCAGAAGCTGTATGAAATTGCCAAATTTTGATCCTGTAGCTAGGATGAAGTCCGTAGTTCTGAGTGACAGAAAGAGGCACTAGGCATGGTGCACACTGTAACCATTACTGTGAAGCCTCTTGTAAACCATTACCAAGCACATATGAAGAACTGGGGAGTATAAGTAGGGGATACAATTAATGTTGTTTCTATGTATGCTCATGACACCTTACTATACTTGACCCACCCGACAGAGGTGACCCCTGTATTGCTGCGCCATTTGAAAATATGTGGTACGATATCCAATTTGTCACTTAATACATGTGAATGAAAATGTCACTTACCCAGTGTACATCTGTTCGTGGCATCAGTCGCAGTAGATTCGCATGTTTTGCAATAGCTCGCCATCTGGTGTTGGGCCGGAGTGTTACAAGTTGTTTTTGTTCGAAGAAGTCTTTCGAGTCACGGGACCGAGTGACTCCTCCTTTTGTCTCCATTGCGCATGGGCGTCGACTCCATCTTCGATTGTTTTTCCCCGCAGAGGGTGAGGTAGGAGTTGAATTGTAGTAATAGTGCCCATGCAATGGAGTGACTAAGTATGCACCTATTTAAGGTTGAGATGATACATATATAAATAGTTGAAGGTAACTTCCAAACTGCTACAGGCTCCCGGGGAGGCGGGTGGGCACATGCGAATCTACTGCGACTGATGCCACGAACAGATGTACACTGGGTAAGTGACATTTTCAGTTCGATGGCATCTGTCGCTGTAGATACGCATGTTTTGCATAGACTAGTAAGCAGTTATCTCCCCAAAAGCGGTGGATCAGCCTGTAGGAGTTGAAGTAGTGTGAAATAATGTTCTTAATACGGCTTGACCTACTGTGGCTTGTTGTGCGGATAACACGTCTACACAGTAGTGCTTGGTGAATGTGTGAGGCGTAGACCATGTGGCTGCCTTACATATTTCTTGCATTGGGATGTTTCCTAGAAAGGCCATGGTAGCACCTTTCTTTCTGGTTGAGTGTGCCCTTGGTGTAATGGGCAGCTGTCGTTTAGCTTTAAGGTAGCAGATTTGGATGCATTTAACTATCCATCTGGCTATACCTTGTTTTGATATTGGGTTTCCTGCATGAGGTTTTTGAAATGCAATAAATAGTTGTTTAGTCTTTCTGATGTTTTTTGTTCTGTCAATGTAATACATCAATGCTCTTTTGACATCTAATGTATGTAGTGCCCTTTCAGCTACGGTATCTGGCTGTGGAAAGAACACTGGAAGTTCCACTGTTTGATTTAGATGGAACGGTGAAATAACCTTTGGCAAAAATTTAGGATTGGTCCTTAGGACGACCTTATTCTTGTGTAGTTGTATAAAAGGTTCCTGTATTGTAAACGCCTGAATCTCGCTTACTCTTCTTAGGGAAGTGATGGCGATGAGAAATGCCACCTTCCAGGTTAGGAACTGTATTTCGCAGGAGTGCATGGGTTCAAAAGGTGGACCCATAAGTCTAGTTAGGACAACATTTAGGTTCCATGAAGGAACAGGTGGTGTTCTTGGTGGTATAATTCTCCTAAGGCCCTCCATGAATGCTTTAATGACTGGTATCTTATATAGGGAAGTTGAATAGGTAGTCTGCAGGTATGCAGATATTGCTGCAAGGTGTATTTTAATGGAAGAGAAAGCCAGGTTAGATTTTTGTAAGTGAAGCAAGTAACCCACTACATGTTCTGGAGTTGTGTGTAATGGTTGTATTTGATTAATATGGCAGTAGCAAACAAACCTCTTCCATTTACTTGCATAGCAGTGCCTGGTGGATGGCCTTCTAGCTTGTTTTATGACTTCCATACATTCTTGGGTAAGTTGTAAGTGCCCGAATTCTAGGATTTCAGGAGCCAGATTGCTAGATTCAGCGATGCTGGATCTGGGTGTCTGATCTTTTGGTTGTGCTGTGTCAACAGATCTGACCTGTTGGGCAATTTGATGCAGGGTACTACTGATAGGTCTAGCAGCGTTGTGTACCAGGGTTGCCTTGCCCAAGTTGGTGCTATTAATATGAGTTTGAGTTTGTTTTGACTGAGTTTGTTTACCAGGTAAGGAAGGAGAGGGAGAGGAGGAAAAGCGTAAGCAAATATGCCTGACCAGTTCATCCATAGGGCATTGCCTTGGGACTGTTTGTGTGGGTATCTGGATGCGAAGTTTTGGCATTTTGCGTTCTCCTTTGTCGCAAACAAGTCTATCTGAGGTGTTCCCCAGAGTTTGAAATAAGTGTTCAGAATTTGGGGGTGAATTTCCCATTCGTGGACCTGTTGGTGATCTCGAGAGAGATTGTCTGCGAGTTGATTTTGGATCCCTGGTATAAATTGTGCTATTAGGCGAATTTGGTTGTGAATTGCCCAACGCCAAATCTTTTGTGCTAGCAGGCTTAACTGCGTGGAGTGCGTCCCCCCTTGCTTGTTTAGATAATACATTGTTGTCATGTTGTCTGTTTTGACGAGAATGTATTTGTGAACTATTATTGGTTGGAAAGCTTTTAGTGCTTGAAAAACTGCTAGAAGTTCTAAGTGATTTATATGCAGTTTTGTTTGATGTACGTTCCATTGTCCTTGTATGCTGTGTTGATCGAGGTGTGCTCCCCACCCTGTCATGGAAGCATCTGTTGTTATTATGTATTGTGGCACTGGGTCTTGGAAAGGCCGCCCTTTGTTTAAATTTATGTTGTTCCACCACAGAAGCGAGAGGTAAGTTTGGCGGTCTATTAACACCAGATCTAGAAGGTGACCCTGTGCTTGTGACCATTGTGATGCTAGGCACTGTTGTAAGGGCCGCATGTGCAGTCTTGCGTTTGGGACAATGGCTATGCATGAAGACATCATGCCTAGGAGTTGTAGTACCATCTTTGCTTGTATCCTTTGTGTTGGATACATGCGTTGTATGATGGTGTTGAAATTTTGAATTCTTTGGGGACTTGGAGTGGCTACTCCTTTTGATGTGTCTATTATGGCTCCCAGGTATTGTTGTACCTTGCGCGGCAGAATTTTGGATTTTGTGAAATTGACGGTGAACCCTAGTTTGAAGAGGGTTTGTATGATATGATTTGTGTGATTTGAGCACTCTATTAACGAATGGGCCTTGATTAGCCAGTCGTCTAGATATGGGAACACATGTATTTGCTGCCTTCTTATGTGTGCAGCGACTACCGCTAGACATTTGGTAAAGACTCTTGGTGCGGTTGTTAATCCGAAAGGCAGTACCTTGAATTGGTAATGCATTCCCTTGAATACAAACCTTAGGTATTTCCTGTGCGATGGGTGTATTGGTATATGGAAATAAGCATCCTTGAGGTCTAAAGTTGCCATGTAGTTGTGTAGTTTTAGCAATGGCAATACTTCTTGTAGTGTGACCATGTGAAAGTGGTCTGATTTGATGAAAGTGTTCACTACTCTGAGGTCTAGGATTGGTCTCAGCGTTTTGTCCTTCTTTGGTATCAGAAAGTACAGTGAGTAAACTCCTGTGTTTATTTGTGTGTTTGGCACTAATTCGATTGCATTCTTTTGCAATAGTGCCTGCACTTCTATCTCCAGGAGATTGGAATGGTGTGTTGTCAAATTTTGTGCTTTTGGTGGTATGTTTGGAGGGAATTGTAGAAATTCTATGCAATAACCATGTTGGATAATTGCTAGAACCCAAGCGTCTGTAGTGATTTCCTCCCATGCTTTGTAATAATGACTTATTCTTCCCCCCACTGGTGTTGTGTGGAGGGGGTGAGTGACATGTGAGTCACTGTTTAGTAGTAGGGGTTTTGGGGCTCTGAAATCTTCCTCTATTCCTAGGGAATTGCCCTCCTCTATATTGTCCCCGAAAACCTCCTCTATACTGTCCCTGGTAACTGGACGGTGTTGCTTGTGAGGTGCTGGCTTGTGTGCTCTGACCCCGAAACCCCCCTCGAAAGGGTGTTTTACGGAATGTGCTGTAATTGCCTCTGCTCTGCGGGGAGTAGAGTGCGCCCATGGCTTTGGCAGTGTCCGTATCTTTTTTGAGTTTCTCAATCGCTGTGTCCACTTCTGGACCGAACAGTTCTTTTTCGTTAAAAGGCATATTGAGAACTGCTTGTTGAATCTCTGGTTTAAATCCAGACGTTCGGAGCCATGCATGCCTTCTGATAGTTACAGATGTATTAATTGTCCGTGCAGCTGTATCTGCAGCATCCATGGAGGAGCGGATCTGGTTGTTGGAAATGGTCTGTCCCTCCTCAACCACTTGTTTTGCCCTATTTTGTAAGTCCTTGGGCAGATGTTCAATGAGATGTTGCATCTCGTCCCAGTGGGCTCTGTCATAGCGCGCAAGTAGTGCCTGGGAGTTCGCGATGCGCCACTGGTTTGCAGCTTGTGCTGCGACTCTCTTACCAGCTGCATCGAACTTGCGGCTTTCTTTATCTGGGGGTGGTGCATCTCCAGATGTGTGGGAGTTGGCCCTTTTCCTAGCTGCTCCTACAACGACAGAGTCTGGTGGCAGCTGTGTAGTGCTGAAAACCGGGTCTGTAGGAGGCGCCTTATACTTTTTTTCCACCCTTGGTGTGATAGCCCTACTTTTGACCGGCTCCTTAAAGATTTCTTTTGCGTGCCGGAGCATACCAGGGAGCATAGGCAGGCTTTGGTATGAGCTGTGGGTGGAGGAGAGTGTGTTGAATAAAAAATCATCCTCGACCTGTTCTGAGTGGAGGCTTACGTTGTGAAATTGTGCTGCTCTAGCCACCACCTGAGAATACGCGGTGCTGTCCTCTGGTGGAGATGGCTTCGTAGGGTATGCCTCCGGACTGTTATCTGACACTGGAACGTCGTATAGGTCCCATGCGTCTTGATCTTGGTCACCCTGGCTTATGGTGGTGTGAGCTGGGGAGTGTGATGGAGTTTGTGCTGGTGAGACGTTAATCACGGGCGGAGGAGAGGGTGGTGGGGTAACTCTTTTCACCACTTTTGGTTGTTGTGTCTGTTCAGTTTGGAACTCCAACCTTCTCTTTCTTCTAATGGAGGGAAGGGTGCTTATTTTTCCTGTCCCCTGCTGTATGAAAATACGCTTTTGCGTATGGTCCACATCAGTTGATTGTAGCTCTTCCTCAAACCTATGCTTTTGCATTTGGGAGGTTAGCGAGTGCTCTTCTGTATAAGAGCCTGAAGCTGGGTCGCTTGCAGTTTGTTTCGGCACCGAAACCCTGTCTGCGTGTTTTTTCGGCTCCGAGGTGACTTTTTTCTTTTTCGGGGCCGAAACCTCTCGGCGTCTATCTTCTTCGGTGCCGCTGTCTCGGCTTCGAGCCGTGTCCACACCGGCATCTCGGTGTCGAGGCTTGTCTCCAGCACTTTCTCGGTCCTGAGAAGGCTGCGTGCCGGTGTCTCGACCGGAGTCGGACGATCTCAGCACTGTTTGGGCCTTTTTCGGTGCCGACGGTCGGTCACCGAATTTATGGGTGGAGCCATGGCCTGATGGCAGTGGCGTCCCCTGGGCCTTGTAAATCTTCCTCTGTGTGGTTTTCGACGTCTTACTCACGGTTTGTGTATCGTCGAATCCTTCGGAGTCTGAGTCTTGGATCGAGAAGGTACCTTCCTCTTCTTGTTCCTCGAACTCTCGGTGGGCTGTCGGCGCGGACGCCATCTGAAGTCTTCTGGCTCAACGGTCTCGGAGTGTTTTTCGGGACCGGAACGCAAGACAGGCCTCGCAGGTGTCTTCACTGTGCTCAGGTGACAGGCACAGGTTACAGACCAAGTGTTGGTCTGTATAGGGGTATTTATTGTGGCATTTGGGGCAGAAACGGAACGGGGTCCGTTCCATCGGCGTTCTTCAGCACGCGGTCGGGCCGACCAGGCCCAGACGGGGGATCGAAAAACTACCCCGAAGGGCACCGGAGCTCTTCGATCTTCGATGCGGTGTTGAATCTAACTACGCCGATCCCGAACGCAACAATACCGACGAAAATCTTCCGAAATTAGCTATCTTTCCGTTCCGAAACTCGGAGCGACAGGAACACGTCCGAACCCGATGGCGGAAAAAAAACAATCGAAGATGGAGTCGACGCCCATGCGCAATGGAGACAAAAGGAGGAGTCACTCGGTCCCGTGACTCGAAAGACTTCTTCGAAGAAAAACAACTTGTAACACTCCGGCCCAACACCAGATGGCGAGCTATTGCAAAACATGCGTATCTACAGCGACAGATGCCATCGAACACAGCATTATATCCATTAGTGACGTACTGTGGGTTACCACCCATAGATTCCCAAATTTTGATATGACTTAGAGAACTGGGAAATTCTGATATTTAATAATGCTGGTTGCACATACATCAGTAAATCAATTAGCTTACAACATGGACAAGGTCTTCCAAGGACTAAAATCTTCTGCTAAATTTTGGAACTCATTACATGTGTTGATTATGGGTAAGATGGCCCTGGAAAATATTGTCTTTCTTTCGTAATGCTTATACACCCTACAAAATTCAGTATGTCTTATTCCCAGATCAACATTTAGGGAACTTGACAGGCTACTGACATTAGTATGGATGGGGAAAATGAAGCAGAGTACCGTAAGCAGATTTAAAAAAGGATAAATTGAAGGGAGAGCTGGGTCTCCTGGATACAGAGCTATATTACATAGCCATGCAACTTCAGCATGCTACGTATTGTGGAGTAAAGACGGGAATTGAGAGAAAGACCTCCTAAGAGGCACCACAGATGCAGACTTGCTGCCCCACTACCTGATGCAGAGGACAAACCATTTTATAGGTTCACCTATGACTGCTAGACATATAACAGCGCCAAGCAAGCAAACAATCAAGAAAGTATTTAAACAATGCCCATTCTCGAGATTGCTATTGATGTGGTGGTTGAAGCCATTTTTAACTATTACCCGAGACAAGTATATGTCACGACGGCAGGAAGGTGGGTGTCTTACGTTAGACCTGTATCTGCTGGACATATTCACAACATTTGGAGATGCAATGCTACATATTTGGAGTTGGTCAGGGAAAATTCCTGCCATTTGTTTAACTTACGAGTACAGTGAGGGAGATACAGACCTGGGTTTCCTTCTGTCCCGCCAGTGTCAGGGACTTTGAAGGTGCTTCCTAAGGTGGGATATGGCCAAAAAATCCTACCTCGATTATACAAATCTCTTAAGAGGGATAGAGTGAAACTCCGTTTGAAAGGTTAGACAAAAATGTGAGGCCGATTTACAGGTGCACCTTTCTGACAAAGAAAGGGAGATGACCTGAACCCAAGTGCAAATAATAGCTAATAGAGCCAGATTCAAATCAGTGCATTTCTATATCCTACACTGTATCCACCTTACTGATAACACAGACAGAATGCCGTGTCCTAGATGTGGAGATAATAATGCCACATTCCTCCATATGCTCAGGTAATGCGGTCCTATTAGGGATTAGTTGTAAGAAGTAACAATGATCCTAAAAAAAAAAAAGTGGCCTCGATTAACATATTAACAGGTTTTTATAGGATGGGTGGGAAAATGTTACAGCTTGTAAGCAACAGACCCCCATTGAAGAGGAAGGCTCAATACTGCAAATTTGTAACTGGTATTGGTATCCTCATTGATCCTGATGGTGTGGGTTCAATAATTATTCAGTTTTCGTACAACTAAATAAAAACTTTAAAACAAAACATTTTCAACAGCCAAAAAACAGGCTGCACCAGCGTAGGAGCACAGAAACACCTTGCTTTCAGAAACACTCAGTTGACAGTCTCTCTACCTCTAGTAATGCATTCAGTCATTCCATGCAACCAGGACTAACATGCAAATCTCTGATTTGATATTCGTTTCTTCAGAATCCATAGGACATGGTTACAAAACCTATGCCCACACTACAGGTCATGCCCTGTGCCCAATATTTAAGCACTGTTTATTGGGTCTGCAGGTTTTATATAGGCACAAGGCAGCTCCTTTGATATCATCTGTAGGTTGCGGAACCATGCAATGTGTTAAATAGCCTAACCTCTCTTTTTGTAATTGGTTTGGTTTTAAATACTCATAGAAGGGTTTTAAAAGGGTCTCAAGTATATGTGAAAAGGTGGCATCAACTTTGAATATTTGGTCTACCTGGGTCTGCTACTATGCCTGTAAACTGTAACTTGTTTTGCACTTCAAGGCTGCGACCTGCTCACCTTTCTATGGATAAGTAATAAACTCTATATTCATACTATGTGCCAACGGAAACAAAAGCAACACCTAGTAGTCACTCAGATTACAAGCTCACATTCAAATTGCTGAGGTCACAGACCACACTTTCAAAATATTTATAGGTTTTTGCTTGCTTTTTTTTTCTGAAAAGGTATCTCAACGGATTAACAGCACACAACAGAAAACTATATTGGCTCAATCTAAAACTTCACAAGGACTTTGTGGTCAATTTGTTCATGTTTGTTCGGTTACATGCCACTAATATTCAATTTGACAATTAAAAAGTGAAATATTTTTCTGGCCCACTCCATGTGTTTTCACCTCTAGACCAATCTGTGCAGATATTTTAACACTTAGGGGGTCATTCTAAGTCTGGCGGGCGGCGGAGGCCGCCCGCCAGACTTCCCCCTCCGAAATACCGCTCCGCGGTCGAAAGACCGCGGAGGGTATTCCAAGTTTTTCCCTGGGCTGGCGGGCGGTCGCCAAAAGACCGCCCGCCAGCCCAGGGAAAAACTCCCTTCCCACAAGGATGCCGGCTCGTAATCGAGCCGGCGGAGTGGGAAGGTGCGACGGGTGCTGTTGCACCCGTCGCGTATTTCACTGTCTGCCAAGCAGACAGTGAAATACTTGTAGGGGCCCTCTTACGGGGGCCCCGCGACCCCCCCTACCGCCATCCGGTTCCCGGCGGGCGGACCGCCGGGAACTGGATGGCGGTAGGGGGGGTCGGAATCCCCTCGGCGGCGCAGCTAGCTGCGCCGCCTTGGAGGATTCAATAGGGCGGCGGTACACTGGCGGGAGACCGCCAGTGTTGCCGGTCTGACCGCGGCTTTACCGCCGCGGTCAGAATGCCCTGCGGGGCACCGCCGGCCTGTCGGCGGTGCTCCCGCCGACCCTGGCCCCGGCGGTCTAAGACCGCCGGGGTCAGAATCACCCCCTTAGTCTCAGGTGGATTACATCTTTTTGAAGGATGGCTTTGTGAAGATTTATCAAATGTAACATAACATAGCTATTGAGGGACACAGACACCAAAAAATGCTAGCCCAATTTAAAGAGTGGTCATGAAATCTTTCAAAAAGTATTTATTTGCGCATGTAATATTGATCTTAAAAGTTTTTGCGCAGATTGACATATTTGCTGACACATGCAACAGGTTCAACATCATTAAGCATTCCCTCCACGAGTTGTGATTTGTTTACATTAAATGTAAGTTCTGTATCTATCTCTATGCTGCAAGACAATAGATTACGTCTAAATGAGCTATAAGTCACAGTTTTGTATGTCTCTAGCATTTTCTGGCATCAATTTGCTTTCAGGTTACTGTCACATAAAGGACCAAGCATTTCACCTGCATTCTGAACAAAGAATAACAAGGCAGATACACATCCCTCTCTTGCGTTTTGTGTGCCCTTTGTCTAGCTACAATGTAGAATGCGATATCTGGTCTTTTACACATGAAACATGATTATTTAGAAACCATGGAAATTCGTTTGTAAATCTTTGTCTTTCACATTTTTCATTCAGTTTAACTTCCACTTTGAAACAAGCACTCCACTTGGTTAATAAATAAATCATTGGCAACAGAAACTTAATATCCCTCTTGCCACATCTCTCCCTGCTCCTACACCCCCTTATTTCTCCACAGTTACTTTGTCTTTTCAAATATCACATGTAGATGTTCTATCAGCAATGTTTCTTGACACTTTCAAGATTTAAAAAGAAGATCACAATAAAGAGTTGAACTCACCTCATCATGGTCAATATCCATGTCTCCAGTGATGACAATGCGCTTTTCAATCCTTGTTTCTGATACACCGCCCTTTATTGTCTGTAAAGTAGCATAAAGAAAATAAATATAAAATATACACACGTATTCAGAAAAGAGGATCAAGTTACTTTAAAAGTATAAATACAAAAAGAGGGGTTGACTCCCAACATCTGCAAAGCTCGAGCTTAGCAGTTTCTTTCTATTTTTAAGAGATACAATTGACTCAAGTCATGAGTGTGCTACAAACTATGAAAGTAAATCAGGTTATTTTGAGATTCTCTACACCTTCGTGTTTATTAATTGCTTGCAGTAGCGCCTATCCACACTTAGCATCACATCACCAGGAGAGCCTATGAAAGGAGTTAGAAAGGGGAAAAGTGTGGCTCCTAATACAGTGCTACTTAGACACTGCAGAATTAGGTTTACAAATCTCGAAAACACACTCAGGAGGGCAAGCATTTTTGCAATGGATAGCCTGGACTAAACTGTTAATCCTAGGATGATAAGCACGAGGCTGGAGGTTATTTACATAAGGTAGCCATTTATATTGCTCCTGGTCTCTTTTCCTACCTCTGCACATTCTCAGACACCATCCTAAAAATGTTCTCTCTCTACGGCAACCCAAAACTGGTACCATACCATTGTTAGATTTTTAAAGTTCTCTCTTGATTTTGGGAAATTATCCCTCAATATCTACTTATCATTCATATTTGTTTAACATTTTTCCTAACACAGAGGCACCAGAGGTTTACATGTAGTTGGAAAACAATAAAGAGTAAACATGCAGCAAAATATTTGTAACAGAGTGGGGTAGTAATGGAGAAACAGGTAAGTATTTCATGTAGGCGGGACAGGATTAGATGTACTCCACTTGTAAAATAGATTTCGGTGTAGTCTAACACGAATGCCACCTTAAGAAGGCCCATCTGGCGGTGGAATCCTCAAAAACCATAGCCAGAGTATGTTAATCATGAACTTGAGGAACTAGGGTACGGCAAGAGGTTTGCTCATCCCAAGAAGATATTTAGTGTACAAAGAGCTCAATTATAAACTACATTCACATCGTCCAATAAGCAAAACAGGGAAATGGCTTAATTAATCAATCCACAAGGCCCTGTATACTTTTAAGATCTTATGATGGCACACCCCAGTTTATGGACTGGGTAAACATACTAGAGAGAGGAATCTCCAGGCCAGTTTCAGATGTGATTTGCTTCTGAAGTATCTCTCATGTCCACTAGGCAGAAGCGAAGAACGTTTGATTATAGTTTGTCCATATGACAAAGCATATGGGCAAACCTCTATGCATTTTTTTATTGGTTGTCGTTTTTAGCAGGATCATAGGAGGAAAAATCTAATTAACCTTTCATTCAGACTGGACCTCTGCACGCCCGCCTCCTTTCTTTCATTCATTATTTGCTATACCATTGTGATTATGCTTAGTCTTCTGATTTGTAATATCACAGAGTAAATCAACGCTCATGGGAGATTAAGACCTGTTTTATATTTCATTGGTTCATTCAATTTACGCCAAGCTTGGATGAATTTAGATGAACTTTTTACATTTGTCCATGACTTGTCCTATTTGAAAAAACTGTGGACTATCTAGTTGATCTTACATGTAGTTTCCAGTTTTGTTATAACACTTAAAACAAGAGAGCTTACTGAATATTAAAAACTGACTATATTTGAAGGGTTCAATCAATTTATTCCAAGATTGGATTGATAAGGATGAACATGTTAGTTACTATTGCTAACATTACTATTTTTAACCAATATAAACTTTTTTTTTTTAACTAACTTGCTGATATTGAAAGAAAAACGTTAATTCGACTACTGTTCAAAGAGTTTCCTTAACTACTGTGATCTTTACTGGGTATTTCTATTTCTCTGACAGCTTAATAAACTATGCACTAATGCATGCCAATAGACCGTTTGCATAGAAATCAAAGATGCTTTAAAGGGGACCCAGACAAAAATATTAGCGAATAAGGTGATTCCTATGCCACTGACACAACCGACAACGGTACTGCCCATGTAGATTTACCTTAGTAATGTGCGTGGTTGTAGTAGTGGAAACGGATTCTGATGTGATGGTCTGTGCACTCATCAAAACACCAGGCTCACTGTCTCCGCTGCCATCAGCCTTTGGGAAGAAAAACACATATATAAATAAGCAAATAGATTTGGAAGAGTAGACTAGATTAAATCCCGATGACAGCTATTTGCCAGAAAGGTGGGATCATGGAAAAGACAAACCTCGTGAATGGATTTATTTTCTAAAACACAGATCTATTTAAAAACAACGAAAGTTGAGTCATTTGCCTGTTTGCGTAAAGGAACTCTAAGAAGACTTAGAGATTCAGAAACCTAGTTTAACTTGATGCAAGATTATAGCAAGAGTAAGTCATCTGCAAGACACGCTAGAAAGACGAGAGTGAACACAGATTTGATAGCGATTTGAAAACACATGTATTTTTGGTAAGAAAAACTGAACAATTTCCATACGAGCAAAGTGGACTTGTGCGATTCCTCTAGAGATGCAGCTGAGGAGGAAATAAACTGTAAGACAGTTCAATGTTATGCAATCGTAAATTGGAAACACTACTGAGGTAAGGGAAAACTTGTGGTGGATTTACTGCTGTGGTTCCAGGACGTGCCTTCTATGGCGCAGCCAGGTACAACAAGGCAGTTGCCAATAGAGTATAAATAAATCTATAACAAGCATTGGCAAGTCAATAGGTCCCGCTTATGCGAGGGCTATTGAATTTGCCACTGGCTTTTAGCTATGTTGTACAGCAGCATGGTCTAACAGTAAAGTTAGAAAAAAGTGCTATGACATCATAGTGATTTCTGTCTAACTTTAATTTTAGCCACACTGCACAACCACGCTGCTGCAGAACAAGACACTGACAAAGCCAACAGCTCTCGTATAGGCAAGACAAATGTGGAGCAAATGGCTTCGAAATGACAGTGTGACCATTGCAAGTAGTGCATTATGCATTTTTTCATCACACAGTACTTTTTTTTAAGACTGCATATTTGGCCAATGATGATGTTACAGGTTCTGATTTTCGTTACTATTTTTTTCATAACAATCACCAAAAGTAATACTGCTGTGTAGAAAAAAAACATCCATGTGCTATCAAAACGAAACCTAACTCATAAGCCTAATATTTTGTTTTAAAAGTGAATGCCTTGGAAGGCGGGGTTGCTTACGCCACAATGTCAAAAATTAAGTAAAATCAAAGTATACATGTCCACACAACCCTTCAATATTAGCAAAGTAAGGACATGATTATAAAATGCTGCAGTTTCATGAAACAAATGCACTCTGAAAACAGCACACAACAGTGACCATCTCTTGTGTTTCGTAATAGTGTTTTGCGGTCCAAAACTGCATAAGTTACTTAAGAAGTTCACATACCAATAAAGGGGCCTTGTGAAAAATGTACAGTCATGTGTACTTAAAGCCCTAGGAGGATACTCTTACTGCAGTCAGCGTTCTTTGTTACTAAACAGAACATTGAAAGTGGAACCGCTCTTTTGTAGAGTCCATGCTGTTGTGATCATCCTGCAGAAAGCTTAATAAGTAAATAAAAAAAGCAATGTAAATGCCATTCTTTTCTGCAGCAGATCCCTTGTTCTTTGTACAGTTCGATCCGTCAGATGGCCAGAAGCCTTTCGACTCTGCAGTGCTTATGTGTTGCAGACGGCTCTCGGCCGTCCGAGCCCATGGCACTTGAAAACCCTCTGGTGAGAGCACCAGAAGGATTTCTTTTACAAAGAAACAGCCTTGGGGAGATGGGGGAGAGCTTTCCCAACTCTTGATGCAGTTTTTTTGTTTCCATTGAAATGATGATCAGCGCGCGCTGATGTCATTCTAATGGAAACAAAAGTGAAATGAGCTGATGAGCTAATTTCACTTTCTCTGCATCAGTGCTCGTGGCGCTATCTGAGCCCCCAAACACGATCCAGACTGAAAAGGTATTATCGGAAAGAGGAGATTCTCCCCTTTCCAATAACACCATCCCTAGTGGATCCTCGATCACAGCAGGAGGGTGATCCCCAAGCAGGGATCCACTCCACTAGGCACCAGGGAAGGGGAGCGGTTTCTTGGGCAAGGGCTTTTGCTCCCCCAATTTTTTGGGGTTCTATTCACTCTTTCTCCCCCCCCCCCCGGGGTCTGATGGGGGCAGTACCAGAAAGTCCAATGGCACACCAGGGAATACTTTCTATTATTACGGTAGGGGTGGAGGCTGGCCATGATGGCCCTGTTAATGCCCCCACCCCAAAAAACATAGGCACAGTCTTTCTGTCGACCACTTGGGGGGCAGATGGGGGAAAGAGTCCCCACTCTGACCCCCCACCCCACCCCCAGAAAGCCCCTAGGCACCAAGGATTCTTTTTTAGGGGTGGGGGCTGCCCAGTATGAGCATGGCAATGCCCCCACCGTCCCAAAAAATTGGCACAATCTTTCTGCCATCCCTTTAAGGGCAGATTGGGCTATAGGACCAATCTGCCCTTGGGGGACAGAAAGCATACTAGACACCAGGGACTATTAGGGGTGGTTTGCAAAGAATGGACATGGCAATGCCCCCCAAACTGGCAGTCTTTCTGACCCCCCGAGCCCAGATGACAAAAGTATCTAATCTCAATGGCAAGGAAAAGTAGATTTGACTCTTTTAGGTGTTAATTTCTCATATGGGCCAGCAGGGCTTGGCTAACTACCAATATCATCCCACTTGCAATGGTGAGCGGCTGCACTTTTTGGGCTTTGGTAGGCTGTTACCTGAAATAACCTACCAGACCCAGTCACTTCTGAAAGTAGACATCTGGGGAAGTCCAGGGTGCTTCAAGTGCACCCCACACCATTTTCTTACCCATAAAGCCCTGCAAAACTCCACCTTTGCGTGAAGTCACACATTTTCCCTACATTACTGTGATGGAAATTTCCAGAATCTGTAGGAATCCAAAAAAATCCTAACACCCAGATTTGCCCCAACTGTGCTGATAAAAACTGCCCCACATGTGTGGTTGGGCCTAGCGCCAGCAACAGGAACGGATCCAAATGAGGTCAATAGGAATCTCCACCCATAGTAACTGTTCCTTTCTATAGGAAAACCTTGAAGGATCTATACGAATGACTCTTGCTGAATTCAGATTTGTGTCTACTTTTCAGAAATGTATAGCTTTACGGAATCCACCACTGGTTTTACACCCATTTCTACCAATAACAGGAAGAAGGTTAAATGCACAAAAAAACTGGAAAAATGGGCTATGTCCCAGTAAAATGTCAAAACTGTGTTGACAAAAATGGTTTTCTGATTGTTTGCCCGTTCCTAAAAAAAACTGGGAAGACAGTGATTCGAGCCCTGCAAACCCTTTGTTAATGCTATTTGAAGGGAAAAAACTGAAACTTTCGTTTGCAGCACTTTTTTCCCAAAAAACAAAACAAATTTAGCTGTATTTTGACTAATTTCTTGGTCCCCTCCCGGTGAATCGACAAACCCTGTGTACCTTCAGAATCCCCAGGAGGTTGGCAAGAAGGGCACAAATTTGGTGTGGCTAACTAATGTGGACCAAAAGTTAAGGGGGCCTAAGATCGAACTACCCCAAAGAGCCAAAAAGGGGTCAGAACTGGAGGGTGGGGGAGGCCTAGCAGCAAAAGGGTTAACAAAAGTACAAGCCAAACACAAACGAGGGCGGGTGAGGTGGAGATGAAAATAAGACAGGCGCAGGTGGGGATGGACGGATGGGAAGAGGGGTGGGAGCAAGGCAAAAGAAGCATCATGGGCGGGGATATGGGAGATAGATTGCCTGGAACACAAGCACTCATGTTTGTCCTTGTATAATTCAACTTTCATAGAAGCACTGAAACCATATAGCAGTATCTGCTTCTCCCCTCACTCCTTTCGAAATGCCACCTCACAGTTTGCCTTCATGTTTCAGTGAACACAGCCCCCAGCTGGTAGCACCTGAGGAGCAGTGAGGGCAATGGCTGTTCGGAAGCCATTTACTGCACACTTATTTCACTCTCTGAACTTGTCCTTGTCACCGGAGAAAGGTGGCAGGGTGAGAGTTCCTCAATACAGAAGAAAGAACATGCTTGCCTAAGGATCATGATTAACAGATCTCTATAGAGCTTCACTAGCATGACTAAAATAATCCAGGGCATAACAAGTAGGAAAAAGAGAAATAGAGTGTATAAGAAGCAACATAAATGGATGGGGCAGAAGACGGCCTGAAATGCACATGTTGATATACAGTGCTTGGACACAAAGAAAAAAGTAGCTCCAAACAGGAGCAGCGGATGGACACAAGTAGTTGGTCCCTGCTCCTGGGGAAACACATGAAGATGACAAGATACCCACATGCCGTAACAAACAGGAACAAAGAAAATGAGAACTACGCTGGGGCTAACCAGTGGTAAGGTGTGGGCGGGCTGAAAACCCACTGAATGTAAACAAAATGTCTTGAAAAGACAGTGCATGCCCTGTCTAGCCAAGACCTAAAAACATCAGCCTCCAAATAAACATTATATGAATACAATCAATGGCTTAAACGCTAATCATGCAATCTTTTAGAACTCCCCTGGATGCACATATACATACTGATGGAAAGCACTATACATTCCCCACTGAGACAGTTTAGCAGTATCGCTTTGAAAAGGCCAATGATGCTGAACCCAACTCGGAGACAGAGTACGAAATAAATTAGTAAACACAAAACTAGAGTACCAGAAAAAGGCATGTACCAGCACTTTGGCAGGACTTAATTATGTGTTCACTCAAAAATGCTGTTGGAACAAGTCAAGGTTCCCCAGCACCATCTCCCATTGTCAATCCAACCTGTTTGAGTACAGCAATCACCAACTGCTGTGAGTAACCAAAGGAACTGTCCTTATCCTAGTTTTGTCAACACAGAACAGAATCGCATTGGGTAAACCCTGAGGACTGAAGGGGACTCCATTGCCCAGAACACTGTTCATGCCGGAGGCAAAATATTACAACTGCCAGTGCTGAGGAGTGGTTTATAGCTGCACACATCAGTCTTAGAAGCGGGATGAAATGCTGAGGGATGGAAGTGACTTCATTGCCCACAACTCTGTTTATGCCAGGAGGCGGGCTTTACAACTTTCATCGTCGGGCAGGTGCTTATGTCTGCACACAACTGCTCAAGACGTGAACAAGAGCAGGCCTGTCTGTGCACGGTTGAGACTGGAGGAGGCCAGGCTAGGCCACCTCTCTTGATTCCGCTACCAAGATAACCCCACTCCGCCCTCAGAAAATGCGAAAGAGAAAGTTAAACTAGATATCCCGATAGGGCACCATAGAAAATGCCAAAATCTAGAATCACTTTTTTACCAAGTGCTATGGATATCAGTGAAAGAGAGATAAGCAATGTCGCAGGTACTACAAACGGTAAACAAGTGTCTGGAATCTCCTCCTCAAATTACTCGAATGATCTGGAAGACTGAGGGGGAATCCTAGCAATGCTAAATCAAATCCTTGCGTGTCGCATGAAGTTTTAACGATCGAAAGGGTATTAAAAAAATGTATCAGAGATCACCCCAACACGGCCAACAGGGAAAAGGGAAACACCTGGTGAAGCTCTAGGTAAAGAGATCAAAACATCTGGGGAGGATGGGGCTTTATGACATGTTTAAAAATGTGGTAAGCTGAGCTGATAGAAAAATAAATCTTGGCCCCGATGTGGACAAATGGATGCTACCTCAAAGGGAATTGAGGCACTAGTTAAAATTCACTGGACTCAAATGTTATCCAGACTACAGGAGGTTGAACATTTTGATACTATCTCTGTAAGGTTAATGCTGGAAACAAACGCATCAATGAATCATCCGGTGAACAAGATCTCTAACACACAGAAAAATGTTTCAGCCAAGAATTTAATGCCAGCACCAAATGAAGGGCCTAAGGATGGGAGTAGTGAGTCTGCTGTAGATGGGAGTCTAAACCCAGAGTGCGATAGACCGGGGTAACTGTGATCCTACAACCTAAGCTTACTATGTTATGCAATACTACTCAGATTAGGTGACAAATTACCAGTCACCAACATAGTTAAGATCTGCCACTTAAGGCTACGCCAAACGTAATTGTATTAAAAAATGCCCCACTCTTCGAACATAATCAAATAGTCATGGAAGAATCTCAAAAACAGACCTATTCACGGGACTGGACAGAGAACTGGATTAACTAGACCACTTTTTAATGATGTGAATATGCTTCCTAGGGTAAGTTGGGTGCGAAGATGCATCAAGACGGATCCTGGTGACTGTATTGTTATGAATTTTAGGTTGCCTAATTTAGTAAGACTGATTTTGAATAGACTAAGTGTGATATGATCTTCCAATATAAAGATCATTGCTGTACCACTGGGCTATTTTTATAAGCCCGCAGAATGTAGGGGACTAATTAAGGGAGAAATTATTCTATGTCCTTACTATTAACATTTTTCTCTGCTGTGGACAGTAGATGACAATAAATGACTAATGGTTTGGAGGACCAACATTAGATTATTAGCGTCACTGTCTAGGTGTGAAGTTTGGCGGTGTCCTGTGTCACATAATTTGGAGATTCTGTGTTGTACCTCAGACACAGTACTAAGAATAGTAGCACAAACAACTGAGTGTATGGACCTTTCCGCTCCTCAACACTTTAAGCTTAGTTCCTACAGCTCAAGTAATTCAGCTATCACTCTAGGACAGGTAGACAAGTCTAGTCTTCTTTTTCAGAATATAGCTGGTATTAGGAAAAGATACAGAAACAAGATTGGCTATCTTTTGTTGATCATTTCCGGGTCCTCTGTCTTTAGAAGGTGTGGGCTTTTGACTATCCTCATATTAATGGCTATATTAAATTTGTAGGAGGCTGGACTGGCTTGTAGTGAGTACCAAGGGGTACTTGCACCTTGCACCAGACCCAGTTATCCCTTATTAGTGTATAGGGTGTCTAGCAGCTTAGGCTGATAGATAATGGTAGCTTAGCAGAGCAGCTTAGGCTGAACTAGGAGACGTGTGAAGCTACTACAGTACCACTTAGTGTCATATGCACAATATCATAAGAAAACACAATACACAGTTATACTAAAAATAAAGGTACTTTATTTTTATGACAATATGCCAAAGTATCTTAGAGTGTACCCTCAGTGAGAGGATAGGAAATATACACAAGATATATATACACAATAGCAAAAATATGCAGTATAGTCTTAGAAAACAGTGCAAACAATGTATAGTTACAATAGGATGCAATGGGGAAACATAGGGATAGGGGCAACACAAACCATATACTCCAAAAGTGGAATGCGCACCACGAATGGACCCCAAACCTATGTGACCTTGTAGAGGGTCGCTGGGACTATTAGAAAATAGTGAGAGTTAGAAAAATAACCCTCCCCAAGACCCTGAAAAGTGAGTGCAAAGTGCACTAAAGTTCCCCTAAGGACAAAGAAGTCGTGTTAGAGGAATAATGCAGGAAAGACACAAACCAACAATGCAACAACGCTGGATTTCCAATCTGGGGTACCTGTGGAACAAGAGACCAAGTCCAAAAGTCACAAGCAAGTCGGAGATGGGCAGATGCCCAGGAAATGCCAGCTGCGGGTGCAAAGAAGCTTCTACTGGACAGAAGAAGCTGCGGTTTCTGCAGGAACGAAAAGGGCTAGAGACTTCCCCTTTGGAGGACGGATCCCTCTCGCTTTGTAGAGTCGTGCAGAAGTGTTTTCCCGCCGAAAGAACGCCAACAAGCCTTGCTAGCTGCAAATCGTGCGGTTAGCGTTTTTGGATGCTGCTGTGGCCCAGGAGGGACCAGGAGGTCGCAAATTGGACCAGGAGGTAGAGGGGACGTCGAGCAAGACAAGGAGCCCTCTTAGCAGCAGGTAGCACCCAGAGAAGTGACAGAAACAGGCACTACGAGGATGCGTGAAACGGTGCTCACCCGAAGTCGCACAAAGAAGTCCCACGTTGCCGGAGAACAACTTAGGAGGTCGTGCAATGCAGGTTAGAGTGCCGTGGACCCAGGCTGGACTGTGCACAAAGGATTTCCGCCGGAAGTGCACGGAGGCCGGAGTAGCTGCAAAAGTCGCGGTTCCCAGCAATGCAGTCTAGCGAGGTGAGGCAAGGACTTACCTCCACCAAACTTGGACTGAAGAGTCACTGGACTGTGGGGGTCACTTGGACAGAGTTGCTGGTTTCGAGGGGCCTCGCTCGTCGTGCTGAGAGGAGACCCAAGGGACCGATAATGCAGCTTTATGGTGCCTGCGGTTGCAGGGGGAAGATTCCGTCGACCCACGGGAGATTTCTTCGGAGCTTCTAGTGCAGAGAGGAGGCAGACTACCCCCACAGCATGCACCTCCAGGAAAACAGTCGAGAAGGCGGCAGGATCAGCGTTACAGAGTTGCAGTAGTCGTCTTAGCTACTTTGTTGCAGTTTTGCAGGCTTCCAGCGCGGTCAGCAGTCGATTCCTTGGCAGAAGGTGAAGAGAGAGATGCAGAGGAACTCGGCTGAGCTCTTGCATTCGTTATCTAAAGTTTCCCCAGAGACAGAGACCCTAAATAGCCAGAAAAGAGGGTTTGGCTACCTAGGAGAGAGGATAGGCTAGCAACACCTGAAGGAGCCTATCACAAGGAGTCTCTGACGTCACCTGGTGGCACTGGCCACTCAGAGCAGTCCAGTGTGCCAGCAGCACCTCTGTTTCCAAGATGGCAGAGGTCTGGAGCACACTGGAGGAGCTCTGGACACCTCCCAGGGGAGGTGCAGGTCAGGGGAGTGGTCACTCCCCTTTCCTTTGTCCAGTTTCGCGCCAGAGCAGGGCTAAGGGGTCCCCTGAACCAGTGTAGACTGGCTTATGCAGAATTGGGCACATCTGTGCCCAAGAAAGAATTTCCAGAGGCTGGGGGAGGCTACTCCTCCCCTGCCTTCACACCATTTTCCAAAGGGAGAGGGTGTCACACCCTCTCTCAGAGGAAGTTCTTTGTTCTGCCATCCTGGGCCAGGCCTGGCTGGACCCCAGGAGGGCAGATGCCTGTCTGAGGGGTTGGCAGCAGCTGCAGTGAAACCCCAGGAAGGGCAGTTTGGCAGTACCAGGGTCTGTGCTACAGACCACTGGGATCATGGGATTGTGCCAACTATGCCAGGATGGCATAGAGGGGGCAATTCCATGATCATAGACATGTTACATGGCCATATTAGGAGTTACCATTGTGAAGCTACATATAGGTAGTGACCTATATGTAGTGCATGCGTGTAATGGTGTCCCCGCACTCACAAAGTCAGGGAAATTGGCCCTGAACAATGTGGGGGCACCTTGGCTAGTGCCAGGGTGCCCTCACACTAAGTAACTTTGCACCTAACCTTTACCAGGTAAAGGTTAGACATATAGGTGACTTATAAGTTACTTATGTGCAGTGAAAAATGGCTGTGAAATAACGTGGACGTTATTTCACTCAGGCTGCAGTGGCAGGCCTGTGTAAGAATTGTCAGAGCTCCCTGTGGGTGTCAAAAGAAATGCTGCAGCCCATAGGGATCTCCTGGAACCCCAATACCCTGGGTACCTCAGTACCATATACCAGGGAATTATAAGGGTGTTCCAGTAAGCCAATGTAAATTGGTAAAAATGGTCACTAGCCTGTTAGTGACAATTTGGAAAGAAATGAGAGAGCATAACCACTGAGGTTCTGATTAGCAGAGCCTCAGTGAGACAGTTAGTCACTACACAGGTAACACATTCAGGCACACTTATGAGCACTGGGGCCCTGGGTTACCAGGGTCCCAGAGACACATACAACTAAAACAACATATATACAGTGAAAAATGGGGGTAACATGCCAGGCAAGATGGTACTTTCCTACAACATTCCACAGAGCGAAGAGAGGTCTAGTCACTTAACTGGAGGATGAGGATATTAAGACTCCTTTCCTGGGGATTTCTAGGAACGTCAAAGAGCTGGAGAGGTGCTCACCCGCACACTAGAAGAAAATTCAGAGGAGGGCTTGATTACAAGTGTCCTAAAGCCCTTAGTTCACTGAAGGCAACATATAAAAGACCCATTAGAGTTAATAGCAAAGTAGTAGCTTGCAGGCTGGCATAAAAGGCTGTGCTGCCTAGCAGAAGGCAAACAACAAAGGATGCAGCATGTTCAACAACAATCACCGATAGCACTCTTAAGGACAGCGATGCCCTCTGGCAGATATTTAACAATACCTAATTCAGAGAGCTGACTGATCCCACCATTTAGGTTGTCATTTCAACAGAGGACTGGATGGCCCACCTTTCAAACATCTATTTAGCCAAGAATTATGTGTCTGCGGAAGATGGGTATTAAGAGCTGCGTGCAGCCTCCGAGAAGTATCAAGATAAAGTCCCCCACGTTTTCTCACTAAAAGTAAATGCAGCTCTTAATAGCAGTCGCATTGGGAAGGCCCTGGATCCCGATGAGATGCCTAACGACCTTTTTAAAACTAATTTGAATACATGAGGTTCACTTATGACCAATGTCTTGAGAGCTGTCAGTAGATCTGGGACCTTAAAGACTTGATTCATGACCCTAACTGTCCCAATTTACAGGAAAGGAGATTGAGCTGACCCAAAATGCTATTGGCCGATCTCACTTTTAGATTCACTGTTGAAGGTGGCAGGCAGAATCTTACTTTTGAGACTAGAGAATTGGGCTGAGAAAAATGAAGTATTTTTGGATACACAGTATGGTTTTATAAAGGCGGTGGGAACAGTTGAACAATATCTCAACCTAAGTCTTATTACTGGAAAAAAGAGACTAGCCAGGAAAGGTCCCATATAAATGGCACGCGTGGACCTTGAGAGTGCTTTTGACTGCATAAATCAAGGCAGATTATAAACAGAGATGGAATGGACACTTGGCCAGTTAGTTTTCTTAAAGGAGTTCAACATGCACACATGGATTCAGTACTGACAGAAATGTACGACAAGACTGTGCCCTGGCACCATTTCCTTTTCTGCTTTATATTAATAATTTGAGTAGTGTTAGACTTTTCATCCTTGCCGTGGTCTCCCTTAACTTTTTGCCTCTGTTCCCCAGGTTGTTGATGTGTGCTGGACTCTGATTTTGCTGTTTTTGTTACTCTGGGCATTTTACCACTGGTAACCAGTGCTAAAGTGCAAGTGCTCCTTTACAAAAAATATGTATGTAATTGCTTTATTCATGATTGGCATATTTGGTTTAATAGTAAATCCCTAGTAAAGTGTACTAGAGGTGCCAGGGCCTGTAAATCAAATGCTACTAGTCGGCCTGCAGCACTGGTTGTGCCACCCACCTAAGTAGGTCTGTAATCATGTCTCAGACCTGCCACTGCAGTGTCTGTGTGTGCAGTTTTAAATGTAAATTCGACTTAACCTAAACCTTCCCTTTTCTTACATGTCAGACACCCCTAAGGTAGGCCCAAGGGCAGGGTGCAGTGTATGGTTAAGGTAGGACATATAGTAATGTGTTTTATATGTCCTGACAGTGAAATATTGCTAAATTCGTTTTTCACTGTTGCAAGGCCTGCCCCTCTCATAGGTTAACATGGGGTCTACCTTTAAATCTGATTAAAGTGTAAATTACCTTTGGGAGCAGATGGACATGTGGCGTTTGGGGTCTCTGAGCTCACAATTTACAAATACATCTTTTAGTAAAGTTGATTTTAAGATTGTGTGTTCGAAAATGCCACTTTTAGAAAGTGAGCATTTTCTTGCTTATACCATTTCTGTGACTCTGCATGTTTGCGGATTCCCTGTCTGGGTCAGTTTGACAGGTGGGCTGGTTGCACCTCACACTAGACAGTGACACAAAGGGAGCTGGGGTGTAGCCTGCATATCCTGATGAGCCATCTGTGCTAGGAGGGATGGGAGGAGTGGTCACTCACACCTGAAAGGGCTGTGCCTGCCCTCACACAATGCAGTCTCCAACCCCCTGGTGCGTGTCTGTGGCCTGGCCTGGCCAAGACAGGATTTCACATTCAAAAGAGACTTTACTTTGAAGTATGCCTACTTCAAAGGAGAAATTGGGAATAAGAAGGGCACCCAAAACCACAGACTTAAGAAACACTTCTGGAAACAAGAGGAACCTCTGCCTGCAGAAGAGCTGAAGAGCAGAGGAAGAAGAGCTGACCTGCCTGTGACTGTGTTTTGTGGAGCTATCCTACAGTTGCTGCTTCTGCCAGAGTAAGAGGGCAAAGACTGGACTTTGTGTGCCTTCCATCTTGAGAAGAAATCTCCAAGGGCTTGATTATGAGTTTGCCTCCTGTTGTTTAAAGTCTCAGGGACAGGAAAGACTTCTCCCTGCCAGCACCTGGAGTCTCTGGAGAGACACCTACTCTGTCCTGTGGGGCCCATCCAGTTCCTGGGACCCTGAAAGGAGAAGCTGGCAGCCTAAAGAAAAGGAAATCCACGCACAAAGCGCTGTGCGGGGAAAAGATTGCAGCGACTCAGATCTGCGGCTGAAGAAACAACACACCGCCAGCTCCGCGGCTGAAAATCAACGCTCGCAGGGAATGCGACAGAAGAATCGGCGCACAGAGCAGGAGAAACGACGCGCAGCATCGCTGATGGAGGCTGGGTGATCGCATCCCGCGCTGCGTAGTTATCAGATCATTGTACGACTGGATTTCCGACTCAAGTACCACTGGGCGTGTACAAACAACACAAGGCCTGCCTGGACTTGAGAGTGCTGACCGGATCAATGCATCGCTCTCCTGCGGAGAGAAAAAATGACCCGCCTGACCCGACGAAAGGAGAAACAACGCAAGGTCCCGCTCATGAGTGGAATTGACGCATTGCAAGCCCTTTTTGACGCGCATTCGCCTGTGCGGGGTTATATTTGACGCACCCAAGGTACTTTTTCACGCTAACAGCGTTAGTGTGTGTTTGAAACCACTTAAAGACTCTTTTTGATTTTTTATTGATAACTTGACTTGTATATTGTGGATTTTTGTTGTTTTGGTCTTGTTTTGTTTAGATAAATATTTCCTATTTTTTCTAAACCTGTGTTGTGTCATTTTGTAGTGTTTTCATTAAGTTACAGTGTGTGTTGGTACAAATACTTTACACCTAGCACTCTGAAGTTAAGCCTACTGCTCTGCTAAGCTACCAAGGGGGTAAGCATGGGTTAGCTAAGGGTGATTCTCTTTTACCCTGACTAGAGTGAGGATCCTTGCTTGAACAGGGGGTAACCTGACTGTCAACCAAAGACCCCATTTCTAACAAGTAGGGTACTGGAAGTACAAAGCAGAGATGTTTCCCTGGCAGTGACCAGTACTGCACTACTGCATGGAGATGACGCAGTTCTCATGTCACAAACACCAAGGGGTCTGCAATTACTGATTGGCGTCTTTGTCTGATATATGCCTAATTTGGACCTAAGAGTTAATCTCTCCATAACCTTCATTATTAAGTGCAGTCTGAATGCAAATAAAATATACTAGTTTAAAGTAGGAGAGACAAAACATGCACAGACACCAACTTTCTCCGACCTGGGTTTGTTGTTTGACGTTCGGGGTACATGGCCACAGCAACAATTAACATCTTCACTGCAAAATTGGGGAGGAAGCAGTTGAAAGAACGATTTATTATATATAAAGTGAAATGTGTCTATATGGCTAAGTATGGAGCAGGTGTCTGGGAGTATGCAAAATTAGAAAAGCTTCAGCAAGCAGAAATTGCCTGCTTAAGAAAGTTCCTCTCACTCCTACAGTGTGCCTCTACCTAAGTCTGTCAAGGAGTTGCATCTTCTCTTTTTTGGAAGGCCTTGTTAGAATTCACGCTGTTCTGCTTTGGCATAGAATTTGGACACAGCTGGAGACATTTTTAAATAGGAGGATAATTCTGGATTACTTATCTTTGGACTAAGTTAATAAAATCCCTTGGCTTAACTATATTAAGGCTTTAGTAGTAGGCTGGGCACATCAGAATTTTTTATGATCCTTCATCCCTACAAGGACTAACTACGGGGAGAATTAAACTCATGTCAATGAAATTGATAGATAAAGAACAATTTTATTGGGAATGTGGGAAGCAGAATGTCTTAGTTCATGAACTGGTACAAATCAACAAGGGTATCCATTTCTATCTGGCGCATGTGTATGTTACACAGCATGTGCTTTTTCTAACATGGCTTAGAGGCAATATTATTCATTGCCTTGTGTCTTTCCCTAGAGCGAATGACTGATCAGCTACATTGGATAGGTGTCCGTGTGACAGTGTCCCAGAACAATGCACTTTTTCCTCATCTGTAAATTTTATGAGGTATCCCAAAACTGGTTGTTAAGGCCGATACTGCAAAGGTATACATTTAGATTCCGCAGCCCAGCTATGCTTTTTTATTTATTTATTTTTTACAAAGAGATTTGCACAGCTGTGTTCAAGCTAAGCCATGTTGACACTCAAGGAACTAGGCAGGTAATTCATTTTAACAGCAGTTTATTAACCTAATATTTGTGAAAGGGGCTTTTTTATTGAAGTTTTATTATAAAATGAATTTGATGTATTTTTTATTTGTGTTTTTATGATTTTGATGCTGGAACCTAATATGAACCGAACTGACATAACTAGGACAAGGTCAATGGTTCAAAACTAGTTTTTGGAATTTTCTCCCCCAAGATCTGTAGGAAATGAGTTTTAGCACCTTTCCTAAATGCTCATACCATGTGAATCCTTGAACCACCATAGGCAAATAATTTCTTCTAGCATACATTAAGAAGTAAAACAAGAAGATATACAGTAGGTCTTTGAGAAACAGTTGGCAGACAGCACCATCTTGACAACGCTGCGAAAGTCCCTGTACACAAAAAGATCTCCTTCACATATCAGTGATTTTCTTTCTCAAACTATACTGGCATTGAGAAACCCAGTGCCTGTGCCCAGGGTCACAGAGATGAAAAAAGTGAAAAAAGCAATATCACAAAAATGCAAAATAATGTCTGAACAGTGCTAAGGTGGAATAAATGTCGAAGGCCCTATGCCATATATTTATGTTGAACAAAAAATATCTTAGGAATCTGCTGGGTGCCATGTATCAGTACTGGAGAAACTAGAAATCATCACACATTTTCCTTCAATAGTATGCTAGAGTTATGCAATAAAGACGTAATCACTATGGGAAAACTATTCTAACATTACCTCAAGAAGAGGGTCCACTTAGCAATGCACATGTATGTTATGTTATACTGACTTGTTTAGCGCACTCATCACCCGAGAGGGTATCCAGGGTGGGTAGGTGTAGTTTTGTGATTCCCCAAGGTGCTTATACAAATAGCCAAATCTTCAGCTTGTTGCAGAACTCAAGTGAGAAGGACGGCTCGGATGTTTGGAGCGAGATTGTTCCATGTCTTGAGTGCAATGTAGGAGAATGAATAACCTCCAGTTTTTATTTTGCAGATTTGGGGAATATTTGCGAGTGAGAGTGAGGCAGAGCGTAGGTGTCTGGTGTGTTGGTGAAAGTGTATGCAGCTCCACTAATAATGAACTATCAATAAAAGCACATTGTGGTTGAATAACAGACTAGAATGCCAAACTGTGCACAAATTCCACACCATCTCCCATGTCATTCAACAAGAACACTAGAACAAGCTTTGGGAAAACCAAAAGGTTGTGCCAGTGCAAGAACTATTGGCTTTGGCAAAGTGTTTTAGCATGGCTAAAAGCTAGTGGCATAGAGGAGAGGGGCGTGGAGTGGTGTGCAGCAGAGTGGAATAGAATTGAGTGTCAGAGTGGCATCTCCACTCTGCGTCACACTGTGCCAATCCTCTCTATTTGCCAAAACATTCGGAGGACACTGGGAGCCAGTGAAAGTATGTCAGAATAGAGGGTAGGTTGATTTGTGCACAATTATGCTGCTGGTGCCACCACAAAGGGATTATTGAGGCTAGCAGCCACAAGATCAGTGTGTAAGTTGTGTGACTGGTGATGAACTGGTGAAATGTGCACGTGTCCGAGCACAGCAGAACACAAAAGAAGCTGGTGAATGCACAGTCCATGAGGACTGTCCCTCTGAACACTATGAAGGGTGTCTACTGCTGCTGCCCTATACCAGGCTTTTATTGGAATACCTCCATAAATGTCTTAATGTGGCACTGGGTAACAGAAGCCTGCATACCTTCATAAAACAGCGCCTATCTCACTATTTTTTAGACTGTGATAGCAATCTTAACCTACTGCTTTTGAGGCGCTCAATGGTAGATAAAAGAAAAAAAACACGAGAGCCAGGATAAGTTTTTAAGATGCAGGTCTCAGAACCTGAAAAAGAAACAAGCATTGGCATAGCCAACAGGTCTCACCTGACATGTTCTTATGTTTATCTGAAGTTTACAATATTGTGTATAAAACTAATGTATTTTAGTTACTGTAATAGTATTTCGTGGGAATATGTGAGTGAATCATTGGTGCAGCTGTTGCTCCCATTGACCTGGCATGCCCACACAACTCTTGTTATTGGTGTCTTTTGTAATTTAAACAGCAGACATAGGGGGCTTTTTCATCATTACACTAGAGCCCATGACACTGGCTAGGCCACTGAAAGCCAATACTATTGATGGTAACAAGGTGCATGTGTTGTAGTGCTACAATACAGGAACGTGGATTGACGATAAAATATGTTAAGGCATAAAATATATGGCATACAAAGGAGGTTGACCAGGGGTGAGAAAGAGCAACAGACGGGAGGCTGGAGAGAAAGATTGAGAGGCCTTAGAAATTTGAAGGTGAAGCATGGCTTTTTGTGAGCACACATATGAAAATTGCGAATATAATAGTGAATACTGGACCTAAAATAGGCATGTGTAAGATTATAGCTAGTTTACTGTACAGTATCAAAGTGTTTGATTCCAAAGACAAAAATGTGTGTGTGTGTGTGTGTGTTAATATGGATTGGAAGACTCAACCATTTTTACTGAAGACCGTGTGGCGCCAACAACAATTGAAAATAGAGCTGACTCGCAGTCGATGTTGCCACCTTAGTTTGGGGCGTTAGAAGAGGCAGGACGTCAATGGAAGCACCTACCTCAGTGCTTAATTTGTACTTGTTGTTTCCGGTGCAGAGCACCAGCACCTATTTTTGAGGGCCGGTCAAGAATTTACAGCGAGCAAAATACACATATGGGAAAGACGAAGGAGGAGAAAAACGAAAAAGGGAATAACTTTAAACTGCAAGAGCGAGCTGAAGGGGCAGGGAGTGGCTTTAAATGGGTAGAAGAGGCCCAAGATGGCTTCGGGTTTACGCTGTCTCAGTATTCCTTGTGCGCACATTTAATTGCAGCAGTAGCCGCATGTTTAAGAGGAGGGCTTTGGGCACCGGCACGTTTTTATTTACGGTGAGGGCGTGTGCAGACAGAGCAGTTGTAAAATGCAGCTGAGAAGTAGGTGAAGCCAAAAGGTTTGTCTGAATGTCAGTAGGACAAACGTTCCTGCAGAAGTTGTGGCGTTGTTATGTTTAAATATAAGTGAGTGCAAACAGAAGATTGCTTTTTGATTGTTGCTAGAATGTATGAAGTAAAACTTGAAACGACAGTACAAAAGTGGATGTTTTTTTTTTTTACAGCTTGAATAAAATATTGCAGACTGGGAAGAGAAAGCAACAGATGGCTGAGAAATGGAAACGTATAATGGGAGAGGAGGTGAAAAGCATACCTGGAGGAAACCTGGAAAACGCAGGCAGTCTAATGGAGTCCTGACAGGATGTACTCAGAGACTGCCTTCACCTCCGCACCCAAGAACATCATCTGTGGTGTACCCCAAGGGTCATCCCTCAGCCCCACATTATTCGACACCTAGATGACCACCCTGGACTACATCCTCAGATTCCACGGGCTCAACATCATCTCCTAAGCAGATGATACTCAACTCATCCTCAGACTCACTGAAAACCCCTCTACCACCAGAACACACTTCCGCAGGGCCATGACCAGCATAGCAGATTGGATGAAGGCAAACTGCCTAAAACTCAACTCCGACAAGACAGAAGTCCTGATCTTCAGAAAAAAAACACTCTGCTGTGGGACCACAGCTGGTGGCCAGCCAAACTCAGACCCACTCCCGGCAAACCTCATCCGCAACCTTGTCATTATCCTCAACAGCAATCTGTCCATGAAGAGGCAGATCAAAACAGTTGCCTCCTTTTGCTTCCACACTCTCCGCATGCTCTGAAAAATCTTCCAGTGGGTCCCAGCTAACACCAGGAAAACCGCCACCCAGGCCCTCGTCACCAGCCACCTCGACTACGGCAATGCAATTTATACTGGCATATAGTAGGTATAAAGAAGGAAGGTGAAAGAGTGGAGAGAGCTGTGAGCCCTCCCCACCAAGACCTACACAAAGCACGGCAAAGGCACTCCTCAAACGTACTTCCTATTCAGGAAGCTTTGAGGGAACACAGCAGTATCACAGGAAGTAGTCTCTAAAGAGATAAAATAAGTAATGCACAATCAGGGAGAACTGGGGAAAAGAGTCTCCTCCCTGTAAAATGCTGGGAATGCCAGGCGTGAAGAACTAGAGACCTTTCAGATGGAGATGATGGAACTTCGGGACAAAGATCTTGACCTTCAGGGCCATACTGAGGACTCAGAAAACAGGTCAAGGCAATCCAACATAAGAATCAGAGGTAACTCCAGCGATGCAGAAAAATGCAACATCGAGTTCTATGTAAAACATATTTTCCATTTCATATTACTTGGTCTTGCGCCGCTGGACACAAGGTGACCTCTGTATGGAAGTAGCCTGTGTGTGGGTGACAACTGGTACTAGTGCTGACATTTAAGGAGTGAAATGGGGAATACGTCTTAAAAGTCCCCAAGTCCACAAGAAAGTTTCCACCTGAGAGAACAACTGCTAGGGAAATGGCAGCAAAGTGGGGTTTACACATGTGAATGTGGCTAAGGCAGTGGCAGAAGCATACAGAGAAAGATGGTGAATTGTGATTCCCATTGTGCAGATCAATTCAAATAGCAAAACTCTAGAATTTCAGGAGAAGAATGAACAATTTTAAAACTCCAACCTACACTGACTCGATTCAAGGTTTTAAACTTTTAGAACAGAAAGCTAACTTGAAAAATAGGAAAAGATTTGTGCTTAAAACTTGCAATAAGGTTTATACAAGGTTACACATACAAGATTACGAGAAACAAAGAAGGTGACGAGAGGGGGTGATTGAGAAAGTGGGCACATACCTAGCTATGGACAATGAAACAACAGAAAATGGGAAAACACCAGAAAATAAAGATCCCAAGGAAGAAACAGGCCCAGAGAGCAATGAGGGGGGATTACTTTTTTGACAAAATCTTGAGGACAAGACCACTCCCCGACAGCATAGCTTCGCGGACAGGAACACCACCTCAGAATTCCCCTAAATATGAAATATCCACACCAACCTCTCCTGGGCAAGTCCACCCCGAGTTATACTGAGACCGGAATCCAACAAACTCCTACAGCTCAGAGTGCCCTGACCTCATCCCAGACCCTCATAAACATGAATCTTCCCTCTTCTCTAATAAGCACAATACGCCCCAGATTAAAACCTGTCTAAAGGATTCTCCAAACGGCTGAAGACTTGTACAGCATTGTAACCCCTGGAGGTCAGGTAGAGGGACTCATTGATACCCCTTATGCAGAAATAACTGCTTCAACTGTAGCCCTTCAAACAACATCACAGTGAAACACAGGCCCCTCACGGAGGATACATTTCGCACAAAGACTGAACTGAAGGAGATTGTGAAGGGAAACGTAGGAATGGCCTTTCTGGTTCATTACAGTGTGCACAAATTGGCCTATCTGTGTAAGGAAGCAGCAAGATTGTTGGATGAGGCATACACAAAAAGGAAGAAGCTGGCAGATGAATATGGTTTTGACTTGACTCAAAGAAAGAAACTGCAAAAGGATTTCAGAATGTATATACCCAAAATGGACTTTAAGAAGCTGTTAAGGAAAGTGTTTAAGATGGATGAAAAGGAGAGAACTGAGTTCATTAGAAAAAGGAGTGATTTAGAGAAGTTTAGGGAGAAGTGGTTGAAGGAAGAGAGGTCTAAGGTGAAATGGAAATTAGAACCCACAATGATCAAAAAGGTGGAAAATGCAGACAGCTGTGCAAGAATACCATTTGAGAGAATTGCACGGAGGAGCTTACGTAGATGTTTCATGGTCCAGTGCAGATCACTTCCACTTAACAAAAACCTTCCCACAGCTCAGAGAAAAAACAGATAAATGATACACCCAAATCGATCAGATTTTCACTATTTCAAAGGTGCTGACGGAGGATATAAACATGCTTTTCATAGTAGTGGTCCTGAAATACCTATGAGCCGAACACAAGAGAGCTGCAGATTGGCCAACCCAAGGGCCAGCTGGAGTACCAAACACAAATGCACCATCACCCATAGTGAAAGCCAAATGTGATGTAGTCATTGCCTATCTGAAAACTAAGGTTCCACAAAGAGAGATGAATTGGCCCAAGATTTTTAGAACGACCGATTGGGTACCATGAATTCCAGGTTAGACCTTGTCGGTAATACAGCAATAGAGATGCTAGGAGCTGCCATGTCTTATGAAGTAAGTGTACCGATACAAGGCACAGTAAAGGGAAGTGAGAATGCCAGAAATGGTAAAGCTCTGAATAAAGTCACATCCTGTCACATTTGAAACAAGTTGGACTACTGGAAGTGGGAAAACAGATTACAATCCTGACTGAGTACAGTTCAATGCTCAGATACCACAGCTGATATTTCAGGAAGGGATTCCACTGGTGCTGAAGCCCCCTGGAATGAACACGAAAGGTCACAGTCTAGGGATACCACAAACCGTGCACAATGCACCAAGATGCAGAGTGGAAACCCTTTGTTTCAGCCCCAAACGAAAGCTCATCAGAATCCATTTGTAAAGCAAGTTCCCATTAAGTTTGAGTGTTCCATGGGATTTGATAGGGCCCAGTGGTGATGCCTGAGGGGGGAAGGAGGATTGGGTACTTGGCACAGTTCTGCAAATGGATTAGAGTGGTCTGTACATAGAAGGGGAGGTCAATGGACTTCCCGTATTCTTTTTGATAAGACACCAGGGTCACTCGTTAGGTAGTTAGGACAGCTGAGGTCTGGAACCTACTCCTCTTGAGAAAGAGTTTTAGTTGTAGGTATCCCAAATCAACAGCACACTACTCCGATTTCAAACCCCTTTCCAGTGAAGACAGGCACGATTCAAACCATCATTATTTTGTGATCTGCAATTAAAGTCCTGTAAACCTACTGGGATAAGACTTGATATGCAAGCTTAAATGTGTGATTTACTGCACACCTGATGGCAAAGAAATATAGAGACTGAGGCAGTGGATACTACATTCAAATTGAAATCAGAAGAGCTCACAGTGAGATTGTATCCTATCTTCAGGAGAGAAGACTTATACTCCCACCTCCAGGAGTCAGTCAAGGAGTAGGTAGTGGGACTTCACAGGCTGAGCTATGGGGTTGATTTAGGAAACAAAATCGCTAAACATCACCCTTTGATCCGATGCAGTTTTTCCTCAGACACAACCCTACAAATTGACCTTAGGGGCCGTAGCAGGTATCACTCAAATCATTGAGGACATGACAGAACAGGGCATTCTGCGAGAGGTCACCAGGAGTCTATGTAACTCTCTGATCATGACACTGCAAAAATGTCATAAGAAATGGAGAACAGTGAAGGATCTTGGAAAAATAAACAAGATAGTCGTCCCATACTATCGTATGGTACCGAACCCAGTTGTGATTCTATTCCAAACTCCATCAGAAGCTGAGTGGGTCAAGGTCACTCCCTTGTGTCAGGCATTCTATTCCATCCTACTACAGGAACAGAGCTGGTATCTCTTCAAGTTCAGACTCCAAGAGAAAGCTCTAGTGTGGTGTATCCAACAAACTGAGGGTATTGCAATGGATCATCCCGACTGTCAAGGAGCCACATTCCAAAGAGATTGTATGTCTGGGACCCGCACAAAACATCTAGCCACTAGCCACCGAATCCACAAAGAGACATTCTTCCTGGCTGCAGAAAATGTGTCAATAAAGAGATGAAATACCCTTTATCATGTATCCCTCATGCACACACTGGACAAAGATAGTGAATGTTATTTTGAACATAACTGCACTGACCTTACCGTATTGTACACTAAACCATGACTGGGCATACTAGATGCTCCCCTGTTCAAATCTCACAATACACGGTTGATTGTCTGACAGTCAGACGATGCATATTAAGAGCAGCCTACGCTGTCTGTACCCCGAGTGGAGCTGCAGAGGCATCTTACCTGTGTCATGTAACTTTGGCACAAGTAGTAGAACTGATTGCCCTTACCACAGCTTGTTAGACTTCTGATGGATAGGGAATCACCACTTTACACCTATAGACAGTCTGGGTTCAGTGTGATGCACAATGTTGGGCAGCTGTGGTCACAGAGAGGATTTTTTACGTTGTCTGATTCCCCCACAAGGTATAGATTGTGTCACCAATGTACTGAATGCACTTCAACTGCCACAATAGATAGTCGTTGTGAAGTGTACTGCTCAGAAAAATCCTGATGACTTTGTCACCAGAGACAATCGGTATGCAAATGAAGTTGTCCAATATTGTGCCCTTGAATCCAGCACTGAAAAGGCAAAATGGGAAAAGACGGATTATACGAAAGATGCAACATGTGTGTGTCAGGGGAAAGAAAACCAGTCTTGCCCAATTTCATGTAGTATGCCATGGTGAGACACATGCATGGCCCGACCCATTTTGGTTGAGATGGAATGGTTCAGACCTTTAAAAAGATATTGGCACAATCCCCATTTCCAGTTTATGGCTGAGAATTTGTGCCAGCAGCGTATGACATTTCAAAGACAGAGCGTGGAGGGAAAAGGGTTGTTGTAACAATGAGTCATATAGGGAAGCCCAATGATACCTTTAACCAATTCCAAACTGACTTTTGCGAGATGCCCTGATGCAGCCAATTGAGATACATCTTAGTTGTGGTGTGCTTATTTTCCAGATCAGTGGAGGTCTATCCTACCAGAAGATGTGATAGTCTGACAGTTGCCAAACTACTCCTAGGAGAAGTGATCCTGTGATTTTGGATGCAGGTTCATTTTGAATCATATCAAGGGACTCACTTCAACAATGAGGTGATGCAACTACTATGTACAGCCTTATGGATTGACCAGAGATTCCATTGTAATTACAGACCAGAAACCTCCAGTGTTGAGGAAAAGGTAAATGGGAGATTCAAGGTAAAACTGGCTGTAACATGCACTTCTAGCTCTCTCAGTTGGCCAGGTGCACGCCCGTTGGTACTCATGAGCATTCAAAGTACTCCATACAGAAGAACTGGACTCTCACAACATGAAGTGTTGATGGGAAGAGCAATGAGAATTCCCTCTGTTCAGCAGCTGTCCTTGTGAACAACACAGATGACCTAATCCTCAAGGACTGCAAAGGATTGGCTGATGTGTTCTATCTCTCCCTAGGTTGACACTGCAACACCAGGTGTGAAGACTGCCCTCTGCCACGACCTTAACCTCAGTGACCGGGTTCACATCAGAAGACATGTTTGCAAGTCATGTCTGGAAGGACATTTGCGAGGGTGGTCTCAGATCACTTTAGTGATTAACACTTCAGTAAAGTGTACAGGTTTGCCAAACCGGATTCATGCCTCGCATCTAAAGGAAGCAAGGTGAGAAGAAGAAGAAGAAGGGTAACCAACATACAGTAATTCACTGAATCCACAAACATACATTAATTCACCAAATCCACCTCAAGTCGAAGTTTCGGAAGCGTCAGAAGATGAAGAAGAGGGTCAGCGAGAAAATCCTCAGCCCCACACACCAGAGTCACAATGTGATCGAGAACATCCCGAGAAAGGAAAATCCTCAGCAATAGAAGTGGGCCAAAGTAACAGACTAAGGGGGTTATTACAACTTTGGAGGAGGTGTTAATCCGTCCCAAAAGTGACGGATATACCACCAGCCGTATTACGAGTTCCATAGGATATAATGGACTCGTAATACGGCTGGTGGTATATCTGTCACTTTACCGTCACTTTTGGGACGGATTAACACCTCCTCCAAAGTTGTAATAAACCCCTAAGACTTTGGATATGCAGAGAATTCAGAAACACTTGGAGGACTGAAACAGAAGAGGGTGATGGGAGCTCTACAGGAGGTGAGAACAGCGCTGGAAAAACTTCAGGGTGAGCTCAGGCCTCTAACAATGAGCTAGTGTCCCATGAGCCTGAGATATCCAGTACTACAGAAGAAAGAGCACAGTGTGAAGTAAGGTGGCCAAAAACTGAAGGTAGATGAAAAACGGTGCGGTATAGTGAAAATAGTAGAGACAATTGCGGAAGAACCTGAAGACCAAGAAGACAAAAGACTAAGGGAAATCAGTGACAATGACTTAGAACAGATAGTGAGCAAAAGAAGAGAGAGCGAGCAAAAGAGAGCATGCAAAAGAGAGAGAGAGGAATTCAATTGGAAGTACACAGGTCCTGACTGGACTTACTCAATGAAGAACAACTCAGATGACTGTGACTGACACAGACAAACCTTCAAGACTTAAGCCAAAGTAACAATGGGCATTCAAGAATTCTCAAGCCCTGACAAAAGTCGAAGAACAGGTTAGCAAGACTAGGGTAACAAAAAGCAGTCTATATAACCTTACATAGGGAATTGCCACTGTAGACTTCGATATAGAGTAGAGATCACATGGTAGGCATGAGGACCAAGCTGTAGCAAATAACGCAAACAAATACTTTTCTTGATCTGTTGCAAACTAACATGGAGCTTTAAAGCTGCAAAACTTTTGGGAAAATTTGCTGTTTGCCATATTAGAGTCTGTAGTTGGGTGGATGGTAGATTTCTATGTCCAGGAGGGAAATGCCTCTCCAAATGTAATTAGTGTGACTACTGCGACAGCTGTTAACCAAGGATCAAATGTAGGTAGAATTTCCCATGTTTCACAGTCTGTGAGTATTTACTATTATGATGTGTGTTTCCAAATGTTGGCTGAGTATGTACATTTAATGAAGATTAATGACTGTTATGTGTGGCTCTTCTTATTTTCACTTACTTCCTTCATATGTGTATTCCTGTAGAGTGTTTCAGAATGTGTTCTGTCATCAGGATGTACTCAAGTTGTTTTATTCAAATTATGCATGTCCCCTAGAGGATGTCCCTGTGTCCAATGGTTTTGAAAATGTATACTTGGACATCAAACATGCTTATCGATTTTCAAAGGCTTATAAGCAACTGGACACGGGTAAATATATGATGGAATTTTTCACCCCGCTGACTAATGCAAACCTCTCTAATGCTAACCGGCATGAATCAACCTGTAAACTTAGTCAAAATGAAAGAGCTTTTGAAGACAAGCTGAAAAAGAGCATTAGAGAGGAAGAAAAAAAGGTGAGTAAAAAGGATGGATCAGAACCAAGGGAAAGGCAAGAGGAGGGTAAGGGAAAGAATTTACACCTAAAGTTGAATCTAAACTTGGCCAAGAAAGCACTTTCTGCCTAGTGTGAAGGCAAGAAAGAAACAAGACTGTCAAAGATGTAGGATGGAGCGGGTGCAATCCTAACTATTTAGCAAAGAGTAAAGTGTTTGCAGAGCTTTAAGTGAGAATTGTGCGTTTGTCAAAGCAGCACACTTTCAGTTGCTGCATAATTGGTTAGGAAGCTGTTATGCAGCTTTAGTTTTTCCAAAGATATATCACATGAGTTATATGGACGGAAAATTACACCAGTCCTAAGAAAGAGTAAGCAAAGTTTCAGACAGAATCTGAGTGACATTTTCACGCTATTATTCCCTCAGTGGGAGTGGCACTGAATGATGTAAAGATTAGAAAATTATTGACTTTGGTAGATAGATTAGTGATCAACAGCAGGTGTTTAACAGTAATTAGCAAGGAGCTGCAATAAAAGCCACAATCATTCAAAACCATCTTGCATTAGACACACTACTTGCAAACGAAGGCGGAGTTTGCAAGATAATAGGCACTAGAGAGTGCTGTACTTTTACACCCAAGGTATATAGCCAGATTAATAGCTATACTTCTAACATAAGTAACCTCACGCATGAACTAAATGAACTAGAAGAAACAGGTGCATGGGAACCAATAGAGACTATCTAGTTCCACAGAGAAGGGATATGCCAAAATAGGTGAATGGTTAGTATTGGTTGGAGGTCGAATACTAAAATTGCTTTTGACAACTCCCTGCTGGTTATACCAATAGGCGCAGCTTGCATGCTTTTCTCAAAGGCGGTAGCAAAATTACATCAAAAGGAGGGTTGATCTGTGGGACAAGGAAGCTGTCCGCAACAAGTGAAATAAAGGGGAAGAGAGCAGAAATCAAACTAGAGGAGATGGAAACTGATGTGTATGACGGGATGAAGGAATTGGAAGTATCCAAACAAGAGTCCAAGGCTACTGACCACTGTTCTGTGACAATCTCAATAAAAGTGTGATGATAGGAAAGAAGGATGAGGGCTGGGGTGGGGCTGAGGAACTTAACTTGAAATGTGAAAAACGATGTTCAACACTGTAGAAATGTTGCTTTAAATGACTCAGACTAACTTTGAGTTTGTTGTTCATCTTTAATGTGACGTGGCACTACACCATGTGATTAACTTGTTTTAGGTTCTGCTAGAATAAAATGTTACTAGGCTCCACAGAGTAAGCTAAACATTACTGAAGGTTCTAAATAAATTGTAATTCCAAAGTATGAATTTAGCTGTCTCAGGCTGAATAACATACTATGTAACCATTGTGTCCCCATGTAAGAAACAATTGTGAACGTAGAATCCAATGTAGTGTAATAGCGAGAAAATCTTTGAATGTATTCTGTTGCATATGTTTCTCTTTACTTTATTTCTGTCGGCTAAGAGAAGGAGAACCATGTACCACGTCTGTGAATATATGAGGCTGTTGTTTAAAATGCTATGAAAGGACGTGCTTTGGGGAAAAAAGGGGGAGTCCTTTCCCCACTCTTAGAAAACGAATCTCTGTCAGTTTTGGTTCTGAACTTTCTTGAGTTTCGGACCCTGTTTAGTGGGCTTAGCACTTTAACTTACGGTCTAGTTAGATACTATAGGTTAGAGATTTTAATACAACCTTAAATGCAGAAATGAACTGTAAGGAAATGCCTCCTTGGCATGGTTACCCCCTGACTTTTTGCCTTTGCTGATGCTATGTTTTGAATTGAAAGTGTGCTGAGGCCTGCTAATCAGGCCCCAGCACCAGTGTTCTTTCCCTAACCTGTACTTTTGATTCCACAATTGGCACACCCTGGCATCCAGATAAGTCCCTTGTAAGTGGTACCCCTGGTACCAAGGGCCCTGATGCCAAGGAAGGTCTCTAAGGGCTGCAGCATGTCTTATGCCACCCTGGAGACCCCTCACTCAGCACAGACACACTGCTTGCCAGCTTGTGTGTGCTGGTGAGAACAAAACGAGTAAGTCGACATGGCACTCCCCTCAGGGTGCCATGCCAGCCTCTCACTGCCTATGCAGGTATAGATAAGTCACCCCTCTAGTATGCCTTACAGCCCTAAGGCAGGGTGCACTATACCATAGGTGAGGGCACCAGTGCATGAGCACTGTGTCCCTACAGTGTCTAAGCAATACCTTAGACATTGTAAGTGCAGGGTAGCCATAAGAGTATATGGTCTGGGAGTCTGTTTTACACGAACTCCACAGCACCATAATGGCTACACTGAAAACTGGGAAGTTTGGTATCAAACTTCTCAGCACAATAAATGCACACTGATGCCAGTGTACATTTTGTTGTAAACTACACCCCAGAGGGCACCTTAGAGGTGCCCCCTGAAACCTTAACCGACTATCTGTGTTGGCTGACTGGTTCCAGCAGCCTGCCACACTAGAGACATGTTGCTGGCCCCATGGGGAGAGTGCCTTTGTCACTCTGAGGCCAGTAACAAAGCCTGCACTGGGTGGAGATGCTAACACCTCCCCCAGGCAGGAGCTGTAACACCTGGCGGTGAGCCTCAAAGGCTCACCCCTTTGTCACAGCACCGCAGGACACTCCAGCTTAGTGGAGTTGCCCGCCCCCTCCGGCCACGGCCCCCACATTTGGCGGCAAGGCTGGAGGAAACAAAGAAAACAACAAGGAGGAGTCACTGGTCAGTCAGGACAGCCCCTAAGGTGTCCTGAGCTGAGGTAACTCTAACTTTTAGAAATCCTCCATCTTGCAGATGGAGGATTCCCCCAATAGGATTAGGGATGTGACCCCCTCCCCTTGGGAGGAGGCACAAAGAGGGTGTACCCACCCTCAGGGCTAGTAGCCATTGGCTACTAACCCCGCAGACCTAAACACGCCCTTAAATTTAGTATTTAAGGGCTCCCCTGAATCTAAAACTTTAGATTCCTGCAACTTACCTGAAGAAGAAGACTGCTGAGCTGAAAAACCCCTGCAGAGGAAGAACAGAAGACACCAACTGCTTTGGCCCCAGTCCTACCGGCCTGCCTCCTGCCTTCCAAAAGAAACCTGCTCCAGCGACGCTTTCCAAGGGACCAGCAACCTCTGAATCCTCTGAGGACTGCCCTGCTTCAAGAAAGACAAGAAACTCCTGAGGACAGCGGCACTGCTCCACAAGAACTGCAACTTTGTTTCAAGGAGCAGATTTAAAGACCCCTGCAACTCCCCGCAAGAAGCGTGAGACTTGCAACACTGCACCCGGCGACCCCGACTCGACTGGTGGAGAAACAACGCTTCAGGGAGGAACCTCCGGCGACTCTACGACTGTGAGTAACCAAAGTTGTCCCCCCTGAGCCCCCACAGCGACGCCTGCAGAGGGAATCCCGAGGCTCCCCCTGACCGCGACTGCCTGAACTCCATTTCCCGACGGCTGGAAAAGACTCTGCACCCGCAGCCCCCAGCACCTATAGAAACGGAACTCCTGTGCAGGAGTGACCCCCAGGAGGCCCTCTCCCTTGCCCAGGTGGTGGCTACCCCGAGGAGCCCCCCCCTTGCCTGCCTGCAACGCTGAAGAGATCCCTTGATCTCTCATTGAAAACCATTACAAACCCGACGCGTGTTTGCACACTGCACCCGGCCGCCCCCGCGCTGCTGAGGGTGTACTTTTTGTGCTGACCTGTGTCCCCCCCGGTGCCCTGCAAAACCCCCCTGGTCTGCCCTCCGAAGACGCGGGTACTTACCTGCTGGCAGACTGGAACCGGGGCACCCCCTTCTCTCCATTGAAGCCTATGCGTTTTGGGCACCTCTTTGACCTCTGCACCTGACCGGCCCTGAGCTGCTGGTGTGGTAACTTTGGGGCTGCTCTGAACCCCCAACGGTGGGCTACCTTGGACCAAAAACTGAAACCTGTAAGTGACTTACTTACCTGTTAAAACTAACAAAAACTTACCTCCCCCAGGAACTGTGAAAATTGCACTGTGTCCACTTTTAAAACAGCTTATTGTGTTTTATGTAAAAAGTATACATGCTAATGTAATGATTTAAAGTTCCTGAAGTACTTACCTGCAATACCTTTCAAATGAGATATTACATGTAAAATTTGAACCTGTGGTTCTTAAAATAAACTAAGAAAATATATTTTTCTATAACAAAACCTATTGGCTGGATTGGTCTCTGAGTGTGTGTTCCTCATTTATTGCCTGTGTGGATGTACAACAAATGCTTAACACTACTCCTTTGATAAGCCTACTGCTCGACCACACTACCACAAAATAGAGCATTAGTATTATCTCTTTTGCCACTATCTTACCTCTAAGGGGAACCCTTGGACTCTGTGCATACTATTCCTTACTTTGAAATAGTGCATACAGAGCCAACTTCCTACATGAACCATGCGGCAGGTCAGCGAACTATGCATAGTACTGCGGCTGTGTTCTTTGTATTTTCTCTTACCGAACACGATAGCATGATGAGGAAGCGCATACTTTGTGTTTTTGTTTAGTGCAGGGAAGAAGTATGCCTTGGAAGAGGGAGCCTTGAAATCTTGGCCAATTTTCAACATTGTTTCTTCCAGCTCTGACCTACAGTAGACAGCATTTTTTGAATATTTACATCTGAGAGGGAAGGGCCTTTCAGAAGGCTTTTTTCCCATGATTATTTAACCACTTCGCTGCCAGGCCTTTTCCCCCTCCTGTGCCAGGCCTTTTTTTGCCTATTTGGGGCAGTTCGCGCTTAGGCCCGCATAACTTTTTGTCCACATAAGCTAACCAAGCCAAATTTGCGTCCTTTTTTTCCAACATCCTAGGGATTCTGGAGGTACCCAGACTTTGTGGGTTCCCCTGAAAGAGGCCAAGAAATTGGCCAAAATACAGGGAAAATTTTGTTTTTTTCAAAAAAATTGGAAAAAGTGGCTGCAGAAGAAGGCTTGTGGTTTTTCCCCTGAAAATGGCATCAACAAAGGGTTTGCGGTGCTAAACTCAGCAGCTTCCCAGCTTTCAGGAACAGGCAGACTTTAATCCGAAAACCCAATTTTTCAACACAATTTTGGCATTTTACTGGGGCATACCCCATTTGTGCAATTTTTTGTGCTTTCAGCCTCCTTCCAGTCAGTGACAGGAATGGTCATGAAACCAATGCTGGATCCCAGAAACCTAAACATTTCTGAAAAGTAGACAAAATTCTGAATTCAGCAAGGGGTCATTTGTGTAGATCCTACAAGGGTTTCCTACAGAAAATAACAGCTGAAAAAGAAAAATATTGAAATTGAGGTGAAAAAAACATCAATTTTTCTCTACTTTTTACTCTGTAACTTTTCCCTGCAATGGCAGATTATCGAAAGCAATATACCGTTACGTCTGCTGGACTCCTCTGGTTGCGGGGATATATAGGGTTTGTAGGTTCATCAAGAACCCGAGGAACCCAGAGCCAATAAATGAGCTGCACCCTGCAGTGCGTTTTCATTCTATACCGGGTATACAGTAATTCATTTGCTGAAATATAAGGAGTAAAAAATAGCTATCAAGAAAACCTTTGCATTTCCAAAAAGGGCACAAGATAAGGTGTTGAGGAGCAGTGGTTATTTGCACATCTCTGAATTCCGGGGTGACCATAGTAGCACGTGAATTACATGGAATTTCTCAAATAGATGTCTTTTTTACACACACCCCTATATTTGGAAGGAATAAATGTAGAGAAAGACAAGGGGCAATAACACTTGTTTTGCTATTCTATGTTCCCCCAAGTCTCCCGATAAAAATGATACCTCACTTGTTTGGGTAGGCCTAGCGCCCGCGACAGGATATGCCCCAAAACACAACGTGGACACATCACAGAAAACAGAGCTGTTTTTAGCAAAGTGACTACCTGTAGATTTTGGCCTCTAGCTCAGCCGCCACCTAGGGAAACCTACCAAACCTGTGCATTTCTGAAAACTAGAGACCTAGGGGAATCCAAGGAGGGGTGACTTGTGTGGCTCGGACCAGGTTCTGTTACCCAGAATCCTTTGCAAACCTCAAAATTTGGCTAAAAAAACACATGTTCCTCACATTTCTGTGGCAGAAAGTTCTGGAATCTGAGAGGAGCGACAAATTTCCTTCCACCCAGCATTCCCCCACGTCTCCCGATAAAAATGATACCTCACTTGTGTGGGTAGGCCTAGCGCCCGCGACAGGATATGCCCCAAAACACAACCTGGACACATCACAGAAAACAGAGCTGTTTTTAGCAAAGTGACTACCTGTAGATTTTGGCCTCTAGCTCAGCCACCACCTAGGGAAACCTACCAAACCTGTGCATTTCTGAAAACTAGAGACCTAGGGGAATCCAAGGAGGGGTGACTTGCGGGGCTCGGACCAGGTTCTCTTACCCAGAATCCTTTGCAAACCTCAAAATGTGGCTAAAAAAACACATGTCCCTCACATTTCTGTGGCAGAAAGTTCTGGAATCTGAGAGGAGCTACAAATTTCCTTCCACCCAGCGTTCCCCCAAGTCTCCCGATAAAAATGATACCTCACTTGCGTGGGTAGGCCTAGCGCCGGCGACAGGAAACACCCCAAAGCACAACGTGGACACATCCTAAATTTTGTAAAAAAACAGAGGTGTTTTTTGCAAAGTGCCTACCTGTAGATTTTGGCCTCTAGCTCAGCCGGCACCTAGGGAAACCTACCAAACCTGTGCATTTCTGAAAACTAGAGACCTAGGGGAATCCAAGGAGGGGTGACTTGCGGGGCTCGGACCAGGTTCTGTTACCCAGAATCCTTTGCAAACCTCAAAATTTGGCTAAAAATACACGTTACTCACATTTCTGTGGCAGAAAGTTCTGGAATCTGAGAGGAGCTACAAATTTCCTTCCACCCAGCGTTCCCCCAAGTCTCCCGATAAAAATGATACCTCACTTGCGTGGGTAGGCCTAGCGCCGGCGACAGGAAACACCCCAAAGCGCAACGTGGACACATCCTAAATTTTGGAAAAAAACAGAGGTGTTTTTTGCGAAGTGCCTACCTGTAGATTTTGGCCTCTAGCTCAGCCGGCACCTAGGGAAACCTACCAAACCTGTGCATTTCTGAAAACTAGAGACCTAGGGGAATCCAAGGAGGGGTGACTTGCGGGGCTCGGACCAGGATCTGTTACCCAGAATCCTTTGCAAACCTCAAAATTTGGCTAAAAATACACATGTTACTCACATTTCTGTGGCAGAAAGTTCTGGAATCTGAGAGGAGCCACAAATTTTCTTCTACCCAGCGTTCCCCCAAGTCTCCCGATAAAAATGATACATCACTTGTGTGGGTAGGACTAGCGCCCACGAAAGGAAAGGGCCCAAAACACAACGTGGACACATCACATTTTTTTATAAAAAGCAGTGCCTACCTGTGGATTTTGGCCTGTAGCTCAGCCGACACCTGAGGAAACCTAGCAAACCAGTGCATTTTTGAAAACTAGAAACCCAGGGGAATCCAAGATGGGGTGACTTGCGGGGCTCTGACCAGGTTATGTTACCCAGAATCCTTTGCAAACATCAAAATTTGGCCCAAAAAACACTTTTTCCTCTCATTTCGGTGACAGAAAGTTCTGGAATCTGAGAGGAGCCACAAATTTCCTTCCACCCAGCGTTCCCCTAAGTCTCTCGATAAAAATGGTACATCACTTCTATGGGTAGGCCTAGCGCCCACAAAAGGAAATGGCCCAAAACACAACGTGGACACAACATATTTTTTCACAGAAAACAGAGGTGTTTTTTGCAAGGTGCCTACCTGTGGTGTTTGGCCTGTAGCTCAGCCGGCCCCGGGGGGGGGGGGGGGGCAGACATGCCCTAAAATAAATTTGCCCCCCCAACCCCCACCCTCCCCCGCCGGGAGCGACCCTTGCCTACGGGGTCGCTCCCCCTGCGTGACATTGGCACCAAAAAACAAATCCCCGGTGCCTAGTGGTTTCTGCCCCCTTGGGGGCAGATTGACCTAAACTCAGCCAATCTGCCCCCAAGGGGGCAGAAATGGTCTAAATACAATTTGCCCCCCCAGGGGAGCGACCCTTGCCTGATGGGTCGCTCCCCATCTCTAAAAAAAGAAACAACAAAAAAAAAACACAAAAAAAAAAATTGCCCTGGCGCCTAGAGTGTTCTGCCCCCCCCCCGGGGGCAGTTCGGCCTAATAATAGGCCGATCTGTCCCCCGTGGGGGCAGAAATGGCCTAAAATAAATTTGCCCCCCCAACCCCCACCCCCCGGGAGCGACCCTTGCCTACAGGGTCGCTCCCCCTGCGTGACATTGGCGCCAAAAAACAAATCCCCGGTGCCTAGTGGTTTCTGCCCCCTTGGGGGCAGATTGACCTAAAATCGGCTAATCTGCCCCCAGGGGGGCAGAAATGGTCTAAATACAATTTGCCCCCCAGGGGAGCGACCCTTGCCTGATGGGTCGCTCCCCATCTCTAAAAAAAAGAAAGAACAAAAAAAAAAAAAACACAAAAACAAAATTTGCCCTGGCGCCTAGAGGTTTCTTCCCCCCCTGGGGGCAGATCGGCCTAATAATAGGCCGATCTGCCCCCAGGGGGGGCAGAAATGGCCTAAAATAAATTGCCCTCCCCCCCAGGGAGCGACCCTTGCCTAAGGGGTCGCTCCCTTTGCGTGAAATTCACGCAAAGAAAAAACTCCCTGGTGTCTAGTGGTTTCTACCCCCCTTGGGGGCAGATTGGCCTCATCAAAATAGGCCAATCTGCCCCCAAGGGAGGCAGAAATGGCCAAAATATAATTTTCCCCCAAGGGGAGCGACCCTTGCCTAAGGGGTCGCTCCCCACCAAAAAAAAAAAAAATGAAACAAAAAAAAAAAATGGTCCCTGGTGCCTAGAGGTTTCTGCCCCCCCTGGGGGCAGATCGGCCTAAAAGTAGGCCGATCTGCCCCCAGGGGGGGCAGAAAAGGCCTTCCCAAAAATATGCCCCCCCTGGGAGCGACCCTTGCCCAAGGGGTCGCTCCCTTTGGTCAATTTCAATGAAAAAAAAAAAAATCCCTGGTGTCTAGTGGGGTTTCAAAAGCCGGATTGCAAGCAATCCGGCTTTTGAAACCCTCGGAGGGACTTCAAAGGGAAGGAAATACTTTTCCTTCCCTTTGAAGCCCCTCCGGGCCTCCCAAGTGATTGAAAAAGAAATGCTTTTGCATTTCTTTTTCAATCGCGCTGGAAGCAGAGCTTCCAGCGCGACTAGGGAGGCCCGTGTGACAAATCAGCGCGCGCTCGCGCGCTGACGTCACGGGGGGGGGGTGTGGGGGGGGGTGGAAGGGGAAGGGATTCCCCGGTCAGCCCTGACCTAGGGGGGTGGGGGGGGGGCGGCCCTCGGGAGGAGCGCTAGCGCTTCTCCCGAGGGAAGCATTCAGGACGTAATGGTTACGTCCATGGCGCCACACGGGCGCTGCCATGGACGTAACCATTACGTCCGTGGCGGGGAAGGGGTTAAGCTATAAAAGGTGGCACTGGGCAGCAGCAAGGGGAATTTCCGAGACCTCGGCCAGGATTGGACGTCAAATGCCTGACATTTTCCCGTGAGGCCTGGGTTGCTTTATTGTACATTCAACTGGTGGCGAAGGTGCGCATTAATATCCTTACTTCTGACACGGTACAGGTTTCCAGAGGCACAAGACAGGGCTGCCTGCTGTCGTAATTGCGATTTGTGCCAGCGCTGCAGCGCTTAGCTGCAAGACTGCACCAGCGGCACCAGGACTATGCTTTTGGATACCCATCTAGACATATCCTTGTGTCGCTGTATGCAGACAATATCACCTTACACCTTAAAAATCTGCAGGACAGCCTTACTGGGATATTGCCAGATTTTGTGCATTTTGGCAAGCTGTCTGGAATACAGATTAAATTAGGGAAATCCCATATCTTCCCATTGACAGATACTACGCGACCCTTTGCCCCTGACTACACGCTACAGTGGTGCACTACAGATTTGAAGTATCTAGGGGTGGTGATAGCTGGAAATAAGGAGGAAACATTGTAGGCGAATAATAATGTGACACTATCACAATTTACTGATAATATTACCTAGAGGATTTCTCTGCCACTTTCCTTGGCAGGGCACATCGGACCAATGAAAATGCTCACATTATCTATATTTTTATACCATATTTGCTGGGACGTTCTTTCTTTAAAGCTCTCTGTAAACAAATGAGCAGACTCGAAGGGCAGGCAAACACTCTTGAATCCAATGGGATGTTACTTGCCCCTTCTCTAAAGGAGGATTTGAGGCACCAAACATGGAATTATATTACCTTAGTGCTCATTTCCATTAGGCCCTTCACTGGTATATGCCCACTCCATTTATGCCACATTTGGCAGTAGAAGAGGGTTACATGCGCCCATACCCTAAGCAGTGAAACTATTGCTATATTCTCCATTGGTTCCATTACAATATCATCCATTACTCCCTGTCACATGTGAAGTCTCATGTAGACGGCTACTCCAGAGACAGAGGTACCTACACTGGGGAGACTTAGACAGAGATGGTACATTTCTCTACAGAATTCAGTTTTTTGAAGGTGAAACACTGTCCCCACTACATATATTCATGTATGTCAGAATGTGGAAGCAGATGTGCCATCTTTCCCTGATGAACCCCCAAGACTGAATGTACTACACACAATGCTTCAAACTGAGGTACCACAACACCTCATTTCTCTCTTGTATATCTCCAAGAAAATGTAGACAACTCCCGGTGAGCAACAAGCACAAGCTGGCTGGCTGGCAAACGGACACAGATGTCGAACTTACGGACAAGGTGTAGGCGACTGCTGCTCACACACAGGGAGAGTTGCTCCCAGCAGCCGGCTGCATATTATTATACACTATAAATGTCACCACAGAGTGTATTATATGGCGGCACGTTTATATAGCTACGTATTGCATGATGATGATAAATGTTTAAGCTGAATATGGAGGGGCGGACTTCCTACATCTTGCCTGAGCGCGAGGGTACATGTGCACATCCCGGGATACGGTGGAACCTGCACTATGAGAAATTACCACTAGCACCCTCGCACTCACTCAACTACTGGTGTTATTAGGGTATACTGAGCAAGTTGAATCCTACTATAGACATTATTTTGCCCTCGCATTGTTGCTGACGAAGCGTGGGATTGCTTGCAAATGGGGCAGAAGGAGGGCACCTAAATTTAAAGAATGGCTGTTCGACCTAATATGCTGTAATGCTCACCTAGAGGTCTATGAGGAGATGCTACTTCCACGGTTTAGACCCAAAGATATCTGGGACCCGCTGTGCACGTATCTGATTACACACCCACTGCTCCACAGGCAGGAGGTAAAAATACTGGAGCATTCTGTGTGAGCTAAAGGATGTGATTTTTGTCAAAAGAACTATTGTCATAACATTATGCTATTCCATTGACTCCTTCATATACTGCATGTGATTTGAGAAATGTGTAATGTGTACTTATGACTGCGGAAAGTACCTCAATCGCTGTGTATGTCTATTGTTGACCATCTCGGATTAATGTCCCATGCAAGCTTTTATTAAGACACTACGTTATACAGGGTCTAGATGTGCCTGAATAGTATTGCTCAAGCTTACGTATACCTATGCATGCTGTACGCTGCGACTGGCTTCTGTGGTTACGACCAAGGTCTGCACTTCTGTTTGGTTTGATGTTGATTGTTTTGCAATGCTATCCAAAATTACAAAACAAAATATATTGAAGTAAAAAACTTAGGTTCTAGTTCATTAATATGCTATTGTGTCTTGTACGTTGAACAATTTTGAAATAAATCGTAAACTTGAGATCTTGGTGTCAGACCGGCATTAACACATTTTCCCGAACAAGAGATTAGCCCACTTGGGGGCACCAATGTCTGTACTGGCACTACACATCTCCTGGTCGAAGATAGCCACTGCGCAGTTGGGTAAACAAAGAGAAGTGCAGTCTGCATGCTGACAGGTCCTATGCGATACATTAAAAGCAGTGATACTGGGAGAATTGAAATTAACAGGCAACAGGCTACAAACAGAAAAGGCAGGACAACATGCACAAAGTGTCGGGTTTCCATAGAATCTGGCACCAATGCTCACTGGCTAGGCAGCAACTTAAAGCATTAGATATGGACAGAGCGGAATATGCCCTTTTGTGTTTACATCTATATTAAGAAGCAACAAAGCTCGGAAACTAGTAGCCTACAGATTAACAGGCAAACAACAGACCGGGACTACAGAGCACCTGAGACTGGAGGGAAAACTATATGTGAAAATTAAGGGACAGCAAAATCATTCATCATGCTATTATGCACAAGTATATAGTTCGGAAATCCTACAGGCACACACTATTCATTCTGATTTATCAGATATTCTGCTGCCCTCGGTCACTAATCAGCAAGCCACAACCTTTGAAGCAAACATCAACTTGCAGGAAGTTACCTCAAGGATCACTAAGCCACAATTTGAGAAATCTCCAGCCTCGGGCAGCCTTACAGCAACCTTTTGTAAGATATTTTGCCCACTCTTAGCACCAGTTCTAACACGCCTATACAATACCTTTGCTAATACTGGCTTGATAACGTCAACTATGCTTGTGGCAATTAAAACTGTAATCTCCAAACCAGGCAAGGACTCCAGAGTGTGTCATATTGGCCTGCAGAATACGGTTGTAAAAATATTTACAGGTTTATTGGCTCGTTGGCCTGGACCAAACAAGCATAGATTAGTGGATCAGGATCAAACAGGCTTCATCCCTGAAAGAATACGCCACACTGACAAAGCAGGGCGACTTAAGACACCCACATTGCGACTTTCAATGGAAGCCTAGAAGGCCTCTGACAGAGTTCACTGGCCCTTCTATGTGGGGGTACTGGATAGCATCAGAGTTAGCACAAGATTTAAACTTGGATACAGAACGGTTACTCTGACCTGGTGGCCAACGTTGGAGTTAGTGGCATTTAGTCCATCCTTTTAGTGTGAGTTGGGGATCGACGCAGGCCTGTCTGCTTTTGCCACATAAAATAGCACTGTATGCTGACAATGTGCTGATCTGGTTGTCAGGTCCCCCGAGCTTCATCCTGGCCCTTCAATGCGACCTAGAAATATTTGGCCAGACCTCTGGTTTAATATAAAGACCCTAACAACACAAATAATGACCATAAACATCCCATAAAACTTGCAAAATACCTTACAAAGATTATTCCCATTACCTGGACACAACAACACATTCACTACCTCGGCATAAAACTATGTCCCATCATGGACAAAATAACCTTTCAAACACTACACTGATTTACTGGAGACACCCCACATAGACCTACAGAGTTGATAGATGGGGTGGTTGGACCTGGTTGGAATGCACTGAGGTGGTCAAGGTGCCCTTGTTGCCCAACATTCTCTGCATGGTGCAAACAGTGACTTAGCAACCTCCACAGGGCAGACTAGACAAAACACACCGGCCTAGAGAGAACTTTGTATGGGATGCAATACAGCCCGAAAGTAAAAAGACATTCATATTGAGCATTGAAGGAGGGTGGTGTGGGGATTCCCTCTCTAATGCATTAATATGTTACTGCACAACTCTGATACATAGTAGAGTGGCATCACCTTACCTCTGAGAAACACTGGTGCTTTATGCATCAAGCTACTGCAGGCATTCATGTATTGAAGATTCCCTGCCTGGATAACAAGAATGGATCCTGGGCACATACTTGTCCCGAGTACTAAGAGCCACAACTGAAGCATGGGAGAGGGTGGATGTTTCCAGGAATTTAACAACTATTCCTTCCCCAAAGACTCCTATAACAGGCAACCCTGAGTTTTCAACAGATGTGAAAGGGACAGCATACACACACTGGCAGCTTGCAAATTGTAAACAAGTAGGGGACTTTTATAACACACAAGGTATTGAGTCCTTCGAACAATTGAAACAAGATTACAGTCTCTAGGAGAAAGAACATCTGCATTACTTGCAGGCCCAGCATTAGGTCACCCTCCCCTAGTATAAGACTGCGGTTAATAGATAATTAATGCCTTTCAAACAGTGGGTCATTTCAAAACATGATGACAACCATTCCTGTGTTATGTGATGTGCATTTGTAAAGTGCACAATCACCCAGAAGGGTATCCTGGCATTGAGCAGGTGTGTGTATCTAGCCCTCCCTATGGTAGGTTGGGTAAACGAAAAGCCAGGTCTTCAGCTTCTTGTGGAATTCAAAAAGGAGCCTCTAATGTGGAGTGGGAGGTCCTTCCACACTTCAGGAGCGATGAAAGAGAACGCCCATCCTCCATATCTGGATTGTTGAAGAGGATGGGGCTCTCAGACATTTACAAACTTCTACAGAAAGTGACCCCTTCCTGCAGGTCATCAGCCCAACAGAGGTGAGAGATGGAACTACAGTGCTCCATGTCAGCTAAAGAATGGGAGGTCATATATACTAGGACACAGATCTCTGCAACCAGATGCACCAGTAAAGAGGCACTCCTAAAAATGATGCAATATTTATACTATACACCCAAGCCAGTCCATAAATGATATACTGTAAGATTGGCTATGGTTGGAGAAAGCGTGGAAACACGGGCACAAACTTATTATGTAAATGCCCTATAAATTACATTGCTACTGGAAAGAAGTCCTCGTTTGCATCAATACCATATTCAATGCAAACATTCCACAATTCCCTGCTTACATCATTCTAGGCTTTGTAAATAGGTAGTCCTTTATCCTGAAATCCATAAGGAGTAAGGCTGTCACTATTGGTCTATGCACAGCTAGTCAGGCCATCATAGTATTGGAGAGGGAAGAACATGTACCAGAATATGGGGCTTAGCTCTACGGGCTTTGAAAGCTACTTGGCATTAAAAAGCTCTCAGATGCCTTTGAGAAACCTGAAGCCCAATTTGAGGAAATCTGGGGACAGTGCACTTATTTTCCATCAACAGAATACAGAGAACTGACCAACCCACAGTACTTCAGAATCCTTCACATATCACACACACACAACACACAACACACACATATATATATATATATATATATATATATATATATATATATATATATATATGTATATATATTGAACCCACAAGAAAGAAGGCTCACTGCGCGAGCCAATCAGAATGCTGGAGAAGCAAAACCCTGGGACGGAATACTTGAACAAAAAGTGCTAAAGACACTGGATGTTGCTGTCAAAGATCAGATGTGGGGAGGGAGAAAGGAGAGGGAGGGGGGCGTTGATGATGTTTTTCGCCATCTTTTCACTCCGTTTGTGTTCTATAGGTTCAAGAGTTCTTGGAATCAGCCTATCAACTGACACCTACATAACTTAACCTTAAATATTCAATAAAAAGATTTAACCATAACAAGTGAGCTATACCTACTCATTCGCTAGAAGGTCCATTGCAGACTGTCTTGGCAAAGTTGAATCTTTTAAAAAATGGGTTTTAACATTCTTTTACACATTTCTATAAATAATGAACAATCAATCATTACATGGATTATAGAGCATTTTCAGTTAAATTGGCAGGGGCATAGATCGGTTGTCGGAGTCTTAAGTCTTTTTTTTTAATGTTTATTTATTGGTTTATCAGTAACATTCGAGACATTCCAAAGGGCCCTTCAATGAACAATCCGTCGTTATCGCAAGCAGCAATGAGACGTGTGTAACTAGACAGTATGTAACCGGTGTGCTTTTAAAGGCCGTCTTGTGAAACAAGCTTATAATCATCTTTTACAAACAGTAAACATAACCATCATGTGAGAAAAATAATGTTTATGGGATTATGTGTGCTATGGTAGGAACAGTTCTCTGCGATTGGAGGGGAAGGGAGGTGTCCGGGCCAAGGGGTCTTGGAGAGTGTAAGGAACGGAGCAAGGCGTGATGCATAACGAATGGAGTGGTATATTCATCCTAGGGTGTCCTCCCTGCCTGAGTCTTAAGCCTTAACACCGGAATAGCATAAATTGGATCACATCCTAAATTATAATTTTTATTTCAAGACGTAACATGATGTCTACCAACCCATAAATATAGAACCACTTTTGTGTTCTTTGAGGTTTAAAGCTGTGGAAGGTTTTCATTCTAAGTATGCTGAATCTTTTACCAAAGAGCTTTTTAGTGCTAATTCTTTTAACCTTACTTTTCCTGGGACTGGTTCCCATAGCGGTATACAACCTACGAGAAAATGAATATCCAAAATTTGTTCATTATCTTTAATATTAGTCTAGCCCAACTGCTCTGGCTAGTTTGAAGTTCTTTCCAGCAAAAATAGCTTGTAGTCGGTTCCAGTTACTAATTAAGCCATGATCTGTCCAAAATTCCCGTATGGAGTTGAATTGCTAAGCCTAAACAGCAAAATGACCTGGGAATATGAAGAAGGGAAATGGTTGAAAAGCCTGTTGTCAGTACTGAGGTCTTCAATGACTCAGGCAATAAGAACAGAAACAGGAATAACATCCCAGGATTTTCTGGCATAGGCCGAAGCAGTTAGATTCTGGTGACGTCTAGAAACAGGAGAAGGGAAAAAGCTACCATTACTGTGCAAAAAATTAGATCACACTCAGCAAACTGAAGTGGGACAAGGGCGTTAGAAAAATACCTGGTTGGAATATTTAAGATGCTGGTTTAAATTTAGGAAGCCTTAATCTAAGAGAGGGGGACTACGTAGGGGGAACTGCGTGTATTAATAAAAAATAAAGCCATAGAACATGATATGTAGTATTTAATTGGAAGCCTTTTGTCCAGTTTATAATTAACTCATGGCAAAATGAGGAGTGGTTTGCCTATGTGGATGCATTACCAAACTGCATGCTCAGATCCTTAGATATAAAGATTGAAAACTGGTCTATATACGCACCCCAGTAACAGCAAGGTAAAAATGGTAATGATGGGTACACTTGGAAAATGCATCTGTGGACTAAGGGTAAAATGTGACAGCCTGCACATCCTCATAGATTGTTTTAAGTTTCAGGCGCCCTGGAAAGCAATTTTAAAGCCACTTATCTTCAAATATGGCATCCAAGAACACAGACAAGCTGTGGCATTTTTAACTGACATGCAATATCTGGATGAGACTTGCGCTAGGAAGAGTTCCGGTCGCCATAAAAGATGTTTTAGTAGACCCTTAACTTGATTTCTTTTTAAATATGTATAGGAAATGTCCAATTTTATATATAAACTGTATGATGAGCGCTTATTTGTAGAAATAAGTATTATAATGATTAATTTTAATATTGTTATACATATATATATTTGTATATATATATATATATATATATATATACATTAAATGATGAAATCTTATTTGTACATTATGTGTATTACGATGATCAATTTTAGCACAGTTGTATGCTGTTTAAATACTAAGGTCTAAAAAAATATTTTTTGACCAACTGACTTACCAAAATCTTAGTAATAAAACTTTTACATGCCAATGCCTGCATGCTAGGTCCATGCTATGAGGATAAATTCCCATCATATACTCTGAAGCATGGATTCCAATAATTTATGTAATATTTGTTTTAAACAGGCACTCTTTATATATCCACAAGTGGCATTTGGATCAAGACACAATATTTTGCACCTATATAACATGACATGCAGGATTTGACCTAAATATGCTTTGAGCAACAGGTTAAAAGATACAACCCCCCACCCCCAAAATATTGGTAGTAGAATTTTACTGAGGCCTTTGATAGAAATAAAGCCCTGATCTTCTGGGAGTTTAAATGTCATTCCCAGCTTAGATTTACTTAGGCCTGTGCTATCTAATAAAGCCCTGATCTTCCAGGAGTTTAAATGCTCTTTCCAGCTTACGTTCCCTGTAAATAATAGACCAAAGTATCAATATGAATTAACCTCCAGCACCTTATAATTATCCAGGTACCATTTGAAATGAATTTCTTTCTTAAAGAATACTATATTTAGTTTATTTTTTTAAATTTTGTTTACAAATGTTTTCACTATATTTTAATAAGACATTCAACTCTTTGTAGGTCTATTGCTGTATAATCCATTACTATTAAGTCACTGGCATATAAAAGGCAGGGAATGTGAACGCCATCCATTTCAAGCAAACAAGACCAAGATTCTTCCAGTACGAATGGAACCTCTGCAACACAAAGTCAAAAATTGGTGGTGTTAATACACATCCCTGTCAAAGCCCATTCTCAGTTTTATTTATTTTCAAAGGTCATCCAGTAAGGTCAAGTTCTAATTGTGCCCAATGTAATGTTCACAATGCTTGGATAAGTGACAGCACGTCCTTGGGAATTTCAAAACTGGATAACGTTTGCCAAAGGTTCCCCCAAACCACTCATGCTTGTCTTAACAGATTTGTGAATTACTGGCCAAAGCAGTGCTCTCTCGTAGAGGGCCCTTGCCAAGATCTCAATTGTTCTACTGGCAGATGATTATTATCCTTAATCCATTTATTCAGGTGTTCCTGAAGCACCATTGTAAAACCTTTTTGTGATAACCCCCATTAATGCAATGCTTCTATAATTGTTAAGCATGCTACAATCAACTTTTTAAAGATAGGTTTTGTAACTGTATCACTCCATGATGGAGGCACTTGTCCATTTTGGCTATCCACCAGTCCTCATTTATGTTTGTTACTGCACTGACATTATCAAGGCCTACAGTTCTACTTAAGGTTATGGCTGACATAATAGTTCTTATTTTTTCTTATGTAAGCATCCTAATAATTTCTGAGTTTGGTTTGTGCATTTGTAAAATTAACATTTTTGGATCCCTATTAAATTTAAGCATGTGCCCCAAGACTCCACTAGTTTTGTACATAAAAGAGAGACAGGGTTTGTATTACAGATACTGTTTCCCTCTCATTTATAGTTTTCATCATTATTTCCCATTCCTTTGTAAAAAGTGATTCTTTCTTGTACTTTATATGTCTCTTATATTCCATCTTTAAGCTTTCTGATTCCACGGCATTTACCTTATATTCTTTTTTATATCCCCTTTCCATTTTACAAATTCTACTTTTTAACTTTTGGCAAGATGAATTGTACCAAACGTTACTATTAGAAATTAGGGATGAACATTTGTGACCATACTCATTACCAAATGAAGCTTCCAAGCAAGCACATAGATTATCCATATGGGTGGAGAACCGAATAAGTTTATTTTGATTTAACTCAAAATCATCAGTATGTTGTTGACTCATTTGATAACCTGATAAAATTTGGATATGCTCCTGATTCATTCTAGTAAGTGTTCTTGGGTATTTAATAGATTCGGGTAATATTCCAACTGACAGATTATTTGACTAAAAAGGAACTCTGTATTGCCTGATGGTCCCTACCTTCATATCTCAGACCTAAACTGCCATAATAAGACACATATTTACTCAATGTGGAAATTTGAAGGCCACAGCAGAAGGTCTGCTGTACTGGAATATCAGTTCAATTACCGAAATTTAAGAAGACTAACCCATTCTTCGTTAACCAGTTACCCAATTTATCAATATCGTTAAAACTAATATGTGTAAGAAAATTGGCTACTTGTAGATTACATACTTCTAACGCGTCACTCTGGACTTCATCTGATTATTTTAGAGTTCAAATACATGATAACATTTCCTGATATAAATAAAAAAGCATCTTGATATTCTTTTATATTTTTCCCTATTTCGAGCTCTACTTTTCTCACGTCGCTTATCTTATCACTGGTATTGCATCACTACGCAGATGAACATTAATAGCAATCAATACTATCATACTTAATTTTTTGATCAAGGCTCATCTGAACGTACTTTCTTGATTTAATTAAAGCTTTTGGTTGTAATTAGGGTAAATAATCATCCGGATGGTCAACCACCGTTTTTTGTTAAACTGCTATTGATGGTGCTGAAGTATACAACAAGGGGGGTCTCTAAAAACCATGTTCCTTGGAGAAGAATCATGTGAATTTTCTCGCAGCACTCTGTTGAGCTGGCCTTCATTCATTACAAGTACAAAGCTCTCTATATGGACCTCCCTATTGTCAGGTGGCAGAGAACTCGTCATGTTAAGCCACCTTATTTAACAGAGAAAGAATGATGATCGTTATATTCTCAAAGTGGAGCATAAGTGCTATTTGACTCAAATTTCAAGTGGTGTCTCCAATCATTGTTCAGATGCTCATTTGCTCCTACAATCTGTAAGCTGTCCATCCTCTGCTGTTGATAGTTACGAGGTATATTTTGTTTATCCTTAAACCTCTGACTCAAAGCTTTATTATTCGATGGGCAATGTACTCTGGTGTTCCACAGGAGTGTATATTAGTTCCGGAACAAAATCCTGGTAGTGATTTAGGATCAGCCAATTAACTCTAATTGTAGCTTGCTCCTTGATTTTATTTCCAATCTTACAGCTGAAACTACTACTTATGCATTTTGTATTACATTCTTTGTGAATGGCAAGTAAGATGAGACCACTGTGATTCCTCGCAAATATATTGATTGAACAAAACCAACATTGAACCAACAGCTGAAATGACGATAATTCAAGGATGTTAAAAAAAAAAATATATAAGAGTTTTGTTCAATTTCAAGGTCCTTGTTTCTTCTTTTTCCGCATCTTCTGATCTTGAACTAGGCCATTTTCTTCTACAAGGTCATTTAAGGTAACCAGTCTTTTCATTTTACAGAGGTTACATTGGCTGCTGAAGTTGTTATTTTGTTTTTCCCTCCATCTACAGATTTTATAGTACATAGTCTATAAGCATCTGTTAGAAATGGGGTCTCAACTTGGCAGTGGTTTGGAAACCGTCCAAACAGGGACCCTCACTCTAGTCAGGATAACAGAACAGATTCACACCGCTAAGATAATCTCTGCTCACCCCCTTGGTAGCTTGGCACAAGCAGTCAGGCTTATCTCAGAGGCAATGTGTAAAGTATTTGTTTACACACACACACACACACACACACACTGAAAACACCACAAAATTACTCCACACAAGTTTCCAAACATAGCCAATATTTATTGAGTAAAACAAGACCAAAACAACAAAAATCCAACATACACAAGTAAAGATACAAATTTTCAAAGATGAAATCTTAGTATAGCGTTCAGAAACAAACTGGTGTTATCACAATGTCTTGATGGAGTTGTTCCCAACAGTCCAACACCACTTGCAAGGGAGTGGGGGCTGGTCAAGGAGCCACATGAACCCCAGCTACAGTACCTTGGAAAACGAGGAAACACAGACATTGCATGGAGTTGGGGCAGAGAGGCGTTGCTGGAGCCATTGCAGCATCAGTTCCTTACGGCTAGGCAGGGGAGGTGAGGCGTTGGTTCCTTACAGTTGCAAGGGACATGATGTGGCGTAGGTGGTGAGGTGTTGGTTCCTTACAACATAGTGAGGTTGATGAATCCAGCAGCTCAAGACACGAGGCATTGACTACATGCTGTGCGATTACACCACAGGTGCTGAAGTGGAGTCGGATGTCACAGATGTTGGTCACACAGCACTTGGGACTCAGGCTGTGGTGGGGCTTTGGAGGCACTGCGGCGGCACTGGGCCTGTGGCATTGGTCACAGTCATTGCAGTCATTGCAGGGACCACAGCTCCTGTGCAGGCAGCAGCAAGGAGTGAGACAACGACACAGGTTCCGAAGTCGCTCTGGAGTCAATGTGCTTGTTTCTTCTTGGCTACACCAGAACTCACTCCCCAAGGGCCCAAGAACCAGATTTGGCACTACATGGCAAGTCACGACTCTCAACAAGAGAACCCAGGCGTTCGCAGATGAAGTCTTTGATGTCCCCGAGACTTCTTAACAGGAGGAAAACTCAATCGAAGCCCTTGGAAACCCTTAGGAAGCAGGATGTAGAAAGCAAAGTCCAGTCCTTTCACTCCCAAGACAAAAGCAGCAGGCCAGCGCAGCAAAGCAACAGGCAGTGTGGCCGTCCCTACAACATCATCCAGCTTCTCTTCCTGGCAGAATGTCTTCAGTCCAGAAGGGTTTTAACTTTGTGGGGTCAACTTCAAATAAGTGTTTGTAGTACAGAAGACTCTGCCTTTCCTGCCCTAGCCCCAGACACACTCCAAGGGTTGGAGGCTGCTTTGTGTAACGACAACCACAGACCTATTCAGGTGCAAGTGTCAGCTCCTCCCACCACTCTAGCTCGGGAAGACCCATCAGGATATGCAGGGCACACCTCAGCTCCCTTTGAGTGACTGTCTAGAGTGAATTCACAAACAGTCATCCTGACCCAGATATGTATTCCACAGCCAGGCAGAGGCACAGAATGGTTAAGCAAGAAAATGACCTCTTTCTATAAATGAATGAACACACTTAGGGGCAACTCGGAATTCCCCTAGGAACTGGGTACAGACAATGCCTCAATTAAAAATGCTCCTAGAGGAATTATTTAGATAAATAAAGCTTGACAAGCTGAATTGAAAGACCATGATATTGCTTGAACTTGGACTGAAAACCAGGCAATTACTGTGCAGAAATGTGTCATGAGGAGAGTTATAACCTCCTTCCTGGATCTGCAGTTGGGTTTCAACCTTATGATCTAGAGGGGATATATACGGTGTTGTTGTTTATAAGATGGACATTCGTTGGAATTGTTGTACATTTTTTTGAACTTCCTGAATCCTACTGAGTAATATATTGGATTTTAACAGTACGGAGTTGCCTTATTAATTAATTGAAAACTGGATCACATGTATGCATACTATATCTAAATAATTCCTCTAGGAGGATTTTTGAGTGAGACACTTTCTAAAAGTGGCATTTTCAAAATTATAGTTCAGAAAGCAACTTCACCAAAAGATGTATTTTTAAATGGTGAGTTCAGAGACCCCAAACTCTAAATCTCAATCTGCTCCCAATGGGAAATTATACTTAAAAGATACTTCAAGGAAATCCCCCTGTAGCCCTATAGGCGAGATAGTCTTTGCAATAGTGTTAACCAATAGCAGTATTTCACTATAAGGACATGTATAAAACACCAGTACATGTCCTATCTTTTGAATACACTGCACCTTGCCCATTGGACTGCCTTGGGCATACCTTAGGGGTGACTTACATGTAGTAAACGGGAAGGTTTGGGCCTGGTAAGTGGGTGCACCTGCGAGGTCGAAATGACACATACAGACAATACAATGGCAGGATTGAGACATGTTTGCAGGGCTACTCATGTGGGTGGCACACTAGTAGCATTTGATTTACAGGCCCTGGGCACACTTGGTGCACTATATTAGGGACTTACTGTTGAATCAAATATGCCAATCATGGATAAATCAATCACTAATACCATTTATAAAGAGTGCACTTGCACTTTAGCACTGGTCAGCAGTAGTACAGTTCCCAGAGTCCTAAAGTCGGCAAAAACGAAATTCAGCAAAGGATCAAAAACAGAAGGTCAGAAGCCAAAAGACAGGGGAAACCACGCCAAAGGCTGACAGGTCTAACATCTTCCATATCAGCAATATTTTACTTTTTAGGGGTGTCTGATTATTAACTTATAATTTTTGGTCATAATCTTTTCAGAATCCATTGTTGAGAATTGTTGAGCAAATTTAAATGCTTACTTTTCTTTAGTCACGAGTACTGTTGTTTTCATTTTGTGTGTGCTGTTTGTATTTGGATATTATAATTTGATGATCAGTTTAAACAACCGTAACTAAACAATATTTTTTTAACTAAGAGTACCCCAAGAGATATATTCTGAGCAGAAGTTCTTTGATTTCTGATTGGGGTGCAAATTAGGTGCCTTATTTCCTGAAACTTATCAAGTGTTTGAACTATGTTAGCCTCAACTAGGTCCCTGTTCATCACGTAATCTCCAACTATATTGGGAACAGGTCTTATCAATGTAACACTGAATTTCAACTGATATGCATTTTAAAACCTGTTTGATTTTGCTGATTCTTGTTAACTACCACAATGGCTTCTAAAATGCCTTGTAAAATTATCTGAATTAAGAGGACAACATCTAACAAATATGTTTGATACACTGGATACCAGACATTTGTTGAAGTTGATGCTATACCACTTTCATCCTTTAATAGAAACCTATCTTGTTGTGAAATTGGTGTCTGGACATTATTTACATGGTTTACTATTACAGCCTTTTCCAAATTCAACTCTTGAACCTTGCTTAAATATGACTGAGGCAAAAAACAAGGAGCAGAAGATAATCTTGGGCAATGTTTTAAGTTTGGTAGTGGGAGAAATTAATGTGACCTGAGCTTGTCAAATAAGATTCCACTATACCCCCACTTGCCCAAACCGTCCTCTACCGTATCCTCTTTCCTTTGATGATTGGGATTGATATTTCTAATGAATGATTAATTGTCTGGATAAAATATATTGTTACAAAATTCCAATTTAATTTACCAACTGATATACTGTAGATCTGCTTTTATTTTAGGGATCTTTTATGGCGTGATCATTTTCCACTTACTGCTTTTGATTCAACTTCCCTTTGATCCACACTTCTTATTTTCTCTGACTCTCGTACCCTAATCCCATAACCGCACAATCTGATCCAATTTATGACTATATTTTTATATATTCAAATCTGAAATATTACAAGTCCAAACAAACGGGGTATGCACAAGAATCAAAGCTGTAGGGCTACTTAATGTCTAGTTTGTGAATGTATAAAATGCACCAACTACTACAAATTGTCTTCCAAAGTGTAACTTTCTAAAAGAGTTCTCCAAAGTACACTCTCCACAGGTATTATGGACTGTGTATGGTTTGGACAATCATGGACTTAATTCTAAATTGTTGAAATAAGTTAATGAAATCTGATGATAAAATCATACATCGCATTCATTCAGTGTAAATAAAAATATGGTTTAACTCCATAGGTGGCTCTATGTTCCAACTTACTTTCTCTTTGTTCACTATAAAGTTCTTTGTTCCAGTCTCTGCCTCCACCCATGAAATAAACATTAAATTCATGCTCACAAGTTGAATCAACACTTTTACAGTCACTTCTTTTCATGAATCGTCACCAGGGCATTGCAACAGTTCTCCTCTGCTGTTAACATAAGGCATTCAAAATTGTATCCTCTCTCTAAAACCTTGCATGGAGTTACCCAACTGATGCCGCACACCAACAACTGGCATACTCCACCCCCTTCCTTGGGGGAGGGTACTTCAGTGGTGAAGTTTCCTGACCTGAGTGCAGGCTTTCCAACTATGCAAACTGCTGAATCGTTTGAAGAGTGCTGTGGGCACTCCCTCACCTCTCTGTATACTGTTTGCTGCTGCTGCTGCCTGGCCCGTGGTCTCCAACGCTGATGTAGATGAGCAGCTTTCCCAGGAAATGATTAAAAAAACACAATCCGAACTGTCAGAGAGCTCTCCTCTCTGCGCCCATGCGTTTGAATCATCTCCACTCCCCTCAACCCCTATGTCCCAACAAAGCAAGTTGTCACACTGTACACTGCAGGGCAATGGAGGGAAGTGATAAGTTATAATGGGCAGGCACAAGTACAGCTGTAAACACCTGAGAGAGAATAACAAAACTATACTCAGCATAGTTTTATTTTCTTTAACTCTAACAATTTAGCAAAAACAGTGTTTTAAAATGGTTCCCCAGTAAAACTTATGAAAATGTGTCTTTTGAAATTGCACAGAACTAAAGAGTAGTTGCTGGCCATTTCAGAAAGAACTTGGCACTTTAGCACATTTTCCTTTCACACGTTAGTAGGCTCAGTGTACGAGTTTCAAATCTGAGTAATATAGCTGGACTTTGCTGCTTTAATCATACTTACAGAGCCCAATGTCAGAAGTTAATTACATGTCAAAACAGGTTAAATTTAACAGTTCAACCCAAATGCCAAAGCCATAGTGTGTTAAAGATGATTCTTTGTCCATGTACTCGGTTTTGGTATTTGGGTGGTGAATGCCATGAAATTGGACATACTGGGTACATAATGTTTTTGGCACTTTCATGATGTGTGTGAAACCTGCAGTAGTATCACAAAGTTAAATATGCAAAACGTTTGTACAAATAGTGACCATGTTTAAGGGAAATATCCCATGTAACAAAGATTGTTTGGCAGCCTCTTGCTGTCAGAGGTCCAAAGTTATATTACATAAGTGGAGTATGTAATACAGGTTGGCAGTAGTCTCACAATGCAGTAGAAGAGGCAAGTTACCAGCTCTCTCTACTAAAGAAAGTTAAACTATTTCTCCCAGAAAGGGACTTAAGAACTGCTGATTAACACTCGGCTGCATGGCTCCAAGAGACTCCATAGAGGCCTCGATGAAGGGTACCCTACGTGAAACAAAACATTTCATCCAGGGCCTGAAGAAATATAACTACATCAAGCTCACCCTAATGCAACTCAACTGCCTCCAATTGCCAACCCACAACATCTTCAAAATCATGATCAGCACCCCAGCATTTATAGCTAGCAGGCTCATCACCTCTTTTGTGGGCTGCTAGGCACGCATCTGTGAGAAAGTAGCCTCTTTCTAGTATGGTTACCCCCACTTTTAGCCTGTTTGTGTGTCAGTGTGTTTTTACTGCCTCACTGGGATCCTACTAGCCAGGACCCCAGTGCTCATAGTTAAAACCCTATTTGTCACTGTCTCACTGAGATCCTGCTAGTTTGTGGCTATGTGTGTGTGTTGTCAGTAATGCTTAACAGTGCTAACCAGAACTCCAATGCTTATGCCCTCTCTACCAAATTTGTCACTGTAGTTTAGTGACTCCATGTTCCAATTCCAATTGGCACACTGGACCCCTTTAATATCCCTAGTATATGGTACCTAGGTACCCAGGCCATTGGGGTCCAGGAGATCCTTATGGGCTGCAGCATTTCTTTTGCCACCCACAAGGAGCTCAGACAAACCTTTCTTCAGGACTGCCATTGCAGCCTGAGTGAAATAGCGCCCACACTGTTTCACAGCCATTTTCACTGCACTTAAGTAACTTATAAGTCACCTATATGTCTAACCTTCAATTACAGTAGGCTAGGAGCAAAGCTACTAAGTGTGAGGGCACCCTTGCACTAGCAAAGGTGCCCCCACGCTGTTGAGGGCCAATTCCCCGGACTTCATGAGCGCGGGGATACCATTACACGCATGCACTACATATAGGTCAATGCCTATATGTAGCTTTACAGTGGTAACTGCGAAAATGGTCATGTGAGGTGTCTAAGATCATGGAATTGTCCCCCTGTTCCAAATTTGGTATTGGGGGCCCAATCCCATGCATCCTGGGGGCTCCACCATGGACCCCCAGTACTGCCAAACCAGCTTGCTGAGGTTTCCACTGCAGCCCCAGCTGCTGCCACCTCACAGATGGGTTTCTGCCCTCCTGGGGTCTGAGCAGCTCAGTCCCAGGAAGGCAGAACAATGCATTACCTTTGGGATGAGGGTGTTACACCCTCTCCCTTTGGAAATAGGTGTTGCTGGCTTGGGAGGGGTAGCCTCCTAGAGCCTCTGGAAATGCTTTGAAGGGCACCAATGGTGGCCTTCTTGCATAAGCCAGTCTACACCGGTTCAGGGACCCCCAGTCCCTGCTCTGGCGCAAAACTGGACAAAGGAAAGTGGAGTGACCACTCCCCTGTCCATCACCACCCCAGAGGTGGTGCCCAGAGCTCCTCCAGTGTGTCCCTGGCGTTGCCCACCTAGGATTCTAAGGTGTGGGGACACCCTGGAGACCTCTGAGTGGCTAGTGCCAGCAGGTGACGTCAGAGACCCCCTCCTGATAGGTGCATACCAGGGTAGGTAGCCAATCCCCCTCTCAGGGCTATTTGGGGTCTTTCCTGTGGGTGTATCTTCAGATTCAGCTTGCAAGACCCCTCCAGGAATCCTCTGTGTCCTCTGCTTTAGCTTCTGACCGTCAGATCAACCGCAGACTGCTCCAGGAACCGCTGTAACTGCAACAGAGTACCCAGGACGACTCCTGTGACCTGCAACTTCAGCTCCAGCCAGCATTTGCAACTGTTTCCAAGTTGCGCACGCTCTGAGGACTCCCTCTCTTCACTCTGTACCAGAAGAACCGAAGGAATCTCCTGTGGAGTGACGGAGTCACTTCCCTGCTCCTGCAGGCACCTTCTGTGGCGACAACCAGTTCTCTGAGACTCCTCTCCTGATGACGAGTGTGCTCCCTGGAACCCAGGTGGTGGACTAACACGACCCAGACTGTCCTAAGGTCCAGCTGTCCAAATTTGGAGGAGGTAAGAGCTTGCCTTCCCGGTTTGCAACAGTAACCCTGTGCACTCGGTCACCTCCAGCTACTTGGGCTTCTGTGCATTTCTTCCAAGAATCCTTCATGCACACGGTAGCCCAGGTCCCCAGCACTCCATCCTGCGACGCACAACTTGCTGAGTTGTTCTCCGGCGGCATCGGAACTTATTTTGTTGTGCTGCACCAACTGCACTTTGCATCTTCTTTGTCTCCATGTTCTGGGACTCCTGTGGGTGCTGCCTGGCCTTCTGTGAGCTCTCTCCAGTGTTTGGAGCCACCTCTGCCTCTTCAGCCCGAGTAGAGGCCCCCCAGGTCTCTCCTGGGTCCAAGCAGAGCCATTTATATGCAAATCGCGACATTCCTTGAACCAAGGCTTTTTGGACAAATCCAGCGACGCAAACAGCCTGCATCCCACATCTCGACATGGGACATCTTCTGCACCATGCAGGAACCCGCAGCCATCTTCTTTGGTGCTCTTCTGCATTCCTCTTCTAACCAGAGAATCCTCTTTTGCACCATCTTCTAGGTTGGCAGGGGCTCCTGACCTTCCTGGAATCTTCTGCGACTTCTGGACTTGGTCTCCTTTATTCACAGGTTTTCAGGTCCAGGAATCCACCATTTGTTGATTGCAGTCTTGCTCGGTTCTTGTAATATCTCTTATCACAACTTCTAGTGTGTCCTGAGGAAGCCTGCAGTACTTTACTCCTATTTTCCTGGGCTCTTGGGGGGAGGGGGGCTATTTTACTTACCTTTGGTGTTCTCTTACACTTCCAGCGCCCCTCTACACAATACAATTGCCTAGAGGGGAATCTGTGATTCGCATTCCACTTTCTTTGTATATGGTTTGTGTTGTCCCTAGGCCTATTGCATTCTATTGTATTTTCTACTGTTTGCACTATTCTAGGTCTATTTACTTACCTGATTTTGGTATCTAGTGAACATATTGTGTGTAATACTTACCTCCAGAAGGAGTATTGTCTCTAAGATATTTTTGGCCTTGTATCACTAAAATAAAGTACCTTTATTTTTGTTAACACTGAGTGTTGTCTTTTATTGTGTATAAGTACTGTCTAACTATAGTGGTATTGCAGGTGCTTTGCATTTCTCCTAGTTCAGCTTAAGCCGCTCTGCTACAGCTACCTCTAGACAGCCTAAGCTGCTAGAACACTGCCTACAATTCACTAATAACGGATGACTGGACCTGGTATAAGTTGTGAGTACCTTAGGTACCCACTACAAACCAGGCCGGCCTCCTACAGCATCCCACAGGGGATGAGATTTAACCCTCACCAGAACACATTGAAAAAGGCATAATAATATATTTTCACCATAATGTCCCTGAAGTTGTGCAAAGTATTTATCCCTTCCAGGCCATTATGAATAGTAATGCCTTTTTAAAAAATGTATATAACATTTTTTTTCACTTTACATTTCCATCCAGCCACTTTTTGCAGGATTTTGAGTTGTGCATTGTGTGTGAGAAGCTACATGGAAGGGGAGGGTGGGTAAATCAAAAGACACAATGCACAGATGATATTGGTAATTTTACAAGCTCATAGCGCAGTACTAAAGTATATTAGAGATCCCATCAGACAACAGACCTATTTCACCTGTATTACATGCTCAGTCAGTATTAGTGACCATATAATGAAAGCTTAGTCAGTAGCCAGAAGAGATAAAATCTGAAATACAAGTCCTTAATGTAGAATGAATGCGCACTCAAATATCAGCTTCAAATATACTTCAGGAAATGCATTTCTTTTGTTTCATTATTTTACCACAGTACAGACATTTCACAATGAAATGCATAATTTTCATACTACATAAAACTATTCAGTAGCCAAAAATATGTCTTAATTTTCTTGAGAAAAACTGTTGTCCATAATTAGTAGTTTAGCCTGAGTAAATATATTTATATCCCCAAACAGAAGCATGTGATTTTCACTAAGCACTCACATATTTTAGTCACATATTGAAAGATCTTCCTTTCTTTCTCACTCTCATATATGCAACCACAGAATGCACACTACTGGTCAGGAGAAAAATGGATTATACTGCCTAATGCATGGAGCCACTGTAATGCCATAACGAAAACAAAGCCACTATAGCCAGTAGAGTCAGTAGTGTCCTTTTCACATTATATAGTCTGGTGCAGACCACCTAATTTCCTGAAGGAACTGAAAAGGCAAGTCATCCATGAGAATAGTTGCAAATACTAATTTTTCTTTTGCGAACCTCAAATCAATAGGAGTAATTAAGTTTGCCAGGCGACAAATTTTCTTACAACCCACGTAGAAAATGCAATTCTCCTTTAGGTAAAAAACAATCTTTCAATGGAATACTTAAAAAAAGAAATCAGCAGCAGTACACATCCGTGTCTTTTATGCAATAAATAGACATCAGTGACTCAGAGGGCATCTAGTAGCCTTGGCCACCAAGGGCTTTGGGGATATTAAAAACATTCACAGAACTGACACACTTGGCATGTTTTAAGACTTCCAGCTAGAGACAGGTAAGCATATCCGAATGTTCTGCTAAGGTACACTATTCAGAAGCAAATTAAATCTTTGAATAGTAGGCTCTGGAGGAAGCAGTAAGTCTTAGAAGACGTTCTTTATCACTCACTCAGCACTCAATATTATCACCATTTTTACAAATGCAGTGCACTTTTAAGGTTGAGCATGGCAGCGCGCGAGCGCTGCTTTTCGACCTGTTGTAATCCATTCTGTGGGCTTTAGCCAGGCCCATCACTTTCATTCGTTTCTGGACCTGCCTTTCAAAAAACCATTGATGTCATAGGCAAATGCTTTATGTTTGTGCGAGGCTGTGTTGTTACCGCCTTGGAGACAGACTCTGTTACATGGATTATTGCATGATTGGCCAGATATCTTTGTGTCAGCGCACTATGTTTTCTTTTGCCTCGCCACTTCGCCCATGTGGGTATGTTGTTTCTTCGTGTTCTTTGGTTTCAGGCACTTCCTGTTTTTTTGCGATGTCTGAGGAGTCTTTTTTTGCAGTTTTATGTAGTGCGAAATCGACACAAAGGTATTGGAGCGCTTTATTTTATTTTTTGAAGTTTTATATAGCGCGAACTTGATACAAAGGTATTACAAGCGCTTTACATGAGCACCGATTAGATTACACAAGAACACATTCTTTTTTGGTAGCAAGGGAAGATTAAGCGATTTGCATAGAATCACAGGATACTGAGCCGGCGTAGAGACCCAAACCGTGTTCCCCAGCTCCAAAGTCAGCAGCTCTGGCCCTCACGTCACATACTCTCCCCTAGGGTTCTTTGTCTGGTGCGTGTTGTTGTTCCAAAATGGTGGAAAAGGAGTTGTTACCCAAGCATTTCACGGCCTCAAGCTTGATAGCTAAAAACATCTAGCCTTTGGATGAAAATTGGGCTTCTTCAAATAGAGTTCCTTTAGCGTGAACTCAATACAAAGGTACTACAGCGCTCTACATGAGCACCGGTTACATTACACAAGAATACATTCATTTTTGGTAGCAAGGGGAAATTAAGTGATTTTCCCAGAATCACTGGCTGTTGAGTTGGTGACGAGACTCGAACCATGTTCCCCAGCTCCAAGGTCAGCAGCTCTGGCCCTTGGTCACATCCTCTCCCTGAGGGTTCTTTGCCTGGTGCATGTTGGGGCAGTCTAGGAATAACTCATTTATTTTAGGCTCAAGCCCGTGAGTGCATAAGCTAGTGTATGTTTCTCGCTTGCAAGACTCTGTAGTGTTCAGTAAAGGGCTTGGAGCCTGCCTGTCGCTCACCATCTGTTAGTTTGCGTGGCTCTCTTCTTTAAAGCCTTGTAATTCGCCAAGGCACATCTGGCATAATTTCCGTTTGTGTGTGGAGCAGGGATCAAGCACTAATTGATTCAATTTAATTAGTGCCCGTCCGCTGCTCCCAACGTGACTGAGGTACTATTGGTTCTTTTTAAATTCTACTGCCCAGCAAACAGAAGGCTTGAGATGGGCAAAAACATGCCCAGTAAGCACAAAATTGCAAAGTTATTTTTTTCAAGCTAACTTTGTTATTTTGATAAGTCGTCTTTTCTCAGTTTCTTCTCATGTTTTCCTTTGTGTTTGCTCATTTGCTGTTGTCAAACGATGACAATTAACTTGTTCAAAATATGCGAGGCATCTGTTATTCTCTTTGTATACAGTCAATGTTTTTAAAAGTTAGACTGGTATTGGCCCTTTAGAGGAATAATTCCTTTAAAAGTTTAACACACAGAAATACATGGCTGCACCCTTGTCCTTACTCCTAACTCTTTTGACCCCCTTGTTCTCCGGGTTAAAGGCCACAAAGGTGCCTCCTTGTGGTTTGTTTGGTGCTATAAAAATGTAGATAAACATACTAGAAAGGGCTGCATCTCCAGGGTATCACAGTCAGTCTGTAAGAATGAGGCAAAAAACACTCCAAAGATGGCAGCCTTGTTGTGTTCTCTATCCTGCAGCGACAGGCCTTGGAGGATTATTGTGGCACCTGGCTACATCCACTACACTTCAAACTAAAACACTTAGGTAAAAAAAAATTGTCATTTACAACACCAGTAGTCTAACTCTCCCAAATGTGAGACCTTTTGTATTACAAATGCTTGTTACATTATATTCCTTTCACATCTCTGCTTCCATGGCTAATTTAAATGTGTCATCATTAGTAGGTACATGTATGATGGCAGCTACTTTTGTTTTCTGTTAATATGTGAAGTACATGATACATAGACATGTGGCATTATGCATCATAAACAGATATGGCAAAGCACATTTATGAACCAATGCATTAAAACTAAAATGGAGATGGCCTAAATCAATAGATTTTCGTGCAGCCAATAGGATAATTCTGAGGTACTGACCTGGATATGAAGAGAAAGACAGAGCAAATGAGTATGACTGGATGGGTTTTTGGTACTATCTGATGTTCATCACTCACAGCCCGAGTTAGGGTTGTATTCAGCTGAAAGCAAGCCTGAATAATCTAGTTTATAAAAGTTTATTTTTTTCTCATGATGGATAAGTAATAGGTCATTTTGAGTAGGAATGTTAACTGCTTTTCTTTATCAAATTTGTGCCTGCGAGTTTTTAGGTTTGAGCGTGCAAGCGCTCTAGCCTGTTGTAATCTCTCTGTGGGCTTTTAACCACCCCTCATTCTATTCATTCTTTGGTGTGCTTGTTTTAAATGCTTCATTGGTATTGGTGCATTTTGTGAAATGTCACTCCTTTGTGAGCTGAGCTCCCTCCCAGACGATTTCACTAAGTGAACATTTTTGTTGCCCATCACACTACATCACGCTTCCTCCTGTTACAGCGTGTGATGGCCGCTCCTCTGGTTTTGGTTTGCCTTTCATCCCACCCACAATCCTTTTTAGTAATTCAAGCAGGGAGCCAATAACTCTCGCGCTCATGGTCATCGTGGCACTTTGAAGTGACTTGCTTATGTCAACTGTTTTACTTTCATTTTCGATTTATGTGGCAAGAAAAGTCCAGTTAGGAAGTTACAATGCTAATAGCTCTAAGTCGAACAAGTGTGAGACCCAATGTATTGCAAATCCTTGTTTATTAGGACTCTGATATGAGACAATACGTAGATTCTGCTTAGATTTGAGTCTGAAAGCTGTGGGGACACAGGGCAACACTGTGCACGTGGTCTGCTGAAAATAATGTATATAATATGAGTGTTTCTCCATCATTCTAACCCCTTTCGTAGCAATTTACAGAAGTATTTTTACTCTGTTTTACATATTTCATTATGTATGTCAATTCAGAGGCTTCATTTGCTGTACCTGCTGCCAGTCACTTCTTAATTTGGAAATAAAAAAAATATGGAACTGCAGGGCCTGGTGTGCTCTCACATATGCAAACTTTCATTCCCATACACTCACTCTTGCACGCACGCACACAGACACACAAACACAGCACTCATTCATACAAACGCATGAAGCCAAGATGCTGAAAATATAACTTAATCAAAGTTGTCCTGAATACGCACTTTGCTCTGCACCTCAAGGACCCACAGTTTTAGACTAACAGAAAACATTGCACAAATGCCAGATTCACAAGCTTTTGCCTAACTAGAGGTGAGTATGGTATGAGGACCTTTGCCTTTAAACTTGCTTATGATTGTGTAAAAGGGCGTATGATGGACAAGTCCAACCTGAACTACATTAGTTAAGATACTTATTGCAATGCCAAGGCTAGAGCAGCATGTTGCCTAACATACTGTGAAAGAATGAGTCGGGCAGTGGTAAGGCCACAGCCTGAAACATGTGCATTGTGCAAATCAAACAGTGGAGCAACGTGATATTGCAACTTTACATGGAAACAATGTTTGTTTTCATGTAGAAGCTGTAAAATGTGAACACATTTATTGAAGCATGAGGTTGGATATTTTAATAGGTCGACGACCTTGCACCCCCTATTAATGAACTGCCCCTGCAGACCACACAGCTGCAAGAAGTTGTGATCCCCCTGCCATGGTATACAATCTCAGTAAAATACTTAAGGGTGTGGTTTAGCTGAGACAGACACAAGGTGATAACCACAATAATGGAACATCCTTGGTACAAATTGAGAACCAGGTGAAGAGATAGATATACCTCCCACTGACCATGATGGCGAGAACAACCCTAACAAAAATGTTAGTCCTACCTAAACTACTCTCCCTTTTCATTAACATCCGGATAAAACTGAAGAAACAATTCTTCAAGATGCTCAAATCTCATATGATTATGCTGGCATGGGTGGGCAGTCAACCCAGAGAATGCTTTAACATCCTCACACTGCTGTATGAATGAGGAGGGGATCTTCTATTACCACTTTGCCCATTACTGACTTCGCCCTATCCCAATATATGGCACACATAGCAGTGAAACACCACGTTGCCCAACCACTCCTACTGATATTTGTGAAAGGTCAGATACCTAAACACAGTCACTCTGAAATAAACAGGGTTGCAAGTTGCAGTTCCTACGTAATAAACAGGGTCGCAAGTACACACTGGGCATGGGACTGGATCAGTAAAAGACTATGCCCGGGGAACAATTACTAACACACTACCTGCTGATAAACCTGACAGAGGACACGGTGGTCAACTGCAGAGATAGGGTGCCCTTTGATTAGGCGACCTCTACCCAAACACCAAATTCCTAAATACCCCGGGTCCCTCAAAGGGGGTAGAACTTCCTACGTTGGATTTATATTATTGCTACCTTCTCAGAGCCCTATGTAAAAGTCACTACCCAACATTTTCCAGGAACCTACTACATGCAAATCACTAACACTACTTCTCAATACCAGTTCCAACAAACATTTTCTTTAATCTGTATTACACGCTACACAGGAGGAATGCGAACTGGGGCACGAGATAACGAACAAGGAAAGGGGATACTATTGTGATCAGTCAAGATGTCCCCCTCCCAGTGATTGGCTATGATTGATACAATTTAACTTCCTGGACCAAACCTACCACACACTACTCTGACTGTATAAAGCTAAGATACGAGACAATGTGAAGTATGTAAAATGCCTTGCATCGGAGGTCAATTTTCTTCATCTAGCCAGGTTATGCCCTACAACTAGTAAATACTGGATAGAGGTATTTACTACACTTTCTGAAATGGCTGAAGAAACTCTAATACTATAGTGCAGTGATTTATCTCTGTGGCTTTGCTGATAGCCAAACAGAGAGTGGCCTGTGCCTGGGAGAGGCCTTATATAGTAAAAACGTGGATGGAAGACTTGGTCTTTTGTAACAAATGGTTGGAACTTTACTATACCGTCCTTCCAACAACATAAAAACCCAAGGACATCTAGGGTCCACTACAGGCATACATGCTAACACAGGGCACATATATGAACTGACGTGTACAATAAGCAGCTCTACAGTATTGCTGCTGCTACAAATACAGCCCTTAGAAGGTTGACGTTTGCCCAGTGGATGCGATGTATGCTCCTTGGGCGCAACACATATTTCTAATGCATAAAGGAGGGGTGGTTTGGAGGATCATGTTGAATCTATAATTTGTAATGGAAGCACTGGCATAGCAAGGTTATAAGAATCAAACTGCTAATAAACAAACAATAACTGGTGAATTTCAGTGGCTTTGTTAGTTTGAAATGTTTTAACTGATATTTTCACCAACGACATCCCATTAACCTTTGTTTTTTCAGTGAATTTCTAAAGTTTTTTGTTATTGCAAAGTAATATATTATTACAATTCCTAATTATAACATCCCTTTAACCATTGTTGGAGGGAAAAAAATACATATATATGTATGTGTTTTTTGAAAATGCACAAGTCTTTTCTGTGATTGTAAGGTTTTCAAACAAAACGTTGAGGAACCAACAATTTTGAGAGTTTCTCTGAGGGATAAGGAACTTATCTAAGAGGTAGGACTCATTAACACAACCTATATTTATTGGTTATGGATTGCTTCATATAAGGTACCCAAACCCTATATTGTAAGGTAAATAGGGATGATAGTAAGAGGAATGATTAGAAACACAGCAGAAAACATCCACTAAAATCTAAGAAAATTGATATTTTCTCCATTTTAGAGTAAGACAATAAAGAAAGTATGGTGATGAGACCTATGGATCTTGAATTAAGGAATGCACGACTGATCATAGTCCTTAAAAAACTTTTTTCCTAACTCAAAGGGATTGCTGTTTTTGAAAGTGGTTTCTCTTTTCAGCTGAGTATACTATCCTACTCAAGGATATATATTTTGCCGAAAAAGCAAGCTGCTAACTTTTTCCGGCTAAGTGAATTAACCTTGGTTTTGCAGGCACTACATCACTCTTTTCTGCTGGTGAAGGCAACACCAAACACATGTACTGCTCTTGAACTATTAGGCCCTCATTTTTCTTGATGGCGTCTAGTTAGGCATTTGCCAGGGGTCAGGTGTTGTTACAGAATGCACTGTTTGTCTTAAAATACTTTAACATGTATATGTGGTTCACGTGAATGTTACATATGAAACATTTTGTGCAAAATTAGCATTGATGAGATAATTCTTCAATAAGATCTGCATGAAAGTCTAAATTACTCGAGTATCAGACTTTGAAGTTAAAGCACTACTCCCAATACTCCTGGCACATTTACATTAATAGCATTTCAAGAATAGGGGTAACACAAACTCTCTATCTATGATAGTTACATGGTGCAAAAGAGCTCCAATGTATAATAAAGACTGTTCTCAATGTGCATACCAAATCTACACTTTAAATTTGCAATGTACTTGCTTGTCCTTTGTTGAAGTTACTTTTCTGACTCAATACCTTTAGGTATTCACTTTCAAAACAGTGTCCTCTAACAGAATGTGGAGAAGGTAATAAAATGAGAAATAACTGAACATCTTGACAACAACTGCAAGACAAAGACCATGGTTGTTAGATTGTGTCAGTAAAAACATAAGCAAGTAAATGAGGCTAAGATGGGGTTTGTAGTTTTATTCCAGTGTTTACTCAGGCTTTAGAAAACATTGATACATAAACGCACTAAGAACTCCAGATTGAGAGCTCTCCTGGACAGCTCACAAACAGAGTTCAGCATTAACCACAGAATTGAAATGACGCACATCACAGCCAGAAACATAATTCGCACCATACTCGACTGCGGTGAGACAACTAGCCTCATCCTCCTCAGCCTCTCCATGGCATTCAACACCATCTCAGACCATACAGCCATTACCAGGCGCCACCACATAGAAATCCAGGGAGCAGCACTCAAGTGGATTACCTCCTTCCTCCCAGGCAGAACTCAACCAATCCACCCCACCCCCAACCCTTCACCTCCAATCCCAAAGAAATCTTCTGTGGAGTCCCATAAGGCTCGTCTCTAAGACCCACCCCCTTCTCCACAATTACATGACACAACTTGTCAACACCGTCAGCTCCTACGGACTCAATATCATCTATCACGTGGACATGCAACTCATCCTCTCCCTCTCAGAAGATTCCACCAACTCTAGGAATAACTTCCTAAACTGCATGACCAGTGTCGCAGGCTGGATAAACGAATACTCCCTGAAGTTCAAAACTGACAAGAAAGAAGTGCTGCTCTTCAGAAACAAGAAGTCCCCCATGACTCCTCCCAGTGGCCTCAGATCTCAGCCTCACACCAACCTCGAATGAGCGAGCCAGAAAGCTCTAAATGTTCCTTGACTACAAACTTACCATGGTCTCACAAGTCAACGCCGCCACACCCTCCTTCTTCTCTTCATACTGCACATGCTACACAAGATCTTTAAGTCACTCCCCAAAGACTCAAGGCACACAATCTCCCAGGTCCTCAACATAAACAGACTGGATTAGCAAACACACTATGCAGGAATACTGCCCCACCTCCTTCAAAGACTCCAGACCATGCAGAACTCCACAGTCAGATTCATTCTGGACCTCCCCCCCAATGTACCCATATCATCCACCACCTAAGGCAGCTGCACTGGCTCTGAGTCCATTAACGTTGCCAGTTCAAGCTCCTCACACACATATTCAAGGCTCTGCACAACACCGAACGCTCCTGCCTCAATCAACTTCTCCACTTGCAACAACCCACCAGACACTTTCTCTCTGCCTCTCTCGCTATCGTCTAAGTACCAATCATATGCAGAAGCACAGCAGGATCCTTCTCCCACCTCATGGCAAAGTCCTGAATGACTTCCCGCTCCATATCAGGACTTCAACACCACTGCTGGAATTCCAAAAGAAGCTGAAGACTTGGCTCTTCGACTAAATCTCTAAGTCCTTCCACTGACTACAGTTGGCCTCAGTTTTCACCTGCCCAGCGCCTGGATATCCTCATGGGTGATAATCATGCTCTACAAATTCACTAACATAACATCTATAATGATCAGAGCAGACAGGTACAGACGATACTGCTGAGACAGTGAAATAGAGACAGACAGCATGCAGACAATATTGTTGAGAAAGTGAAATAGAGAAAAAGATCACTGTAGTGGGGCAGATTTTTGCATTTTAGTTAACTGCACAGCATGAATGAAGCAATGCACTGTCAATGTGGTGCAAGCTGACTTTTTGTCACATAACAAAACTATATTGTCCTTACAACAGACAAATACCACTTACTGTGCCACATACACAGAGACGGGTTGCCGTTTTTGGTTGGCTATGATGGAAGGGCAACCAGTTTAGAAATAGACTGTTAGTGTAGGACACATCTGAAGACTGCATCTCTGAGGTATGAACATTCTGCGTTCTGCTTATACACTGAGAAACAGGTGACAATTAGGTAAAGGTTTACAATGCTTCAAGCAAAATAAGTAGTCCTCTCAAGTGGGTGTCATGAACAACAGAAACACCACACTGCTTTTCACTGCTTAGTACTCTGCACCAAAAAAAATCCCCTATTACAACACACTTAAAACGTGTTTAAGTAGCACAAGACCATTTATTTGGGAGGCACAATTTTGAAATCCCAAATGACTCACATTTGCTTTCCTTAGACACCTAGTGTTTCTGGTGTTTGACGTACTTGGAAAAAATTTAGAAGAAAGCATGATCACAAATACAAACTTTAGACAAGTTCCTGATGTACACCAGATATGCATTACATGTTAACTAAAACTAAAATATAAATGGATGGTATATCTGTAGACATAAGGTATCTCCATTTATATATTAAAGCAACAAGCTGAACCAACAAAACATCTGAGTTGGATGATAGACTAGTGAAAAATGCATTAGCACTATCTCAAAGATCTTTAATATTTATTTCAGCATCTGGATGGAGCAATGATAAATCTCTACAAAGGTCCGGAGAAATTTGAGAATCAAAACAAGATCAACAAACTAGGTATTGTCGGGGTGCCAAACTGAAAGAGATTTTGTAAGCATTACTCACGTTTCCTCCCACAGATCCATGTCATGGAAGATTCATCCACACATCATCTACATATTCAATAACCTAATTTTGTAATCCAATAAATATATACTTTGTAACTCTGTATATTTAACTATATTTTGTCAAAAAGAATTGCTAAAAATAAATTCACAAGACTTGCTATTAGTAACCTCAGCATCAACTACCAATTATACTATACATCACTATTAAAAGTAAAACATATGTGTCATCATAGATGAAAATCAGAAAATGGGTCACAGGTTACTTCTGTAAGCAAAAACAACATGTTTCACATATCTTACATAAAAATATTGATATGATTCTCACTGTTCTCACAGCTATGGCTACTGGGTCTATTATCAACTGTAAGGTAGACTGCACCATTGCACTTTATTTGGATTATTACTAATAGGCATGTGAGCACTAAGCAGAAAGTCTAAAGCATTGGCGTTTCTCTTGCTACTTACTTAGCTAAAGGACAGAGACCATCCAGCAAAAACGTGCACAACCTATGCTGGATTTTGTTAAGGTAACAATAAAAATCAAAGTATCAATGTTGCCACTCTCTAGCCCTTTGATACGTGCAGTGCAAATGTATGGCCTTCTTTGGTATGATGCCCTTACAATCCCAAGATAAACAATGGTGCCAGCAAACAACTTTTCATACAAATTCTGTGCAAGAATATAGACAGGCTTCAGTGTGCTCTGAGTTATGGAATGAACATTTTTCTAAATATCATAAACATTTCAGTTATATTAAGGAGACGAAGGTTAGGATTACGCTTTATAATCTTGACTTCACTGATTACAAAATTGAACAGCAGGCATTTTAACATCAGCTCTTTACAAAAAACGAACATTCCCAAAAGTTCTTCAGACAGCAGAACATAAACAACCAATCAGGTCAATACAGTCCAAATATAGACCCTTGTTAGTACTGATGCTGCCTCTTTTCTTCGTGTTAATCACGCTACTAGTTGTTGTTCATGAATCCTGTTTGGAACGGTCATTCCCTGCAAGGGTAAGGAAACCAAGAAAACAATATTTGCAACTGTGTCTCCAAAGAGAGCAAGCGACCTCCTATGAACCACAACAATGGTGAGCAAGAAAAACATCAACAGTCAAGACATTTTATAACAACCAGCTACTTGCTGATAAAGCGGAGGGAAAGCATATTGAGAACTTCTCTCTGGGTGGGATAATCCTCGCCTCTTTGTCCTTAATAGAACTGAAACTTTCCCTTACAATAGTTAGGACATTTTTCATTCTATGTCAGGGCGGTAGGCAAGGATAATGCTAGTTAAAAGACTGCTTACGAACAATTGTGCTACAACCACCACCAGCTTGAAGTATAACCTTTTAAAGGTAAAGTCCGAGGACCAGTCAGCTGCATTCATGATGGCGAACAAGCACCCAGCTGAAAAGCTTTTAAGGCCATCACGCCATGCACGGAGTATGCCCCACATTTATACTTGCCTCCTGCATGATCCAACACACCCACCGGGCAATCATGGGAGACAAGACTGCTTTATACATCTTTCGCAGGGCAATAAGGAGCTGAGCTTGCCAGGTGGTGGACCTCCTCTGTCATCCCCTGGCATGCTTTCAAACACTGCACTTCATACAGCTTGGGGGATTTAGAGAACACTGGAGATGAGATGATTCTAGTGTTAGACTTAGTACGTCTGCCGACTGTAAAAGAGACCCCTTGTGGGGAAAATACTCCACCTGTAACATCCAGGGCCTGAACGTCCAAGAACGCTCTGCATGACACTAGGCTAAACAACATGGCCAATTTGTCGGAAAGCTCTTTCCTCAACAGGAACCTATTTGGTTGGCAAGAGAGAAACAAATTGAGGAGTTGATTGACATATCCGTAAGATAAGTACCAAGGCTCTGGCGGCAAGGAAAGGTGGATGCCCCACAATAGCCTCCGGACAAAAGGATGTTCTCCCATTGGGGCTCCATCAATTGGAACATAGCCCGCCGATATGAAGGAGTGAAAAGCATTAACAGACCAATAGGCCAGACCCTGGATGAAAAATTAGACAGGAAGTTGAGTACATGGACTACATTTGCAACCACAGGATCCAGGTCCTGTCAGATACACCAGCCCATCCATCTTGTCCAGGCCGATCTGTACTGTTTAACCATGCTTTCTACCTAGGCTTTGGACATGAGGATCTCAGCCTGTCCCGAAAGTCCAGTGATATTTCACTGATGTCTGTTATCCAAAATGCCATCAGACTTTGGGAACCCTCCAACACCAATTGGCGTGGCATCTGGTTTGGATTGAGGAGGAGGGTCTCAAAGAGGGGAAGAGTAGGATTGGAGAATCCCAAGAAAGTTCCATCAGAACTGGGAGCCAAACTTGGGATCTCCAGAGGGGAGACACCAGAACCACCTCCACCAGGTGCCTCCGCACCTGGGCCGCAACCCTAATGATCACTGAGAATGAGGGAAACACGTATCTCCCCTCTCCTGAGTCCAGTCCTGCAGGAAAACGTCTGTTGCAGAGGCAAGGGGATCCGGTCTCCACCTTAAAAACCCAGCCACCTGGTGGTCTAGGCAAAAGACAAACAGGTCTACAGAAAAAGGACCCCCATCTGTCTGAGATCATTGAGAAGACCCCCGGGGTAAAGCATCCAGAGGCTTGAATCGTGGAGATGATAGGAATGCCAGTCCAGCACCTGATATGCTTCACCGGGGAGATACTCGGCTGTGACCGAAACACGATGGTCCAAGCAATGTTGCCAGAAATCTTTGGCCAGGTCTGACAGTGCTTTCGATCTGGTCCCCCCCCAGGTGATTGACGTAACGCACCGTGGATACCTTGTCTATCTTGAGGAGGACAAATGACTGAATTCTGTCCTTCTTCCAATACCGAATGGCAAAAACCCCTGCGAGGAGTTCCAATCAGTTGATGTGTAACTTCTGTTCTTGTTGTGACCAGCTTCCTCCTCTGGAGAGATCCGCCCAGCGTGCGCCTCAGCCTGATCTGCTGACGTTGGACTTGATAACCACGTCTGGATAGGATCTGAAAATTGCTCCCCTATTCCAGGCCTCCATGTGGGGGAGCAACCAAAAAATCTCTTCTCTTACCTCTTCTGAGAAGTGCACCAGCTGAGAGTGCATGAGTATCATCTGCAGGTGGTAACTCGTGAGATGTTGCAATGCTCGATGATGCAGCAGCCCCATGAAAATACCCTGAATGGAATGGGTATAGATGTCCCACTAGCCTGGCTAGATGTCCGAGAGAAGTGTACTTTCTGGAGAGGAACTGCCGCAATTTGTGTTGAATCTTTGCCATTTTCCGGCATGGAAGGCTTAAGATGGCAGTTGAAGAATCGATCACAAACCTCAGGAATGTAGTTGTGTGGAAAGGTGACAGGAGGGACTTGGTTTGGATCGCAAGTCCCAGATCCTCCAAGAGGCTCATTGCGGGCTGCAGCTGCATAGATGACTACTAGGGACATTGACTAATAACATGCATGTCGTCCATGTAAATTATGATCCTCATCCCTACCACTCTATCTCTGGTTTGAGGACCTTCGTGAAGCACCACAGGGTTAAGACAGTCCAAAGGGGAGAGTGGTGAACTCAAGGGCTTGGCTTCACCAGATAAACTGAAGAAAACACAGTTGTGGTAAAAAGATGGGAATAGTCAGGTATGCATTTTTAAGATCCAGACAAACCATCCAATCAAATTGCTGGAGTACATCCCTGAGGAGATCCCCTCCATATAGAAGTGGTACACCAGCCACTCGTTGGGCTCCTTGAAATGTATTACTTACTCTCTTCTCGTCCAAAAGGAGGCTGCTTAAGAAACCATTGGGATGTGGCATAGTTGGGCAGATGGCCTCTGTTTAAGAGGGCCACAACCTCCTTGTCTATGAGATTGCTCTCTTCCAGAGAGAAGTGTATTGGTTGTGGGTGTGACACTTGGCGAAGAGGCCCATTGTATTCGATCTCAAAACCTGTGACTGGCTGGAGGACCCACACATCCATCCAGAGAGATGCCCTCATATGGAAACACTTGTGAGACTGTTCCCTACATTTAGCTGCGAAGAAAGGGGAACACTCAGTGTTGGAGGAGGAGTTGGAGGCCTGTCCCCTTGTGCTGCTTATGTTGCGAAATCACTGGCCTCTGGTGTGGTAAAATGAAGTGAAGCAGGACTCATCTTGCCACTGTCTGCATCTGGAGCCTTGACCCCTGGAGGGGGGGTTGAGAGGGGATGCAGTCAGACGAACACCCTCTGCCACTGCTGGCCCCTGGGAACTAAAAAGCCTCTTGATGGAAGTTTGGGCCTTGCTGAGGGATGATAATGTTGCCACTAACTTCCCCAGATCCTTGATCAGGAGGTCACTGAAGAAGTCCCCCTGGGTCACAGTCCCCGCCTCGGAGGACACAAGGTCAATGAGTTTAGGGTCCACCTTAATGAGAAGAGAGTGACGCTGCTCCGTGGCAAGGGCATATTTAGCATTCCCTAAAACAACCTGACAAACCTGAGAGGATGTCGGGCGAGATCAGAGAGTCCGAGACCCTGGCTTCCTCAGTTATATCCAGAATATTCATCACTGGACCCACCACAGCTAGGAGGTTATCCTGGCATGAGCACCAGCAATGATCAATCCCCTTTGTGGGGTCCTTGATGAACTTAGCCAGGAAAGAGCCCATCCTGGGACCAATTTCAGGAGTAAGGGCTATTTTTCTCTCCAAAGTGGGTCTGGGGTATTCTGCCGCTGGTGGCTGCATGGTTCCTTCTCTAGGGGTTTTCCTGCAACATACTTTGCCACTTTATTTGCTGGGGCCCATTCCACAGATTAAGTCATCCGTTCCAGCATATCTGCTACTGGGTCGGATGGGGGAGGCTCAGTGGCGTTGGGAACAGAAGTGAGGCATCAGGGCCTTGTGGGACCTGCCTTTTTATCTGAATCCCCTTGGGATACGTTGCCCTTCCCCATGTCTGTGGAATGCAGATGGATACACTCCAGAAGCTCTTCCGCCAGTCCGAGGGCCTGACAGGAGGCTGTGTTTGGGCAGAGAAAGCATGCTTAAGATGTCCAAAGGAGTCATGATCTACATCTCAATGTGTCCTTTTTGGGCATGTGGCTCACGACTCCTGGGGTCCCTGAAGGTGAGGGTTCCTCGCAGATTCATGAGCAATCTGTCTGTAAGGGCGTTGTTCAATGTGAGCAATGGCAGTCGAAACTACTCTGTATACAGAGATACCAACGGCCTTGAAAAATTCATCATTCCAGGGGAGGAAGGACAAGGTCTCCTCATTCTACATACAGGCATGCAGATGTCTGCATGGTGTCCAGAGGGAGAGTTAGAGTGTGACAGACAGGCCTGTCAAGGTGGTACTGGGATGTCCAGTGAGTTTGGCGGAGACTGGAGGCCCCATGTATATGGGGGGTGGGGGCGTCAGGCCTCGGGGGACACTACACTCAAATATTACAGTGGGTAAGCATGGGATAGTGTGCCCTCTGAGACCAGCAAGGTTGGTGTAATGTTCATTACAGATCCCGCAGAGTGTGGAGCATAAAATAATAGTATAGACTATTCAGAACGTCAAAGGCAACTGAAGCATTACAATTACATACACCTTGCACAGTGCGTCAGTCTTCAGGATGACAAGGCTCCACATGGCTCCTGCAACACGTCTTCCGATCTGCTAAGGAAAACTGACAGACACACGTCATGAGCCTGGGGGGGAGGCACTCTAGCAGAGCTTCACCAAGCGGTCGGAGGTCCACACCACATCCACGGCCTCCAACCCTGAATACAAATTCACTGCTGGGTAAAGGAGCACAAGTGTGTTTCTGCAGCATGAGGCACACACAAAAAAACAAAGGAAACCTGTTAAGAAAAAAATAGTGACGCGCAATTGAGGCGTTAATCAAGCGTTGCACACCGCAATACAATCAACTCTGTGACCTCTTGAAATCATATGAAAACCCAGTATAATCAGATACAAGGAAGCAACGCTTATATGTGGCTTATAAACAAAGAAGAAAAGAAGCAGCATTGATATTAACCTGATTGGTTGCTGATGTTCTATTATCCCAAGGACTGTCAGTTTTTTTGTAAACAGCTGATAAAATGGCAGCTGTTCAATTTTGCAATGAGCTAATTAAAGATTATAAAACATAATTGTTGCCTTTAGGCCTGACATAGAATTCACACCCCATGGAAAGAGGCACTAAAACTTCAATGGGCACATTTAAAGCTAAGCTCAAGTCCTATCTAATTGAGAACCACTTTAAGACAAGCTATGAGAGCACACTGTAAAGACAAACGTTATTGCATAGTTGAGCGTCATTAATGGTCTCATAGAACAAGATACTTACCTTCAGTGACGCCTTAACTGGTAAAGACATATTCTAGTTGCAGATTCCTTATCTTAGAATAGATACGCAAGCAATACCATCTCCGGAGGTAGGTCTGCGAACCAAGATCTTACTAAGAAGTCCTGCAGGTCCAAACGGGCAAAGTACCCATCCCTCCGGACCGGACTGTCCAGACAGTAATGTTTTGTGAACGTGTGCAGTGATACCCATGTTGCTACCTGACAAATGTCCAGGGCTGGAACTCCTTGTGCTAGCACAGTGGTTGCAGCTGTTGCTCTGGTTTGCTTTTAAGCCAATGCATAGCACATTTTAATGCCTAGAACAAGCATCTAGGGAAGGTTCGCTTCTGCACTGCCCAACCTTTGCACCCACATAACCAACAAAGAGCTGATCATCCACCTGGAACTCTTAGGTATGATCAAGGTAGAACGCCAATGCTCATTTTCCGTCCTGGCGGTGGAGTCTCTCCTCTTCCTTAGAAGGATGAGAGGGTGTGTAAAAAGTAGGCAAAGTAATAGAGTGGCCTACATTAAAGGGCATGGCTACTTATGGCAAAAAGGAAGCCCTGGGGCAAAGCATCACTTTGTGAGGGTAGATGGAAAGGTAGGGTGGCTTAGATGACAATGCCTGCAGCTCACTCACCCTGCAGGTAGATGCAAGGGCTACAAGGAAGGCTGTTTTCGATGTTAGAAGCCTGAGAGGACAATTGTGAAGAGGCTCAAAAGGGGCACACATGAGAAGTCTCAGAACCAAATTCAAATCTAATTGGGAGATAATGAATGGTGATGGAGGAAACATGTGGGTAAGACCCGTAAGGAACCTACTAACTATAGGAGACTTAAAGAGGGTTGGTTGTGTAATCTCAGAAAAGCAGAGTTAGCAGACAAATAACCTTTGAGGGTGCCCAAAGCAGAGACCTGCTGGGCTAAAGAAAGTATAAACAAGAGGACCTCAGAAATAAGGGCGAAGAGGAGGTCTTGTCTGTGCACCTTGCAACAAATTTGATCCATCGACTGTCATATACCGTGTTGGTGAAGGGACGCCTGGCTGCCAAGATAACGTCACAGACTTTGGGAGGAAGGTCAAAAGCTGTCAACTGCTGCTATTCAATATCCACACAAGAAGGCGGAGACTGGACAGGTTTGGGTGGAGAATCCTCCCCTGCTGCTGCGACACAAGATTCTCCCGAAGAGGCAGTCTAATTGGCAGATCGATGCTCAATAGCTCAGGATACCAGACTCTTCGTGCCCGGTCAAGTGCCACAAGAATTACTTGGGCCTGGTCGTTCTTGATCTTCTTGAGAACTCTGGACAGAAGTGGTATGGGCAGAAAGGCTTACAGGAAGCCTGAGCGCCACTCGAGATGAAGTGTTGCAGAGTAAGTGCCTCCCTGGAAACTCCAATGTGCGAAACTGCTGACATTGCGCGTCCTCTGCGGAGGCAAACAGATCTCCCACTGCTGAAAGAGGCCTTGTGCCACCTCTGGACGGAGATGCCATTCTGAGTTCATCCACTCTGACATTCAGAAAGCCTGAGAGGTGTTGAACCACCAGGGAAATGCCCTGATGTCCCAGCCATGTCCAGAGGCACAGAGCCTCTTTACAAAGGGTCCATGACCCCATCCCGCCCTACTTGTTGCAGTACCACATAGCGGTAGTGTTGTCTGTGAACACATGCACTACTTTCCCTTTGAGAGAGGGAAGGAATGCTTTCAATGCCAATCTGATCACCCTAAGCTCCAAAAGACTGATGTGGAGCCCAGACTCCAGCAGAGACCAGATGCCTCCGATCTTCGCCTCTCTCATTTGGCCGCCCCATCCCAGGAGTGAAACATCTGTCACTACTGTCAGATGTGGTTGGGGAAGAGAGAGGGATCTGCCTCTGACCCAATTGCGGTTCAAGAGTCACCACTGCAGAACTTGCAGTATCCTCCCAAATCTGGATCATGTGTTCCTGATGCTGTTCCCAATGGAACTTCACATCCAACTGCCGAGCCTGCATATGCCATCTAGCATGTGTCACCAGCAGAATGCAAGAGGCCATGAGCGCCAACAGCCTCAAAGTAATTCTCACCAAAATCTTGGATAGAGGGTGAAACATCAATATGAAAGCCTGAATATCCTGGCCTTGTGGCTTGGGGGGATAAGCCCGAAAATGCATTGTGTTCAGAACAGCTCAGCTGAAACGGAGCACCTGAGAGGGGAGTCAGGTGTCACTTCGGCAAGTTTATAGCGAATGTAGCAGGTTCCCCAGAGTCTGGAGGTGGGAATCGACAGCCTGGGGCAAGCCCGCCTTCAAAAGCCAGCTGTCAAGATAGGGGAAGACTGAAACCCCTGAACTGCGCAGATGAGCTGCAACCACCACCATCACCTTCGTGAACACCCGAGGGGCGCTGGTAAGACCAAAGGGGAGCACAGTGAACTGAAAATGCTGAAAATGCTCATGACCTACAGTGAATCACAAGTCACATCTGTGGGCAGGCACAACACACACATAGCAGACCCAACTCAGGGTTCCGAGAACTGACTATCAAGCCAAAAATCTATTTTTTCAGAGGTGCCTCACTTCAAACAACCCCCTGAAACTACACTCCGGACTGTGGTTATGTTGGTTAAGCCAGCATATGACTACCAGGTCAACAATCCACAATTTGGAGATTAGGTCATGTGTATAAGTGGAACAAAGAAAATGGAAGGGAAATAATCTCAATGAGGAACTTACTCTAGGTGTACTACAATCCATTATTTTAGGTCTGGTGAAAGATAGATTTAGCTGTGTGGAAAAGGTCATATCATCAAATCTTCAAAGAGGTAAAAGTACAGAGAGAAAGAGTGATGTTTGGGTCAGCTCATTTCTGCCACTGGCTTTCATGGTTTGTTGTTGCATGGATGGAAGGTCTATCAAGGCCTGGGCATACTGTCTCATTTGTAATTTCACTAGTTTTTGCTCATATGGCTTCCAGTAGTCCTTTTGCTAGACTTTGTTACTGTTTAGAAATTGTGTGCTGTTCTGATGCGTTGGACTGCAATAAGGAAACAAATTCCTTTGTTTTACTAAGCTATCAATATAGCATTTTGTAAGACCAATAGCTTTTTTTATTACAAAGCAAAACAAGTGTGCATATAGGGTTCCTCAATAATGAAACTAGTAGTCTTTATCAAAAGTACCTATCATAGAATATCTTACTGTTTATGCCTTTTAAGTTCCCAACTTACAACACAAATTTAATCTACTGGGTCCTTTTCATAACACTCCTCTATGAGAGTTTAGCTTAACTCAGTTAATGCAATCAGTTCAACAGTGTAACCTCGTCCCAGATTAATAAAGCATTATCCCCAAGATGTTGCATCATTATGAAATTTTGTTTCTAGAACAGCTAGAGGGAACACACACAAAGGTACCCTACTGTTAACAAACACTGATCCTAACAAAAGGCAGACCTATTTCTTGCAAGTACTTTTTAGCTTGTCTGTACCAACGAGAGATGGAGAATCATATGCAAATCAGATTTGATGTTACCACACAACACTAAAAATCTTGGATGACGGTTCACTGTATTACTGGGCTTCATCGGTATGATGCAACTTGAGTCCCTATGGCACAGCGAGCCCAGGGTCTGCATACAGAGAAAATCTATTTAGTGCAGATTTATTCAAGTATTCTATTGATTACTTTTGTTCTAAGCTGGTTGGCCTTAGTGGTTTGGGTATGTCCAGACATAAGTCCTAAACTTTGTAATCCAGCTGCAAGTTTATGAGGAGGTGCAAAAAGATCAAACTTATCTGTGACTAGTGTTGTATCTATTCAGATGAATGTGGCATAGAAGTTCAAGTTGGACCATTCCCATTGTGATAAATCTAATATTGATTTGCAAATAGTCCTGTCCTTTAGATGCACTAAAAAATTTAATTATGCACCCGGGTTAACTATCTGAGGCTCAGAATTATTGAAGTATTTCCATGCATAACTTTTATACAGCGTTTAAGTACCCCATGTGTGATCCCAGCACTAAACAAAATCAGAACATAAAGGACTCCAAAATTACCTGTGATGATTCATAAGTGATTGTTTTAGTCTCTGTTTGGACTAAAGGGACTTCTTTAGTGCAGATTTCTGTTTTCTGTGAAGCGTCAGAAATAGTGACCATCTCTGTTTTCACCACTGGAGGCTAGGTAGAAATGTAGAAAAAAGTTATTGCCAAATACTATTAATGTGACAAAGGCATTTGTTGGGTATTGTCTTTCTTTCCTTTCAAAACAGTAGGCAGGAAACAAGCACTACAGACACTTATGCCGCCAAACACAATTTCAAGGAAGAGGAAAACAAACAAGTAAAGCAAATGTATAGCAAAATCCCATTATTTTTCGAACTGGACTAAAACTTCCCCATTCCCCAAAACAAAAACTAACCTTGATTCCCTTAAGGATGAGTTAGTAACTTATTCAGCATAAACAAAATGCTGCAGATCTCAAGTCAACAGGTTGCTGCATTTCACTGTGTTGATGGCATCACTGTTCTAGATCAGGTGTTGAACAGTAAAAGGCCAGAAGAGCACAGGCACAGTTGGAGCTGCATTTAGATATCTCTATAAGAATGCTGTTCTGGATAATAGAGGGTGTACCAAGTAGAGTACAAACATGTGTATGTACAATTTAATTTCTTAAATAATCCCAACATTTACTTGTAAGGTGTAACATTTTAAAAATTAAAAGAACGCAGCAAGAATTAAAAAAAACAATGTAATTTTGATTCTAAAATGATGTGATCCATGTTTGGTGAATCCTTTCTATGCCATGTTCTTGCAGCAATCAGTTAAATCAATTGTGGTACATTAGTTATGAAATTAATGTTTCCCTTCAAAGACAAGGTGGGGTGAAAATATCAACACGGCACATCTGAAGAGGTATATAAAACAGCGAACGACACAGACAAGGAAGGAAGACATAGAGACTTTTTTCAGCATTTGGAAAATATGATCAACAAACATAGAATAAAACAAAAAAAGAAACATATGAGGACTTCGAGGAATGGCAAAAAGTGAAGGGGCAAACAACAGACGACAAAATAAAGAAATTATGTATGGTTCTGGCACAAGTGTTTGCACTTTTGATTTTCCAAATGTAGGGATGGGGCCAGAAACCATGAGCAAAGAAGGTACAGTTTACTTGCTCTTCACTGGTCTCCATGAAAGAAAAGATCCATATGTTGTGATCACCCGAACACATAATGAAGACAGTAGCATAAAGGCAGGTTTCAACCTTTAAAAGAAAATCTCTCATCTCACTCTCATTCGGTGCAGACTATTTACCTCGGAACAAAAGACTATTTGAGGTGAGACATCAGTGTCAAAGTAAGAGGAATCTCCATTCATTTTAGGGTGTTCTTCTGTTGCTCTGCAAGTGATCTCTTCTGGTGAAAGTGTCTCAGGTGCCATGCATGTGGTAACTGTGGATTCAAGGGTCAGAATCTCAACCACACCTTGGTTGCATGTGCTCATCACTGTGACACCACTCCCATCTACAGCTTCGATAGGATGTACACTCACTTCAGGACATTGTTTCTCAACATCTTCCGGCTGTTCTTCAAGTTCCTCCTTTATGACTCCATCTACAGCTCTGCAGTCTGCCCGGTACTCTGCACCCTCCTCCTCACTCTCACTGCTGCTTTCAGAAGAAGAAAGAGAGGCAGAGGCTTTCTGAGTTGGAACTATCAAGTCCTGATTATGTCCTGGGGCTTCTTCATGATTGTGAAGATGGCCGTTTAATTCATTCTTCGATTTTTGATCAACTATTTTGTCTCCGGTCACAAATTCCACCTGGTCATCGACTACCTTCTGAAGCTCACTTGTACTCTATATCCAAAAAAGTGGATGGACAAAACAAAATTTCATGAATAACTAAAGACAAAATATGGGAAACAGAAATAAACAAGCAAAGAAAAGAACTGATGACGATCAAATGAAAGGGAATGGAGACATATGTGGAGGTAGCCAGAATTCACAGGTAACATTTGATTAGCCTCTAAAACATTAGTTTCCAAAGATTATTCTTTGTGCAACACAAAAGCAATCAAAGAGCATGCAATCAACATAATAACAGCAGGATGCACATTCCACCATCAGTTTGCAAACCAAAAAATATATCTCTAGCAAAAAAGACAAACAGAAAGGGAGGAGGGTATATTTAAATCATATGGGGTAACAATTCTGAGGTTAATTTAGTTTGTGTGGAATCAAGGCCACTAGTGAGAAAAGAAGGTTGATGTACACATTACAGCTAGCTATTCTTAATACAAGTGGACATTTTCTAATTACTGGCCTTGTGTGCTGTCATGTGGTTGGCATCTAGTACTCTCATACTTAATAGGATTACACTTTCAATAGCATAATTACCATGATGACTGTTAAAATGTGTTGATTTGTTTATGTAACTTCTTTGCTCTTAAAATCGTTTTTTTTCTTTCACTTGGTTGCATTTTCAATACACATTACAAAACCACCCTTCAGAGTGTACCTCTGCACAGACATATGTATGTTTTTACGAGGTTGTGCATTATGTCTTGTGTTAACATTATACAATACCAAAACATACTAATGGTAGAATCAATGCTTCTTAACATTTAGTGTGATGCAGACGCGGGCTCATAGGTATCTCCTGATTATTTTGTTTTAAAAAAGAGAACTGTTGGGAAACAAAACTGCAGGGAAATACAATTTGGCCATTGTTTCATTTTGGAAATTTTTTGTTTTCAGACACGATTATGGCTAAACCCCACTGCACCTTCATTTACTTTGCAACAGGTTCCTTTTCTGTGTGTGGTTTTGCAGGATGTTTGCGACCAAGTCAACACTCGGGCAGGCATGGCGTATCAATAAGGGTGGAGAGGCACCGCCCCCCCCCCACATTTTTGGAAACATGACATGTTCAGGTCAGGCTGCCAGGCGCTTTACATGCGCTCAATACACAGGCCCCTGGCTGCCTGAGCTGAACTCTGCCGGATTGAGGATTTCACAGCCCTGTTAGCGTGATCTCCTCAGCCTGGGAAAGCACTTTGTGGTTCACCCTCATGTCGATATGGCGACTCACTGATAGACTCGGACATAGGTACTTCAGTTTTAAGCCCTGAAGTGCCAAGGGGCAGTATTGGCACCTTTTTACACAGTGGGCTGGGGCCAGTAGTCTCACTGACCCCATCCCACTCTGTGACGAGTGAGGGACTGCTACGTCCTCTCACTGGCTAACCAAGAGTTCCCATCAGAAAGGAGGCAGTAGTCCCAACCCTTCAGAAACCTTGGAGGCTTCCCTCCTGCAAGCCAAGATTACAGATGCAGCCTGGTTAAGTTTTTTTTTTTAATGAAAAAAAAAAAAAAAAAAAAAGGTTTTTGCCTGCATGCTTGTCTGAATATAAGAATGTATTGTATTAGCGTGTGCCTGCTGTGAATGGGTGTGTGCATGTTCATGTACTTGAGCAGGAGTAACATAAGTGCGCATGTGTTTTTCGCCGGCCTGAGAATGTTGTCAAACACACATGCACCCTAATGCACTCTCTCCTCTTCCCACCTCCCAACCTCTCGAGGCCCAGCCCTACCCCCTCCCTTCACACGCGGACTGAGGCAGCAGCAGAAAAATAAAATAATATTGAAATATTGTTTTCTTTTTCTCCTGCTGGCTCTTAGCTGGGGGGTGTAGGGGTTGTGGGGGAGGAGATGCCCCTCCGCCATTGTGGAGAAGCCGCCGCTTCTCTCAACTCCTAGCCAGTGTCAGACTGTGATCACAATTTGGCCTGGACACTCAAAATAAAACTGGCCCACATCCCGATCGCCCCTTTCATGGATCACCATTTGGCTAGTTTCATTGGACTCATTTTTAAAGAAATGTTTGATAAATTAAGCATTTTAAAGGTTTTAGAGCCAGTACCATTGGTGTAAACTAGAAGCACCGCGTTTTGGTGGGGCGGAGAGGATGAAATAAAACTGTCCAGGAGTGCGAGGTGAAATAAAACGGCCTAAGAGCCACAACAACTGATCTGCTAGGTTTGCCAGCTGGCCGTTTTTTTTTTTTTACTGGCATGATCGCCATTTTAATGTCTTAGTTAGTATGAAAATGAAGAAAATCACCCAAAGCCAATCTTTATTTCTCTGATCAATGTGTAATCTAAATAGTAAATGTAAGGTGAAAGCACTTCAAAATGTGTTCTAAAACTGCATTAATGATCCGTGACTGATAGTTAAACTACACAAAGGCAGAAAAAGCCATGTTTAAAAGGAATACAGGCGTTTTTAAATAGTCACCTTTAATTATAATGCTCCGGCCTTTGCAATATCTTAAAAAACAAACAAACGGGCAGTTATTTTTTTTGTTTTTTTGTAGTTTTATATAGCATGAACTAGGCCCAAAAGCATCGGAGCACTTGACAAGAGCGCCCGTTATATTACACAAGATCATGCAGATTTTTATTCTAGGCCTTGGGATATTAAGTGATTTGTCCACAATTCCAGCCATTGAACCGTGTTCCCCAGTTCCAAAGTCTGAAGCTCTGACTTTAACACCACACTGTCTCTTTTTTCCTCTGGTAAAGGTGGCCTCACATAAGGACCTATGCAAACACCACTTCCTCCATCAAGGCCTAAAGAACACTGGTACTGAGGTGACAACACCTGGCCCCCAGGAAGGCTTCTTCTCTTACCTTCTCTCCAGCCAACCATAGCCTCAGGGTGATGGCCTGAAGGGGAGGGGTCAAGAAAGGCACACAGCTACTCCAAGATGACTGAGGTGAGGATGGACCAACGGCCACAAAATTCCCACTTTTGAGGCTGCATTCCCGTACCCTGCCCTGACAACCATGGCCTGAATGTGATGGTATGACCAGGGAGGGGTGGCTGGGGTGAAGGTGGCCCTCCCAAGAAACCCTGTACGTTCCCCATCTCCCGTCTTGTGGTTGAGAGCCTATCAGGTGAGGGAATCTGCTTCTGTGCCAACCCAACTGGGGCAAGCTGAAGTCTGCCAAGGGCAAGACAATACTGACCTAGCAACAACAGTGCAAGCCCCTGCCCATTATGCTGGCCCCACATTACAGTGGCCTGGTGGGACTAGGGACTAGGGACTAGGGAAGACAGTAATGCTTTGTGTGCAAGTTGAAAGAAGCCCTAACAAATAGAAAACAGCAGACTACCATCCTGCCCTTGGACAGAAGGACAGTATGTCAACTTTTCGGACTTTATCAGACAATGTACTCCTCCACATATATAGGTATAAGTAGCATCATTAAGAACATATATGAAAACGCGTTCTATAAGAGAAATTGATATACAGAACAATCAAAACAGGACGTTTTTCTCACTAACATAAATCATGACTGAAAATGTTAAGTACTGCAAGTCCTATGGAGGAAGCTCTACTATGCCCAAATCGAAGTTTTACAAGTGATAGAGAGAAGCCCTTTCATGTTATGACGGAACGATAAAGTTATTATGGGCCTGACTTAGCTATTAGTGGACAAGTTGCTCCGTCACAATGTTGACAAATATCCAGTCCGCCAAAATCTAAGCCCTGTTGTATCCTATGGGATTCAAATTTTGGCCAACAGGATATTTGTTACTGTTGTGATGGAGTAACTCATCCGCTAATATCAAAATCAGGCCTTGTGTCATGTAAAAAAGTGCTGCACACCAATAATCAACCCAAGACAGATCACCTTTCTGAGCCTTGCAGAATTTATCTATGTATGAAAATTTGTGATTAGTTAAAGAGATCATGGACAAATACCCTGAATACATACTAATCGTCCTCATTATACAGTCTTCTCTTCCACATCAGAATCAGAAGAAGAGCTCCTTAGGTTCTCAAATGTGGTAACTTGTCCACAGACAGAGGGAGCTCAGGGGTTGGACTGAGTAAACTTTTCTGAAGGAGCTCAAGGGAGTACTTCACCTTCTCGTCATGGAACCTAAGAGGGATCTAAAGAATAAAGCATCCAGGGGATAATGAAGGTAACCCTAAAGGATAATATTTTTACAGAACTGTGGTGTCGGTCTCTGACCTAGAAAATCATAATTGTTTTTGTATTAGTGCTTTGTAATCAGGGTATGAAAATTACCTCTGTCTTTCTGCAATATATAAACTATGACTTTAAACATGGTTTTATACCATGCATTTAATTTATTTTATCTTGATAGTCTCCACAAAACTCCTACAAGCTACACAATTTCTGTCATAGTTTTGCAATATTTAATGCATTACATTTTTGTTGTAGCTGAAAATATTATGTTAGCTATGCCCTTCAAGAACAAGCTACTTCTATCTTTATAGAGTGCTTAGCTGCCCGTAGGCATCCCAGCTCTAATTAGTGCAATGCTAGCTGGCCAAGAGAGAATTGGGAGGGGGGGGGGGGGGCTTTATAGCCTGAGTCTCCATAGTTAAGGATTTATCTAGCCAAATCCCTAGACTTTTTATAGCTGTCTTGGGGAGGCAGGATACCTAGGCAGCCCAACCATCCCTGGTTCATGCGTGGATTCGGGGAACTGTCGAGAATCATGAGTTTAGTTTTGTCCCCATTTAGTTTCAAGGACGAGTTCTTCATCCAATTGGCACCCACCTCTAGACAAGAGGCCAAAAATCAGGGAGCTGTGATCCTGACTAAGGGAAAGGGCAAATACCAATTGAGTATCATCCGCATGGGAAATAATAGATATCCCAAAAGAGAGGACGGTATCAGCCAATGGATGCATGTACAAGATGAATAAGGTGGGACTTAATGAGGAGCCCCGCAGCACGCCACAATCCAATGGATAGATGTCAGAACTACAGTCTCCCTTAAAAACCTGAAACATTCTATTTCTGAGGAAGGATTGGAGCCAGGAGAGAGCCCTTCCAGAGATACCCACGCTGCAGATTATTTCTATTAAGATGTCATGAATGACGGTATCGAATCCTGCACTGAGATCAAGGAGGATAAATGGCTGCTGATCCTCCCAGATCCAGCAGCACTTGGGTCTCCTCAACAACTACAAGGAGTACAGCTTCAGTGCCACGGTTGGGTGCAAACCCAGTCTAACTGAGGTGAACTTTATTATGATCCTCTAGAAATTCTGAAAGGACCCTGTTGATAGGTCTTTCAAGTACTTTACTGAGTCCAGGAAGCAGTGAGATTGGCCTGTAAGTTCCTGGATCAAGAGGGTCAAAATTTTATTTCTTCAGAAGTGCCTTTACCATGGCATTTCTTCAGGTTGTTGGCACAATTCCTTCCACTAAATCGAGATTTAGTACTTCAAGTAAGATGGGCAGAATCAGGTCAGCAGCTTTCGCTAAAATGTGAGGGGTTAGGTGGGGGGTGCAGGGTCTAAAGGTGACCCTGACTTGACTTTGCTAAATGTCGTTGAGAGGCTCTCTATAGTCATGGGGGAAAAGGCTGTGGGGGCAGTGTCATGACCTGCCTCCTGGTCTTGCATGGGTCTAAGATTAGAGTCTGAGTCAGGTTAGCAAAAAGTGAGACAGATGTCATGAATTTTTGCCTGAAATTTGCTAAAACATTGCACCAATGAGCTGAAGGTTCGAGAATCGGACAGTTAAAGGGGACTCTAGAAAGGTTTTAACTATTTGGAATATTTCTTGGGGTATATTAAAAGCTGCGTTGATTTTTCCATCATAATAAGAAATCTTAGCTAATTTCGTCACAGAATGATACATCCTGATAGTCAATATTTTGCTTTATTAACTTCATTATGGTCTTTCCTCCATAACCTCTCTGCATTTTTACATGCTTGCTGTATGGTCCTGAGATGAGGGGTATACCAAGGAACTACTTTTTGTTGATGCATCTAGTTTAAATTTTTATAGGAATCACTTGATCAAGTGAGATTAGTAATCCAGTGCAAGAATGTATTTGCTAAGTTAGGATCTGTATCACGTTTGGGTTTGGTGTTCTTTAGGGTCTGTTTCCAAGCATCCACACATAGCTTAGCTCCACAATGGTCTTTACCCAAATGAGGTCTGCTGGGAGGTCTGGGACTGGAGACTTCTAGGAGAAAGGGAATCATGTAGTGATCAGACCAAGTTACTGGGAATGGGAGGTTCATCGGAGAAGACAGGGTCAAGTAAGTGTCTTTTTTCATGGGTAGGCCCTGCATCCAGTTGGGTGAATTACATGGCTGAAATATCCTGCATAAGCCCAGCTGCGAGGGCCCCGGCTGGTTCTATTGTAAAATTGGGCTTACAGTTAGCCAAATTGGCAACTACTGTGGGGAGGGATTGCAGGAACTCTCCATAAGGGCTGGTGGGCTGATCTATTAGAACTCCAGAGACGGTGAATGTAGGGGACATTGTAATGGAAAAGTTCATATTTTCAAAACTAGAAAGTTGACAGGGTTCCAGCCTCTAAGATCCACTTTCAGAATTATGGTAATCCCCCCACCTTTCTTATTCTGTCTTGCCTCCAGATATAGTAGTCAGGGGCAGCGCCTTTGCGAAGTTTGGCCATGATTCTGCATGGACCCAAGTTTCCATCAAGAAAACAACATCTGGTTTACTGTCCTCTAAAAAATGGTCCAACTTGTGACAGGGAAATGATCTGCAATTATTTCGAACAGGTGATTACTAGATTTATCAATAGACACAGTCCTACAAAGCCAGGTGCATGGGAAGGGCTTTAAGCAGCTTCTACAATGTGTTTCCCCCTTTGCAATGCCAATAGAATGTAGACAACTGTTCTTAGGGAAACACTGTAAAACTAAGAGCTTTGTGGTGGAATAATGAAACTTACTTTACTTTGGCTGATCAGGGATCCTGGCCCCTGGTCCCATTTGGGAGCAGATAGGCGCGGACGGGCTGGCACGCCAGTGGCACATTCACGCCTAGGGCTTCATTTTATGTTGAAGTTGAATGGAACAACTGGAGCGCCTGCCAAAATGGCATCTCCCAGTGTTCCGTTTCTTCCCCCACACCATGCCCCACAGTGTTGAAAAAACAAGCAAGTTGTTTATATGCTAAAACACCTCAAAATGTTAAAAGTTTAAAAAGCCCAGCACGGTTTGATTTGTAAAAACGTCCCTAAAGTGCTCGGTGGCCATGCAACGCACTAAGCAATACTTGCCTTCAGCAATGCCTTTTCTGGTAGAGGCTATCTAACCGAAGATTCCTCCTTTTGTGGATTCCCTCAGGCGCTGAACTGGATGAGGAAGCTTTTCAGCAACTCCCTTGTGCTTTGCCAGGAGGTATCCGTACCACACCGGATATGACCTCGGGCCCACATATATGGGCCATTTCTGCACGCTGTCATCTCTGTTCATGCTATCAGATGCAGACTTGTAGAAATCTAATAGTGCAGTGCACAAAAACTTTAGGTTTTTGCATCTAAGTAAACAACAGTATGAGTCCATTACACAGAACTGGAAGGAGAGAGGAGAGGGTTGGTGAGGAATCTGAGGCTAGAGTCTCCACCAGAAAAGGTGTTACCAAAGGTGAGTAACTTGTTCTTCCAAATTAGAATTTTATTCGCAGATTTCTCACCTTGTGAATAGATAACGAAGCAGTAAAATACTTCTGGTGGTGGGTCTATAGAATGGCTCAGACCCGGAAGGCCAGCAATTGATCATGAACATGTGGCGAGATGCCTACGTCCCAGCCTGGCAAATGCCCAGAACCGGCACACACCGTGCGCTACTGCAGTAATAGCATCCTTGGCTCTGGTGGAGTGAGCATGCGAGCCTTCTAGTACAGAATTTTGGACAGCCCTTAGCAGCTCTTGATGCATAACCCAATCCATCTAGAAATGGCCCTCTTTTGCACAGCCTTGCCTTTCTTAGCCCCAGAAAAACTGATGAAAAATTTGTCATCCTGATAGTAGTCTCTGGTTCAGTCTACATAGATTGCAACTGCCATATTAAGGTTAATGTGGTGAAGCCGTTTTTCCTCCTTGGAGGGGTGCTGCGGTGCAAATAAAGCAAGCAAGGTGAGGGACTGCCCTATGTGGAATGGCGTGACTACCATAGGCAGGAGTTCCTTCAACTGTCTGGCCTATGTTATTGGGTCAAGAAATGCCATTTTAATAGTTAGTAGATGATGCGGACAACTGTGCAAGGGTTAGAAGGGATTACACATTAGAGAAGTGAGAACCAAGTTAAGGTCCCACTGTGGCATCACAAACTGTGGTATTGGGAACATGTGGGTCACAACCTTCAAAAAATACATCACAACAGGTGATTTAAAAAGGGATGGCTGACCTGGTAAATGTACGAGTGCGAAAGGGCTGAAAGGTGTTCTTTAGAAGTTGTAACAACAAGGCCTTTCTGGGCTATGGAAAGGCAAAAGAAGAGAACATTAGATAACTGCAAATTTAAAGGTTGGATCTATCAGGAAGAGCACCAAGCAACTAACTTCTCTCAGCAAACTGCATAGACAGATTGTGGATGGACTCCTGCCAAGATGCCACCAACCACCTCAGGAAAAAAGATTAAAAGCCATCAGCTCAATCTCTAAGCATGAGCAGTAGGTTGCACAGGCTCAGGTGTAAAATTCTGCCCTGCTGCTGTGACAGGAGGTTTTACCAAAGAGGCAGCAGGACTGTGGGGATATGTGCTCATGCAGCACTCCCATCTCCCAGTTCAGGGCCTCTGGGATTATTTGGGGGCAAAGGTTTGGACACTGCGCATTCTCTGTGGTGGCAAATAGATTAAGCCAGTGTTCTCCCCATTGCTGGAGGATGCCCTGAGCCACCTCAGACTGTAACTGCCATTCACAATCCAGCAGGCAATCTCAGCTGAGTTCATCCGCCCTGGAGATCAAAGATCCTGCTATGTGCTGTGGAGTCTGCCACTGAACAGTCAGTCACTTAGAGAGAGAAGCAAGGCATCCTGGCATAGAACGTAAAACCTCACGCCACCCTGCTTGGTTTAGCAGCACATGGCGATCATGCTTACTGTGAGAATCTTCACCGATTTCTCCTTGATGGTCAAGAGGAATGCCTTCATTACCAAGTGAATCGTCGCAAATCCAACAAGGTGATATGGAAGAGACTTTCTGCCAGAGGCCAGTGTCCTCTGATCACCACTTCTCCCAGATGACCTTGCAATGATGGCTCAGATGAAAGGGAGTTGTTGTGAAGGAGTCAGGTCTGACTTAAAAATGTTAAAGGAAAAGCCCAACAATGTCAATAAGATGTCTGATGTCTGGTGGTGGCTTACCACTGCTTGTGGCAATCCCGCCTTTAGTAGCCAATCTCTGAATTATGGGAAGACTGGTATTCACAACCTCCACAGATGGGCTGTGGCCGCCATCATCACCTTCGTGAACACCTGAGGTGCACTGCTAAGGCCAAAGGGGAGCACAGAGTACTGAAAGTTCTTGTGGCCCACCTGAAACTGCAGGTAAAGCCTCTGGAACTGTAAGACGGGGATGTGAAGATATGTGTCCTTCAAGTCCAGTACTACTGCATCCTGGACACACAGGGCTTGGACCAGGTGACCATTTTGAACCTGTCCTTCTAGAAAAAGTTCAGATGGTAATGGTACAGAAGAGGGCTGAGGCCTTCAACCTTTTCCGGCACCAGAAAGTAGCAACCAGTCGCGATCTCAGATGCTGGCACACTCTCTATTGCTCCCTTGGCCAATAGAGTCAAAACTTATCTGTGGAGTTTGGACAAGTGACTCTTTGGGATGTGCTGTGGTTCATATGTCCAAGGGATAGGATAGGAAAGAATGAGTACAAAGCAACCGTGGATCTCACATTGGTCTGACATTATGCTCTCCTATGCAGGGAGATAAAAGGCAAAACCACCTCCCACCGGGCAATCCCATGCTGCGAAGGACAAATTAAAGTGGTTTTGTGGTGGCTGCAGGGGTGGTGGTTGGTGTTTGAGTAGACCTAGAGCCCTCAAAGGGATGTCTGTTAGGGACTGCTGGACTTCAGAGGGAAAGTCCTGCGGAGTGGATCCATGTATGGTGATGCAACACAATGATAGGTCTGACTTCCCTACTCAGGCAGTCAGTTGTGTCCACACCTACGTCTTAGCCATCAGAAATAATACACTGTAAGGCCAGTCTGTTGTCTTCTGGGACAGCTGTTGAATGCTTTGGGGAGGATATACCAATAGCTGGTAAGGTGTCCAGACCACTAGCACCCTGAAGGTCATCAAATAAGTTTGCTACTCATATATGGCGTCCTCATAGTCACCATCATGTAATCATATTGGTGAGATATGTCTATGTTTGAATAAGCATACTGCTGTGGTCCGGAGAGTAAGAGCAGAGCTTCGGAATCCACCAAAACTATTGGATCTATGTAAGATGTCGAAGATGTCAGTACCAGCACCGAGGATTGGGCCTGTGGAGCCAGTCATGATGCTAAGAGCAGTATCGGACATTGCGACAAGGTTGGAACCAGTGGGGCTGTGCTCAAGGAAGGGGCTGACCTCAAGCAGAGGTCCAGTGTTGCATTCAGTGTTGGGGCCAGATCCGGTGAAATGGTCCTGAAAGGAGCCACCTCAGATACTTGAGGCCCGAAGGCAATCTAACGGGATTTGGTGGGATACAAATGATTTTGTCTGCAGCCCTCCTGAGCTGAAGGAATTCATCCACTGCTGCAGTCTGCGCAAGGGGAAGCGGGAACAGGAACAAAGCTGGAGTCCATTCTGGGTATCAGCTCTGTGGCGAGGTGGTACCTGGGTCCTTGTGTGACATTGAAAGTGGGACCAAGGAAACACATGTTACGACTTATTATGCTTTTTATGGGATCTCTGAATTACTTGACCTCAGCAACTTTGTTTTGGACCTTTCAAGCGAGCTGCCTAGGGAACGAGAACGCGTCCATGCCCTAGAACAGGACTGCTTCTTTTTACATAGTTCAGCGATGGCTAACTTAACTTTGTGGATGGCTTTGCGATAAATTCTCACGCAGCAAGGACACGACTCAGAGTCAAGTGAAGCGCAGCAGCACCAAAAACAGAGATCATGGGTGTCCGTCACAGACATCTGTTGAGGGCAGCCATGGCACAGCTGAAAAACTCTTTTTAGGGCCCATATTCTGCACACCGTGACATGTTTAGAAGGAAAAATTCAGGCTTCCTGAGAGAAAAGTCTGTCAGAAGGCACAACTGCTAGCTCCGGATCCGCGTTGGCAGCTGGTGCACATATGGTGACCGAAACATCACATTTGGAGTGGACTCACCTGAAGTAGAACTGCACCACTCCACCTGGAGAGGAGGAATTGCTGAAAACGTTCTGGATCCAGTTTGGTGCCTGGGGAAATCTACAGTTGAGGAATCTGCAGTTAGATGTCTTTATGAGACATATATTTTTTATCAATTAGTGGGCTCCATGCACACCTACTATTTCAAATTCAAATTCAATTCAGGGTTTATAAAGCCAACTATTAACCTGTAAGGGTCTCAAGGCACTAATAAGGGTCTCAAGGTGCTAACTATTTAAAGAAATTGCTTTATGACGACAAACAGGGTGTGCGAAAATGTTTGAAGAATACAGGGAGTGCAGAATTATTAGGCAAGTTGTATTTTTGAGGATTAATTTTATTATTGAACAACAACCATGTTCTCAATGAACCCAAAAAACTCACTAATATCAAAGCTGAATATTTTTGGAAGTAGTTTTTAGTTTGTTTTTAGTTTTAGCTATGTTAGGGGGATATCTGTGTGTGCAGGTGACTATCACTGTGCATAATTATTAGGCAACTTAACAAAAAAAAATATATACCCATTTCAATTATTTATTATTACCAGTGAAACCAATATAACATCTCAACATTCACAAATATACATTTCTGACATTCAAAAACAAAACAAAAACAAATCAGTGACCAATATAGCCACCTTTCTTTGCAAGGACACTCAAAAGCCTGCCATCCATGGATTCTGTCAGTGTTTTGATCTGTTCACCATCAACATTGCGAGCAGCAGCAACCACAGCCTCCCAGACACTGTTCAGAGAGGTGTACTGTTTTCCCTCCTTGTAAATCTCATATTTGATGATGGACCACAGGTTCTCAATGGGGTTCAGATCAGGTGAACAAGGAGGCCATGTCATTAGATTTCCTTCTTTTATACCCTTTCTTGCCAGCCACGCTGTGGAGTACTTGGACGCGTGTGATGGAGCATTGCCCTGCATGAAAATCATGTTTTTCTTGAAGGATACAGACTTCTTCCTGTACCACTGCTTGAAGAAGGTGTCTTCCAGGAACTGGCAGTAGGACTGGGAGTTGAGCTTGACTCCATCCTCAACCCGAAAAGGCCCCACAAGCTCATCTTTGATGATACCAGCCCAAACCAGTACTCCACCTCCACCTTGCTGGTGTCTGAGTCGGACTGGAGCTCTCTGCCCTTTACCAATCCAGCCACGGGCCCATCCATCTGGCCCATCAAGACTCACTCTCATTTCATCAGTCCATAAAACCTTAGAAAAATCAGTCTTGAGATATTTCTTGGCCCAGTCTTGACGTTTCAGCTTGTGTGTCTTGTTCAGTGGTGGTCGTCTTTCAGCCTTTCTTACCTTAGCCATGTCTCTGAGTATTGCACACCTTGTGCTTTTGGGCACTCCAGTGATGTTGCAGCTCTGAAATATGGCCAAACTGGTGGCAAGTGGCATTGTGGCAGCTGCACGCTTGACTTTTCTCAGTTCATGGGCAGTTATTTTGCGCCTTGGTTATTCCACACGCTTCTTGCGACCCTGTTGACTATTTTGAATGAAACGCTTGATTGTTCGATGATCACGCTTCAGAAGCTTTGCAATTTTAAGAGTGCTGCATCCCTCTGCAAGATATCTCACTCTTTTTGACTTTTCTGAGCCTGTCAAGTCCTTCTTTTGACCCATTTTGCCAAAGGAAAGGAAGTTGCCTAATAATTATGCACACCTGATATAGGGTGTTGATGTCATTAGACCACACCCCTTCTCATTACAGAGATGCACATCACCTAATATGCTTAATTGGTAGTAGGCTTTCGAGCCTATACAGCTTGGAGTAAGACAACATGCATAAAGAGGATGATGTGGTCAAAATACTCATTTGCCTAATAATTCTGCACTCCCTGTATGCCTACTAAGACTAAACCAAACAAATCAGCCTCTATTCACGCATGCAGTAAAATGTGACCTTATGTAAAATAATGATCGAATTGGGAGGAGGCCTGTTTATTGTTAACTTTTTAAAAATGTAATCTAAATTCAGAGATAATACAAAAAAAAAGCGCCTCAGGCAGCTGGGAGAAATTTGGGACAGAAAACGTGCCTGAAGAAATACTATCTTTCCCACCAACCCTCTCTACTGTCCTTGCAGTGGCTGATGCGAAGGAGGCTTTCACGATAGCAGAAAAGCTTTCTCTACCAAACACAATAGATGTTATCTCCTCTTCTAGGCTCTAGAGACAGGTGAGAGAAGGGAGAATAAAGAATTAGAGCTAGAAAGTATATAGAACAACAATCTTTATCTACAAAAGAAAAGAGAATTACTCAAATAATAAAATGTGAAAACAAAAGAGGTTTTCAACAACAGAGCTGTCCTTAAGGAAGGACTAAACATGCTGAACAATATGTAGAGTACCGTTACACGCTTTGGAAAATGCATCCCTTTTGATAACCTATAAATCACCACAAAGTAATATGAGTTAACAAAACCAGCATTCAAACAGAAGAAAACCTACAGGTCCACCAAGATAAGCTTAACTTTCAACTTCAAGCAATTTGTGCCAATAAACCAGAACTAAAACATACTGTAATACAGCTGCTTTTGTTTGGCATCCAGCGTTAGCCAAATACCTTTTTTGTCCTTGTAGAATCATTTGCTCTTCCTAAATTCACAATCCCACTTCAGGAGTGTGGAATTCCTAAAGCCCGGCGCCCTGGACATATTGTTTGGGGTCAAGAACATCAAGTTTTCATGTTTTTTTTGTGCTTGGGACAAGTAGGCCCAACCCCTTGAGGCACAAACACTTTAGCTGCCAGTTTACAGTACCACATTATGGATAAGGAAGGGCACTGTCTGCAGTCAAGGAAATATTTGTGTCCATTTGTTAATGTTGTTGAAACTTACATTTATGGTTCATTAACAAAAAGCCTTTATTAATAGGGTGAGTGCTTTTAGAAAATGTTGTAAACCTGGACTGCACTACTGACAGAAGGTCCAGCATAAAAATGTGTACACATGTTTGCAAAGTTTACTGTTATGAGGCTACATATAATACTTCCAGAATGTTCTCTGATAAGATGCAGATACTTGCAGAAGCTTGACAGCAATGTTAATTCTTGGCTTTCAAAATAAACGTTTCACTAAACAAACTCATGTTAAAATTTAGATACCAATTCTAGTAACATGTGTTGATGCATACTAGTATTTCCCCCAAAAATATTAGTACTGAGAAAGCAGTGTAACCAGTTTCAAGAACATTATGGGAAACATGAAAATGATCAAGCATTGGCAAAGCCAGTAGGTCGGATATTGGAGGTCAACCTTCTGGTTTTGTCCATATGTGTCTTGTTTTTACATGTTTTTTGTAAACCTCTGTTGTTGGAGCTGTTGCCAAAAAGCAAAAAAAACTTTTTTGTCTCAAAAAGCACACACTGCCACACTAGTGCCTGGCACTGAAAAAAACTACTTTGTGTGCTGATATGCTCCTTGTGAAAAAGCAGAATGCTGTCACTCACAGTGAAGCCAGCCAAAAATTAGATACAGAGATAGAATTTAATTAAAACAAAACGCCTTGGTTGACATCTGACCTAATTAAGGACCCAATTCTTAAACAGAGTCACAGAAGTGCTCCTATGGTATATGCCCTTGCATTAGTACAGATTTACGACTTTCATGAATTTACAGAAGTAGGCCAGGAAATCGTACTCCTACAAAATATTAGGGAACTGCATTTTAGTATGAGCAAATATGCATTTGTAGCTTTGCTCATGCGAAAATCTTTTTAGTATTTACAAGTTCACTTTCCCTCCAACCACTTTTTCCCCAACCCCAGAAGATTTAATTCTGCTGTTTTCGGGAGTAAATTTCCAACCTTTCTTAGTCTGGGAAACGATTAGAGAAGAGCTGGTAAAAAAAAACCTACAACATGCAAGTCAGTAGGTTTGCACAGACTCAAAAGGGCATTCCGACCCTGGTACTATTGCTTACCGCTAGTTTAAGCCCCGATCTGTATAAAAGTGGAAAAATAAGGGAATTGCTAGTGTTCAAACTCTACTATATATTATGAGCCCTAGAACACTCACAAAGGCAATTACAGAGCTCGTATATAATGAGATTGCTGCTAAAATTTGTTGCTGCACTACATGGTACCAGAGAAACACAGGTGGATTTTATTACAGGACAAGTAAATTTGTAAAGCAGCATGTCCCATGGACAAGTAGATACTTCATTAAATTCCACGCCCCTGCCAGTTCAACAGTGTCTCACAACTTTCTTTACAAGTGATGATTATCAGCAAGAATATCATAATCACTCATACAATATATCTTTCTTTAGTCCCAAACAATGCAGGCACTCATTCAAAGTTTCCAGTATAATGGTGTGACAGACAATTATCTAGGTTGGCCACCTGAAACGTAGACTCAGCCCGGCCACTGCCCTTGAAGATTACGTGAAACCCGAAGCTCTAAGGCAGAAATTTTAATTCTTCTGGGGAACAACACATCCTTGGCAATATGAGTCATCCAAGGAGGCTCAGCAGAGGCCTCTGTAGTTACAAGACTCTCACACTGCACCTACTGCATACTGCTAGTGCATTACAAAGCCAGTGAAGCAATACTGCTGGGGCATCCTTGTCCCACTCAAATCGATGTCTTGACAGATGTGCAGTTAAGTAAAAAAACGAGAATAGTCAAGGAGGCAACAGCTAGCTTTCTCTGCATCAGATGAGCCACAAATGTATGGCAGTAATGCAACAACCTAATAAAGGACTCTTTAAAACCCTTCTCCTTCTGCCTCTGAAGCATTACAGGGAGAGGATGTTTTGCTAAGAGGGTCAACAAGTGCAACTCGCTGCGAACAGACCTGCAATGTGGATCCTCAGCATTTCTGAAAAATGACAGCTTTCAAATCACACTTGTCATAGGACAGACAAAGTGGCAGCCTAAAGATCCAATTAACGTGATACTAATTAATATGTTAAATGGCCTGTCTAGTCACAATTTGGGTTCATGTGGTTTTTACATATGTAGCATGTTAAACGTATATAACAATCTACATCTCACAACACTAAGGATCATGATCGTGCCATGATTTAGATGAGGGTGGTGCCAGAAAAGGGCCCAACACTCCGACACTCCATCCAAAGGCACAGTGGTTCTAGGACAGACAATTGCAACTCCACGTCCACAGGCATTACCATATCCGACAATACTGGAGCAGTTGTACCTGTGGCACCAGGGGTGCTAGTATAAATATGGTGCATTGTCATAATCACTTCTAATCACCTCCCCTGGAGTTAGAGGTTTCAGGCTAGCACTAATGGAGCTCCTCAAGCTTAACATCCACTTAGTTTTGTTTATGTATTCTTGGAACCCTTGTGTTGTTCACAATTTTGTTTAGAATTGTTAGATGGTGGGGATGGAGAGGACAACATTAATTCGCTGGTAGGTTGGTATGCTGGTGTCGGTGGGGGACAGGTGAGGAGTTCTACTTTACACCATGTTCTTAATGCCTCATTATGATAAACTGGTCACATTAACGGCTAACATTGCTGAACACTAGTACTGCTCAATGGCAGCACATTGAGCCTCGATAGAAACCACATGCACAGAAATACACTATGGAAGGTTTTCACTGTAACTCTCTAACTAGGAATGGCAGGGGATTAACCCCTTCGCTGCCAGGCCTTTTCCCCCTCCTGTGCCGAGCTTTTTTTTGGCTATTTGGGGCAGTTCGCGCTTAGGCCCTCATAACTTTTTGTTCACATAAGCTACCCACGCCAAATTTGCATCCTTTTTTTCCAACATCCTAGGGAGTCTAGAGGTACCCAGACTTTGTGGGTTCCCCAGAAGGAGGCCAAGAAATTAGCCAAAATACAGTGAAAATTTCGATTTTTAAAAAAAAATGGGAAAAAGGGGCTGCAGAAGAAGGCTTGTGCTTTTTTCCCTGAAAATGGCATCAACAAAGGGTTTGCGGTGCTAAAATCACCAGCTTCCCAGCTTTCAGGAACAGGCAGACTTGAATCAGAAAACCCAATTTTTCAACACAATTTTGGCATTTTACTGGGACATACCCCATTTTTACGATTTTTTTGTGCTTTCAGCCTCCTTCCAGTCAGTGACAGAAATGGGCATGAAACCAATGCTGAATCCCAGAAACCGCAACATTTCTGAAAAGTAGACACAATTCTGAATTCAGCAAGGGGTAATGTGTGTAGATCCTACAAGGGTTTCCTACAGAAAATAACAACTGAAACAAACAAATATTGAAATTGAGGTGAAAAAATCTGCAATTTTTCTCTACGTTTTACTCTGTAACGTTTTCCTGCAATGTCAGATTTTTTAAAGCAATATACTGTTACGTCTGCTGGACTCTTCTGGTTGCGGGGATATATAGGGCTTGTAGGTTCATCAAGAACTCTAGGTACCCAGAGCCCATAAATGACCTGCGCCCTGCAGTGGGTTTTCATTCTATACTGGGTATACAGCAATTAATTTGCTGAAATATAAAGAGTAAAAAATAGCTATCAAGAAAACCTTTGTATTTCCAAAATGGGCACAAGATAAGGTGTTGAGGAGCAGTGGTTATTTGCACATCTCTGAATTCCGGGGTGCCCATATTAGCATGTGAATTACAGGGCATTTCTCAAGTAGATGTCTTTTTTACACACTCTCTTATATTTGGAAGGACAAAATGTAGAGAAAGACAAGAGGCAATAACACTTGTTTTGCTATTCTATGTTCCCCCAAGTCTCCCGATAAAAATGATACCTCACTTGTGTGGGTAGGCCTAGCGCCCGCAACAGGAAATGCCCCAAAACGCAACGTGGACACATCACATTTTTTTAAAGAAAACAGAGGTGTTTTTTGCAAAGTGCCTACCTGTAGAATTTGGCCTCTAGCTCAGCCGGTACCTAGGGAAACCTACCAAACCTGTGCGTTTTTTAAAACTAGAGACCTAGGGGAATCCAAGATGGGGTGACTTGTGGGGCTCTGACCAGGTTCTGTTACCCAGAATCCTTTGCAAACCTCAAGATTTGGCCCAAAAAACACTCTTTCCTCTCATTTCGGTGACAGAAAGTTCTGGAATCTGAGAGGAGCCACAAATGTCCTTCCACCCAGCGTTCCCCCAAGTCTCCCAATAAAAATGGTATCTCACTTGTGTTGGTGGGCCTAGAGCCCATGAAAGGAAAGGGCCTAAAACACAACGTGGACACATCACATTTTTTCACAGAAAACAGAGGTGTTTTTTGCAAAGTGCCTACCTGTGGATTTTGGCCTCTAGCTCAGCCGGCCTGGGGGGGGGGGGGCAGAAATGGCCTAAAATAAATTTGCCCCCACCCCCCGGGAGCGACCCTTGCCTACAGGGTTGCTCCCCTTGTGTGACGGCGCAAAAAAAAGAAGATCCCTGGTGCCCAGCGGTTTCTGCCCCCCCTCCCCCTTGGAGGCAGATTGACCTAAAATCTGCCAATCTGCCCCCAAAGCAGGCAGAAATGACCTAAATACAATTTGCCCCTCTAGGGGAGCGACCCTTGCCTAAGGGGTCGCTCCCCATCTCTAAAAAAAACAAACAAACAAAAAAAAAAAATTGCCCTGGCGCCTAGAGGTTTCTGCCCCCCCGGGGGCAGATCGGCCTAATAACAATAGGCCGATCTGCCCCCAGGGGGGGCAGAAATGGCCTAAAATAAATTTGCCCCCCCCCACACCCCCTGGGGAGCGACCCTTGCCTACAAGGTCGCTCCCCTTGTGTGACAGCGCAAAAAAAAGATCCCTGGTGCCTAGTGGTTTCTGCCCCCCTTGGGGGCAGATTGACCTAAAATCGGCCGATCTGCCCCCAAAGCGGGCAGAAATGGCCTAAATACAATTTGCCCCTCCAGGGGAGCGACCCTTGCCTAAGGGGTCGCTCCCCCTCTCTAAAAAAAAAAAAAAAATTGCCCTGGCGCATAGAGGTTTCTGCCCCCAGGGGGAGAAGAAATGGCCTAAAATAAATTTGCCCCCCCACACCCCCCTGGGGAGCGACCCTTGCCTACAAGGTCGCTCCCCTTGCGTGACGGCGCAAAAAAAAAGATCCCTGGTGCCTAGTGGTTTCTGCCCCCCTTTGGGGCAGATTGACCTAAAATCGGTGATCTGCCCCCAAAGCAGCCTAAATACAATTTGCCCCTCCAGGGGAGCGACCCTTGCCTACGGGGACACTCCCCATCTGTAAAACAACAACAACAAAAAAAATACCCGGTGCATAGTGGTTTCTGCTCCCCTTGGGGGCAGATCGGCCTAATTAAAATAGGCTGATCTGCCCCCATGGGGGGCAGAAATGGCCTAAAATAAATTTGCCCCCCAGGGGAACGACCCTTGCCTAAGGGGTCGCTCCCCTTACGTGAAAAACAAACAACAAAAAAAAACTCCCTGGTGTCTAGTGGTTTCTGCCCCACACGGGGGCAGATTGGCCTCATAAAAATAGTCCAAAATATAATTTGCTCCCCACACCTAAAAAAAAAAATAATAATAATTATCCCTGGTTCCTAGAGGTTTTTGCCCCACCTGGGGGCAGAAAAGGCCTTAAAAAAAATGCCCCCCCCCCCCCGGGAGCGACCCTTGCCCAAGGGGTCGCTCCCTTATGACAATTCTCCCCCCAAAAAAACATCCCTGGTGTCTAGTGGGCGTTTCAAAAGCCGGATTGCTTTTGAAATGCTTGGAGAGACTTCAAAGGGAAGGTAATACATTTCCCTCCATTTGAAGCCTCTCCGGGCCTCCCCCACGTGATCGAAAGAGAAATGCAAAACATTTCTCTTTTGATCGCGCTGGAAGCTGAGCTTCCAGCCCGATGGGGGAGGCTCTGTGATTGTCAGCGCGCGCTCGCTGATGTCACCGGAGGGGGGGGGGGTTCGGAAGGGGAAGGGCTTCCCCTTCCATCCCTGACTTTATGGGAGGGGGGGAACGGGACCCCACAGAGGGAGCGCTAGCGCTCCCTCTGGGCTCTGTGACCAGGACGTAATGGTTATGTCCTGAGCACAGCAGAACTGTGCCTCAGGACGTAACCATTACGTCCTGGGCACAGAACCGGTTAAACAACCCATCAATAATTTGTAGGTTATTGCATACTTGGGCCTAGGGTAGATGTGGCCCTCCTCCAGGAGCTGCATCTAACCAAATCGTCAGAGGCTATACTGGCCTCTGTAGGAAAGTGGAGCAAGTGAAGTAATAATAGCATTATTCTTTCCAGGTTCAGTTAGGTCTTAATAATTTAAACTTGAGCTCAACTCTTGGTAGCTGAAGCACAAAGCAGACAGGCTTACCCTAGGATGAATTACTAAATTATTTATCAGGACCAATACAGTTATGTAAAAAAAAAAAAAAAAAAAAAAAAAAACTAATAAAAATCCCACTGTAATTTATAAAAATAGAAAACTTTTAATGAACCAACTAGCACCAAATCGACAAAAATCTGATGCGGAGAACCGGAGATATGATTTTTCCGAGATTATAGCATCAACTCTAAACCGGGTAAAGTCAAAAGTTAAGGCTGACCGCGATGGAGAGCAGGTCAATATAAGGATCAGGTTCGGCCCGGTATAAAGTTCACCTTCTGAAACAGGGCCTGATTTAGAACTCGGCCAGGGGTTACTCCATCACAAAAGTGATTGATATCCCATCTGCTCAAATCTAAATCCCATAGGATACAATGGGACATAGATTTTGGCAGACAAGATATCTGTCATCATTGTGATAGAGTAACCCATCTGCTGAGTTCTAAATCAGGCCATTAGTCTTTTTCTTGGGGAAAATTCTTGTTGACAAGGTCTTTGGTTGGTCAGGGTGCCAGCAGTTCCACAGATGGGCTCGTTGACACTGGTTGGCTGAAGCACACAACCTTAAGGGAGCCTAAGCTCCAGCAGGAAGTTCGAGGTTCTGGACATCAAAGGAAGGAAAATTCCATGAGAAGTTCGAAGATCAAGCCCAGGAAGGTGTCGGGCGGCAACAGCGGGTGGTGCTCGGCATTGGTCTCGGTGAAGTCCTCGACGTTTGGTCTAAGACATTTTTTGGGACATCAGGATCCTTTCAGTGTAGAAAACCAGAAAGATGAGTACGACAGCAGCAGTTCAACATCAGCAGCTGAGGCTCAGAGTCGGTCCAGAGGTAGCCTCAGGTTCTCTTTGTGAAATTTTCAGAAAATGTTTCCAAGTGTCAGGTTTTTGCAAAGTTTGAGGAACTAACAATACACTCTCACAGCTGTCAAGTGTCCAGGCCCTTTTAGATACCACTTATGGGTTAGAATTCAATCTCTCAGAAGCCACCAGCAGGCACTGGTACTGAGCAGTTGGAACTGAGCAGTGGAACTCAACAGGGTATCGGGGTTCTTGTACATTTTGTGTTCCTGACGCTTAACAGGAGGCTAGTCAACTAGCTCTTGGAGTCCACTCTCTAGTCCTTGGTACAAATGGAGAGAAGGTGCAGCCCTTGGAGTTTCTCCCCACAGGTTCAACAGCAGGTGCAGTCCTTCTCCTATCTTCCACAGGTCCAAAAGGGTTCAGAAGAAGGTACACTGGGGTGCTACTTTTACGCCTGGTATAAGCTTTGGGTGGTGGAATCTCCCAGGCCAGTAGGGAACAAGCTGCCAGGGGCAACCATACCCACTAAGACATAATTTCTTGAGGTTTAGGTCTTAACAATCCCACCGTGCTCTGCAAAATCCAACTTGGTAGAACTTTTCTTCCTCTGGACAGAGCTCTGGGCATACTCATGAGGTGAGTCTAAGGAAATGAGGAACTCTCCCTGCAAACCAGATCCAGAATAGGTTTTCTCCTTACTGGGAAGTGGTGCCACACTGACTACTTGGAAAAGATCGGACACATGTCTGCCTGTGAGATGGGATGCTCCCTTGAAGATTGTGTACACAGTGGGCACACCCCAGGCCATCCTTTAAGTAAGAGGTCACACCTTCTCCCAGCCAAGACACTTGTGTTCCCTATCCTGGGAGCCATTCACACCTCCCAGTAGGCCTCCAGGTGACACTTGGGGATTACCTCTGAAGAGGCTACTAGTGGTGTTAGGCCCAAACAAGACAGCTCTCTAAACGTGGCATTTTCAAAACCAGTCATTTAAGATTAGACTTGACCCTCTGATTGGATTTTAAATTAATACTAATTTGAGTTTCTGACTCATGGTTGTAGCTATTTCCAAACTTAAGCTGTGCACCATAAGGTGCTACTATCTAAACCAAATCTTTTCAATGGGAGAGCCAACCCTGCCACAATGAAAAATGGCATAAGAGATTTTTCAATGCCAGGACATGTAAAAGTTAAGTAAACATGTCCTACATTTTAACCACCATGCACACGCACACTGCCCTATGGACATTTAGGGCCCACCTTCAGGGTGACTTATAAGTATTATAAAGGAAGATTTAGGTCTGGCAATATATTTATTTTGGCAGGTTGAATTTGCAGTACACACTCTTGCTGCAGGATACCATATTATGGGGACCCAGAGTTAATTAAAATTTGCCAATTGAGAATCAGCAATTCTACATGTTTTAGTGGTCACTGCACATACACTGGGTGCTGTGTGGCAGTGCTGCAGTATTCAGAGTCCATACATGAGGAATAAAATCTGGTTACCATGCAAAAAGAGTGTTTGCTTAGAGCCACAAACTGGGTATCACATTGCAATCTGCCCTTACGCTACAGGCATTGCAATATTTATCAGAGAAGGAACCCACTTCCACCATATAATCACAAGTAAAGACGACCAAGGTTGACAAATCATGGTTAAAGACATTCAACATGACCATGATCAACAACTACAGGGTCAAAACGAACATGCCACGATTTTTAACACTGTGTGGAATACTACACTCTTATTATCCACTAACACAACTGCCTGGGGCAGGAATTTCAATTTTATATTAGATGCAAACCTACACACATCGCACAGCCTTGTCAGGTCTAGGTCAGCTCTAGTGCTGTGTGTCAATGCCATATTAACTGACCATCAGCTAGTAGGTCTCTGGTAGATGAGATACACAATGCATAAAGAAAATGTAGAGGATCCTAGTTTGCCAGCTTACATTAAGGTGAAAATCTAAGAACATACCAAAGCCAATCAATCTACCAATCAGTTTAAAAAGACCATAGTCTTTAAAACATTACATCATCAAAACAATAAACATACAATAAATACTCCATAATTTAAAAGTGACGTAAAATGATGTAGGACAAATCCATGAGCCTTAAAGGATAGTGACCCATTTAAAAAAATAATACCTTCCTTTATAGATAGTTTATGTCTCCCCGAGATGTGTCATCAAAAACAATTTGCAATGATTCTAATAAAAAATTCTATACAACTATAAAAATAAGTATGTTATTGAATCATAATGGGATTAGCACATTTCAAGTTCAATAACTTTATTTGGTCATATAAATGTGAACCACAAAAATTAAATATAATCAGGAAAGATGTCATTAGTAACAAAACACACTAAAACCGCACAATGTCATATTAAAATCCTTGAGATTGAAATCGTTGTATCCCTCGATAACACTTCTTTTAGAGAGGTGATGAACCTCCCTAATGCACATATTACATCCAGGTACCTCATGTCCATCAAGGATGTTACTGCTTGCCTCATCTCCCTCGCACCATATTTCCTGAGACAAGGTCACAGTAATGATTTCCTCTGATGTAAAAACCATAAACAATCTCAAATAATATGTGGAAGATAACTTCTAGTTTTAATCCACATTTAAAAATGTTATAATCCGTTAGAAACGTCTTTGCTGATAAGGGTAAGTCTGGATTCACCTCACATTTATTTCTTGGAAATTCCTGTCATAAATGTTCATTGGGCATCTTTTCAAGGTATGGAGGTTGTTTCTTGCTCCAGGAGGTTCTTAAGTGGCATATAGATTTTTTGTCCTCCAAGTATTTCAAAGTCATTTCAAAGTCTCTAACCTGGCCATAAATGTTGTCAATCTTCTCAGCTCACCTTTGTCAATTCCTAAATCTTGGTGTACATTTAGCTTTATTGTCAGTCTTTTATTAATGTTGTGGATTCTTTGCCCGTGGGTTTTTGCTCATTTTAATGCACTATTTTTAATCTCAATTTAAAATTGAAATTTTTGAGGAGTCACTGTAGGCATTTCTATTCCAAAATATGATCACACTCGCGTGAGTGAAATAATTCTAAGCCATTAGGTCCGTCTCTGATACAAAAAGCCTGAAACATCAAGGAGGGTTGCAGAGTCAAAAGATGTTTCCAGCATCTACCTTCTTCAGGGCCCCAACTGGTTTTTCCACTCAAGCTAAGCACTTCCACTCCATACTGAAGCTGGGGCTGAATCACAGCTTGAAATGATGTTAGGGTCGGTGTTAAGGAGGGCCCTCCAAATACATTATCACATTTCTTAAGCCCACTTACATTTGAAAGTGTGTTTGCTTCAATGTGCCAATGCGGTCTTTCCATGACAATTTATCAGTAAACCATGTTTATATTTGCTAATAACCTTTATTTCTGCCCCATCATGAAACCATTTGTACTTACACTTCTTTTTCCCCAAACAGGAGCACTTTAGTTTTATCCACGGTAATCATCATTTTTTTCCTTTTTGAAATTTTTAGACACCACATCTAGTTTTCTGTTTAAGCCATTTTCTGTTAGCTCCATGGTGACTAAATCATCAGGCTAAAGACAGCTAATGTGGGTACCGTTCATCTTTGGGCTGAGACTAATTGTTACAATGAAAATAGCAAAGGCATCAACACACTGCCCTGTCTAAGGTCATTCCTAATATATATTTTCTGTGACAATGAGCCTTGGGCATCAGGTTCCACTTGAGCCCAATTATCCCTATGAATTTCTTGTGAGATTAACCACTTGGCAAATCATACATTCCCAAGGTTTTCCATAGTAAGTACCAGTTAACCATATCATGGAGGTAAAAATCCACTAAGCAACAGTACAAACTTCCTCTTTGCTCCATGCACTATAGCCCATAAACCTAAGCAGTGGTTAATAGTTGATTGCCCCTCCTTGAGCCTCCCTCGATCCATGTGGATTATAAATGTGGTTCCTGCCCCCTCTTTTAACTTATCCAAGAGTATTTTCAAAATGATTCTCCTCCCACATCGCTGAGGTTTACTTGCCTGTCATTTTTGGGGGCAGTTGTAGCACCTCTTTTTATAGATGGGTTTAACCGCTCCCTTGCAACTAGTAGGGAAAATTCCAGTATGTATATTTCTTTGAAATATCAAATAAAACAAGTTGGATCACTAATCAATATTTGATCGTACAATTATTGCTGGTAGATTATCCATTCCGCTGCTCTTTTCCGTTTTAGTTTTGAGATGGCTGCTTTAACTGTCTTCAATGTGAACTGCGACCTTATACCTTATTTCATCTTCTACACTAAATCTACCATGCCATGAACTGTTCGAAGCCCTGGTTTTCTAAAATCCCTCCAGGAAATGTATTTGTGCTTCTCCTACCATATTCCTTAAATTTGCCTCCGTCTTGCCAAGTCCATTCAAGACCAAATCTCAGAATCTTTTAGTATTTTCAGCTGCATTCATCTCTATCACAACAGTCACAACATTTTTCTTGTAGGATCTTTTTCTTATAGACAATTAAACCTTTGTACTCTCTTGTAAGGTTAGTAAGTAGTGCTTTAGCCTTATTATTCCTGAGAAGCCTTTTTCTTTTTCCATTTTTCTTAACTGTCTTTCAAGGTTCCTAAACTCTTCATCAAGCCATGTATTTTATGCCTTTTTTCAAGCATGATTGTTTTTCCTTCTTAATTTACCCTAGTTAGATTATCGCCCAAACATGCTACCACCTAGTTAGTTGTTTTCTCTAACCAACACCTTATAATTTCACAGATAATCTTTTAGCAAAGTTAAATGCTTTATTTTTGTTGTAAAGCCTCTGGGAACACCTTCTCTCTCTTCTGCTGTGTTTCCAGCTCTAACACTACATGTAGCAGATGGTGATTACCATATATGAACACTTTCCTTGTGGGAATATCCATAGGTGTTCAACCATTTAAACTAATTTAACCATTGGAAGAGAGACAGTTTAACAATGATAAATCCCTCGATGTGACAGGGCTTTCTAAGAATATAGCAAGATATGCAGACATCTTTTCTTCATACAATAGGTCGTTTTACAAGAAACTAGTCTGTGATTAAAATCTCCCAGCATAACCAATATATATTGTGGAAACCTCAAGGAACTTCCAACCAAATCATACTTTATGGGTGTCATAATCAGCATAAACACCTGTTTGTAGATACATATTCCTAACAATAATACCATGAATAGGTGTCTTCACATAACAAGTAGCATACCATATGCCAAAATCCAATTATTAGACTTTGTATTAATTTCCCATATTCCTGAAGCCACTGTGGAGGACACTAGAGTTAGGATGCCCTTGGATGGACCTTCGGAGATATTCTTTGCGGTTGTCTGGGAGACCTGCAGAAAGCCATAAAACTGGGGGTGATCTGTGCACAGCCATGTCTCCTGGAAACACAACATTTCATATAATTTAGGTATTTGTTTGAAAATCTCTTTTTTTATCAGATTTTCTATACCATGTATATTCTAGGAGAGTAGTGTAATTCTGTATGCAGACGTTCTTCTCTAGTCCACATCACTAAATAAATCCAGGCTCTCTTCATCTTCTTGTGCGAAGCTCAGGAGGGCATAGAAATTAGGGCAAAAGACCCCCTTTCCTCAATGCCACAATCTTCGTAGGGTAATTCCTCAATACACCTTCCCTCCCATTTCTTATATTCCTTAAACCCTGGTAGTTATCTTGAGAATGTTATTTGACTTGTTTTGTGCGGAGTCTAGCATGGTGGTATAAAAAAAACTTTCCAGGGGCCTTCCTATTTGAGAATTCTTCTTCTTCTGTGAGCCTCATTCCTTGGCAGATCAATTCATTTTCTGCTTTTAGTAGGGCATCTCTTACTAACCAGAAGAACAGTAAGATGTTTGTCACCTCACTCCCTGAACTACTTGAAACAAAACCCATTGGCTTTAAATCACTTTTTGAGGCTCTCCCTTTGTTAAAGTTCTAGATTCTTAACCCTTACTCTCAGGCAGTCCTAATTTATTTTCTACAATGAAGCCCCCGCCAAGATTGTTCAATTTCAGTTCTCTTGTCCCTTTCCCGTGCGGGCTATACTGTAACTTAATTGCTATTACTTTAGTAATTGCTTGTGCACAGTTCTCTAAATCGGTGACATCATCTAACCTGCTTCTTACTTTGTCATTTGGGTGGGGTGGGGGGGAGGTGGGGTGGAGACTTTTCTTTACTTTCACTAACCAGGCCTATCCTTTTCACCCTTTTCCTTCCTACCTTCTCCGTTTTCCTTCTATGCCTCAATTGCTCTGAGATGGTACTTTGAAAAGCTGACATGTATTTAAGTCTTTTTATTAGCATCAGATGTTTGAAATAAATACCAAGGGGGTGCTTTTTACAGCTGTGCTACCACCTCCATGCCCCCCTTTCTTACTGCCCATCTGCACCCTTTGCTCTCTTAACTGGACTTACAGATAGAGGGCACACAGGCATTGATTTATTGCAATTCGATGGTTATAGTCTGGAGGTAGACTTTAAATGATTTCAAGGTATCCGTATTTAAGACTATCGCCTCAATAATACCCTGTAAAGTCTATTGCATCAACACCAATACATCTAGCATGGAGGAAGATTAAGTGGGCGACTTATCCATATCCCAGGATAAGGGAAAATCTTGGGTAGCTGTACACAATTTATTCCCCATTGGCCTTATTTCCTAGGTTACAATTTTGGCAGTCTGGACAAAAGACCGCTATTTAGAAGATTATAATCTTGACCAAAGTCCAGCTTGAAATTCTCATGTAAAATATCAATTTCTTTCCTGTTGGCATTGTTTCTGGAAGTGTTATCTAAGAAACTTTAACTAAATATATACATGGAAATATTACCAATGGTGAGGGGGCTCTGTAGATATCTCAAACTCCTCTCCCTCTAGATTACTCACACAGGGATTTTCTAGGGGGAGCAGGCCAGTATCAGCATTCAGACCCTTCCTGTTCTGATTCCATCGGGTTACTGGTATTCCTACCCTACTAGGCTTTCTCAAAGGCATTTTGCTTCTTAGAGCTGTTTACGCTATGGGTTTTGTGTGGGTGTTCCCCTGTCTATTCACACTCTCCCACCTCACCAGACCTCTGACTTCACTTAGGGACCCACACGAGTCCTTTTATCATAGGATTGAACAACCTTAATTAGGAAGTTCCTATTACAGATTCTTGTGCAGGAGGATGTTTAAAGTCCCGAAGAGAGTACTGTAAGGTCTGCTATTTAGTTTTGTAGTTCTCAAAATCTGCAGGACAGCCTTCAATTACATTAAACTCTCTTCTAGAGTGCTCTCCTAAACCATAGGAATTCAGCTGATTCTCTTTATATCAGTCCATGCGTATCTCATGCATTAAAACTTCACACAATCCAGGGGATTTCGTGGCAATCTTTAGCTATCCTTCCCAGGCAGAAGGGTCTGATCTCAAAAGATGATGGTAAACAATAAACCCAGTCAAAGTTACCCCTTTCAAGACCACAAGCATACTATTCTTGTTTGCCTGGCACCGAATTCCACTCACTACAAAATATGGGCCTACAGTGAAAGAGCCCCAATTATGACACTGCTGCCTGTCTAACCCACCCTAGTTCTCCGCTGCAGGTAGACACTGTTGTGGAGTCTAGTCCCCTACACCACCCTGCCAAGCCCATCAACAGTAGTGAATGCAAGTGTCTCAGGATCTAAGATTCATTTGATATACATAAAGAAGAGGACTAAGTCTCACTGCCAAATGCCAGCTGCCGTCCCAACCTCAAATTTATCAGTAGGATTAAACAATGTGGCATGGGCTTCCACGACCACTCAAGTGACCTCCAATACCTAGGCATGCTAGCTTAGCACAAACACCCTCTGTAGTCTGCCAAGGGTGGTGTGTATCACAACACGTCCACCTGCAATCAAGCGGGCCCCACACGTCCCCCAGCACTACAAGGGTCAAACAAGGTGAGTTCCAGTGATTGGGGATGTGGATGATTGGGGGAGGGGGCAAACGCAGCTTGCCATGAGTGTTGAGTACCAGGCGCCGAAAGAGCAGTACACATAATGTGCTCTCCCTGTATGCTGCTGCTTTTGTCCGTGCCTGGGGAATACACTGTGTTCCTGTGGCACGCACAACCATGGCTGAGATGGTATATACTGAAGTCTTGGAGGGAGAGTTCAACATTCTGCGAAAACATGCCACTACACAAAGATACAGGGAGGGGCAGCATAGATAAATCATTAGCTAATCTAATCAAACAGATTTGAGCAGCAAACAACATTGTTTACATTAAGGATGGTGAATGTGACAATACATGAGGCTAAGAATATCTTGAATGGTTCACAAAGTTTTATACAGACCTTTATGGCTCAAAAGTTTGTAACACATCAGCATACATAAAAAAAATATATATATTGTAAAAGCCTTTTGCATTGAGAGAGATTAGGGTGGTTATTAAGGTACTACTTATAGAGACTGTTCCAAGCTCAGATGGGTTACCTACTGAATTCTTAAAAGAATTTGCAGACCTACTGGGGCCACACTTATTGGTCTTAATTGAAGAATCAGCTGCTAAATACATTCTCCTCCCTACAATGATAATGGTGTACTTGTTACTGTCCTCAAACCAGGGAAACCACTTGGAAGTTATGACTCCTATAGACTGCTTTTAGTAACTGTTACATTAAAGTACTTGAAAAACTGATTTAAAAAAGAAGGTTGATCTCGCTCCTCCCAGACCTGGTCCTGCCAGACTAAGCTGGGTTCATCCTGGGACGTTCCAGAGTGCATAAGCTTTTGTTTTTGCTCTCATGCACTAGATCGACTAAAGTACAGATGCAACAGCTGTTTTCCTAGAAGCTTTCAAAGACTTTCATATGTTTGAGTATACATACCTCTACACCATACTATAGTGCAATGGGTTGTCATGCTCCCATACTACTCCTGTGATCATCAATAAACATTTCTAGAGGCACAAGATAGGAATTACCCCTATACTATTTGAGCTAGCATGAGAACCACTCGCTGCAAAACTACAGCACCACATTCTCCCTTAGATCTGCATCACATAATCTTCTGAAGATTAATCTTCACATAATCTTCCTATCTCATTTTAAGCCGATGACATGACAATATACAGTATGGAGGGAGCCTCAAATTAGATTTATCACAAACTCAGTGAACTCCTAAAATTTGGCAGCGTATTTGTTATCAGAATTCAATCATTCAGGTCTTCCAGGATCAGACATTATGTGGTGTAAGAGTGCAGTGAAGTATTTGAAATTTATAGGGATTAGCCTAGCTAAAAATGCTGTAATGTAGAAGACAAAAGTGACAGATGGGTCAAGCTCCTGTTATCCACTGCAGAGAGCACTAAACTGATAATGACTGTATTGTTTTGTTAATAATATCCTTATCCCACTCACCAGGTTCTTCTTTCAAATCATGAGGCTAATAATTAAATTAGCAGGGCCTGAAAGCAACCGCTCGTAAATGGGAAATATTAGCACTGCAATACCATCAGAGTTGGTTAATCGCACTTTATCTGGAATTATGTTACTTATGCACACAGGCACATTTCCCATATTTTTGTCCCGTCACCAGTTATAAACACTGCATTTAGCAGTTAAAAGAACCTAATACAGATTAAGCTCCTCTACAGATGATTATTTTTTAGCAGAGTCCCTGCCAGTTACCGTAGGCAGGCATAAAGGTATGCAAAGTACTGGCCTGGGACAAGTTGAAAACTAGGGTGGATCTATCAAATCTACACTCCCAAGACACCCTGCTGACATGCTACCCCTGCCTGCCACTAATCAGCGATGGTAAAATAAAACACTGATGCAGCTAATGAGATCCACTATTACCAATGGGATCATCTGCACAACGAGGGCACTTTTATAGAGCTAACAACAATCAAGAGTAGCAACATCCACCATCGCTAAATTTATTTTATATTATTGACCCAGAGTGACCAATAAAGAGCTTAGTCCCACTTTTCCTCGGGAATTGCACAGCCTCTAACCTCTAAATGGTTATTATCTGCTAAAACGCCAAATGTTTGAAACCTTTCCTGCAAAGCTCTCTCCAAGAAGCTACAATCCACTCCAGTTCCAGAGACAAATGGAACACCAAATTGCAGTCCTCAATATCTGAAGAGAAAGGGAAATGTAACTGCTCAAAGACTGGGGTTCTGTCGCCAAATAGTAAGATATGCATACCTGACATTTGGTACCTTCCAAGTGTATATTAAACTTCTTGTAGTTCATGGAAGTGGTGTCTTAGGAACAACTTTAGATGGCAGAGATGCGGCATGTTGAAGAGAGGCTTTCTACACTTAGCCTGGGCATGTCCCAGGATAAACCGCTACTGGAGAGAGGTGGAGTAGACTATCTCCAAAATAGTTGTCATCACTGTCACACTGAAACCTAAGTGGCACTCCTGGGTAGGTGAAACTTAATGTCCATGGAAACAGGAAGTTCAGTCTTAGTATTATAACGGACAGAGGCTGTTTGGTAGCAAGATGCTGAGGGCGCGGTCCCAAGGACATCCTGGAGCCTTTAAGACATTATTTGCTGTTCAGGTCGCTGGCAGCAGAGGATGAGTCCACTGATGCCTTAAAGAATTCTGTTAGATACTTGGGAGGTTGCTCCCCGCACCCTATGGTTCCTATGAAAGATCAGCTGTGGGTTAAGACGTTATGGGACTATATAACTAGAGTGTATGAATAGAAAATATGTGTTGCAGAGATAAAATTCTCTGAACAACTCTATCCTTATACTTGATGCAAGTAAAAGTTGTTTTGGTGTTGTGATAGTGAATAACGTGATGAAAATGTACTAAGGATTTTTTTTTTAACCTTTCTGCACAACTGTAAATTTGGAACTGATCCTTGGGTACTGGCTGCTGGAAATAAAAAGCAGAGCCTAAGCTGAAATTTAGACTGTCAGCCCGATGGTTGGACAGTAGCTATTGTTGTACCATTTATTCATTGTTTATTTGGAGTTTTTGTAGAGCACTAAAATCACAATGTGCCTTCTCAAACCACTGGGAAAGTGGAGAGAAACACTGGAAATATAGCAAAGGACTGACATATAAAAAAATGCAAGAACAACATAGGAAAGAGCAAATTCTGCAAAGTGGCTCAGAAAATATCAAAGTCTTTATGATGTCGACTGAGCAATTAACAAGCAGTGGTAAGTGTCTGACTGGCGGTATGAAGTGTTTGGTGATACATCGGGCTGTAGTTCATCTGAAATCTGTAGGGCCAACGCACTAGGAGAGTACAACAGAAGAGTCTTGAGGATTCTTTTACACATTTGATAGTCTTTCCACGCTAAATTACAGAGAAATAAAGTTCCTCAGGGAACTACCCCGTACCTGTGGTGAACTGCCCCCAACTCTTATTAGCTTAAGGAAGAAAATGGGTGAACAGGAGGTTTGTAGCACGGGATCTCAAATATATGGATGGATGATCAGGTTGAAAATGTTTTCACTTGTCAAAATCTTTTCACAGGTTCTCAGACGCACTACCATACAAAGATCTGTGAACAATGTACAAGTTACTTGCCTTCAGTAACGCCTTATCTGGTAGAGACATATTTTAGTTGCAGGTTGCAGATTACTTACCTTAGAATTTCCCCCAGGCGTCAGTCAGGATCCAGAGATTTTTCTCAAGCAGTACCTGTAGGAGGCTGGACTGGCTTGTAGTGAGTACCAAGGGGTACTTGCACCTTGCACCAGGCCCAGTTATCCCTTATTAGTGTATAGGGTGTCTAGCAGCTTAGGCTGATAGATAATGGTAGCTTAGCAGAGCAGCTTAGGCTGAACTAGGAGACGAGTGAAGCTCCTACAGTACCACTTAGTGTCATCTGCACAATATCATAAGAAAACACAATACACAGTTATACTAAAAATAAAGGTACTTTATTTTTATGACAATATGCCAAAGTATCTCAGAGTGTACCCTCAGTGAGAGGATAGGAAATATACACAAGATATATATACACAATAGCAAAAATATGCAGTATAGTCTTAGAAAACAGTGCAAACAATGTATAGTTACAATAGGATGCAATGGGGACACATAGGGATAGGGGCAACACAAACCATATACTCCAAAAGTGGAATGCGAACCACGAATGGACCCCCAAACCTATGTGACCTTGTAGAGGGTCGCTGGGACTATTAGAAAATAGTGAGAGTTAGAAAAATAACCCTCCCCAAGACCCTGAAAAGTGAGTGCAAAGTGCACTAAAGTTCCCCCAAGGACAAAGAAGTCGTGATAGAGGAATAATGCAGGAAAGACACAAACCAACAATGCAACAACGATGGATTTCCAATCTAGGGTACCTGTGGAACAAGGGGACCAAGTCCAAAAGTCACAAGCAAGTCGGAGATGGGCATATGCCCAGGAAATGCCAGCTGTGGGTGCAAAGAAGCTTCTACTGGACAGAAGAAGCTGAGGTTTCTGCAGGAACGAAAAGGGCTAGAGACTTCCCCTTCGGTGGACGGATCCCTCTCGCCGTGGAGAGTCTTGCAGAAGTGTTTTCCCGCCGAAAGAACGCCAACAAGCCTTGCTAGCTGCAAATCATGCGGTTAGCGTTTTTGGACGCTGCTGTGGCCCAGGAAGGACCAGGATGTCGCAAATTGCGCCAGGAGGTAGAGGGGACGTCGAGCAAGACAAGGAGCCCTCTCAGCAGCAGGTAGCACCCGGAGAAGTACCAAAAACAGGCACTACAAGGATGCGTGAAACGGTGCTCACCTGAAGTTACACAAAGGAGTCCCACGTCGCCGGGGACCAACTTAGAAAGTAGTGCAATGCAGGTTAGAGTGCCGTGGACCCAGGCTTGGCTGTGCACGAAGGATTTCCGCCGGAAGTGCACAGGGGCCGGAGTAGCTGAAAAAAGTTGCGGTTCCCAGCAATGCAGTCTAGCGAGGTGAGGCAAGGACTTACCTCCACCAAACTTGGACTGAAGAGTCACTGGACTGTGGGAGTCACTTGGACAGAGTTGCTGGATTCGAGGGACCTCGCTCGTCGTGCTGAGAGGAGACCCAAGGGACCGGTAATGCAGCTTTTTGGTGCCTGCGGTTGCAGGGGGAAGATTCCGTCGACCCACGGGAGATTTCTTCGGAGCTTCTAGTGCAGAGAGGAGGCAGACTACCCCCACAGCATGCACCACCAGGAAAACAGTCGAGAAGGCGGCCGGATCAGCGTTACAGAGTTGCAGTAGTCGTCTTAGCTACTATGTTGCAGTTTTGCAGGCTTCCAGCGCGGTCAGCAGTCGATTCCTTGGCAGAAGGTGAAGAGAGAGATGCAGAGGAACTCGGATGAGCTCTTGCATTCGTTATCTAAAGTTTCCCCAGAGACAGAGACCCTAAATAGCCAGAAAAGAGGGTTTGGCTACCTAGGAGAGAGGATAGGCTAGCAACACCTGAAGGAGCCTATCACAAGGAGTCTCTGACGTCACCTGGTGGCACTGGCCACTCAGAGCAGTCCAGTGTGCCAGCAGCACCTCTGTTTCCAAGATGGCAGAGGTCTGGAGCACACTGGAGGAGCTCTGGACACCTCCCAGGGGAGGTGCAGGTCAGGGGAGTGGTCACTCCCCTTTCCTTTGTCCCGTTTTGCGCCAGAGCAGGGCTAAGGGGTCCCCTGAACCGGTGTAGACTGGCTTATGCAGAATTGGGCACATCTGTGCCCAAGAAAGCATTTCCAGAGGCTGGGGGAGGCTACTCCTCCCCTGCCTTCACACCATTTTCCAAAGGGAGAGGGTGTAACACCCTCTCTCAGAGGAAGTTCTTTGTTCTGCCATCCTGGGCCAGGCCTGGCTGGACCCCAGGAGGGCAGATGCCTGTCCGAGGGGTTGGCAGCAGCAGCAGCTGCAGTGAAACCCCAGGAAAGGCAGTTTGGCAGTACCAGGGTCTGTGCTACAGACCACTGGGATCATGGGATTGTGCCAACTATGCCAGGATGGCATAGAGGGGGCAATTCCATGATCATAGACATGTTACATGGCCATATTCGGAGTTACCATTGTGAAGCTACATATAGGTAGTGACCTATATGTAGTGCACGCGTGTAATGGTGTCCCCGCACTCACAAAGTCCGGGGAATTGGCCCTGAACAATGTGGGGGCACTTTGGCTAGTGCCAGGGTGCCCTCACACTAAGTAACTTTGCACCTAACCTTTATCAGGTAAAGGTTAGACATATAGGTGACTTATAAGTTACTTAAGTGCAGTGTAAAATGGCTGTGAAATAACATGGACGTTATTTCACTCAGGCTGCAGTGGCAGGCCTGTGTAAGAATTGTCAGAGCTCCCTATGGGTGGCAAAAGAAATGATGCAGCCCATAGGGATCTCCTGGAACCCCAATACCCTGGGTACCTCAGTACCATATACTAGGGAATTATAAGGGTGTTCCAGTAAGCCAATGTAAATTGGTAAAATTGGTCACTAGCCTGTTAGTGACAATTTGAAAGAAATGAGAGAGCATAACCACTGAGGTTCTGATTAGCAGAGCCTCAGTGAGACAGTTAGTCACTACACAGGTAACACATTCAGGCACACTTATGAGTACTGGGGCCCTGGTGAACAGGGTCCCAGTGACACATACAACTAAAACAACATATATACAGTGAAAAATGGGGGTAACATGCCAGGCAAGATGGTACTTTCCTACACAACCCCCCCCCCCCCAAACGAGGGACAATAAGACTAGCCATGACCTGATGAGTCTTCATTGTCTAAGTGGAAATATCTGGAGAGTCCATCTGCATTGGAGTGGCTACTCCCAGGTCTATGTTCCACTGTATAGTCCATTCCCTGTAGGGATATGGACCACCTCAACAATTTAGGATTTTCACCTTTCATTTGTTTTAGCCAAAGTAGAGGTTTGTGGTCTGTCTGAACAATGAAGTGAGGGCCAAACAGGTATGGCCTCAACTTCTTCAGAGCCCAGACCACAGCAAAGGCCTCCCTCTCTATGGCAGACCAACGCTTTTCTCTAGGGGTCAACCTCCTACTAATAAAAGCAACAGGTTGATCCTGGCCCTCAGAATTAAGTTGTGATAGGACTGCCCCTACTCCTAATTCAGATGCATCAGTTTGGACATAGAATTTTTTAGAGTAACAAGGGCTTTTCAGGACAGGTGCAGAGCACATGGCCTGCTTCAGCTCCTCAAAAGCTTTCTGACAGTTTGCTGTCCATAATACCTTTTTAGGCATTTTCTTGGATGTGAGGTCATTAAGAGGGGCTGCAATGGAGCCATAGTTCTTAATGAACCTCCTGTAATACCCAGTGAGGCCTAGGAAGGCTCTCACCTGAGTCTGAGTGGTAGGGGGAACCCAATCAATAATTGTTTGGATTTTCCCCTGAAGTGGTGCAATCTGTTCCCCACCAACAAGGTGTCCCAGATAAACCACATTACCCTGCCCTATCTGGCACTTTGAAGCCTTGATAGTGAGGCCTGCCTTCTGCAGGGCCTCCAAAACTTTCGATAGGTGGACCAGGTGATCATCCCAGCAGGAGCTAAAGACAGCTATATCGTCCAAATATGCTGCACTGAAAGCCTCCAGCCCTTGCAGGACTGTTTTCACCAACCTCTGAAAAGTGGCAGGTGCATTTTTCAATCCAAAAGGCATTACAGTGAACTGGTAATGTCCTCCAATGGTTGAAAATGCAGTGTTAGGTTTAGCATCTTCTGATAATTTGATCTGCCAATACCCTGCAGTCAAATCAAAAGTGCTTAGATACTTGGCAGATGCCAGTGTATCTATGAGCTCATCTGCCCTGGGTATAGGGTGAGCATCAGTTTTGGTTACCAGGTTGAGACCTCCGTAGTCTACACAAAACCACATTTCCTTTTTTCCATCTTTGGAATGGGGTTTTGGTACAAGTACCACAGGAGAAGCCCATGGACTTTCAGAGTGCTCAACCACTCCCAGTTCTAACATTTTCTGCACCTCTTGCTTTATGCAGTCCCTGACATGGTCAGGCTGCCTATAGATCTTACTTTTGACAGGTAAACTGTCTCCAGTATCTATAGTGTGCTCACACCAAGAAGTGGTACCTGGCACAGTAGAGAAGAGTTCAGAGAATTGATCTAGGAGATTTATGCAATGGTCTTTCTGTTCAGCAGTAAGACAATCGGCCAAAACTACACCTTCCACAAGAGCATCTTGTTCTGTGGAAGAGAAGAGATCAGGTAGAGGATCACTGTCTTCTTCCTGTCCCTCATCAGTTGCCATGAGCAGGGTGAGATCAGCCCTGTCATAGTAGGGTTTCAGGCGGTTTACATGGAGTACCCTAAGGGGACTCCTTGCAGTGCCTAAGTCAACTAAATAGGTGACTTCACCCTTTTTCTCCACAATTGTGTGGGGACCACTCCATTTATCTTGGAGTGCTCTTGGGGCCACAGGCTCCAAGACCCACACTTTCTGCCCTGGTTTGTACTGAACCAGAACAGCCTTCTGATCATGCCATTGCTTCTGGAGCTCTTGGCTGGCCTGAAGGTTTTTACTGGCCTTTTTCATATACTCAGCCATCCTTGATCTGAGGCCAAGTACATAATCCACAATATCTTGTTTTGGAGCTTTTAATGGTTGTTCCCAACCCTCCTTGACAAGTGTTAGTGGACCCCTAACAGGGTGACCAAAGAGGAGTTCAAAGGGGCTAAAGCCCACTCCTTTCTGGGGTACCTCCCTATAGGCAAAAAGGAGGCATGGTAACAGGATATCCCATCTCCTGCGGAGTTTTTCAGGGAGACCCATAATCATGCCTTTGAGAGTTTTGTTAAATCTCTCCACCAGTCCATTTGTTTGTGGATGATAGGGCTTAGTGAACTTGTAAGTTACACCACACTCCTTCCACATGGCCTTTAAGTATGCAGACATGAAATTGCTTCCCCTGTCTGATACCACTTCCTTTGGGAACCCCACCCTAGAAAATATTCCTAGGAGGGCCTTTGCCACTGCAGGTGCTGTAGTGGTCCTTAAAGTAATTGCTTCAGGATATCTTGTGGCATGGTCCACTACCACCAAGATAAACCTATTGCCTGAAGCAGTAGGAGGGTCAAGGGGGCCAACTATGTCAACCCCTACCCTTTCAAAGGGGACCCCAACCACAGGCAGTGGAATAAGGGGTGCCTTTGGAGTGCCACCTGTCTTGCCACTGGCTTGACAGGTTTCACAGGACTTACAAAAATCTTTTGTGTCCTCAGACATTCTAGGCCAATGAAACAAGGGAACAAGTCTGTCCCAAGTTTTCATTTGTCCCAGATGCCCAGCTAGGGGAATGTCGTGTGCAAGAGTTAGGAGGAACTTTCTGTACTCCTGAGGAATCACTAATCTCCTGGCAGTTCCAGGTTTAGGATCCCTTGCTTCAGTGTACAAGAGATTGTCCTCCCAGTAAGCTCTGTGAGAGTCACTGACATCCCCATTAGCCTGTTTGACAGCTTGCTGTCTTAGACCCTCTAGTGTGGGACAGGTTTGCTGTGCCACACTCAGCTCCTCCCTTGCAGGCCCCCCTTCACCCAAAAGCTCAGCAGTGTCTGATTCCAGCTCCTCTGGTGTAGGTTCTGCACAGGGTGGAAATTCTTCTTCCTCAGAAGTAGAATCCACTGTAGAGGGAGGGGTAGTAGGAAGTGGTTTGCTTCTACTAGCCCTAGCTTTAGGGAGCACTTGGTCCATTGTTCCAGGATCCAAGCTTCCCTGTCCTTTTTGCTTTTTGGCCTGAGCCCTGGTTAAAGCAAAAATATGCACTGGGATGCCCAGCATTGCTGCATGGGCCTCCAACTCCACATCTGACCAAGCTGATGTCTCCAAATATTTTCCTAGTAGACAGTCTACAGGTAAATCTGTGGCTACCACAACTTTCTTTGGACCAGTAACCCCCCCCAGTTGAGATTTACAACAGCCATGGGGTGGCTAAGTGTGTTGTTGTGAGCATCTGTTACTTGGTACTGGTGACCAAGTAGGTGTTGTTCAGGGTGGACCAGTTTCTCTAAGACCATAGTCACACTGGCACCAGTGTTCCTGTAGGCCTGAACCTCAAAACCATTTATTAGGGGTAGCTGCTTGTACTTATCCATATTAAGGGGACAAGCAACTAAGGTGGCTAAATCAATAGCCCCCTCAGAGACTAACACAGCCTCTGTGGTCTCCCTAACAAGACCAACCCCAACTAAGTTACCAATAGTGAGCCCAGCTACTCCCTTGGATTGGCTATTAGTAGGCTTGCTCCCACCACCACTGCTATTAGTAGGGACACTAGGTGTAGCAGTAGGGGTTGTGGTGGTAGGAGGCTTGGTGCTTTTCTTTGGACAACTGGGATCTGTTGTCCAATGGCCTTTTACTTTACATAAATAGCACCATGCTTTCTTTTCTTTGTTTTGATTAAAGGAGGATTTGGGCCTACCACCCCCACCAGAGTGTTTTTGTGGGCCTGATGAAGACTCATTTTTAGATTTGTCCCCACCCTTGTCAGAAGACTTACCATCCTTCTTTTTGTTGCCATCTTTGTCACCCCCTGTATGAACTTGTCTGTTCACCCTTGTTCTGACCCATTTGTCTGCCTTCTTTCCCAATTCTTGGGGAGAGGTCAGATCAGAGTCCACCAAGTACTGGTGCAACAAATCAGACACACAATTATTAAGAATATGCTCTCTCAGGATCAAGTTATACAGGCTGTCATAATCAGTAACTTTACTGCCATGTAACCACCCCTCCAAGGCCTTCACTGAATGGTCAATGAAATCAACCCAGTCTTGTGAAGACTCCTTTTTGGTCTCTCTGAACGTTATCCTGTACTGTTCAGTGGTTAAGCCATAACCATCCAGGAGTGCATTCTTAAGAACTGTAAAATTATTGGCATCACTTTCTTTCACAGTAAGGAGCCTATCCCTACCTTTTCCACTAAATGATAGCCATAGGATAGCAGCCCACTGCTTTTGAGGGACATCCTGTACAACACAGGCCCTCTCAAGTGCAGCAAACCACTTGTTAATGTCATCCCCCTCCTTATAAGGGGGAACTATCTTATGCAGATTCCTGGAATCATGCTCTTTTGCAGGATGACTATGGGGAATACTGCTGCTGCCACCATGGGTTTCTAAACCCAACTTCTGTCTTTCCTTCTCTAATTCTAAAGACTGTCTATCCAAATCCAGCTGTTGCTTTTTAAGCTTCAGTCTGGTTTGTTCCACCCTCAACTTATTGAGTTCCCTTTCTAACAATCTGTCATCAGGGTTGGTGGGAGGGACATTTCTAGATACAGAGGTATGATGGGAATGAACAGAAGGAGACCTGTCCCTTACAGAGGGCACCCTAACAGCTTGGCTGACAGTGTAATGTGAGAGCACATCATCTGTATGATGTGACTCCACCTCAGTACCAACTATGCTAGACTGTCTTGTAATGGGAAGGCTAAGAAGTTTCTTTCCTGAACCTTTACCTGGGGGAGTCCCTGGATCAGATTGGGAACCATTAGCTACTTTTTCAACAGATGGGGCACTTTTAGCCTTATCTTGTTCTCTAAGCATGTTAAGTAACAATTCCAAGGAAGGGTTCGTCCCTACACTCAAACCTCTCTCTATGCAGACTCCTTGCTCCTTTCCAGCTAAGGTGATCATATGCAATCTTAGACAGGTCAACATTTTGGCCTGTGCCAGACATTTTTAGAGAGAGTTAAAGTGATAGAAAAAGAGAAAAAAGTTTGTCAGAGCTTTTTAGAAAGACAGAAAAAAACTTTTTAAACTTTTAAGAACTTTTTGAAAGTTTAGAAGTACTTTTCAGCACTTTAGAAAAGAGTGAAAAGAGGAAATGCGAAACGTTTTGGTTATGTGTATATACACTGAACTTGTTTTGTATATTTTTCTCTTATGAAAAGTACAATGACAAGAGTGGTAAGTAGTCTCAAAGCACTTATCCCACCGCTGCACAACCAATGTAGGAGGCTGGACTGGCTTGTAGTGAGTACCAAGGGGTCCGTGCACCTTGCACCAGGCCCAGTTATCCCTTATTAGTGTATAGGGTGTCTAGCAGCTTAGGCTGATAGATAATGGTAGTTTTAGCAGAGCAGCTTAGGCTGAACTAGGAGACGAGTGAAGCTCCTACAGTACCACTTAGTGTCATCTGCACAATATCATAAGAAAACACAATACACAGTTATACTAAAAATAAAGGTACTTTATTTTTATGACAATATGCCAAAGTATCTCAGAGTGTACCCTCAGTGAGAGGATAGGAAATATACACAAGATATATATACACAATAGCAAAAATATGCAGTATAGTCTTAGAAAACAGTGCAAACAATGTATAGTTACAATAGGATGCAATGGGGACACATAGGGATAGGGGCAACACAAACCATATACTCCAAAAGTGGAATGCGAACCACGTATGGGCCCCAAACCTATGTGACCTTGTAGAGGGTCGCTGGGACTATTAGAAAATAGTGAGAGTTAGAAAAATAACCCTCCCTAAGACCCTGAAAAGTGAGTGCAAAGTGCACTAAAGTTCCCCCAAGGACAAAGAAGTCGTGATAGAGGAATAATGCAGGAAAGACACAAACCAACAATGCAACAACTATGGATTTCCAATCTAGGGTACCTGTGGAACAAGGGGACCAAGTCCAAAAGTCACAAGCAAGTCGGAGATGGGCATATGCCCAGGAAATGCCAGCTGTGGGTGCAAAGAAGATTCTACTGGACAGAAGAAGCTGAGGTTTCTGCAGGAACGAAAAGGGCTAGAGACTTCCCCTTTGGTGGACGGATCCCTCTCGCCGTGGAGAGTCGTGCAGAAGTGTTTTCCCGCCGAAAGAACGCCAACAAGCCTTGCTAGCTGCAAATCGTGCGGTTAGCGTTTTTGGATGCTGCTGTGGCCCAGGAAGGACCAGGATGTCGCAAATTGTGCCAGGAGGTAGAGGGGACGTCGAGCAAGACAAGGAGCCCTCTCAGCAGCAGGTAGCACCCGGAGAAGTGCCAGAAGCAGGCACTACGAGGATGCGTGAAACGGTGCTCACCCGAAGTTACACAAAGGAGTCCCACGTCGCCAGGGACCAACTTAGAAAGTCGTGCAATGCAGGTTAGAGTGCCGTGGACCCAGGCTTGGCTGTGCACAAAGGATTTCCGCCGGAAGTGCACAGGGGCCGGAGTAGCTGCAAAAGTCACGGTTCCCAGCAATGCAGTCTAGCGAGGTGAGGCAAGGACTTACCTCCACCAAACTTGGACTGAAGAGTCACTGGACTGTGGGAGTCACTTGGACAGAGTTGCTGGATTCGAGGGACCTCGCTCGTCGTGCTGAGAGGAGACCCAAGGGACCGGTAATGCAGCTTTTTGGTGCCTGCGGTTGCAGGGGGAAGATTCCGTCGACCCACGGGAGATTTCTTCGGAGCTTCTAGTGCAGAGAGGAGGCAGACTACCCCCACAGCATGCACCACCAGGAAAAAAGTCGAGAAGGCGGCAGGATCAGCGTTACAGAATTGCAGTAGTCGTCTTAGCTACTATGTTGCAGTTTTGCAGGCTTCCAGCGCGGTCAGCAGTCGATTCCTTGGCAGAAGGTGAAGAGAGAGATGCAGAGGAACTCGGATGAGCTCTTGCATTCGTTATCTAAAGTTTCCCCAGAGACAGAGACCCTAAATAGCCAGAAAAGAGGGTTTGGCTACCTAGGAGAGAGGATAGGCTAGCAACACCTGAAGGAGCCTATCACAAGGAGTCTCTGACGTCACCTGGTGGCACTGGCCACTCAGAGCAGTCCAGTGTGCCAGCAGCACCTCTGTTTCCAAGATGGCAGAGGTCTGGAGCACACTGGAGGAGCTCTGGACACCTCCCAGGGGAGGTGCAGGTCAGGGGAGTGGTCACTCCCCTTTCCTTTGTCCCGTTTTGCGCCAGAGCAGGGCTAAGGGGTCCCCTGAACCAGTGTAGACTGGCTTATGCAGAATTGGGCACATCTGTGCCCAAGAAAGCATTTCCAGAGGCTGGGGGAGGCTACTCCTCCCCTGCCTTCACACCATTTTCCAAAGGGAGAGGGTGTAACACCCTCTCTCAGAGGAAGTTCTTTGTTCTGCCATCCTGGGCCAGGCCTGGCTGGACCCCAGGAGGGCAGATGCCTGTCTGAGGGGTTGGCAGCAGCAGCAGCTGCAGTGAAACCCCAGGAAAGGCAGTTTGGCAGTACCAGGGTCTGTGCTACAGACCACTGGAATCATGGGATTGTGCCAACTATGCCAGGATGGCATAGAGGGGGCAATTCCATGATCATAGACATGTTACATGGCCATATTCGGAGTTATCATTGTGAAGCTACATATAGGTAGTGACCTATATGTAGTGCACGCGTGTAATGGTGTCCCCGCACTCACAAAGTCCGGGGAATTGGCCCTGAACAATGTGGGGGCACTTTGGCTAGTGCCAGGGTGCCCTCACACTAAGTAACTTTGCACCTAACCTTTACCAGGTAAAGGTTAGACATATAGGTGACTTATAAGTTACTTAAGTGCAGTGTAAAATGGCTGTGAAATAACGTGGACGTTATTTCACTCAGGCTGCAGTGGCAGGCCTGTGTAAGAATTGTCAGAGCTCCCTATGGGTGGCAAAAGAAATGCTGCAGCCCATAGGGATCTCCTGGAACACCAATACCCTGGGTACCTCAGTACCATATACTAGGGAATTATAAGGGTGTTCCAGTAAGCCAATGTAAATTGGTAAAATTGGTCACTAGCCTGTTAGTGACAATTTGAATGAAATGAGAGAGCATAACCACTGAGGTTCTGATTAGCAGAGCCTCAGTGAGACAGTTAGTCACTACACAGGTAACACATTCAGGCACACTTATGAGCACTGGGGCCCTGGTGAACAGGGTCCCAGTGACACATACAACTAAAACAACATATATACAGTGAAAAATGGGGGTAACATGCCAGGCAAAATGGTACTTTCCTACAGTACCCCTCTGCGTGCCGTTAGGTGGCGTAGGTCAGCACAGCGTCCATCGTCAGTGTCTTGTGTGCGCAGAATATGGCATCACAGGACCTAAAGATGCACCACCTTGGCGCAAAGATGTCAGTTTCTTTTTATGACTTTCCAGGCCAGAAGCGCAGAGCCATGAAGAACACTGACCACTAGTGCATCAGTACTACGGCCCTGAAAGGGAATTCCCTGTCCCTAGAAATCAATTCGCAGAGCTGGGAAGATGGGTGGGTCGGTAAGGAATCGGCAACTATCATATGTCTCTGCCAGAAAAGGCATTATCGAAGGTAATTAACTTTTTCATCCGATAAGGACTTCTAGTTGCAGATTCATTACCTTAGAATAGACACTCGAGCCAACCACGGAGGGGGGTCTGCGAACCAAAATCATACTAGGAAGTCCTGCAGGACCGAACAGGCAAAATACCCATCCTTCCGCACCTGACTGTCCAGCCAGTAGTGCTTGGTGAATTTGTGCAGTGATGCCCACATAGTTGCCTGACAGACGTCCAGGACTGGAACTCTGTGTGCTAATGCAGTGGTTGCAGCTGTCGCTCTGGCGGAATGAGCATGCAAACCCTGTGAGGGTACATTTTTAGCCAATGTCTAGCACATTTGAGAACAATCTAGAGATGTTTTTCTTCTGCTATACCCGACCTTCCTTCGCACCCACATATCCAAAAAAGAGTTGATCATCCCCTCTCAACTGCTTGGTACGATCAAGGTAGAATACCAAGGCTCTTTTTGGATCCAGGCAGTCAAGTCTCTATTCTTCCTTCGAAGGGTGAGGCGAAGAGTAAAAAGTAGGCAAGGTGATGGATTGCCATACATGAATGTGGATTACCAATTTTGGTAACTAGCACTGGCAAATGCATTAGGTTTTGCCTATGTGATTAACAATTTTCAAAGTGTAAAATTACCTGTATTATTTTATTTACCTGCTAAAGAAAAATTGGATAGTTATGAATTGGCAGTTATAGTTGATACAAGGTAGCCCAAAGGGTTAATATGCCAAAAGCAAACAACATGTAGTATACAGTTCACAGAATATGCCCAAACACACAAAACTGTGAAAAACAGTAATAAATGAGCCACACCAAAAACTAACTCACCTTTTTTTTATACCATGCTTTTAATATTTAACCCCTCGGGCGTGCTGGACATAACGGTTATGTCCTAGGCAGCACCACTCAGGGGCAGATCGCCTATTTTTGAAAGGCCCATCTGCCCCCCAGAGACCAGGGAAGATTTTTTTTTTCCAAAAATAAGAGGGTGGGGGTATGTCCATACCCCAACCCCAAATAAATGGGGCCTAAGTTGTTCTGCCCACCAGTGGGCAGATGGGGCAATTAATCCCGATCCACACACCAGAGGGGCAGAAAATCTACTAGATGCCAGTGAATTCAAAAAAAATTGTGGGGTGGTGGCTACCAACCAGTATGGGTCTGGTTATGCCCTCACCCACAACAGTCTTTCAGCTCTCCCCCTGTACATTAAAACATCTTATCCCTCGGCAAGCAAGAGGACATTTGATTATTTTGGGTTTTGGTTTTACATTTGGGCCATGAGAGCTTGGCTAACTCTCAAAATCGTCCCACTTGGAATAGTGACGGCTGCACTTTTTGGACTTTGGGACGCTGCCATGTAGAAAAATCCACAAGACCTAGACAGATCTAAAAATGAAACATCTGGGTGATTCCAGGGTGGTGTGCTTCACATGCACCCTGCACCATTTTCTTACCCACAATGCCCTGCAAACCTCCAACTTTGCTGGAAATCACACATTTTTCCCACATTTTTGTGATGGAACCTTCCGGAATCTGCAGGAATCCACAAAATTTCGACCACCCAGCATTGTCTCAACTATACCGATAAAACTTCTGCTGCAGTTGTCAGCCTAATTATTATTATTTTTTTAAACTGCCCTTTTGGACCCGCTTTGGTTCCCCCTCAATTGCAACATGTTTTTGGCTCTTCCCTGTCACAGGAACTTGGCCCATCTACACAAGTGAGGTATTATTTTTACCAGGAGATTGAGGGGAACATTGGGTGGAAGGAAGTTTGTCCTGGTGCGGTGATCCCACACAGAAATGTGGAAAAAAATTAATTTTATAGCTAAATTTGACGTTTGTTGAGGATTCTGGGTAAGAATACACTGGGGGATCCACGCAAGTCACACCTCCCTGGATTCCCTCGGGTGTCTGGTTTTCAGAAATGTTAGGGTTTGGTAGGTTTCCCTATATGGCTGCTGAGCCCAGGACCAAAAACGCAGGTCCCCACCCCCGCAAAAACAGGTAATTTAGTATTTGATCATTTTAATGTGTCCACATCGTGTTTTGGGGCATTTCCTTTTGCGGGCACTAGGCCTACCCACACAAGTGAGTTACCATTTTTATCTGGAGACTTGGGGGAATGCTGGGTGGAAGGAAATTTGTGGCTCCACTCAGATTCCAGAACTTTCTGTCACCGAATTGTGAGTAAAAAGTGTTTTTTTTTTTTTTATCAGATTTTGAGGTTTGCAAAGGATTCTGGATAACAGAACCTGGTGAGACACCCACAAATCACCCCATCCTAGATTCCCCCAGGCGTTTAGTTTTAAAAATGCACAGGTTTGGTAGGTTTCCCTAGGTGCCGGCTGAGCTAGAGGACAAAATCCACAGCTTGGCACTTTGCAAAACACAGCTCTATTTTCTGTGGGAAAATGTGATGTGTTCACATAGTGTTTTGGGGCATTTCCTGTCGCGGGCACTAGGCCTACCCACACAAGTGAGGTACCATTTTTATCGGGAGACATGGGGGAATGCTGGGTGGAAGGAACTTTTTGGATCCTCTCAGATTCCAGATCTTTCTGTCACCGAAATGTGAGGAAAAAGTGTTTCTTTGGTCACATTTTGAGGTTTGCAAAGGATTCTGGGTAACAGAACCTGGTGAAAGCCCCATAAGTCACCCCATCATGGATTCCCCTAGGTGTCTAGTTTTAAAAAATGCACAGGTTTGGTAGGTTTTCCTAGGTGCTGGCTGAGCTAGTGGTCAAAATCCACAGCTAGGTACTTTCCAAAAAACACAGCTCTATTTTCTGTGGGAAAATGTGATGTGTTCACATAGTGTTTTGGGGCATTTCCTGTCACGGGCACTAGGCCTACCCACACAAGTGAGGTACCATTTTTATCGGGAGACATGGGGGAATGCTGGGTGGAAGGAACTTTTTGGATCCTCTCAGATTCCAGATCTTTCTGTCACCCAAATGTGAGGAAAAAGTGTTTCTTTGGTCACATTTTGAGGTTTGCAAAGGATTCTGGGTAACAGAACCTGGTGAGAGCCCCATAAGTCACCCCATCTTGGATTCCCCTAGGTGTCTAGTTTTAAAAAATGCACAGGTTTGGTAGGTTTTCCTAGGTGCTGGCTGAGCTAGTGGTCAAAATCCACAGCTAGGCACGTTCCAAAAAACACAGCAGTTTTCTTTAGGAAAATGTGATGTGTCCATGTTGCATTTCCTGTTGTGGGCATTAGGCCTAATCACGCAAGTGAGGTATCATTTTTATTGAAAGACTTGAGGGAACACAGAATAGCAAAACATATGTTATTGCCTCTTGTGTTTCTCTACATTTTTTCCTTCCAAATGTAAGACAGTGTGTAAAAAAAGATGTCTATTTGAGAAATGCCCTGTAATTCACATGCTAGTATGATGACCCCAGAATTCAGAGATGTACAAATAACCACAGCTTCTCAATGCCTTATCTTGTGCCCATTTTGGAAATACAAAGGTTTTCTTGATACCTATTTTTCACTCTTTATATTTCACCAAATTAATTTCTGTATACCTGGTATAGAATGAAAACCCACTGCAAGGTGCAGCTCATTTATTGGCTATGGGCACCTAGGGTTCTTGAGGAACCTACAAGCCGTATAGCCCCGCAACCAGAAGAGTCCAGCAGACGTAACGTTATATTGCTTTAAAAAATCTGATACCCCAGGAAAAAGTTACAGAGTAAAACGTGGAGAAAAATGGCTGTTTTTTTCACCTCAATTTCATGTTTGTTTTTTTTCAGCTGTTATTTTCTGTAGAAAAACCTTGTAGGATCTACACAAATTACCCCTTGCTGAATTTAGAATTTTGTGTACTTTTCGTAAATGTTTCCCTTTCTGGGATCCAGCATTTGTTTCACACCCATTTCTGTCACTAACTAGAAGGAGGCTGAAAGCACAAAAAATAGTAAAAATAGGGTATGTCCCAGTAAAATGCCAAAATTGTGTTGAAAAATTGGGTTTTCCAATTCAAATCTGGCTGTTCCTGAAAACTGGGAAGATGGTAATTTTAGCACTGTAAACCCTTTGTTAATGCCATTTTCAGGGGAAAAAAACACAAGCTGCCTTCTGCAGCCCTTTTTTCCCATTTATTTATTTTTTTGTTACGACATTTTCGCTGTATTTTGGTTAATTTTTTAGTCTCCTTCAGGGGAGCCCACAAACTCTGGGTACCTCTAGAATACCTAGGAGGTTGGACAAAAAAAGGACGCACATTTGGCGTGGGTAGCTTATGTGGACAAAAAGTTATGAGGGCCTAAGCGCAAACTGCCCCAAAAAGCCAAAAAAAGGCCTGGCAGCGAAGGGGTTAATCTATGTGTTTAAAAGTGTTTTGTGCACACCAACATAACAACACTATCCGCACTGTAGATTATATGTTTTTAGAAAAAGCTGGAAGGAGGGATTGCTCTGGACATGGGAGGGTCAGTTTTGGAAAAATGCATTATTTTTTAAAGAACTTCAGAGTTACTTGTAAGTGGTCGCGGGAGGGGTTAGCAAAATTATTATTATTAATAGATTTACCGCCTAGCAAAAATACCGGCGTATTATAAAATTAAAGGCCAGAACAAAATAATGTGTCCTACAGGGTAAAAGCGAGCTGAGCGCTGGCTGTGGCCAATGAGGAGCGGGCTGGGAGAACTCCACGCGAAATTAAAGAGAGGGTGACCAGCGACCGTGTCCCTATTGCGAGGGGCGCCGTGCTAATGAAGGGAAACGCACAAACTTGTGTGAAGAGCTCTGAGATTCAGCAAGAACTGTCTAGGCTCGATGGCTGATTAAGAATCGCCTGTGCACTCTTGTTGTGCGCCAGCAACATTCGTAGCAAAACAAAACATGAAAAGGGGGTGTTAACGCGGAAACTGAAAAAAGGCAGCACGGTTAGCGTTCATGCGCCCTACGTCTTAGGTATGGCAAGTACACCCTGCTTATAGGGCCTTGTGACGCTAAAACTAGACCAATTTCATAAATGGACTGAGGGAAGCAGTCCTGCAAAAGTAATAGCGTACAAACACTGGGGCCCCTTTCAATGCGCAAATCAGTGACAGAAGGCATGCCTATAGAGGGGTAAACCTGCCATGACCGCATGAAACGGCCACAGCAGAGAGACCCTGGAGAATGCAGGCACGGAACGAGGTAACCCTTGTGGCAGTATGACTTCAACTGTAAACAGGCCCCATGGCAGCTGTGCTTGGGGACTCCCTTCTACCCTAGGCTCTGCTCACAGCCCCCACTGCCCCATCCAGCAACAACTGTGGCAAACTATCCAGCCTGGCACGCCGACCCCCAAATCTGACTTCTCTAAGAGAACCATGGTCTAGTCGAGGCACTGGCTCAACATCTGATGGAGATGCCTGGACAGCAGTGCATTCAAGGTAGAACATGTTCACACGTGGCTTTAGTGTTGGCAACTACTTCATGAAAACGAAAACCAGTATTTCATATAATAAATGGTATATTTTCATGCAAATGACAGGCTTTTGTTTGGGAGAAATGGGCTTACTTGTCCACAATGCAATATTTGTTTTTGGGGAGCACAACGTAAGTATTTCTTGAAACAAGCCAGCTGATGTTGGAAAAAAAAAAAACTGATAGGTTTCCGAAATACATGTAAACTGATTTGAATATTTATTCATGTTGAGTTTGGGAGACACTGCTGGTGTTGTCGCCTTGGTGCCAGAGCGGACCTCATGCCATGACTGGTATTTATTAATTGCACAGTTTTCCATTATTTCTAGATGGATTTTTCTGACCTGAAACAGTACGAAATGTACTTCAAACTAAATAAGAAACCTTCAAAGTATATTTCTGAATCTGTCTCAATGTGCTGACATTTAAACTCCTAAGGTTTGAGTTCTGTGCTCTAAATGGGCGAGTGAAAGGCTGTTTAAAAATATAGCAAAAGTGTTCAAGCATGTTCGACTTGTGATTCTATGCTAGTTAGGATTGCAACCCCTATTGGTAGGACTGCATCCCCTCCTCTTATCCTGCTGCTATAAGCAAGACTGGCTGAAATTCAACAGGGACACAATGTCATTGTAGTAATAGGCCTCTCCTGCACGTCTCTTCCTAGCCCTTTTTTCCTAGGTTACTGAGGCACACTTGCGCTTAGAGAAACAAAGCACCCCCCATTCAGGAAAAGTCCCGCTCTGTTATCCACGCCCAGCTGTGTGACCTTGCTGAAAAGTTAAATTTATTATTGATGCAATAGGTAACTTAGGCAATACATTAATCTCCAAGCATCGGTTGTATTCTAATTGACTGATGCTAGCAAGAGCGAATAAATCAATAATATTTCCATCAGAAGGAATACTTTTTCTGGACTGACCCTGAGAGACTGTGGAAAGTCAACAATACATATTCTTTCGACATTAAAATAAGCTCTTCCCAGATATTAGGACATTACACTGAGAAGGAAGAACAAAAAGGCTCAGATTACCAGGCTGCACAAATAGAGACCTCCTTTCTTGACAGAAACTTCCAGCCATTTGGAACGATCTATTCATTAAGCTCATAAGGCCCTACAATTGCTTATTTTGAGTGATGGACAGGAATCCATGGAGGGCCGTATTTTTTCCATCAATTGTTGCTTGAGAAAACTGTCGGTTTGCGAAACTCTGACATAACTAGTTACAAGAGAACATTAACAGAAAACTGATAAAGCCATGGCATAATGCCAGAGGAAAACATAGGAAATATAGCAAGAAAACCGATTGAGTACTCAATAAAAAACAACAAAATTTACACATTTAAAATGTTAACAGCAAGAGAAAAAAGCCCCCAAAACGGAGCCTAAAACAAATCCAAAAAGATTAAACATAATACAATGAAACCTGGCTAAATACAAAACAGAAATCAGGCAATAATGTATAGAGATCCTCTGATATATAGTAAAAAACGGAATCAAAGACACTGCCCTGAGGGAAGTCTATATATCCATTCGTGTCTCTTTTGCTCTTGTTAAAGTTTAAACAGGTCCCAGGCCCCAATTTAGAGATTGGCAGATAGATTACTCCATCACAAATGTGAAAGATTTCCCATCTGCCTTATTGCAAGGACATTGTATCCTACTGCACTTGTAATAAGGCACCTTAAGATCGAGCAACCGGTCTGCCAAACTCTAAAACAGGCCAACATTCTTCTCGGACCCTGGCTGAGAAGACACGACTGTTTGAACGAGCACATACATGTATTGCTTAGCCAATGATGAAGTATGCTTACGTCCTGTTACCAACCCGTCAAATCGAATTCAAACATAATTATAATAAGATCGTGTTTAGAGAACTTTTGCTCAAACCCTTCCATGCCCTAACCAATAAACCGAGATTTGGGCCAGCTTATATGGTTAACTGAATAAACTAGTTTATAAGATACTAAATCGCTCCAGTAAAAGCTGAAATTCATTTTTGAAACAATATACAGCTGTTAAAGACAAAGCAGTTTCGAAAACATTCTTTTTGGTTTGTTGGTATTAACAATAACAATTAATAATCATTTTAATAACTTGGTCAGGGTTAGTGAACACGCTATTAATGGGACTTTAATATTAAAAAAACAATTGCGGTTAGAAAAACAATAACATACTTGAAATATACTCTCTTCACTCCAACATTAAACATATTAGGATGCTTAAGATAGTTTGAAATCTAGAAACACCTTTACACAGTGCATGTTGATAGCTGGGTGTTGACATACCCCTTGTGCTTGAACAGACAGAGGTGCAATGCGACGTTTTTCCCATTCGTTTGGGCGTGGCTCAGGTGAGGACTCCATGAAACTGCGCTTCAGCTCACTAACGCTAGCCTGATGTTTCAACAGTTCATCCTGTGTCTTATCCAGATCCTAGCGATGTTCAACGTAAGAAAACAGTAGGACAAATCTCGACAACAAATAACACTTCTTTCATTAAAAAACAAAACAAAAGCAGCAACGCAAGAAGTCAGGTTTCGTCTCACCGCCCACCAGAAAAAAGAAGCACTGTGAGAATTAGAGCTCACCCAAATATCTAATGCTATGCACCCTTCTTTTAAAGAAAACTGTGAATAATCAATATCCTCCTCCCACAGCAATATGTTATTATATATCTTAGAAATTGTCATCTATTCTTAACATTTAATCCAGGAACACTGAATGCCCTCACTGTAGAGAAGGCCAGCCCTAAAGAAAGCTCACAACGAAAAAGGCAAGTAACTGAATCATCTTATGCTCTTCATGTCGTACCTATTCCTGTTCGTGAGATCGCTTACACGCATCAAAAGAGGCATGAGGGCATAAAAGGTGGTGCATAACTTGGCTATCTTCAATTGCTGTTCCATCCGCATCACTGGGAAACTGCACTGTCGATTTTTCTCGTCTTCTAGACTTCACTAGGAGGTTTTAACTTGCATGTTCTGGATCAGGAACTTAAATATATTTAGACCCAGATTTATTAAGAGTTTGCATCAGGGTTGAGTCACTTTTTTTATGCAGACTGACACAAAATCATTTTCAGTATTTATAAAGCAGGCAAATGTAGGTTTGTGTGGCTTTGAACAAAAAAAAAAACGGCGCATTGTTCTGCTTTGCATCAATTTGCGTCAGGTAGGGGTTTCTTGAGTGCGCATGGCCATTCCCATGTATTCACTCATGGATTTTAATGCAAACCCTTATTTACATAGTGACATGGTTTTGGACCAAAATGGTGCGCATGCCCGAGGCTGACGTAATGTTGAGAAATATCTTTATTTCTCCTTATCATTTCCCGCAGAATGCAGCATACCTGCAAAGAGAGAAAAGCCTCCAAGGATAGGTTTTGTGAACAGCATATCCTTTCCTGCTCAAAAATTATCCTGACCATAATGCAGACACCCATGTACCGTGGCCTAAGGCAGTCCTAAGTGCTCCAGTAAATGGAAAGAGCAGAAATGAGATATTTCTTTGAGGAGACAGCACCGTTCTACTCTCTTCAGGTGGCACAGAGAAGCACCTTTGCTTGCTGCGCTGTGTTGTGCCACTTCTGTGTAAACATTCCCCTTACTGACCAGCTTATCAAAAAATTATCAAATCTGCACCCACTGAAGTACTCCTTGAATGGATGCAAACTTACTACTTTTTAGAATCCACAAACAGTTGCAGTAATAGGCTTGGAAAGTCACACCAGCCTCAGGTTTCTAGGCATGCTACTGGCAATTAAACACCCAAAAGGTGACTAGACAATTGTTTGAAAATAGTCTTAACCTCTGGAAACCCCTCTGGCAAGCACTCCGAAGGGTTGTTTTTTGCCAAAGTGTCCCACTCTAGACAGAAGGCTTGATTTAGGAGATGAGTAAAGGCAGACAGGGTGACAGAAGACTTTACTGCCTTTCCTCGGGCAGCCATATTTAAAGATATCCGCCAGCTCGGCAGACATCTCCACACATTGGCAGGAACTGTTCTCATGGCGGTTCTTGTCATGTCAAACATGACTGCCGGCCAACAAACTTTTCAAAGTTTTTTTTTTTTTTTTAAACTGAATAATAATAATAATTTTTTTAAAAACTATTGACTTCCACACTAGTTTTCGCAAATGCTATGGGAGTCATTTTGCTTTTTATTTTTTTATTTTATTAACTATCCCTCACCGGCAAGTAAATCTACCTGCAGATTACAGTCAGTTAACAAAAAAACAACAAAAAAAGCCACGTGACCATCCACTCTAAATAGCGCAGATGATCGGATAGCCTAATGCTGATGGCACCTACTCTGTCTGACCTTGAGCTGTAACGGTTTACCTGACTGCCCATGAGCCCCACTTAATGCAAATTAGCACTGACCCCGCTCCTCATAGGAATAGTCCATCCCAAAACCTGGTCACCTCACACATTCACCTAATGGCCCATTGCCTGTTTAGTTGGGAAATTTGGGATTCACATCCCCCTATTTTCACTACTAAGCTACGTCACTGTGCAGCTGTCAAGGACATGTACCAACTCTAGTCAGTAAGCTGGTATGCCGGGGGTATATGAGACTGTATAGATGTAATTCTTCCTAATCACACTCCTCTAACAGTACCTTGATTTCAAAGTTTAGTGACTGAGTTATAACATGAGTGTTCATTTATTAGTCATAACTTCAGTAAATGATTTTTAGAAATGAGGTCTCTAGTTGGCAGTCAGCTTGCACCCTGTCCACGTAGGGACTCTAACTCTACTCAGGATAAGGGAGATACCTGATCAGATAACCCCTGCTCACCCCCTTGGTAGCGTGGCACGAGCAGTCAGCCTTATCTCAGAAGCAATGTGTAAAGCACTTGCACATAACACACAGTAATAAGTGAAAACACTATAAAAGGACACCACACCAGTTTTAGAAAAATAGCCAATATTTATCTGTGTAAAATACGACCAAAATGAAAAAAATCCAACATACAATGCTAAAGATATGAATTCTGCAAGATTTACTTAAAAATACAGTTCCTTGAAGGTGATAGCTTCCCCTGGGGCTATCACAGCGTCATGATCAACAAAACCAACAGTTCAGGCCAGTCGCGGGGTCGCATGCCAGCTACTGTGTCGGGAGGACCCGCAAACAGTACCTTTGGATTTGCAGGGCATCGTAATTCTCGCGGTGTGCTCCGGAGCGAGGCGTTGCTGGCATCGCAGTGTTGGTTCCGGTGTCTGTGTAGGAGTCGTCGGGCCCTTGAAGTCACATGCCTTGGGTATCGAACCCCAGGCTGATGAAGCCAGCAGCACTGGCGTGGATGGCGTCAGGGCTGCGGTGCAAAGCAGGATGATACGACATGCAGTGCCTACAGGTCACGGTGTAGGCAGTGGCTCGGTGACGGCGTCCAGCGGCATTGGTGAGACCAGGGCTGTGGTGTGAAGAGGGGCAGTGTGAGGTGCGGTGTCACAAGGTCAGGGTGCTGGGAGGGGCATCAACGTTGCTGAAACGCTGTCGTTGGTAGGCCCAAGCCAGCAGTGCGGGATGGGATGGTGCTTCGTGACCCTCACGAGTGGTATCCACAGGCCACGGTGCAGCCAGGATGCCTGGTGACGACACTGGAGTATTAATGCTGGCATCGGTGGACCGGGGCTGAGGGATGGTGCTTCGTGTACCTCACGAGCGGTGTCCACAGGCCACGGTGCAGGTAGCAGCGCCAGTGTCAACAGGAGAGGCGTCATCAGGGATGCCCAGGCTGTGGGGTGGCTGGAGTGCGGGCCTACAGGTCTCTGTGCGAGCAGCGGCTCGGCGAAGTCGTCTGATGACGGCACCGGTGAGACCAGGGTTGCGGTGGAAGCGGGGCAGTGCAACTCCGTGTGGCGCCGGCAGATCGCAGTGCAGGCCAGCGGCATTGTTGACAGCATTGCAGTGGTTTTTCTCCTTGAACAGCACAAAATACAAAGTTCCCAGTGCTGGTGGAAGAGGAAAATTAAGTCTTTGATATCCCTGAGACTTCCAACAGGAGGCAAGCTCTACTCCAGGCCCTTGGAGAACTTTCTCGAGCAGGACACACAGAAAAGTTCACCCTGTGCACTCTTTTCCGGTAGAAGTGGCAAATGCAGATCACTCCAGCAAAGCAACACAGCAAAGGGACAGTACTCCACCTCCAGCTCTTCTCCAGGGTAGAGGTTCCTCTTGATTCTAGAAAGATTCTAAAAGTCTGGGGTTTTGGGTCTTTTTCTTATACCCCGTTCTGTCTTTGAGGTTGGCAAACTTCAGAAGCAAAGTCTCAAGTGTTTGCAAGATCCTTCCGTGTCCAGGCAGGTCCCAGACACACACCAGGGGTTTGGAGACTGCATTGTGTGAGGGCAGACACGGTCCTTTCAGATGCAAGCAACCACTCCTTCCTCCACTCTGGCTCAGATGGCTCATCAAGACATGCAGGCTAAACTCCATCCCCCTTTGTGTCATTGTCTACAGGAGATGTGTGAACAGCCCAACTGTCAAACTGACCCAGACAGGGAATCCACAAACAGGCACAGTCACAGAATGGTTTAAGCAAGAAAATGCCTACCTTCTAAAAGTGTCATTTTCAAACTCCCAATATATAAAAACAACTTCACTAAAATATGTATTTTTAAATTGTGAGTTCTGAGACCCCAAACTCCAAATTTCTATCTACCCTCAAAGGGACTCTGCACTTTAAAGTTATTTAAAGGCAGCCCCCATGTTAACCTAGGAGGGAGATACGCCTTGCAACAGCGAAACCCGAATTTGGCAGTATTTCACTATTAGACATGTAAAACACACCAGTATATGTCCTACCTGCCCATGGGGCTACCTAGGGCCTATCTTAGGGGTGTGTTACATGTACCAAAAGTGAAGGTTTGGGCCTGGCAAGTAGGTACACTTGCCAGGTCGAATTGGCAGTTTAAAACTGCACACGCTACACTGCAGTGGCAGGTTTCAGCCATGTTTACAGGGCTACTTATGTGGGTGGCACAATCAGTGTTGCAGGCCCACTAGTAGCATTTGATTTACAGGCCCTGGGCACCTCTGGTGCACTTTACTAGGGACTTACCAGTAAATCAGATATGCCAATCATGGCTAAACCAATCAACAGTACAACTTACCTACATAGTACTTGCACTTTAGCACTGATTAACAGTGGTAGAGTGCAGAGAGACAATAAAACAGCAAAAACAGACCTGAGAAAATAGGAGGAAGAAGACAAAAAGTGTGGGGGTAACCCTGCAAAAAGGGCCATTTCCAACAATAATGATAGAATGTCATGCACTAAACCACTCTATTTTGTTTTTTAAATTCCTTAGAAAACAAAATACTGACCGTTTTGAGCCCCACTTGATTACAAAACAATAGAAGTTCGCATTATATTTCCGACAGAAGTCTGCTGTTCAGTGGTAAAGCCAGAAGAGCAGTGATTTCTGGGTACTTTTGCTTGGCAAGGCATTTGACTCCATCAGGAACTACTTTCAATGCCTACTGCACAGATATCACAATTTCTGCAGCTAGAGAAACACAAACCGCACATAACGGTAATTCTGAAACAATCGTGATTGTTGTGCTTTACCCTCTCTGCAGGGCCACTCCCAAATGTGTTGCCTTCACCCTTCCTGTGTTCATATTGTTTTTATCGGCATTAGGTTTCTATACACTTTACCACTGCTAACCAGTGCTAAAGTCCTTGTGCCCTCTCCTTTAAATATGGGAAAAATGGTCTACACCTAATTGGCATGTTTAATTTACTAGCAAGTCCCTAGTAAACTGGTATAACATGTTCCCAGAGCCTGTAAATTAAATGCTGGTAATGGGCTTGCATCACTCATTGCGCCAAACACTAAAGTAGCACTTTGTCTCAGGCCTGCCACTGCAGTTTTAAACAACCAACTCGATCAAGCAAAATAAAAAGTTTTACCTGGCCCAAATATTATATATTTATCCCATAAGGCATGGTGCATTGTATTTAAAAAGCAGGGCATATGTTCTTACTTTTTGCATGTCCCGGTAACTAAAAACTCCTTAATTTGTTTTTAACTACTATAATGGCCTACCTCTCCCATAGAACTAATACTGGGCTAACTTAGTACGTTTAAGAAGTGCTAACCTTTAGTAGGGAAATGGTAGGAATGTCATGTTTGGACTCAAATGAATTGTAATTTAAATTCCTCTTTAATGGTAAAGTAAGAAATGAAGTCAAAATTATGAAAATACCACTTTGAGGAGGCTGGTATTTTCTTGGCCTAACCATTTGGTTCCTGCTGCCAGTGTCCTGCATCACATGACTGTGAATAGCTTATCTGTAAAACTTTATGTATTCGCCCTGGACAGTGAGATAATGGGAGACTAGGGGTTGGCAGGATGGGTCTTCCTGTCTGGATTACAGTGAGCAGAGTTTTTCTTAAGCAAAGAAAAGGAACCTCACACTAGTCTTCTGCCATACCAGACTTCTTGGGTCCTTTACAGGGTAAGGGAAGAAGTTTTCAGAACGAGATGTGGAGGAAGCCTAGAAGATGTCCGTACAAAGCCTGGCACCAGATATATATATTGTACCCCCAGGACAAGTATTCAGTACCCTCCTGGACTTGTGGGAGACCTCAGAAAGACTGCCTTGGACCACAAGAGGATTGCCCTACTGCTTGAGGCCTGCTTTGCTGCTTGAACCCAGGGTTGTCAAAGTGACTCCAGAGGACAGTTGTCTGACCTCCTGTGTGAACTACAGGGGTGTAACAAGCTTCAGACATCTCTAAGCCTGCACCTGGCCTCTGCTAGAGTAAGTCCTAATCCCCAAGTGGTGTCCCTCAAGTCCTGGGCCCTTAGTTGTGGTGTTAACAGTGCTGCTCCTGCCTAACCCAAAAAGTTGGGAGTTAGAAACATTTTCACACAAAAGTGGTCTGAGAACGGACAGAAGACCTGGAACTACCTGCTTCCCTATATGCCCAAAGTGCATCGCCTTTCGGTCTGACTCTGTGGTAGTTCCTGCTACATTCTTCTCTGCAGCAACAAATTCTGTTCAGCAAGACCTTTCAGCAAAAGTATCCAAGCTTGTGGAGCCCTCGTCAGCTACACTCTGCAACTTTGACCCAATAGAAATTTTCGACTTCCAAAAAAGTGACAAAGTCTAAAGGTAGAAAGCTTGACAGCAACTATGTTCAGCAGCTCCCCGACAATGATGCCTTTTCCTTGGACTTCGCCGGCTGCATTGTCCCGCTGAACATTACCTTCTCAGAAACGTTTCTTCAAAATATGTTTTAAGTCTGGACGCAAGACGAGACTGGCCCAACCTACCACATACATGTGGCCTGCACACCATTGCAGTCTGCTTAATTTCTGACTTTGCCTGGTCTCAGGCGACTAGATACCTGGGGTTATCGCTTGATCTTTAAGGTGCTATTTTTCACTAAAAACTTTTAAAATTCATGACTTCGGTTCTACTGTTTGAAATTAATTTGGTTTGATGTAGTTTTATTTATCTACATTTTCTCTATTTTTCTAAATTGATGTGGGAGTTTTCTTGGGTTGTGTTCACTTTATCACTGTTTGAGTGCTCCATAAATATTTTAAACAATGTCTCCAAGTTAATCCAGACTGCTTTTGAGCCAAGTGACCAGAGGTTGTGGCACAGGTTAATTTAGTGACACCAAGGATTGTGGTTGATGCTTCACTAGGGTTTTCAACCTCCTCAATCAATTACCTGATTTCTCATATTATTGCCTAGTGGTGGGATCCAGTACTTGTGTTTGTGCAGTGTCACTCAGCGATTTTACATAGCAGTGAAATCCCCAAAATAATCTAGCTTCTGCTGTTCCTTCTAAATTCTCCTTAGATTTTGATTTGGCTGATTTATCTAAATGTAAGCTTACCTCACATTGTATGTGCTGCAATGGAGATGGAGCTGATCAACACTGCACCTCAGCAAAGCAAAGCTGCAAAGGCTTTGTACGGAAAGATGTATGAATGTGGGAAAGAAGGGCACAAAGGTGAACATCTAGGTAGCCCTTTGAGCCATTGAGGAAGTCAAAAATATGAAGACCACCCCAGATAAGCTCAAAGAGGATGGTCCTGTGGAGGAGGAGGAGGAAGATAGCCTGCCCACAAGCCCTGAGTTGCAGCTTTCCAAGGAGGAAGACAACTTGCTCCCAAGATTGGAACCCTCTTTCAGGGAAGGGAGCAGTGTGTCTCCCCACAACCTGTCCCTGAAAAAACTGGAGAATAGGAAAGGTGAGAGGCAGCTTAATCTGCAGCTGGCCAAGTTGGAATTGGAGGCAACCAAGGAGGAGGCTATGCCAAGATGAGCAGGAGGAAAAGTAACTGTCCCTGAAGGAAAGGAAAATTCTGCAGGCTCATGAGATGTGTAAACAGGAGCTGGGCCTAAAAGTCAAACAGATCTCAGAGTACAGCAGCAATGGTGACAAGTGTTACCCCAGTGTAGTCAGGAGGGTAAACATCCCCAAGAACTTGGTGCTTAACTTTGCTGTGGGGGATGATACTGAGAAGGGGTCTGAGGCTTACAAAACCATGGACTGGAGAACCAGTCTTAGACTACCACCCCACCGCCTGGAGGGAGGGATAGTGGAAATAGGGTGCCTAACATCCGATACAATTGCCCCTCCCCCCTCACTCTGAGAAACCTCAGAGGTCAGAGAACCCTCTGGACAAGTTAGGGAATTCCATGCTAGCCCCAAGGTTGGAGGTGAGGCTAAGCCAATGCCACTGTTTGGAGCATCCACCTGGCAGTGGATGGACTGAGGTCTGTCTCAACACTGACAACTGTCAGAGGCCTCTGTTGGTTGCTGTACTCATGAGCAGAGCTTTTCCCGAGTTAGGAACAGGACCCTGATCCAAGGGGTGGAATGGGCCACATCACTTTGTTGGTCATGGTGGTACTGTCTGCCTACTGGGGTGCATCTGCAGTGAGTTAAATCAAAGTTAGGCGCATCACAGATTGGGTTCACAGGTGAGGAAAAAGGTTCCACATAGGTAAGTCCAGAGTAGTGACAAAGTGATCCAAGTTCAAAAGGGAATAGAACTGACAAGTGCCACTGCAGAAGAGGCCAATTGTCCATGTTCTATTGCCTAAGTAGGGAAGCCCATTAAGGTATTGATTAGTCTACCCTGGCTTTTGGCTGAAGGCACTTATGATGGACTTAGGCCTCTCTGCAGGGTCACCCCGGATTTTTTTGCCATTACCGCTCCTACTTTCTGCAATGTGTTTCTGCTTTCATAGGAATTCTGTGCAGTTTACTACCACTAACCAGTGCTAAAGTCTTTGTGTTCTCTCCCTTAAACATGGTAAAAGTGACCTACATCAGAATGGCACATTTCATTTACTACTAGGTCCCTAGTAAAGTGATACTACATGCACCCAGGACCAGTACTACTGGGCCTGCAGCACTCACTGTGCCACCAACTAAAGTAGCACTTAAAAACATGACTCGGGCCTGCTATTTCAGCCAGCAGTGCAGTTTTAAACTGGCAATCCCACATGGCAGAATAAACCTTTTCCCAGGCCCAAACATGAATTTTAATACATTTAAGTCACCCCTTAGGTAGGCTCTAAAAAGCTCATAGGGCAGGGTGTATTGTATATGAAAAGTATGACGTGTTTTCAGTTTCACATGTCATGGTAGTGAAATACTTCTACATTTGCTTTTCACTACTGTAAGGCCCACCTCTTCGGTAGCATAATAATGTGCTACATTATTACATTTATTTAGTGCTAGCTTTTCATTGAGAACAGGTAGGAAAGTCATGTTTGGACTCAAATGAATTGCATTTTAAAATCCTCTTTAATGGTAAGATTTTAAGTCACAATTATGAAAATGCCACTTTTAGGACACTGGCATTTTCCTTCCCTATCCATTTGGTGCCTGCTGCCAGTGTGATGGGTCACATGACTCTGAACAGCATAGCTATTGAGTTTTGTGTATTCCTCCCTGACTGTTTCATAAAGGGGGACAGGATGTTAGCAGGATGGACCATTCTGCGTAGATTGCGCTGTTCCCTGATCCACTCACATTTAAAAAGAATTTGCCTCCAGCACACACAAAAGGACATGACACTAATCTTTTGATACCTCAGACTTTTTGGAGCCTTGGCAGGTGAAGGGAAGAACTTTCCAGAACCAGATGTGGGGATAATCTAGAAGATATCCCCATTTTAAAAGCTGGCACTAGGTAAGAATATCAGACCCTCAGAACAACTCTTCATTACAGTCTTCGACTTGTGGAGGGCTTAAAAAAGATTGCCTTGGACCCCGGAGGACTCCTCTGCTGCTTGAGGCATGTCTTGTACCTCAGACCACTGCCTTGCTGCACCAGAGGACTGCACTGCTGCTTGAGGCTTGCCTTGAGCCCCAAAGGACTGCCCTGCTGCTTGAGACCTGCCTTGCTGTGTGGACCAAGGACAACCAGAGTGACTTTAAGGGCTAGTTGGCTGGCCTCCTGTGTAATCTACAGGGACTTAACCACTAGAGATGTCGAACCCTGCACCTGGCCTCTGCTGGAGTGAGTCCTAACTTCCCTCTCCACCCCCCCCCCAAAGTGGTGGCCCCAAGATCCTAGACCCTTAATAGTTGTGTTAAAGGTGCAGCGCCTGCTTAACCTTAAAAGTTGAGACTTGGAGCTTGCCAATCCGCCCAAGGTGCATCGCCTGTCAGCCTGACTCCGCAGTAGCTCCCACCACATTCTACTCTGCAGCAGCAAATCATGTTCAGTGGGATATCTCAGCAAAGGTATCTGTTAGACCTGACAGCCTTAGGGTAGTCACCCCTAACTTTTTGCCTGCCTCCCTCCTCGTTTTTGGATACTGTTTTTGCTGGTTTTTAGACTCTGCGCACTTTACCACTGCTAACCAGTGATAAAGTGTATATGCTCTCTCTCTGTAAACATGGTAACTTTGGATCATACCTGATTGAACTATTTAATCTACTTATAAGTCCCCAGTCATGTGCACTCCAGGTGCCTAGGGCATATAGATTAAATGCTACTAGTGGACCCGCAGCACGGATTGTGCCACCCACTTAAGTAGCCCCTTTTCCTTGTCCCAGGCCTACCATTGCTAGGCCTGTGTGTGCAGTTTCACTGCCACCTCGACTTGGCATTTAAAAGTACTTGCCAAGCCTAGAACTCCCCTTTTTCTGCATATAAGTCACCCTTAATGTGTGCCCTGGGTATCCCCTAGAGCAGGGTGCTGTGTAGGTAAAAGACAGGACATGTACCTGTGTAGTTATATGTCCTGGTAGTGTAAAACTCCTAAATTCGTTTTTGCACTACTGGGAGACCTGCTCCCTTCATAGGCTAACATTGGGGCTGCCCTCATACACTGTTGAAGTGGCAGCTGCTGATCTGAAAGGAGCAGGGAGGTCATATTTAGTATGGCCAGAATGGTAATACAAAATCCTACTGACTGGTGAAGTCGGATTTAATATTACTATTCTAGAAATGCCACTTTTAGAAAGTGAGCATTTCTTTGCACTTAAATCCTTCTGTGCCTTACAATCCACGTCTGGCTAGGTTTAGTTGACAGCTCCTTGTGCATTCACTCAGACACACCCCAAACACAGGGTACTCAGCCTCACTTGCATACATCTGCATTTTGAATGGGTCTTCCTGGGCTGGGAGGGTGGAGGGCCTGCCCTCACACAAAGGACTGCCACACCCCCTACTGGGACCCTGGCAGACAGGATTGAACTGAAAGGGGACCTGGTGCACTTCTTAGCCACTCTTTGAAGTCTCCCCCACTTCAAAGGCACATTTGGGTATAAAACAGGGCCTCTGCCCTACCTCATCAGACACTTGCTGGAGAAGAAACCGGAACCAGAAACTACATCCTGCCAAGAAGAACTGCCTGGCTGCTCAAAGGACTCACCTGTCTGCTTTCTACAAAGGACTGCTGTCTTGCTGTTGCCCTGCTGCCTTGCTGAACTCTTGTCTGGCTGTGAAAGTGCTCTCCAAGGGCTTGGATAGAGCTTGCCTCCTGTTCCTTGAAGTCTCAGGACCAAAAAGACTTCTTCCTTTCACTTGGACGCTCCGTGCGCCGAAACTTTCGACGCACAGCTTGTTTCGCGGCGGGAAAAACGCCGCACACCGACGCTGATCGACGCGACGCCCTCGGGGCGATCGAGACTTCGACGCACCACCTCGCAAGGACAAAGCCGCTCGACTTTCCAGGAGAAATCGACGCGACGCCCACCGTGAGTGCGAAACTTTGACGCACGGCCTCGCAAGGACAACGCCGCCCGACTTCCAAGGAGAAATCGACGCGACGCCTGCCGTGAGACCAAACTTTCGACGCACGGCCTCGCAAGGACAACGCCGCCCGACTTCCAAGGAGAAATCGACGCGACGCCTACCGTGAGATCGAAACTTCGACGCGCAGCCCCGCAGAACGACGCGCAACCGGAAAATAAGCAGGAGAATCCACGCACAGACCCGGGACATCTGGTAATCCCCGCGATCCACAAAAAGAGACTGTCTGCGCGCCGGAAAACGACGCCCGACTTCCCCGCGTGGAAAAGACCGACGCAAGTCTGTGTGTGCTGAGGAGAAATCGACGCACACACCCCTTTTTCCACGCATCTCTTCTCCTGTGGCCCTCTGAGGAGATTTTCCACCAGAAACCAGGTACTTTGTGCTTGAAAGACACTGTATTACATTCTAAAGACTTAAGACACTCTATATCACTTCCCTGTGATATTTCTACAATTTTCCATTGCAACTTTATTCTTTTTGACCTACAATTATCCTGATAAATATTATATATTTTTCTAAACACTGTGTGGTGTATTTTTGTGGTGCTATATGGTGGTATTGTATGATTTATTGCACAAATACTTTACACATTGCCTTCTAAGTTAAGCCTGACTGCTCGTGCCAAGCTACCAGAGGGTGGGCACAGGATAATCTTGGATAGTGTGTGACTTACCCTGACTAGAGTGAGGGCTTTTGCTTGGACAGGAAGTAACCTGACTGCCAACCAAAAACCCCATTTCTAACTTTGGTGATCAGCGGTGAGGATAGGACTTGTATTTGTGCAGTGACATACAGTAGCTAAGTATTTCACTACATACCCACAGTTGAAGGTCAACTTGGTTTTTATCTCTTTTTGAAAATCCGTTTTTTCCTGACAATTTTCAAAAACTAAATCCTCACTCAACATGTCTCTGACTGGGTCTCAGACAGGGGACTTTGACCTAGTCCAGTTGGATACATACACGGTCAAACAACTAAGAGGATTCTGCAGGGCATTAAGGGTACCCACCCAAGGGGCCTCCAGAAAGGAGGACTTTCAAGTGGCGCTGAGGGCCTGGGCAGAAGCCCATTTAGAGGATGATGAGGAAGAGGAGCCAGAAAATGGCCCCTCAGAAGGATTTCCACTATCTATGGATGGTGTTACCACTGCCATTGTGCACCCTTCCAGACCAGGGAGCAGTGTCTCCATGCAAAGCCTGACCGCAGAGGAAAGGAGAGAAGAAAGGAAGTTCCAACTGCAAATGGCAAAACTGAAAATTGAGGCACAACAGGAGGAGAAGAGGGCAGAAAGAGAAGCCAAACAAGCTGAGGCTGAAAGAGCAGCCAAACAGATTGAAGCTGAAAGAACAGCCAAACAAGTGGAAGCTGAAAGAGCGTTGGCTGAAAAGAAACTATTGTTGGCTCATGAACTGAGTCTCAAGGAGCTGGAGATCAAGGCAAGACAGTCTGAATCCAGCAATAATGGTGGCAGCATACAGACAGGACCTGCTGGAGAAAAGAAGGTTCGTATACCCAAAAATGTGGTGCCCAGTTTTGTGGTGGGAGATGACATAGATAAATGGTTAGCTGCTTATGAAGTTGCACTAAGGGCTCATGAGGTTCCTGAAGGGCAATGGGGGGTAGCTATGTGGGGTTATGTGCCGCCATCGGGGAGGGACACACTTCTCACATTGGATCCACCGGATCAAAACACATACCCACTCCAGAAAGCCACTTTACTTGCCAAGTTTGGGCTGACCCCTGAGGGATACCGTCAGAGGTTCAGGGACAGCACCAAACAAACCACACAAACATGGGTAGATTTCTTTGATTTCTCTAGTAAGGCACTGAATGGATGGGTGCGGGGCAACAAAGTAGCAGATTATAAAGGTTTATATGACTTGATCCTGAGAGAGCATATGCTTAATGTTACTTATACCGATTTGCGCCAGCACCTAGTGGATAGTAAGCTGACTGATCCCAGGAAGCTTGCTGAGGAGGCGGACCTCTGGGTTAGCACCAGAGTGTCCAAAAAGGTACCTGGGGGGGACTCCCACAAAGGTGGTCAGGGTTCCCAACAGAAGAAAGAGGGGGGAGATAAACTTACAGATAAGGAACTCTCTAAAGGCCCCCAAAAGAATTCCCAGGGAGGGGGTGGCAACCCTTCCTTTTCCAAATTTGGGAAGAAACCAGGGACATTTGACAGGTCAGGAAAATCTAGCCCCAAATGCATGGAGTGTTACCAATATGGTCACTACAAAGGCGATCCACAGTGCCCCAATAGGGCACCGTCCACTACCGGACAGGCGCCTGGGTTGACTAGTGTAGCACTCGGGGGGGAGATGGACCCCACTAGCTTTGGGGAGCAGGTAGAGATTTCCCTAGTGTCCCTGGGAGAAGGAGAAATGATGTCCAAGGTCCACATGCCTAAAAATACTTCCAAGTACCGGCAGTGGGTCCTCATTGATGGGCAGAAGGTGGAGGCTCTGCGTGACACAGGAGCCAGTATGACTACTATCAAGAGTCAGCTGGTGTCCACAGAGCAGATAATCCCGAATACATTCCACCAGGTCATAGTCGCTGACAACCGCGAGAGTCACCTACCGGTGGCTCGGGTTCCCTTTGAGTGGGGGGGGGTCTCTGGTACTCTGAAAGTAGCTGTGAGTCCTGCCATGCCTGTAGATTGTCTGTTAGGCAATGATCTAGAGCATACTGCTTGGAAAGAAGTAGAGCTCAGATCTCACCTGGAGATGTTAGGGTTACCTGAGTGGGTCTGCATGACCACCCGGTCCATGGCTGACCGAGAGGGAAGTCAAGGGCATCTGGAGCCTGGAACGATGGCCCAGGGAGCTGCCAAGAGGAGGGACGAGGGGCGCGGGAAACCGGCCCCAGAAGTTCCCACAGTGGCTGACGGGGCTCCTGAGGAGGAGACTCCCGAGCCAACTGGGGAAGACATTGCCACCCTAGGTGACTTACCGGAGCTTGCTGGCTGGCAAGTTGAGGGTGGACCCACCAGGGAGGAATTCTGCCAGGCGCAGAAAGAGTGTCCCACTCTAGAAGGGTTGAGGAAACAAGCCTTAAACCAGGCAGCAGGTGACGCCTCTGGCAATCACCACCTATATTGGGAGAATGATCTCCTCTACAGTGAGCCTAGGGTTCCGGTCTTTGGGGCAGCACGTGTGCTGGTGGTCCCCCAATGTTACCGAGCCTTCCTACTGGGTCTGGCTCACGACATTCCCCTGGCAGGACATTTGGGACAAGACAAGACCTTCAACAGGCTTGTCAACCACTTTCACTGGCCCAAAATGAGGACACACTCAGACAAATTCTGCAGGGCTTGTCCTACCTGCCAGGCTAGTGGTAAAGCAGGAAAGAGGGTTAAAACCCCCCTGATTCCACTTCCTGTCGTTGGCACCCCCTTTGAAAGGGTGGGCGTCGACATTGTTGGCCCCTTGGACCCCAAAACTGCCTTAGGCAACAGGTTTATCCTGGTTTTGGTGGACCATGCCACCCGGTACCCAGAGGCAATCCCTCTGAGGACCGTAACTGCATCGGTGGTAGCCAGAACCCTGATGGGGATATTTACCCGTGTGGGATTCCCCAAGGAGATAGTGTCTGACAGAGGCACTAACTTCATGTCCGCGTACATGAAGCATCTGTGGGATGCGTGTGGTGTAACCTACAAGTTCACCACACCCTATCACCCCCAGTCTAATGGGCTTGTGGAGAGATTCAACAAGACCCTGAAAGGCATGATTGGTGGCCTCCCTGAGGCCATGAGGCGTAAATGGGACGTCCTCTTACCATGCCTTCTCTTTGCTTACAGAGAGGTCCCCCAGAGGGGGGTAGGGTTCAGTCCCTTTGAGCTTCTCTATGGGTACCCCGTCAGGGGACCCTTAAGCATTGTCAAGGAGGGATTGGAGAACGCTCCAAAGACACCCCCTCAGGACGTGGTCAGCTACATGTTGGCCCTCCGCAATCAGATGACCCGCTTCTGGAAAGAGGCCCAAAGTAACCTGGAGGCCAGTCAAGAGGTGATGAAACAATGGTATGACCAGAAGGCCACTCTGGTAGAGTTTCAACCTGGAGACAAAGTGTGGGTAATGGAGCCAGTAGAGCCCAGAGCTCTCCAGGACCGCTGGTCTGGCCCATTTGAAATAAAGGAGCGGAAAGGGGAGGCCACTTACCTAGTGGACCTCCAAACCCCTAGGAACCCCCTAAGGGTGCTCCACGTGAACCGACTAAAAGCTCATTTTGAGAGGTCGGAGATCAACATGCTTCTGGTCACAGATGAAGGAATGGAAGAGGAGAGTGAACCTCTCCCTGACCTCCTCTCTGCCCAAGAAGGTGATGGGTCCGTAAGCGGGGTCATTCTGTCTGACTCCCTGACTCTAAACCAGAAAGGAGACTGCTATGAGCTGTTGGAGCAGTTCTCCCCCCTCTTCTCCCTTACTCCGGGACTGACCCACCTCTGTGTTCATGATATTGACACCGGTGACAGTCTCCCTGTGAAAAACAAAATTTACAGGTTGTCAGATAAGGTGAAGGCCAGCATCAAGGAGGAGGTCTCCAAGATGTTGACGCTAGGGGTTATTGAGAAGTCCAGTAGTCCCTGGGCCAGCCCAGTGGTGTTGGTCCCTAAGGCTACTGCCCCAGGCGCGAAGCCAGAACTCCGGTTCTGCGTGGACTACCGGGGTCTCAACTCAGTCACACGGACTGATGCTCACCCCATCCCCCGAGCTGATGAGCTCGTGGACAGGCTAGGCGCTGCCAAGTTCCTGAGTACGTTTGATCTTACTTCAGGGTACTGGCAGATCGCCCTGACTGAGGGGGCTAAGGAAAGGTCCGCCTTTTCCACCCCTGACGGCCATTACCAGTTCCGGGTGATGCCGTTTGGATTGAAAAATGCCCCCGCTACCTTCCAACGGTTGGTTAACGGGGTCCTGGCTGGCAAGGATGCCTTCTGTGCAGCCTACCTGGATGACATAGCTGTCTACAGTTCCAGCTGGGAGGAACACCTGCTCCACCTCAAGGAGGTGCTTCAGGCCCTGCAACAGGCAGGCCTGACCATCAAGGCTAGTAAGTGCCAGATTGGGCAGGGTTCCGTGGTGTACTTGGGACACCTAGTAGGTGGTGGCAAGGTGCAGCCACTCCAGGCCAAGATCGAAACTATCAAGGCCTGGCAACCACCTCGAACCCAGACTGAGGTGAGGGCCTTTTTAGGCCTCACCGGCTACTACCGCAGGTTTGTCAAGGGCTATGGTACCATTGTGTCCCCCTTGACACAACTCACGTCCAAGAAGCAACCTAGGTTGGTGAATTGGACAGAGGCTTGTCAGAAAGCCTTTGACGCCCTAAAGGAAGCCATGTGCACGGCCCCCGTGCTCAAGGCCCCTGACTACTCCCAGGAATTTATCGTGCAGACAGACGCTTCAGAGCATGGCATAGGGGCAGTCCTAGCACAGCTAAATGAGGAGGGCCAAGATCAACCGGTAGTCTTTATTAGCAGAAGGCTATTACCACGGGAACAGAGGTGGAGTGCTATTGAAAGAGAAGCTTTTGCTGTGGTCTGGGCACTGAAGAAGCTGAGGCCCTACCTGTTTGGGACTCACTTCCTAGTTCAGACAGACCACAGGCCCCTCAGATGGCTCATGCAGATGAGGGGTGAGAATCCAAAACTTCTGAGGTGGTCCATTTCCCTACAGGGGATGGACTTTACGGTGGAACATCGCCCAGGGGTTGACCACGCCAATGCTGATGGTCTCTCCAGGTACTTCCGCCTTAGCGATGAGAGCTCCCAGGAGGTCGGGTAGCTCTCCCCACTTTCAGCTGGGGGGGACACATGTTAGACCTGACAGCCTTAGGGTAGTCACCCCTAACTTTTTGCCTGCCTCCCTCCTCGTTTTTGGATACTGTTTTTGCTGGTTTTTAGACTCTGCGCACTTTACCACTGCTAACCAGTGATAAAGTGTATATGCTCTCTCTCTGTAAACATGGTAACTTTGGATCATACCTGATTGAACTATTTAATCTACTTATAAGTCCCCAGTCATGTGCACTCCAGGTGCCTAGGGCATATAGATTAAATGCTACTAGTGGACCCGCAGCACGGATTGTGCCACCCACTTAAGTAGCCCCTTTTCCTTGTCCCAGGCCTACCATTGCTAGGCCTGTGTGTGCAGTTTCACTGCCACCTCGACTTGGCATTTAAAAGTACTTGCCAAGCCTAGAACTCCCCTTTTTCTGCATATAAGTCACCCTTAATGTGTGCCCTGGGTATCCCCTAGAGCAGGGTGCTGTGTAGGTAAAAGACAGGACATGTACCTGTGTAGTTATATGTCCTGGTAGTGTAAAACTCCTAAATTCGTTTTTGCACTACTGGGAGACCTGCTCCCTTCATAGGCTAACATTGGGGCTGCCCTCATACACTATTGAAGTGGCAGCTGCTGATCTGAAAGGAGCAGGGAGGTCATATTTAGTATGGCCAGAACGGTAATACAAAATCCTACTGACTGGTGAAGTCGGATTTAATATTACTATTCTAGAAATGCCACTTTTAGAAAGTGAGCATTTCTTTGCACTTAAATCCTTCTGTGCCTTACAATCCACGTCTGGCTAGGTTTAGTTGACAGCTCCTTGTGCATTCACTCAGACACACCCCAAACACAGGGTACTCAGCCTCACTTGCATACATCTGCATTTTGAATGGGTCTTCCTGGGCTGGGAGGGTGGAGGGCCTGCCCTCACACAAAGGACTGCCACACCCCCTACTGGGACCCTGGCAGACAGGATTGAACTGAAAGGGGACCTGGTGCACTTCTTAGCCACTCTTTGAAGTCTCCCCCACTTCAAAGGCACATTTGGGTATAAAACAGGGCCTCTGCCCTACCTCATCAGACACTTGCTGGAGAAGAAACCGGAACCAGAAACTACATCCTGCCAAGAAGAACTGCCTGGCTGCTCAAAGGACTCACCTGTCTGCTTTCTACAAAGGACTGCTGTCTTGCTGTTGCCCTGCTGCCTTGCTGAACTCTTGTCTGGCTGTGAAAGTGCTCTCCAAGGGCTTGGATAGAGCTTGCCTCCTGTTCCTTGAAGTCTCAGGACCAAAAAGACTTCTTCCTTTCACTTGGACGCTCCGTGCGCCGAAACTTTCGACGCACAGCTTGTTTCGCGGCGGGAAAAACGCCGCACACCGACGCTGATCGACGCGACGCCCTCGGGGCGATCGAGACTTCGACGCACCACCTCGCAAGGACAAAGCCGCTCGACTTTCCAGGAGAAATCGACGCGACGCCCACCGTGAGTGCGAAACTTTGACGCACGGCCTCGCAAGGACAACGCCGCCCGACTTCCAAGGAGAAATCGACGCGACGCCTGCCGTGAGACCAAACTTTCGACGCACGGCCTCGCAAGGACAACGCCGCCCGACTTCCAAGGAGAAATCGACGCGACGCCTACCGTGAGATCGAAACTTCGACGCGCAGCCCCGCAGAACGACGCGCAACCGGAAAACAAGCAGGAGAATCCACGCACAGACCCGGGACATCTGGTAATCCCCGCGATCCACAAAAAGAGACTGTCTGCGCGCCGGAAAACGACGCCCGACTTCCCCGCGTGGAAAAGACCGACGCAAGTCTGTGTGTGCTGAGGAGAAATCGACGCACACACCCCTTTTTCCACGCATCTCTTCTCCTGTGGCCCTCTGAGGAGATTTTCCACCAGAAACCAGGTACTTTGTGCTTGAAAGACACTGTATTACATTCTAAAGACTTAAGACACTCTATATCACTTCCCTGTGATATTTCTACAATTTTCCATTGCAACTTTATTCTTTTTGACCTACAATTATCCTGATAAATATTATATATTTTTCTAAACACTGTGTGGTGTATTTTTGTGGTGCTATATGGTGGTATTGTATGATTTATTGCACAAATACTTTACACATTGCCTTCTAAGTTAAGCCTGACTGCTCGTGCCAAGCTACCAGAGGGTGGGCACAGGATAATCTTGGATAGTGTGTGACTTACCCTGACTAGAGTGAGGGCTTTTGCTTGGACAGGAAGTAACCTGACTGCCAACCAAAAACCCCATTTCTAACAGTATCAGATCGCGTTGGCTACGGCCTTCAGCTTCACCCCACTGTCCATTTTTGACACCTCCTCCTCCTCGGACGCCACTGACTGCCATGCACCGCTGAACTTCACATTCTCAGGAATTTTTCTTCAAAATTTCCTTAAGTCCAAGGGTAAGGCAGGACTAGCCCTATCCAAATTGTGTATCCAGAGGGTGCTGGATTACGGTCGGCCTTAACCTTTGACTTTGCCTCGGCCTTACTTGACCAGATACCCACAGTTCACCTTTGATTTTCTAGGTGCTATTTGTCACTAAAAACTTTACAAATTCATATCTCTGGCTCTACTGATTGGATATAATTCAGTTTTGTGTCATTTTATGTATTACATTTTTACCTATTTTTCTAAACTGGTGTGAGATTTTTGTAAGTGCTGTGTTTTCACTTTATGACTGTGTGAGTGCTATATAAATACTTTACATGTTGTTTCTAAGTTAAGCCTGACTGTTTTTGTGCCAAGCTACCAGAGGGTTAGGCAAAAGTAAATTTAGTGACTTGTGTGGTTCACGCTAACAAGAATTGTGGTTGTTGCCTACATAGGGTTTTCACCCACGCAATCAATAACCCAATTTCTTACTCAATGATTAGCACTATAACTACTTGTGTCAGCTTACAGACAATTTAAATTTTGCTCATAATTCAGAGACTCAATGATTCCGAAAGTAGCCATTACACTATCATTCCATCAAAAATAAGTCAAGCTAAGAGCTTACAACAAATATGACTGGACAGTGATGGCCAATTCAGTTCCCCCGCAGATAAGGCGAGGACCTATCTTGTTGATAAAGAAGTCTCTCCCACAATTACTTGAATATAAATATACTGACACTTTTAAAAGTGCAATACAAAATGTCACTGTCATGTAGGTAAAGGACAATCAGATCTGAAATGAAAGCACACTGATGGGATTGTCGACAGGAAGACTCAAGTAATGGAAAGGTCCAAGTCCCCTGACATTCCAGATTTCCAGATGGTTGGGGTTCATTTCCTTGGTAGATGCAGTTAAAAAACGTTAGGTGAAATACTTTGGCTAGTAAATGATGGCTTATTTTAGAGAGTTTGAAGGGTAAATTACCAGTAAACTGGATAGAAACACTACTGGATCTAGAACGGATGTTGACCTTGCAACATCATTTAGGTTAACTGCTACCATGTGACACAATGCTGGTAATACTTCTACCCAGCATGCAGCAGAAATGTAGGAGGTGCATTAAATATGACTCCAAATTCACTCCAAGTGATTGTGCTTCATTTTTCGGTGGGCAGTTGAAGCATTCTTCATTGGTCACCACCGCTGAGTAGAGCCAAGCTGAAAACTGTAAATAATTTAGCCCATGTTTCGCAGTTGTGGTACCAATGAACATAACATGAGACAAGCCAGACTTCTTTAACGAATATAAAGCAATGTTATGCAGAGAGTTCTCCTGTATTAGTAGGTTAACACTGGAAATTCATTATGAGTTTATCAAATCTGCAAAAAGCAACAACAGGCATTAGTAGGTTACATAGGGCTGTTGCAAGCGCTACTTAACAGAAACAGAATACTCATATACAACAAGAAATAGAAAAAAATAAAACACAAGCTCAGCTGTGACAGAGTGAATCTTCAACAGCCCTTTGCCAACAGTCAGAGCTGATCAAGTAATCGCTATAAGTGATGTCAATAGGTTTAGCTGTCTATGCTAAATAAATGTGCCATAGGACACTGTGCCAGAGTATGGAAGGACATCCATGGCACACAGTGAACTGTGTGCAAACACCTCAATAGTGCTGTGACGTTCTTATTACTACTTCACATGCAGACAATTGTCTCTTCAGGTAACTGTAATGAAAGGTGAATGTAAAACCTGTTTGAACGGGGCTGTGCTCACCAGCTGTCACCTTGTAAATGACGGTCCATACATTTCTACAGATCATTGTTTTATAGAGTAAGCAATTCAAAGCATGCATTTCCCATGTGGCTCTGCCCCCATGCATGCCATGCGCCGTGTCCACAGAGCAGCCTGCAAGTGAATCCCATTCCCTGCAGCCTGGCAGCCCGTGAGAGTAGAAGTCTTATACAAACCTCCAACATTAAATTGCTATGTCTGACATAAATATTTTCCACTTCTATTCTCAAGGACTTGTTCTGTGAAATCAAATTTAAAAAAGGGCACAATGAACGTAAAGATCGCCAGCAAGCAACCAGGAAACTATATGACCACAGTTTAAACACAGACCTAGAAGAGGTAAAATTAAACTATAAACAAAACAAAAAGTTGACATAAAGACAATAATCAGGTAAACCCAAGATTAGAGACCAGCAAACCCCCTAAGCAATCATAATAGCAAGCAGAAGCACAAATAATTCATACAGTAACAAAAAACAGAAATAGCATCTATAACCTTCTGCTGTTGGGCTTCCTCCTCTTCTTTCTTCGTTGACAACTACACACCCACATGAAAGGTTACCAAAAATAACTGTTACGATGTGTTGGCAATGCAATATTTTGTCAGTTTAAAACAAACATAGGACTTTGAAAAACAAAGCCTGGAAAGATGGGCCTTTGTTTACAGACCTTTTGTGTTTTGGCCAGATCTGCTGCTGCACCTTTGAAGCCACTTTGATCCTCTTCCACCTAAGGTGTTGCAGAAATGGTTGAAGTAAAATTTGGCAAAGATGAAATGGAAATGGAATCCTAAACTGTTATGGACAGTCCCTGTGCATTTGCATATGCTTTGGAACCCATCTGATTTAGCCCAGACGAGAACCGAGGGACGGAACGGCCAACCCATCATAAATGGACAATTTCTAAAGAATTTGCCTGAGAAGAAAGACTCAGGCCACGCTATCAACAATAACAATTCTTAGTAAAGAAGCACAACTGACAGATAATGGTTCCAGTAGTTAGGTGCGCTAACAAAGGAAAGAACAACAAATTGAATTTCCCTCTACTGATTTGACAATTATGCTGTGAAATAAACGATTTGTGAATAGAACTGTCTACCTCTGGCTTTGACTTTCCCTCTCCAGACAAACACAAACGAAACAATTTTTTGGGTCTCTGAGTGTGTGTTTAGTGGGAGAGGAAGAGGAATGATTTACTTAGGTGCCTTAGAGAAAAACTGCAATAGCTGGCATAAAAATAACTTACTGCAGTGTTCCACTTTTCATAATTGTTTATATTTTACGACAGATTTATAGTTTTCTAATTTATTAATCAAGCGCCAAACACTTTCTGTATCAGGTAGAGGCTGCTGGATAGATACCAGAGAGAACTGAACAAAAAGTTTGGAGACTCGTTCGGGCAGAAGATTGGAAATGATGAGCAACGCTTGTGGGAGCCCTCTCCAAAGGAATGGACGAACCTTGGTTTTGATAACGTACATTCAAACCACATTAGTCTGTTATTATATAATCAGCATACTGGGTCGATACTCCAGCAATACAATGAACATAATGGGAGCACCCCTTCAAACAAGTGGAAAATCTTTTGTTTATCTAGAGTAGACCAGTAGTTATCCCAGAACCAGATGTGGGGGTCAAAACGGCCCTTAACTACAAACAAAACTTAACAAGTGTACTCAAATAATAAACTCAATAGATGGATCAATCTCCAGAATAGCATATCATTACGTCTTTAGGTAGAATGGTCAATACAAAAGCGTCATTTTACATAAATATTATCCCAGGTAAATTATCAGTTAAAACATTTACCATAAAAAGAGCGCAGACCCAACTTTGCACACAAAGGCAGTAGACAAAAGCCTGCTCTGCCAAGTTTCCCTGGTTCATGCGTGGTGTGATGCCCCAGTACAGGGTTTTACCTTGAATTCTGGGATTTGTAGTTCTGTTTATTCGATTATAAAACAGTACTACAAGTCCCACAATGTAAAGTAAAAAAACAGACTAGAGCAGTGCATCACGCATGGACATGGTTCATTGGCATCTATGAAAAGTGAATAGCATTATGGTTACGTCAATACTGTTGGGGATTTTAGAGACCTGGTCAAATGGCAATGTCTGCCATTGGAAACCTGATGCTAAGGTATACGACCAATGAATGCTGCTGGACTGTTGAGAAACAGAGTTGTAGTTGGTGATCCACAAACTGTTGTTGTGGTCGGTGATTCGCACAGCTCTACAGCCCTTCACTCATCACACTGATAGATTGACGATCTCAAGGAGTGAAAACACCGTGACACAAATGAAACCACGACTTGCAAGAGGCCCAAAGAAAGCCAGGGTAGGATTTGGAACAATATAAGACATGGGCACCGAAAGAAAAATTGGCCCACATTTGTGTATAATAATGACCTTTAATGAAACATTGTTTCGTATCGAGATTAGTTTTGGAAGAAATCTCTGATAAGTTAGGTTTTCTAACCGCGTGGGGTCAGTAGCATTGGAAAAGAAACACCATTATTCCAGAACCTGATCTTCAGGCCTTTACATTTTTCCACCTCGAGTGCCTGAGTTTGCTATTCACATATTGGTCCACTACTCTGCGCCTCCCACCCAAAGATTCTGAATGGCCTGTATTATAAAAGGGCTTGACTCAAAGAACCACATGCATCTTTCGTGTATGTACACTTTTATTCACACTCAAGGATCCAGGGGTCTTCCTCTTTTGGCTGTTATTCAGGAGCCTCTCTGCAAGCAATGCCTTTGGGGACTGCATACAGCTTGGTTCATGATGCCTTGTGTATTGTGGGGAGAGGCTTGCCTTGAATCTGGAAAAGCTACAGGAATTCACACCAAATGCCTTTCTTTCTCTATACTTCTCTCATTCTTGCTATCAGTTTTTTGCTCTTCTCTTGGTCTCCTTGCCACTTTTTGCCCCTCTCGCTAGCTCTCCCTCTTTCTCTCATATTTTACTTCTTTTCCTCTCCTTGGTGTCTCTCAGTCTCCCAATGTCCTTTACTCAGTTTCGCTCATTTCCCCTTTCTCTGTTCCTATCTTTCTCTCTGTCTACAAATCTCTGCTCCACTCCTGTCTCCCCTGTGGGCTTATATCTCTCTTGCTATAATAAGTCCTGTTATTTTGTATCTCTCCTTGAAGTTTTATTGAATTTCTCTCCCTTGTAAACATTCTCTTTTGCTCCTGTCTTGTTCTCTCTTGTCAGCCTCTATTATTTCCCTCTGCCCACTGAATTCCTCTGTACTATATCTAATGTTATATTTTTATGTGTTCCTGTTACTGCTATGCTGCAGATAGTAACAGAGTCCTCCTATGCCCGAGGCTGCATTTAAACCAAAGCAGAATCCACAGGGAGAATTTCCTCTACCCTTCCATCACTTGTATGAAGGAATTTCCACTGGTTGATTGTACTCTTCATTTACCACTACCTCCCAGAATGCCAACAACCTCTAAACTAAGCCCTAAACTGAGGGAGGAAATTAGGATATTGAATGTGACCTTTTTAGGTTGAGCATAGTGCGCAAAGCGCTGCTTTTCTAACGTGTTGGAATGTATGTGGGCTTTTAACCAAGTCCCACTGCACGACTATCACTCGTCCATGGGCTTGCCTTTCAAAAATCCTTTGTTTTCGTTGGTAACTGCTTTACATTTGTCCCTCCTTAAGGGGGTTTTATTACCGCCTTGGACATCGACCCTGCTACATGGATAATTGCACTTTTGCCGATATGTTTAACTGCGAGTCAACTTCTTTTTCCTTTTGACTCTCTCTTCGCGCTCACAGTGGCACTTTGAATGGGCTCGCTTATGTCCACTGTTTTTCTTTTTAGTTTGTATGGCAAGAAAAGTCCAGTTAGCAATTTGCAACGCTAATAGCTCTACCTCGAGCAAAAACGAGACTCACTGCATTACTTGATTTGTTTTCTTTTTTTTTTTTTACAGTGGAAAATAGTTTGCAGGTGAAGTGTAGATGGGACATCTACAAAAATCTGAGAAAAAGGCACAACCCCTCTTCTCCAAGGGATAAAGAAAGGAAAAATGTAAGTGTCCTTTCCACAGACCGACACAGCCCAAGCCCATTCCATCCTTGGTCTCTCTCTGATGACTGGGATCTTATGCTGCTCGTGTTTCTTTCTGTTGGTTATTTGTACAGGACTCTATGCCACCCTATTAACCAATCTGCCAGGAACGTTTTAGGATGTTATGCACAACACAGGGCCAATTGGCAGCCATGCAGCTAGCCCCAGTATCTTCCTCTCTACCCACAAGGCACAAGGACTCATGCACAAGATCGAGGCCTCAGTTCAAAATGGAAAGAACAAAACTCCAAGTAGCAGAATGCAGATTTAATTCAGGTAGTAAGCCCAAAATGAGTGAGCATCCTACACCTGTCCTGGCAAAGTCTGAGAGCTCTTGCGAATGTTTACTGTGGCTGAAGATCATATTAAGTATGCCTTTAACCGAAACATACAGTTTTAAAATTGCCTTAAGCTGGGGAGGAAAGTGTTAATATGCGAAATCAGATAAACACGTTATTCAGTAACGTGATTACTGCCAATAACTACATATGTACATACCAGAGGGGGGCACCAAGAGAAGTTCGGCGGGATGGACACATCACATGCTGCCTTCTTACTGAGTGAGTAATGCCTAGGAGACTGCTAGACATTCTTCTATCATCTCCCTTCTCAGAAACCGGGGACAAGAACTTAAAATAATTTTAGCTAAATAATACCAAAAGATGACCAGATCCTAATATATACAAAATTATAAAATAGGCTGCTGCTAAAATATTATGACAAACATTACCCAACAGGAGCAGAACTATGCTAGAAAACATATTAAAAAGATGCAAGCTTGCTGAAATAAAATAAAATAAGACAACACTAGAATAATTACAAAATAAAAATAATATTAGATGACTGCATAAAACTAACACATGGGACTACAGTGGACAAGTATTTTCTGCAAATAGTGTGCTATTAACATGCAGATAACTTCATGAAAACACCACATACATGGTGTTTACCATAAACATGTTGACAGAGATGTTTGAATGCCACTCACAGTGGTGTAAACAAGTTAGGTAATGTATCACTAACCATGAAAAAAAAAAACAACTGCATGAGGTTAATGTTACCCATGTAACCACGTAGCCATCTGAAACCCACGTAAATTGTGATGTGTAATGTTAGTATTCCACCTCTGATGGTGGGATGGTGAAAGTGGTATACTATTGGAATTAGCATGGCAGATTTAAACTAGGATGCTAAATGGCAACATTTTCATTTTTGGCTGCAGATAAATGAAGAAGGTAAATGGAAGTGCTTTAGTTATATGCAGGGCAACTGGAATAACATGGCAGGAAAAGACGAAATTATAAGAGAGGGGTGACCAATTCATGTGGCAAAAAAGTCCAGTTATGAATTTAAATTGCCAATAGCTCTAACTCAAGCAAATGCGAGACCTACTGCAAATGCTTGTTTATCATATCACCAGGATGGTTGCACACCTTCTTCTGCCCTCCTCTCTATCAGTTCCTTCATCATTCACTTGTTTTGCAGTTTTATATAGTGCAAACTCTACCCTTAGGTATGGAGCTGTTTACATGGCAAGAGTTACATTACACATGGACACATTCATTTTTCTTTAGGCATGGGAAGATTACATGTTTTGCCCAGAATCACAGGATGTTGATCCAACAGAGAGACTCAATCCTGGTTCTTAAGGTCCAAATTCAGCAGCTCTGGCCACTATGCCACATAAACTACTGCTACCCTGTTTCCCTCTTCTTCAGTTTTGCTTTCCAGCTTCATCTTCAAACATTTCTGCACTTCTTTCCATTGTCTTTCATCACTTCTTCTCCATAATCTCTTTCCCCTCCCTTCATCGGTCTGCATCTCTAGCATTCTTATCCTCTACCCTCTACCTTTCTATTCTTCTCTCCCTTACTTTCCTTTTACTCTTCCCATATTTTAGTGATTCTTGTCCACTCTGCTGTCTCACATCACCTTGCGTCACTCTCTCCATTACACTCCTCGATCAATCCATTTTGATACTCTCCCGCCATGTCTATTCTCCTATGCCACTGTCATTTTGTCCCGCAATTAATGTTTTTCACAGTAGTGTTTTTTTTTCAATATTTGTTTTGTGTGGTCAAAGACATTTTTCTTTTTGATGATTTTGGTTGTTTGCGTTGTTTTATTTCGTTCGATAATGAACAGGAGTCTCCTTCCAGTTTTAAGGTAACAAGGTGCAACAGGCAGCTGGGGCTCGTCTGTTTGCTGCTGAAGACAAACAGAGAGCCTCTTAGATGGCCACCACTCGTAATCTGTCTCCCTGCACAGACGCCTCTCACCTCATCCTCAGGTAACATTAGTGCTTGCTATGATGCTCAAAAAGAGCACAGACAGTCCTAGTCTAGCTGAGAGACTCGGGATGGAAGGAGCCCTAGCACATGCTGTGTCTGCTCAGTTGTGCCCACTGTCCTGCTGCACATGGCAACGAGTCAGCCATTCTCTGTATTTGGTGATAATGAGCTGTAAACTTCGCTTTAAGTCTGCAGCAGCTACAAAACAGCCCACCGCTGCCTCAGGGCCCTCGGGCAATGGCCAACTGTCCGCCCTGCCAATCCGATGCTGCAGAAAACTGCCTCACAAAAACTCACAGCTGCAAGCTAACCTTCACTGACCATCCTGCACCCACATTAACTACCTCCAGAGAAATGAATTATTCTGAACAGGTACTCAGGTGAACCACAATTAGACAAAGGGTACAGGAAGGCCTAGAGAATAAGATGACTTGACACGCACTCCAAACAATGATGGACTGCAGTATCCACACTGAAAAGGTGTAAACATGAGATCGATCAGTTATTGGAATTTGACTGTTTCATATCACTGGATAGGTGTTACAGGGACCGCTAGTAGGTTTTGTACCATTCCATAATTTACAGTGTTCACAGCACAGTCTCGGTAGCAGCTCTACATTTTATATGGAGTGGTTGGTTTCTCAGCTAGGCTCTAATAGGGCAACGACTGCTCGGACATCTATTTCCTCTTCTTACTGTAGTTCAGACTGAGCTGTCCTCTTTGCTCCTTGTCAAATTAACTAGTGACAAAATGGATGAATTCTGAGAAATGTAGGTTTTCTATTTCTACTTCGAAGCAAAAGTAGGAAATGTTGCAACAAAAGCTGCCCACCGTATATGATCACCACCACATCACTTCACAAATTCTTTTAACTGGACAAACATTGAACTCTAGGGACCCTGCGGGTTCTTTCAACTACCCCACCAATGTACTGACTGGTCGAATGTGAATGAAACCAAACTAATGATATTACTTGACTGAGGGGAAACGTGAAAAGGGATATTGAAAATGACCCCGAACTATCCCCGTTTTTCCACTATGAGTGAAAAGGAGAAAGTGAAATCGCCAATAGAAAAAGGGATGTGCTGTTAAGCTTCCTACTTCGAGAACATACAATATTCAACAAAAAGGTTTTCAGGTAGCTATAACAAAACTTTACAGGTGACTAAAACCAAGACGACTGCCAGGCTCTCCCACTGCTTTTCATGCTCAATAAGCTAATAAAGATCTGCTATTTGTGATGCTTGGTGATGTATTTAAATGTCCTAACTATGATTTTTTTAAATTTCATATCTAGTAAAAGGATTTGTTGTGTTCAAAACTAAAATTGGATGTGCGCACATTAACACAAATTTCAGCTAACACGTATTTTGCTCGGGCACTTCGAGGACATAAGCTGCCTCAAGACAACAATCCCGAGGTTCGTTACAGGAAGCCAAAAAATACATTTTTCAAAGGCAGGGTTGGTTCAATCTTCCTAGTCGGCTAGACAGTTCGTATTGTGTTTCATCAGCATTTCTTCATGCGGTTTGTGTATGCCTGGTCTGATAATTTTGAATATGCATTGAACCTTGCCAGCAGCAGCTAAGTTAATTTACAGATCCCATACTTTACATCTTAACCCTAAGAGCAAATGAGTACTGCCTCTTTTGATCAGTTTACACACTTGTATTATTCCATCTTCCAAAATGGTTTGCTGTACAGGGTAACATTGTGTCCAGATACCTACCCCAACATATTTGAACAGTTATATAAGGAAGGCACTGAGTGTGTGCAAGAGCACTCGCTAAACCTAGTGGCACTTCGTGGGAAATGAGCATGCCACACTAGTAGACGAAAAAAGAATGGTATCCATCATAAGCTAAGGTTTGTACCTATTTTCAGGGGGGCACCTGGGGTAATCTTAAATGCGGGGGCACAATTTGAAAAGCTGAAGGCTTTAAACCAACCTCTAAGATGAATGGAAGGTTGTGTACTCTTGCTTGGAGACCTATTCAGGAAAGAGCTATTATCTTTTAAATTTTACTAAATGGATGACTACGTTTGTTTTCAATATGGACCCCCAAGTGATGTCCCAGCTCCTCACTAGTCAAACAGTCAAGACCTTTAAGCCTCCTACTGCAGTTTAACAATGGCTCTGCAAAACATTGCTTTTTTGGGGTAAAATAGTTGCTGAATTAACAATGTAAACAGTTTGCTGTAACCAAATTGCTACATCAAATAAAGTTATTGGAATCAACGTCACTCAGTGTGCAAGGTTGAGTGTACATCCCTCTTGGTCCAGACGGAAATTTATGTGCAAGTGGCAGCAGTTAAGCGACAGGGTTACACACCTTTTCCTCTGCTTTGCCTTTCAGGTCAATGTCAATTAAGGCGCTCACTGAAGTCGCCTTAGGCTCCAGATAACACAGGGACAGAGCGAGAGGAAGGGAAAGGATCAGTGAGAAAGGGAGGGACCGTGAAGCAGAGAGGAGAAGCACAAAGATGAGCAGAAAGGACGGAATGAATGAAGGTGAGGTCAAAGGAACATAATGCTGGAGGCCAGGAGGAAGAAAGGACACGCAAACCTCTGGGAGACTGGGGAAACTAATGTAACCATCATCATCAAGAATTGATGGGAACTTGGCAGGAAAACACTTGCAGAAACTGAATGAAAAGAAGCGATAACTGGCATCACTACAGTTAAAATTAATGCGCTTCTTCCCATGTACTTCAGAGGTGAGATTCGGACACGAATGGCGTAAGACTGCAAGCGGATCTGTGATTAAAGGCAGCTTATCTACAGCTATGGGACCAACTGATTCATTCTCCTCTTTTCCTTTGCAAAGGAACTCTACGCTGCCTGAGGCAGCTTGCTCCAGATCCCCGAAGGGATCTTCCTCAGAAATGTCTGAAAGCATGTCCAACTCTGGGATAGGTGACAGGTTTGCCATGCGACAAGGAACACAAAGCATGGTGGGTGGTGGGGAATACGGGCAAATGGGGTGCTCAAGCAAGTCCTGCACAGATGGATATGAAAACATAAGAAAAAAAATGCAAATATTTAGGAAGTGGTGAGAATGTACAAGAGTGGAAGGGAAAAAAGAAAGAAGATTGTTAGTGTAAACTTGCACACAAAAGCTGGGAGAGCACTACCAATTATACCATACTATCCAACACACTGATTCTTGTCTCTTGAAGGGGCCATAGCAAGGCATGCTGAGTTTACTGTCCGACAACAGACATACATAGTTTTAAAAGATGGTAGCAGATTCGCCACTAACATTCACAGCATCATAAGAAATGTTACGGTGTCTTGCATGAAGACAGGAAGCATCACCTTGAAATGAACCGTTTCCACTCATAACCAGGAAGGTAGGAAATAAGGGGTCGTGTATATGTCTACACGTCGGCAATCTATCAATGTGGGCACTTTTGGGTTCAGAAATGTCAAGGTCATTCTAGATGAGAAGGTAGCTTTCAATGTGTGCTACAACATGTATTTTTTTAATTATGAAACCAAAATCTATTGAGATTTTTAGCAAAAGGGGAAGCGGTTTTGGAACGATCAAAATTTGCACGTAAATGAACTGGACATTTCTGTTTCACCATTTACTCTACAGTGCAGCAAGGATCGGGAAAAGGAGTGGGAAAACACGGTTCGCTGATAAAGTGCACACACAGGCACAAAAGAGACAATGCGAAGCAGAGTTGGGAAAACCAAATACGAACTAGGAATTGCCACTTGCATTAGAATTTCCCCATTATTAAATAGAAGCCTTTAGGAATGGTACTTCTCTGTTCTTTCACCCCTATAACCCTTTCATTCTGGAGAAAACTTCAGCTGAGTATGAGCCGCCGAAGCAGCGTGGCTTGTGAATAAGGCGCGGGGCCGGCCAAGACTAGAGGCCATGATTATAAAACCGAAGACGACCTAATGCAAAAAGCAAGCGCCGCACAGCACCGCAGTCGGTGCCTTGTGACGTCAGCAATTCAGCCCATGTGGTAAAATCATCTCACACGAAAAGCTTGGCAACCCTTCAAAAGTACCTTCGTGGGCAAGTTATTTTGGCGCTTTTTTTATTTACAAAACGTTTAGAAGGCAGCAAGAAGCAGACTGATGACAAAGTAAAAAAAGAAAAATAAAGAAATGTTACAAAAATGATGGGCAGCACAAACATGTGATAGCATGCAAGCGCTTCACTACATTACCCAAGAGGAAAATCACTTTAGCCAGTTCACATGCGGCTCATGGCAAAGTACATGGACTTAATCTGTCTTATTCTAATGCGATCTCCAGCGCACACAGCATACATCTAAACCAGCCTTACCTCTGCCTTCCAGTGGGAGGTTTCAGTTTGCGTTTCATCTTCAGCACCATCAATGCGAGGAAAATCCCCATCCACAGCTTTGCCAGAGGTAGCCACCTCGTTGAGCAGGCTCTGGTCAGTGATGGTGCCCATTGCAGCTGACGGGGAGACAAAACGAATTTACTTCAGCAAACTCACTACATACACTGTATACAACACAGAGCGCGCATTCTGTGGTGCCGCTGTGCTCGATGCTTTTACAAGGACAGCTGAGTACTAAAAGTAGTTAGTCGCTTAAAACGTACAGCATGGTGTTTCCACACGGTGGCACCACAGTGTTGTTTAGAAGAAACTAAACAAGAAAGGAATGTAATTTCAGAAACCGGCCACAGGGATTCACTTCTTTCTTTTTCGTATTGTATTGTTTTGCTGGGATGGACTTCGCTACTATCATGTCGTGTCTGATTGCCATCGTGAGATGTCAATGCTGTTATAGCATGAAGCTAGTCGGGACCCACAGTGGTGGACTAAATTAAAGTTCTCTGTCGGCTAGGGGACATAGCATATATCTTCAGTTATTCCAAAACTGTTCAGTTGGTGATCGTTGGTTATTTACTGTAGACTGGGTGATGGACATGACTCATAGCAGTCTTGTCCTATGTGGGTGTGTATGCGGTCTGTATCAGCTGCACTCGCCTGCCCAACAGCTGAGTGTTATGGAATTAGTATTAGTACTAGGCAGGGAGGTTATAGTGACGTATTGTTATTGTATTCACATAGCACTTACTGCCCCTGAAGAGGTATTGCAGCACTTTACGCCGAGCAGAAAGATGCTCGGGAACCTAGAGTGAGTAGTTAGCAGGGCCGGATTGAGGCAGAAAAAAGGCATAGGCATCAGAATAAAAGTGGTCCTATTTAATGTTAAAAATAACTTTAAAAAAAGGGGCCCAAGTTTGCAAATTCGGGTGGTTTTGAACTTGTTAAGACAAGCTCTAGAAATGTTTTGCAAGATACGGAGGACTGCAGGGATGTGAGTTGCTGTAGGCAATTTTATTTACATATCAGACAGATCAACAGTAAAAACTGACCAGCAGATCATAAAATAGGCCCCCACACACCGCCCCACACACTGGCTTGTTAGACCAGCCATTGGGGCACTGCCTAACTGCCTTGGCCAGTCCCACACTACTCCAAAGGCAACGTGAGCTCATGCGAGCGACAACACTAATGCTAAAGGGAAGGAGGTAGCAGCAGCACCGTTTGCTCGTGACTGGGCTTTCATTCACTACACAGAAAATAAGAGTCCAGATGATGGGAGAGGAGAGGGGAAACTTGAAAGCCCTGGTTGTCACAACACTGCAGTTAACCCACATAACGTGAGTATTAAACACTCAAATGCGGTGGGTCTCAAGACGACAGCTGTTTTTAAAACCGAGAAAGTTACAGTTTGAAGAAAATAAAAACCTCAATTACACAAAAGTGAATAAAGGCAGCAGTGCGGCTGACTACCAACTTGACTTGGATTATAAATTAAAAATCGTGAGGAAGAGGCACTTAATTGATACGTATTATTCAAATGCTAGGGAGCAAGTTGTCAAATCGAGTTCTCAATCACTGCGATTTGAAATGTGAACATATACTGAATCATGAACAAGGCTTTTTTGAACATATTCTCAGGATAAAAACATTATATACACTGAATTAGCCAACGCGTTTAATTCTTTCTCCAGAACTTTTTTCATGGCAAAACAGCTGATATGTGTAGTCCTCCTCAAAGTAGCTTTGTGGAAGAACCCTTCCGTACGTCAAGTAAGAACTGCATTGTCAAGTGAGTTAATGGCAAATCAATTATATGTCAAGCCACAAAATCAGTCCAGTCAAGAGATCTGATAGTGTGGATGTCTGTGCCAACCCCATTTGCCCACTGCGAACAGCTCAGCGTGTCCCAGTGGTGTTGAGATGGGCTTATGGCGGACAAGCCCGCACCATTAACTCGGGAAAGATATACTGAGGACAATTACACATCAACTGTGTTGGTCTTGAAGTGGTTTCACATAGGAACCAAACACATTCGCTGATTCGACATAGTACATCTCTGATGAGGCTACCTCCAAAATATAAGCCAGGAACAGTTTAGGTCAGAAGTTCAGCACCGTATGAAGTCTTGATCCCCACAGAAGGGCCATGCATGTTTTTTATGACTTACCCCCATCAAGGCTCCTCGAGATCCGTTTGCTAGCGGTGCGCTCAAAATAAGGGGCTGGCCTGTCTATCATGGTGCTAGCTTGCTGCGTCTCTGCCTGAGTGCGGCCACTGTAGCGGAACTTGGAACCCAACGTTAGGAACTTGGCTTTCGGAGGTTTATCAGGTGACTTGAGCCTGTGGCAATAACAGACACCAGCGAAGAGGTGAAAATGTTGCAAAATAAGCAAGCAGAAAATTAATCAGAGTAACAGAGTATAAAAAATTGATATCCTTCAACTCAGTAAGCTGCTTTAAAAGAGCAATTCCTTTTCCACGCTTGCGCATAACACGATTAAAGCTTTCATGACAGTCACATAAATGTTTTCATTCTCCGCTCAGAATCATGTGTTGTGTCTCTTCCAATATCTGCTTGATCGAAAGTCAGAAAAGCATGCAGTGACAAAGTTAACAGGGCTGCACAATCGCGTTAAGTGCTATTCATTTTTTGAAAAACTGGGGTTCCAAATAATTTCGTAAAAGTCTTTCTTCCTGAATGATTTGTGTTTTCTGGATGCCTTCCATGCGAAAATAACCCAGCAGATGAGTCATATAGAACAGTCCCATACTAGAGCAAAGAAAGGTTTCATAATTGTCCACATTGTGGCAATTCTTTCCTTTACTCTGCAAAATGTTCACAAGCTGTAATTATAAATAAAAATGCATTCTAAGGTCAAGTTTTAAAAGTATTCAATTAACATCCCATTATTTTCCTTCTGCTACTGGATCAATAAAAGGTATCAGTCCTACAGAATACAAATGTGATTTTAGACCGTTTAGGTGAGAGAGATCACATTTTATTAATATATTTTAATATATATATACAGAAGTTAGCATATGGTGACCAATTAACTTACATTTAAGGGCCTGACAGAGAAAATAATGTAAAAATGTAAAATGTGCATGCTTGAATTATGGTGGACCATGAGGCCCCCATTTGTATTAGACATCATGTTTAGCATGATAGATTTTGCATTTATATTAAATGAAGTACTAATATGAGATAATGTTGAGTGTTCCTAATAAGATGGATATTAGAAACAAAGTATTAAATAAATACGAATTAACTTTCTTATATTACTTTAAATGGATTTAATAACGTGAAATACATATGTGCAGTAAAATAAATGCACGTTTAGAACTCTTCTAAGATGTTGTAAATAATGTTTGCAATTAAATTATTTGCTTTGCATATTTGAATTGAATTGTAAGGTGCACAATATAGTTTATTCATTCATTAATTGTATTAATGTGTGTTAGGCTTTCATAGCTTGACTAAGTCTAAAAGATTCATTTTGCAGCAGTAGAGAAAAATGACTTGCCTATTCTTTTCCCTCTGACCTGAATTCTTTCTTCCTTAGGTTGCTGATGTGATGTTGAATGTCCCATTGTATTGAAGGCGAAGAACATGTTGCCTGATGAATATCCTCTCTGTCTTAATTATCCAATTTGTTTATGCTGTTCAGTACTAATATGGCCAACTAATTTTTAGCTGCTGTAACTTATCAGCAGAACACCACAGGCTGCACATAGGACAAGACAACAGCTCCTGTCTTGTCCTATGGGCAGCCGGTGGTGTTCTACCGATAAATTACAGCTTCACTTTTCTGCGTTCCAATCAGTAGATTTCCAATTCAAAAACAGTCAAAACACACATGTGTAAAAAGATTTCCCAGGAGTACCAGGTTGGCAGGTTGTTTTCATTTTCAGTAGCAAATGGGGTGGCTTGTTCCACAAATCCATGTACTTTTCTCCCTGCACATGGCATGAAGCGCAAGGAAACAAAACCTTATTGGAGGGGCTCAATGAATCTGCATTATTTTTGGCCTTCTAAAATTCTTATATCTTAGTAGTCTACTACACTGTTGTTATTGGTTCACAGTACCCATTAACTGATAATATAAGTTTCCAATTTTCCGATTGTCCCATTGCCAAACAATGTTCAACTCAATTTTAAAGTAGGCATTTAGAAGCAACAAGTGATTCATATTTCAGGCAAAAAGATCAGTGAATGATGGGAACCGGCAGCCAGTACTACTTTCAAGGTCCAGTTAAAAAATAAAAGTACAAATGGAAAACCTTGGAATAATATTGATGCACGAATCATGAGTGTAAGGGAAAAAAATAGCAGATGTTTAAAAAACACAAGGCATGCTCACAAACTCTACGGCTATCTGCCCACAAAAAGAAGAAACAGAAAAAACAAATACATTTGATCTAAGCATCAATAATATATTTGTAATAATAACTAGACATATACATTGGATGTAGGCAGTGCATTGAAGTTCAGTAAAATATTGCATTTGTTAAGGCTTACATCAGAACTTGCAATTCAGGAAAATTGACCCTACAGCATTTCTTCCTCTAAAAGACCCACATTAGCAAACACATGTTGTCTGTCCTTCAGGCAATACTAGTGTTGTGATGCTGGACAATCCTGATGATTTTTTAAAACACCGGAAACACCACACTGATGTATAGTCTTGCCATCCTGTAAATGTTACATTTTGAAAGGTTGCCTTTAGATTCAAATTAATTTAAAATTGCAGCTCCTATTCGACTGAATACTCAAAAAAATATCTTACAAGTGGGCATTTTGGTATTAAAGTCCAATTTAAGAGACCATTCTCATTGCAATTGTGGTGTCACATACAGTGCTGCTGAGTGGCCAATAAATAGAAACCTGAGCAAAGGGGTTTAAAGCTGCGAGAGAAAATATAATTGAATTAACAAGCCTGTGGACATAATATAGGCCCTGCTACAAAGTGATCAAGACATCTGTAGAAATTAACCACAAGCAATTTAAACAACGTATTGTAAGCAAATTGGTCTGTTTGACAGATGTGCTGTAAAATCACACATAAAACTTGATTGAGTTTAATCATCTTATTGCAGTACATAGAGCTCTGAGCAAACGTTTAAATGGCAAGTCCCTGGTAAAACTCTTAGATCAGCAAATATGGCAAAGATGGGGGAAACCACCCCAAAAGCTGACAGGTCTAACATGGTGCTTTATTCCAGTTCATTGTATATCGATTATTCAAACCTGTGTAACACTGGCATCAGAGAGAAGAACTTTTCTTTCCAGATTGCATTAATGCCTGGTTGAAATGGTGAGAGTCGAGTTTGCCCCTGTGTGGCAGTTCAGAGAACTAGGCACATACAAAAACATTTTCCGCACTGCATAAGGCTTAATTTGTCTGCTGATGGTCGATTAATACTTTACTTGCTTGGTTAACATTTTCTTCCATCACCTCATGTAATGTATCACATTTACCACCTCGTCCTATACAATTTATTTTGTTTCTGCTAAACAGCAAATAAGTACTTCTCTCTTAGGGTTCATAGTGCCATAGCTCAACCACTGCTGAAACAGAATAAGGAGGAGCACATCTTTAATGCTCTTAGGACCATCCATTAGTTTCTGGCATGACAAGAGAACAAGCATTTGGTAAAGGCAATAGTTATTGGTTTAATGTGCTAAAGCTGAAACATTACCAAATTAGAGTGAGGCACAAAGTAGGGAGCCAGCAGGAGCAGAGAATGAGGGGTATAATTGTAAAGTAGTCCTTTTTGTTATATGAAAGCGCTGCAGTGGAGCTAACTATGTACTGAACTAGCCAATAACATCTGGAGTCAGAAGACTACTCCACTGGACTGAGCCACATTGTAGTTGTCAAAATCTCGAGGAAATGGCTGCAAGAGGCTGGTGGAAGAAAGTTAGGTATTGAAAAGGGCGGACCCATGTTGGACCTGTCAGCTTTTGGCATGGTTTCCCCCTATATTTTTGGCTCCTGACCTTCTGTTTTTCTTTATCCTGTGCTGAATTTTGTTTTTGTTGGATTTAGGACTGTAGGCACATTACCACTGCTGACCAGTGCTAAAGTGCAAGTGCTCTATGTCTAAAAGGCATTGGTGATTGGTTTATCCATGACTGGCATATTCTGATTTACTAGTACAGTGCACAGTGTGTGCCCAGGACATGTAAATCAAATGCTACTAGTGAGCCTGCAGCACTGAGTGTGCCACCCACAGGAGTAGCCCTGTAAACATGTCTCAGACCTGCCACTGCAGTGTCTGTGGGTGCAGTTTATAATGCCAGTTCAACCTGGCAAGAACACCCAATTGCCAGGCACAAACCTTCCTTTTTACTACACGTATGTCACCCCTAACATAGGCCCAGGACAGCCCCATGGGCAAAGTGCAGTATACTTAAAAGGTAGGACATTTACTAATGTGTTTTACATGTCCTGATAGTGAAATCCTGCTACAACTGTTTTTCACTATTGCAAAGCCTGTCCCTCACATAGGTTAAGATGTGGATTGCCTTGACACATCTTTTATGTGTAATTTCCCATTGAGAGCATATGGAGATATTGAGTTTGGGGACCATGAAATCACAATTTAAAAACACATCTTTTGGAGAAGTTGGTTTTTAAATTGTAAGTTGGAAAATGTCACTTTTAGAAAGTGGCCATTTTCTTGCTTAACCATTCTATGGCTCTGCTTGGTTGTGGAATACACGTCTGGGTCAGGATTACAGTTGGGCTGTTTTGAATTCACTGTAGACAGTAACATAAAGGGGGCTGAGGTGCACCCTGCATATCCTGCTGGGTGTTCCTTGGCTAGAGTAATGGGAGAAGCTGACACTTCCACCTGAATAGGGCTGTGCCTGTCCTTACACAAAGTAGTCTCAAACACTCTGGCGTGTGTCTGGGGCCAGGGCAAGGAAAGGCAGGGTCTTGTACACTACAAAGACTTTCCTTTGAAGTTTGCCTACTTCAAAGACAGAAATGAGTATAAGCACTGGGTCTCTGAGAGGCCACAACTTCCGAACACTTCTGGACCGAGGACATTCTGCTAGGAAGAAGAGCCGGATGCCCTTAGGAGGGACTGCCACTCTGACTGTTGCTTTGATGTGCTGGCTTGCTGCTTCTGTCCTGAAAGTGAAAGGACTGGACTTTGCTCTCTACATCCTGCTTTCCAAGGTTCTCCAAGGGCTTGAACTGTGCTTGCCTCCTGTTAGAACTCTCAGGAACATCAAAGACTTAATCTGCCAGTGCAGAACTCTTCTGCGGAGAGTCGTGACTTGCCAAGTGGCGTCAAATCCAGTCCCTGGGCCCTTGGAAGTGGAAACTGGTGTCCTAAATAAAAAAATCCTCTCATCGGATCGGCGTGGCTGAAAATCGATGCAACACCAGGCTTGCAGCAGAAGAATCGATGCAGAGCCTGCCTTGCAGCTGAAGAATTGATGTAGCACCTGCCTTGCAGTGGAAGATACAACGGGTCTGTAGGAGCGACGCAGTGCTTGTTCCAACACAGCCCTATCATCACAATGAATCTGGATTTTCCTATGCATCATCCCTCTGCATCACTTTCACATCGACCCCACACTGCAGCAAGGAGCCGAGGCTGTGAGTGACAGAAAACCAACGTATTACCTCTCCTGCAGGGTGAGAACCAACACATCACCTTTGCTGCCAAAAAGGAACTGATGCATCACCTCCCCTGCCAGAAAGGAACTGGCACATCGCCTCTCCTGAGAGGACAGAATCGACGTATCCCCTCCCCTTCCAGTGAGGAACCGACACAAAAGCTCCCCTATGCAGTAAGGAACTGATGCATCACTTTGTTTTTCTGGCACCTCACCTCCTCTACAGCCTGCATCATCTTTGTTTTTGACGCATCTCAGGTATTGTGTGTTAAAAAGAGACAACCATTGATTCCTCTAGATCAAGACTCTTTGCAACTTTTAAAAAGTGAGAACTTTACTTGTGTATGTTGGATTTTTGGTGTTTTGGTCCCATTTTATTCAGACAAAGATTGGCTATTGTTCTACACTGGTGTGGAGTAATTTTGTGATGTTTTCACTGTGTGTGTGTGTGTGTGTGTGTGTGTGTGTATGTGTGTGTGTGTATACAAATACATTACACATTGCTTCTGAGATATGTGTGACTGCTTGGGCCAAGTTACCAAGGGGGGTGAGCAGGGGTTATTTTAGCTGTGTGACTCCCTTACCCTGACTAAAGTTAGGGTCCCTGCTTGAACAGGGTGCAAACCACTGCCAACTACAGACCACATTTCTAACACACTTATCAGAAACAAGTTATTTCACTATGTCAAACATTAGAAAGGGGACTAAAAACATTAGTTGGTTCTCGGACTGAAATTGATACTGCCAGACTGGGTTGAGGTGATGAACAAACTTTGTTCTCCACTAATGTACAAAAAGGGGGAACTGATTATAGTTATGCCACTAAACTGGAGGGAGGTTAGGAAAATCAGGTAAAAATAAAAAACTTCGAAGTTAAATTTGTTCTAGATAAAATTAGTTGTCAAGATGATCCTAATCTTAGGTCTTTACATTTGAATTTTCCTTATCAAGTACTCTTTCAATGCATGAATGCCAAAGAACTTCTAAAGCACACAGCAACCTCAAACGCATTCAAGTGCAGCTGATTCAGCTGCACAGAAGAGGTGAGAAGTAATTGATTACAGAATCAGCTGGAGTAAGTAGGTTTAGATGATTCACACAATGGAACTATGGTTGATGATAAGATGAAGAGGAAGTGAACTCCACAATTTGGCAGCAAGGCAAGAAATAGATCTGCCTCCTGATCTACTCCCTTTGATTTTGGGATGACCAGTTGATACACAGAAGCTCAACGGAGGCTGCCCGCAGGAAACCAGGTGGAAAATATATGCCTTAAGAAGAGTGATCCTCTGTGATACAAAGCTTTACGCGTAAGGCAAAGATTTAAACACAATGGTGGTCATTATGACCATGGAGGTCTTCTGACTGCCAGGGCAAAGGTGGCGGTTTTAAGTGTGGCAGGTTGGGCTCTGCAAACCCGCCACATCTCCACTCATACCGCCATGGCGGTCGGACCCGCTGAGCCGGAGAAAAGCCTCTCCGACCTGGCGGTGGACAGAAGACCGCCGGTGGTATTAGGAGCCACCTTTCCGCCAGCGTTTCCTCCACGAAAACCCTGGCGGAAAGGCTACCGGTGACAGGGAATATCTTCCCTGTCCCTGCTAGACTACTCCCCCACCACCCGAGCAAGCCCAAAACTCCTCACCCCCCTTCCAGGTACAGCGCCCTGCATACATGCACACAGACACCCACACGCACCATGCATACACTCATTCACCCACACTTACATACACACATTCACTCACATGCCTTCATTCTCGCATTCACCTCAGCACTCATACACCCATTCAACCATGCATGCATACACACACACACCCATTCAAACATGCATACAAACGCAGACATACACACACCCATTCAAACATGCATACAAACACCCATTCAAACACGCATACACACACATAGAGAAACACCCACTCACACACAACATCCCCCACCCCCTTCCCCTGTCGAACATTCAACTTACTTGGTCCGGGGAGGAGGTCGTCTGGCAGGGAACGGGAAGGGGCGCTTCCACCGCCGGCAGCGCCCAGCCATCAGGACACCGCCAGGCCATATTACTGCACATAATACAGCGGGCGGTGTCCAACTGGTGGGGCGGGGCAGTGGTGGAACCACCCAAGCGCCTTCACCTGCCAGCACGACTACTGCTGGATTTCCACCCAAAATGCAGTAGAAATCCAGCAGTATCCGTAATATGGTGGGCGGACGACAGTCAGCACTGGAGGTCTGCAAAAAAGACCGCCAAACCCACCAATGTGTTCTCTTACTGGAGGCCAATGTAAGGTGTTAAGATAGGGTGTAGCCAGTGTCTATTTATGTATGTGCAGGATGAATCTGCCAGCCATATTCTGAACTATCTGTAACCATTTCAAAATATGGAGTCAGGCACCTAGATAGTGAGAAACTCGTAGTCCAGTTCAGATGAAACAAAGGCTTGAACTATAGTTTATGGAGAGAATGTAGGCAAAAAGAGAAAGATTTTGTGTAAGGTTTTCAGAAAACAAAAACAGGAGGCTGCTGGTTTATCGATCAGTCTGGAAAAGGACAGCAAATTATCAACAATAGCACCTATATTTTTAGCTGAATTGGTTGGCGGAAGGTGCTTAAAATTCTCTCGCCCACCAATCAGGAGACCAAACCTATGAGAGATTTCCAATATCCTCTTCATTTTGCCTCCATTAAGTTTAAGGCAGTTATATCCACAGTGTCACGGCTGACATACAATTCCGGATGTTTGTTTTGTACTCTTAAGTTGCAGGAGACTGACATAAAAATATAGTGTTATGAAACCATACTGAATCCACAGCATCATACCAGGGATAGAAATGGGGAAAATGAATTATTTAAAAAGGTAGGGCTTAATGATCAGCTCTCAGGGACACAGCACCGCAAGGAAAAAAATAGTAGACTGATAAGGCAGCAATGTAACCTAGCTACCTGTTCTCTATCTGAAAGAAATGAAGGGATCAAGCTAATTCCTTTCTTACATATACCAAAAACAGAAATCTTAATAATATACACTGTGTGATACCTTGCTGAATGCCGCTGATAAATCTAGAAGGACCTAGGCAGCCATGTCACCGAGGTCCAGGATCAAACCATCAGTAACAGCAAGGAGCACAGATTTTGTTCTGGTCTATACCCTGAATGGTAAGGATCTAAAAGGGTTAAGTTCTAGATATTCTGATAGCTGGGAATTATTGTTTTTTTTTCAAAACTCTTTGACTGACAGTGTTAAGACTTGACATCCTTGGTGTGGTATTCTCCCAGACGGTTTGCCTTCACCCCTTGTGTTTTGCTGAATTTTTTTCTGCTGTCTTTAGAACTCTTTGCACTTCACCCCTGCTAACCAGTGCTACACTGCTTGTGCGCTCTCCTTCAAACATGTTAAAATTGGCCTACACATAACTGACATTTAATTTACTTCCAAGTCCCTAGTAAATGGTACTACATGTACCCAGTGCCTGTCAAGATAATGCTAATAGGGGGCCTGCAGCATTCTTTGTGCCACCCATAAAAGTATGCTTTTAAAACATTTCTCGGGCCTGCCACTGCAGCCTGTAGTGCAGTTTTAAACTGCCATTTTGACATGATAAAATAAACCTTTTGTCAGATATATACCTTCGTTTTTAATACTTAGAACTCACCTCTAAGGTAGGTCCTAAAGGCTCATCGGGCAGGGTGCATTGTATTAAAAAAGTAGGACATGTGCACTTAAGTTTCACATGTCCTGGCAGTGAAAAACTTCTAAAGTTTTTTGTTACTAGTGTGAGGCCTATCTCTCTCATTGTCTAAAATAATGTTACTTTATTACACTTAATGCCTGTTAAATTTAGATTGGTTGCAGATAGAGGAATGCTGTTTATACTCAAGCGAATTGTAATTCAGAATCTGTTTCAATGGTCAAGTCAGATTTTAAATTACAACTCTGAAAATGCCACTTTTAGAATTTTGGCATTTTCTTGTCCCAACCAGGTGCGCCTTCTTCCAGTGTCCTGTGTCACATTACGGTGAATGGCTCCGCTGCTGGGGTTTGTGTGTTTCTTAGAGGGGGCCTAGGGCTGGTACGATGGGCCATCCTGGCAGGATGACTGGGAGTGCCTTCATGCAGCCCCACATACATTTCAAAGGGCTTCCCTCCATCATACACACAAAAGAACATGACACCAGACCTGTCCTGCCTTTTGTCACCCCAGAAGTTTAAAGCCTTGACAGGGGACGAACTCTCCAGAACCAGATGTTGTAGTAGAACAGGGAGTCCTCCCCTGATAAAGGCTGGCACCAGGTTTAAATACTGGACATCATCCAGACACACTCTTCAAAACACTCCTGGACCTTTGGAAGTTATAGGAGGACTGCCCTGCTATCAGAGGATGGCCTGTTGCTTTAAGGACTGGACCTGTTTGCCTTAATCCTAGGCTAACCAGAGTGACTCCAAGGAGCAGTTCACTGACCTCCTGTGTGAGCTCCAGGGACGTAAGTTTCAGTGGCCTCTCTGCAACTGCCCTGCTGCAACTGGTCCTGCCAGAGCAAAGTTGGTCTCTGCTACAGTGAGTACCTCAGTGAGTACCTGATCCCCATGAGGTACTGCACCAGGACCTGGAACCTTGAGGGCCACCAGAGTTCTCCTCTTAAAAAAAAAAAAAAAAAAGGTGAAAATCCTTAGGTTTGGGCTCCTCACAATGACAAATGGGTCTATTAGCACAAAGACCCTGACGCCTGTGACAATCACCAATGCAAAGCTCTACTGAGACCGACTCTTATATCGACAGCAACCGCCAGCGATAACAGCAACACAGCCTGTGACAACCGTCAACAAAAAGCTACCATAACAACTCTCCGCAATGCCTGATATGCTCTTTGCAGTATAGAGATGACTGTAATGCCCGGACTTCTCTTTGTGCTACAGTGATGACTGCTGCATCACTTAGCCTGCTCCTCACTTTTCCCACAAACATAAATGGAACTTTTTGTGCCAGACTTACAAGGTTACTTTTCAGAAGGACTAACCTAGTCCCTTTATTCAGGCCATACACGACTGCAGTCGACCTGAACGTACGACTTTCCCCCAGATCTAGCATGACCATATACCTGCAAGTGGTGCTTTGTGCTTTCAGGAGCTATTTTTCACCTGACACTTTAAAACTGCATTTCTCTGGTTCTACTTATTGGATTTGGTCATTCTGGTATCATTTTATTCACTAAAATGTACTCTGTTTTTCTAAATTAGTTTGGGATTTTTCTTGTACTAGTTTACAATGTATTATTTGTGTGTGGCATAAATACTTTACACATGTTCTATAAGTTATGCCCGACTGCTATTGTGCCAAGAGACCAAAGGGTTAAGCACAAGTTAATTTGGTGACTTTTGTGTTGCACCCTGACAAGGATTGTGGTTGTTGCCTCCTCGACCAATAACCCAATTTCTTACAGAGACGGTAACAGGGAAATTGGCCTGACAGTTTCTTCACTAGAGGTGTAATGATGACTTATTCCAGGCCCATGGAATTTCTGCTAGTTCATGGGACAGGTGCATATGTATGTGATTCGCAGATAAATGAGCTCAATGGTTGTTTTAAGAATGTAGGGGGGGCAAGGATAAAAAGATGATCTAGATTTTAAGTTCACCGAATTCATGGAGTGCAGGTCTGGATGTGGAAGAAACAATCAATCAAGTAGATTTATATAGTGCAATTGATCACCCAAGAGGGTATCCAGGCCCTTGAGGGTCATCATGGTTGAAGTGACTCAGTCCAACAGCCAGGTCAGAATTTCTGAAATTTCAGACCAAGGATGATGACAATTTAATTACGTTTTCATTTTTTTTCCTTTAAAGTATATTGTAAACTGGTCCCATGGGCTCTGAGAAGAGGCAACTGAAAAATTGTATACCTCAGAATTCTTAAGTTGTCTGCCAGTGGAAAAAGACTGACATTTTTGGGCGGATTTCAGGACCAGAGAACAATAATGAGCGGCTTAGGTCTATTTAATAAACTGCTTGTATTTGCAGATCTGGAATCTGTTTTTTTTTTTCACCCCAAGTACATAGTTGTTTCTGTCTAAATATTTACATCCAGAATACAGTAAAAGCGAACCTGGGGACAAATACATGCACATTTTTCCTCAGTCTCTTTACCAGAGATTCAACTTGCTTTCGGGAACAAAAGAGGTAGAAACCGAGTTGATTTCTATTACATTTAGTATGCTGGGGTTTTAAAGAGGAGGCTACAGCATCAGATGCATTCCGATTAATTCATATTTTCCGACACTACATCGCTTCATGAGGAATTTTGGTTTTTGAGCTTGATGTCATTTACATGGTCTTTGCTGTTATTTGTCACAATAAATGAAGATTTGCATATCATAAAGCCTTTTGTGTAATGAGAACATTCTGGTTACAAGAGAGCTGTTTAATCCACTGTCAGTTTATCTCTGAAACTGTTTATGCGAAGATAATTGACTGGTCATCAATTTGAGCAGAGCTGGAAAATGGACATCTGTCAAGAGAGGAGTGGAAGGGGAGCTAGGGCTAGTCATGCCAAAAGGACTTCGTTGTCTATCTAAAACCTACCACAAAATCTTCAACTTGACTCCTGCTTGGAATTATACCATTTTTAACTGGGGAAGAAGGAATGATTTCAATGGAAAAAAAAAGAATGAAATAAGACAAGCAAACTTTCAAAAGAAGACAATGTTTTTTTTCTGGATTTACCTGAAGAATGTGTGATGTTCCACGCACACCTTCCACAACCTCTTTGCAGCGCGATGGTTTGGGAGTTTAAACCCAATGGTGCTTTCAAACTGATCGTGCTGCATCAAAAGTGACACAATTTACACTGCTGTAAAATACAGATTTGGAATAAACGTGCACACAGAAAAATTTCACTACTTTGCCAAGCATCTACTGTACTGGAGAATGCAAAAGTAACAGTTTCTCAATACACTTAGATTTTGGGAAAGACTTTAAGTGTCACTTCATCACTTACATTTTAAATCAATAAAAATTTCAAATCGAGGAAAACGTTAATGCGACATATGAAAACGTCTATAGCAATACTACAATTCAATTCAACAGGAATTTACAGACAAACGTAATTGATGTGAAAGCACTTATGCAGTAGTTACATAATGTGGTTTTCTCAAGTACCGTTCATTTTCTCAAAGGGGCACATGAAAGGATTTGCTGTATCTGACTTATGATAGTTATTTACTTTGTAAGTTCTTTGAACGAGAGAAGAAAGGGTGTACAATTAAATAAGTGTATGTGGTTATAAGACACGAGGTCTCTACAGCCCTTTTGGAAATCTGGTTAATTCACTTTTTCTAACAAGAAAAAACAATTCAGAACAGCTTTCAACCCCCTTCTAACGCTGCCTTGTAGTTAACGGTCAAGAAAACTTGTGTAAAACATGCGCATCTGATTGGCCGGTTTTGCCATGAGAATCATAATTTGGTGATCAGGCTTTGGCAGCGACCTTGGAACAGTTTCCGGACTGTCTCATCACGGTTAACATGACTGAAAACGACTGCAGATTATTGAACATTCAACGTGAACTGTAAAGCATTATTGCTACATTATACAGGGAGTGCAGAATTATTAGGCAAATGAGTATTTTGACCACATCATCCTCTTTATGCATGTTGTCTTACTCCAAGCTGTATAGGCTCGAAAGCCTACTACCAATTAAGCATATTAGGTGATGTGCATCTCTGTAATGAGAAGGGGTGTGGTCTAATGACATCAACACCCTATATCAGGTGTGCATAATTATTAGGCAACTTCCTTTCCTTTGGCAAAATGGGTCAAAAGAAGGACTTGACAGGCTCAGAAAAGTCAAAAATAGTGAGATATCTTGCAGAGGGATGCAGCACTCTTAAAATTGCAAAGCTTCTGAAGCGTGATCATCGAACAATCAAGCGTTTCATTCAAAATAGTCAACAGGGTCGCAAGAAGCGTGTGGAAAAACCAAGGCGCAAAATAACTGCCCATGAACTGAGAAAAGTCAAGCGTGCAGCTGCCACGATGCCACTTGCCACCAGTTTGGCCATATTTCAGAGCTGCAACATCACTGGAGTGCCCAAAAGCACAAGGTGTGCAATACTCAGAGACATGGCCAAGGTCAGAAAGGCTGAAAGACGACAACCACTGAACAAGACACACAAGCTGAAACGTCAAGACTGGGCCAAGAAATATCTCAAGACTGATTTTTCTAAGGTTTTATGGACTGATGAAATGAGAGTGAGTCTTGATGGGCCAGATGGATGGGCCCGTGGCTGGATTGGTAAAGGGCAGAGAGCTCCAGTCCGACTCAGACGCCAGCAAGGTGGAGGTGGAGTACTGGTTTGGGCTGGTATCATCAAAGATGAGCTTGTGGGGCCTTTTCGGGTTGAGGATGGAGTCAAGCTCAACTCCCAGTCCTACTGCCAGTTCCTGGAAGACACCTTCTTCAAGCAGTGGTACAGGAAGAAGTCTGTATCCTTCAAGAAAAACATGATTTTCATGCAGGACAATGCTCCATCACACGCGTCCAAGTACTCCACAGCGTGGCTGGCAAGAAAGGGTATAAAAGAAGGAAATCTAATGACATGGCCTCCTTGTTCACCTGATCTGAACCCCATTGAGAACCTGTGGTCCATCATCAAATGTGAGGTTTACAAGGAGGGAAAACAGTACACCTCTCTGAACAGTGTCTGGGAGGCTGTGGTTGCTGCTGCACGCAATGTTGATGGTGAACAGATCAAAACACTGACAGAATCCATGGATGGCAGGCTTTTGAGTGTCCTTGCAAAGAAAGGTGGCTATATTGGTCACTGATTTGTTTTTGTTTTGTTTTTGAATGTCAGAAATGTATATTTGTGAATGATGAGATGTTATATTGGTTTCACTGGTAATAATAAATAATTGAAATGGGTATATATTTTTTTTTGTTAAGTTGCCTAATAATTATGCACAGTAATAGTCACCTGCACACACAGATATCCCCCTAACATAGCTAAAACTAAAAACAAACTAAAAACTACTTCCAAAAATATTCAGCTTTGATATTAATGAGTTTTTTGGGTTCATTGAGAACATGGTTGTTGTTCAATAATAAAATTAATCCTCAAAAATACAACTTGCCTAATAATTCTGCACTCCCTGTAGATGAAGAGATGCTTTGGAGACATTATTTTTTCCAAGAAGGCTACTACATTTGTGATCAGTCATTGCATTATTTGTCAGCTATTGTTTGACAGCCATCGTAGTGTCTCAGTAATTACAGCGTGACGGAGCTCTGTGCCGAGCTTCCATGCTCTTCATGCTGGAGCAGTGGCTTTAAAATGGCTCCTCTCAAGTCACTCAAGTGCCACAGGCATCTGGTGTGGAAATTTGCCTTCTGTGTCTGACACCTACCTATGAGTGCCTAAGCCCCCATCAGCGAGGCTGAATGAACAAGGCTTGATGTAACGGGGCAGCGCAGAGCAGCATCTGTATGAAAACAGACAGCACACTTTCCATGACTGGACAACAGCTGAGAGAGAGGGGGGCTCAGGGAACAGCGCCCCTGCGAAAGTGTTTTCACTAATTTAAAATCTAATATTATTAACCTGTGTGAGATGTTTTGTATCCCTTGATCAAATACTGCAATTAAATGTGACTTTGCGTTTGATGCTTCACAGAGGCATGTATTTAGTTGAAACCTCTGACAAGTACATTTTCCTTCTCCTCTTCCTTTCCTCTTTGTTAGATTTCACCTGTCATAAGTGTATATCTTTTCATGACGCAAATGTTTGTTGACACATTAGAATGAATGGAGAGTGTTAGGTCTTAGCTTTCTTACCCATCTGACCTATGTAAAATATACAAATGCACTGCAATATTGGATTAAACTTCAAATGTTGTTTCTTTATGAATAGCTTTAGTCATTAGAAGCATATGGGAGCGTGAGTGATCTCTTGAAGTTATGCGTTGTGCTTACCTTGAATTATTTGGTTTTATATAGGACATCACTGGGAGAAATGAGTGGAATAAGAGTTATATTGCTAAATATAGTATATTGCACCCTGTGTTTAGGACATTCATTGTTAAACTTGCTAAATCGACAGGAGCTGTCCAGTTCCCATGAAAACATCATCATCTAATTCGTTGAAACCAGAAGCTACCTCCACAAGACTTACACAAATATATAAATGTGTGATCCTAGACTAGAGATAAAAGAGAGACTTTTCCTAGAGTGCTTGGGAGTCCCTTTTACAGACTTTCTTGAGAGCACTTTGACTCAGATATATTCTGACTTAGACTAACCTGCTGATGCATCTTAGATTTGCTCTGTTTTAAAACATGCTGTTTTGAGACTCTACGGAGTTCCTTGAACCTCTCTTTAAATGAAGATCTGTTGTAGATTTCATGCGTTCACATCTTGAAGCCAGAGCTCTTTATGGGTTCTATTGATGCTTCCCCCACTCAAAAAATGGCATAGAATAGCAATAACCTCTATGGAACGCGCTTCATGCTTTGTTCAGTAATTGTAGTAAGAAGCTAATAAAGAATTCAATTACTGAAGAGTTAATACATTTTTAAAACCTAATCTAACTCTCATTACTGACTACTATGAATGAATAATATTTAAGATGATAATTTGTTGATCGTGGTTTCTTATTAATCATACTTACCCAAAAGGTCCCGCCTCTTGGGCTCAGTGGAGTGCAGGAGTTGAAGCCTCTTACTGAATTTGAATAGAAAACTAATGATTGAAGTTCGAAACAGTCTCTGGGGCTGGTAAGCCTGCCACTCCCCTCTCAAAGCCTTTACAAAGCGTAGCATTCACAGCTGAGCCGTTCTGCAGTCTACAGAGCCCACAATGGTTCCCAATGCTGCAGGTGACACATTACTCACTGCTGAACAGAGCTTTAAAGACCTGCCCGTTTTGCTTGTCACATGCTGTGTTACTCTTTTCCTCCTGTGATGCAATAAAATAAAATAAATGCACGCAATTCCAGACTAAATCCGAAGTTTATTTTTTAATCAGCATTCCAAATGATAGTTGGTAATCTTTGTCCACAAGTCGCCTTGCATCTGTAAAGGGCACGGCTTGGTGAGGTGAAAGGATTTTAGACTCACAGTTGTGAGTGAGTGAGCATAACTTAAAATGCAGCAACACACAGAATTATCGGCCAAATAAATATGAATATACACACTAGGATTAGGAGTGATGGAGCAAATTTAAACATCCACTATGAATGAATACGTGATGGTGCAAATTCATGCATGAAAACAACATTTTTGGTTAGTGATGTAAATCTGTGATCGTGTTCAAGATTTCCGTGTTTCTGTGCACATAGCAGCATAAACTGAACATTTATGGGTGGCAGTGCTTATTTGGGTACACACTGCGAATCAGTGTGTGGTGGTGCAAATGCGGCCGCCAGCTAAGACTTGATAGTATAAACAATGCATGCAGTGTCTCTACATTAAATGTAAATGGTCCTGGAGACATGATTAAATGTGGGATAGTTGGACATCATCCATGGCAACAACCAACAAACGTGTGCTGGGTAAGGGTATAGTCACCAGGCCAAGGGGAAACACAAACTGATCGCAACATCAGGATCCACAAGAGGCTCAAGAAGGGTGGGAGTTATGGTAAAAAAAGAGCCCAGCCTTCATGACACTGAAAAAATGGGAAGAGCCAAATGGGTATCAGGGACTTGAGGAAGACAAACATTCACATTTGTCGGAGTGTATGCTCCACCGACTCTTCAGCACAAGGTGTTTAATAAAGTGGGACAGGACACCTACACACCAGACTCACTGCACATTATACCAGAGAAGTTTAACAACGGATCGGACAGTTCAGGTAACTGATCCCATAGAAGGCACAATGCAGATGGAGGGAGGCACGTTTAAGAAATTTGCAAACGGGTTGCTCCTGATGGATATACAGGTAACTCTATACCTACATGCGTGACAGTACTCCCATTACTCAGGGGCACAACATATGTGTTCAAGGATCAACTACATGTTCATTCCAGGTGTGACCTTGCATAGTAGATGCAGACTGGATATACATAACCAAAATAGTAATAACTGGTTGACCTTTACAATGCGTGACTAGCATGACATTATGGACTTTTGCCAAGCATTTTTGCCTGAGATGCCTGAAAGTACATTGTTTTGACAAATATATTACACAGTGGTCGTTGCCACTGAGTAGTTATCATTAGGGGCCAGTTATTATAGGAAAAGTATTTTTGTTTTGCTAATACCTTTGGTGCCGTCTGGAAATCTTCACTAAATTGTCCATAAAAAATCATCCACGTCATCCCCTTCTGGGAACGTTTCAGGGTGAACCATCAAGCAGGGGCACAGAAAAAGGGTGCGGTTTCAAAACATAATTTTCCCACACAATTTGCATGAATATTTTTGTACAGCTCTACAACCAAGACAGCTGAATGAAATGTCACCAAATATGGCAGAAAACTATCTTTACTCACAAAGCATGCTTTTTTGTGATTTGATGAAACCCCCTTCAAGCAGTTTTGGGGTATTTAAGGATCATAATTTATAGATATTTGGACAGTTGGGTATGCAGGAATACTACGGGAATCCCTTGGGCACCCAACTTAAAAAAAAAAAATAGAGCAAAATGACGGGCAAAGAGGGCTTTTTCCCCCTCACTAGTGGCTTCTGTCACCTGGGAGCAAGAAGGTCCTGCGGGTGCCCTTATTGCTGGATGCAACATGAAGAGAAATGTTGCGGCCGCCATGACAGGACACGGGGACTCGGTCCTCATGTGCTAAATATAAAAATATAAAGTATAAGAAGGCAGGATACGGGTATCCTGAACCCTGGATCTTGTGTTATAGTTCCATAGGAACTCCCTGGGAACAAATTAAAAAATAAATTGTTGCCACGGTCCAGCTGGACCAATTCTGCAGGGGGCCAGTGAGATTGAAAAACAATTAAAAAAAAAAAAGACTGGGTTGGTGTCCTTTAGGGCAGATCAAGCCCTGGTCACCCCCACACTGCACACTGCCTTTGTACATATGCAGTGGGTGGCGGGCTAGAGAAATTCATTGAAAAACAACGAAGGTTAGAGTAGTGTTATAGCTAGGTGTGGTAAAAATATTTCACTTTACATAAAAAAAAACCTCAGTATTTCACAAAAAATGGCAACATTTAAAATGATATTATAGTTAGGTGAAGATGTAAGTTAAAATTTAACACTTTAAACTTGAAAAAAACAATTAAATTCACCAGTTATAGTTAAATGAAGTAACTATAACTTGCGCCCTTTAATGTACAGCTTGACCTCATATATTACACCACTAACTACATTTTCGATATCACCAATAGCATCACTGTTGCCATCTGAAATGACATCATTAATTGTATCTGTGTGGGTATACATAAATATATATATAAACATATATATAACCCCCAAAACTGACTTTTTTGTTAAAGAGCTGCCCTCCCTTTACTTCTTCCGTCTGTTGAACCCTAAATTACCCCTACATTCATTTAATTCTACCCACCACTAAACCATAAAATTACCCTTACCCCCTTTTAATTCTACCCGCCTCTAAACCCAAAAATTACACTTAGCTACCTAAACCTCTTTGCATCCCTAAACGCTAAAACCACCCTTATATCCTTTTCCCTCTACCCACCCCATACACTAAATCCACCCTTATCTCCATTTAACTATACACTCCAATAAACCCTAAAATCATCCTTATTTCCCTTTACCCACCTGTCAACCTTTACATCACCCCTTACCTCCCGCTAACTCTACTCACCCCTAAAACCTAAAATCAGCCTTTCCTGCTTTTACCTGTACCCATTCCAAAATCCTAAAATCAGTCTTACATACTTTATACTCTACCATCAGTAAAATCAACCTTATATCCGTTTAGCTCTACCCACCCCTAAACCATAAAATCACCCTTACCTTCCTTTAACTCTACTTATCAATCAATCAATCAATCGTTACTGCATAGTATGCATGCCTGAGTGAAGAGAAGTTGTGAAAGTCTTCCCAAAATATGGCCGACGTACGTATTTGTAAATGGCACGTAGCGTAGATGCCTCAATGTGCATGAGGCTGGACGCGCATGAAGATGTAGATCGGCAAGTGCAGCACGCATAGGTGGATGTTTTAACGCACATGATGCTGGGCGCGCGTGAAGCTGGGGATCGGCAAAGGCAGTGCGCGGATAACACCGTTGGGGAGCGGAGTGAAAAGGTAACTAAATCACTTTGGAAAATAAAAACAAAATAAACGTACCTGACGAATCTTTGTGGCGGAGCCTCAGAGTTAAATCTTTGTAATAAAAATAATCAGCCTGAAACCATACAGCGCAGTCTGTAGGGTCGTCGCTTTTCATCAAACTTAAGCCCTCGAGGTCTTGAAAGGTTGCATATGAATTCTTGACTGTGGCCAGCTCGTCGCCAAGTTTTGTAGTGATATTGAAAGAGAATAAACACCGATAATCGGTTCAAAGAAGAAGAATATTGGAACATGGAATGTAGAATGTGTGAGATCACGACAATCCTATTCAGAAACAAGTCTGATATGAAAGACAAGACATCATTGTACAGGGATGAAGTCCGGATATACGTGTTGCTGCTAAATTGCTCAACAAAAATCTTTGAGATGTTCTAGCAGTGCTCAGGATACAAGATTAATTGACAAAAGTCAGTGATGTTCAGGACTTGTGGGGGCGAGACAAGAACGCTATCATTTGCTAAATGAGGGTCAGAGAAGATGGATTTAGATACCTGGAAGTCAAACTACCAAGAGACAAGGTGTCATTCCTATTGACAAATTTCTAATTTTAAGAAAGAGGTCACGCACTGGTGAATACTGCAGCTGTCATTTCAATTGATTTCTTTGCAGTGGTTCCTGTATGCAATGCAGAATGAGCCATACTACCTTATAGACCCATTCTTTAAGAAACTGGAGGGAGAATAGAGATGCCTGCTATGGGACGGGAAAAGTGCATGCATATCACTGTCCGCCCTGTATGGAAAGTATTGCCCTCCTAAACGTATGATATTACTTCTTGGCCTCCCAGTTAGTGGTGGCAAATGACTGTGCTTTTACAGGACAAGAGAACTCTGTATTTGAAATTTACAGGGAGATATAGGGGAGGAGATCTTGCTCCGTTACTTCTACACAAAGCAAAGGTTTAACAAACTCCTTCCAAACACCTTCAGCAATAGTACAAGTGTGGAAAATGGCTGAGACAACACTGGGGTGGCAAATTGTCAGACCCTGGAAGACACCATGTGGAGAGGCACCCTGAGGGACAAGGTAACACCCCCACAATGCTTCAGAAACTGGGTCCTAATTGGAATAACCAAACTGGATGATTTAGCAGGCGCAGGCAGGATAAAATATTTTGAGCACCATCAGGAAGAATTTAAGCTGCATCAACACAGCACTATCAGTATCTAAAAAATAAGACACACGCTAGAAGCAATAGATGGGACCTGGACAGACCTGCAGAAGGAAACGCCAGCTGAATGGGGGTATTAGGTTAAAAATTGGGCAAGGGGGTATTCTCTGACCTATAAATGCTTACCAACAACACTCCTGACAACCTGCATCGTCTTAGAGAGAGATGGCAGAGAGATTTCGGAGAATTACAGGATGTAGGGTGGGATGAGCAATCCAATTTCAGGCTTATTTAAGTTAAAATACTGTACAGGGCATGCTACTACAGGACTCACCTATTTAGAATGAGCCTTGCTCCCGCCACCACCTGTCTTAAATGCACAGATGCGGACAATAGCTTGTACATGATCTCTGGGAATGCCACCCAGTACAAAGGTTCTCATTGCAGCTAGGGGGCAATAGGCTCAGTAGATACAGACAATGATCCGCTCCATGGGTGCACAGTGGCAAAAATAGACAATACGAGTCACTGGGGAGCAATACCACACTGGCATTTACGCAGTGAAGGAAAGGGATGTTCATTTGACCGGAGGCTGAAAAAATGATCTACGAGGGAAGGGGTTGACCACAAAAGTTTTTTAAAAATATGTGGCCTGCGAAGGGACCACATGGACTTGATGGATGATGACTAAAGTATGAAACAAACCACAAGCAGAACAGGTTTACTGGTGCAAGAAGAGAGAAGAGTTAAACAAAACATCGAAGCTGCAGAAGGTATACTAATATGAAAAACATGTCTAAAGCGAACATTAGAATTGATATCATCTATCTGAGATGTTGAAATGTTCGGTTATTAATAACTCAATTTAAATAATAAAATCAATAAAAATAAGTTACATAAAAAGACTATAGAGAGGAAAGAAATTGTATTAGAATTAATGTGCGTTCTCCTGAGTTTCCAGTGGTTCGGGAGAAGTAAATGACATCACCAAAATATTTACTAACTGTAAATTATGTGCTTCAGGAACAGCAAAGTGTTAGAAATACTTTGGCACCCTAACATTGGAGCCGCTTTGGTTAGAGGGAGGGCAAAATTTATACAAGATTGTAAGAAAAAAATGTAAATGAAACCCATCTTTCTACCTTAGTACATATTAAAGGCGTGTTTTACAGGGAGTGCAGAATTATTAGGCAAGTTGTATTTTTGAGGATTAATTTTATTATTGAACAACAACCATGTTCTCAATGAACCCAAAAAACTCATTAATATCAAAACTGAATATTTTTGGAAGTAGTTTTTAGTTTGTTTTTAGTTTTAGCTATGTTAGGGGGATATCTGTGTGTGCAGGTGACTATCACTGTGCATAATTATTAGGCAACTTAACAAAAAAAAATATATACCCATTTCAATTATTTATCATTACCAGTGAAACCAATATAACATCTCAACATTCACAAATATACATTTCTGACATTCAAAAACAAAACAAAAACAAATCAGTGACCAATATAGCCACCTTTCTTTGCAAGGACACTCAAAAGCCTGCCATCCATGGATTCTGTCAGTGTTTTGATCTGTTCACCATCAACATTGCATGCAGCAGCAACCACAGCCTCCCAGACACTGTTCAGAGAGGTGTACTGTTTTCCCTCCTTGTAAATCTCACATTTGATGATGGACCACAGGTTCTCAATGGGGTTCAGATCAGGTGAACAAGGAGGCCATGTCATTAGATTTCCTTCTTTTATACCCTTTCTTGCCAGCCACGCTGTGGAGTACTTGGACGCGTGTGATGGAGCATTGTCCTGCATGAAAATCATGTTTTTCTTGAAGGATGCAGACTTCTTCCTGTACCACTGCTTGAAGAAGGTGTCTTCCAGGAACTGGCAGTAGGACTGGGAGTTGAGCTTGACTCCATCCTCAACCCGAAAAGGCCCCACAAGCTCATCTTTGATGATACCAGCCCAAACCAGTACTCCACCTCCACCTTGCTGGCGTCTGAGTCGGACTGGAGCTCTCTGCCCTTTACCAATCCAGCCACGGGCCCATCCAGCTGGCCCATCAAGACTCACTCTCATTTCATCAGTCCATAAAACCTTAGAAAAATCAGTCTTGAGATATTTCTTGGCCCAGTCTTGACGTTTCAGCTTGTGTGTCTTGTTCAGTGGTGGTCGTCTTTCAGCCTTTCTTACCTTGGCCATGTCTCTGAGTATTGCACACCTTGTGCTTTTGGGCACTCCAGTGATGTTGCAGCTCTGAAATATGGCCAAACTGGTGGCAAGTGGCATTGTGGCAGCTGCACGCTTGACTTTTCTTAGTTCATGGGCAGTTATTTTGCGCCTTGGTTTTTCCACACGCTTCTTGCGACCCTGTTGACTATTTTGAATGAAACGCTTGATTGTTCGATGATCACGCTTCAGAAGCTTTGCAATTTTAAGAGTGCTGCATCCCTCTGCAAGATATCTCACTATTTTTGACTTTTCTGAGCCTGTCAAGTCCTTCTTTTGACCCATTTTGCCAAAGGAAAGGAAGTTGCCTAATAATTATGCACACCTGATATAGGGTGTTGATGTCATTAGACCACACCCCTTCTCATTACAGAGATGCACATCACCTAATATGCTTAATTGGTAGTAGGCTTTCGAGCCTATACAGCTTGGAGTAAGACAACATGCATAAAGAGGATGATGTGGTCAAAATACTAATTTGCCTAATAATTCTGCACTCCCTGTAGAGTCATAAAGTAGTTTCTTTACTAAATATATATTCTGTCTACCACATATATATACACATTGAAGACATAATGCAGGTGCAGAAATAACCAAACAATTATACTAGAGAAATGTACTGAATATAAGAATAAGAACTTAATTCAGTATGAAGTGAAAAAAGCCGTAATATTTGATGCAAACACATTTAGCAAACACATTTTGCAGAAATCTTCCACATCAGACAATAAAATTGCTGTGGTCTGATTTGCTTCACCAGGTTGACAGGAATATTACGGCCTCCACATACAGCTTGATATCTGGGATTTCTCGTTATATTTCAAATTAATAAAATCTAAGTATATTTGGTAGTAAAATTGCTTACCTCTCCAGGACGGACTTTGATGTAAAAGTTGTTACGTCTGTAGGATATTTTTAAGATCTTTGGCCAAGCAAACCGATTGATTCGGAGTCTGTCCTTATAAATGAGTAATCCACTTGCAGATATTCCTAACATTATATCCACAGCTTCAGAATCCTACAACCAAACCCAAATTAAATATTGTTATAGTTAAAAAAAAAAAAAAAAACACGAAAGTCCACTCTTTCATTTCACAATTCTGAATATATTCTGTAATATATTTAGTAGGGTCTAAGAACAAAATCAACAAGAAAACCTGAAATATCGAGATAAAAAAATGAACATTAACAACAAAACCTTATGGTTCATCTACATATTTAACTCTTAGTGGATATTATTTTAATCATCATTTATACTTGTTGCATTTATCTTTGTATATCCCAACAACTCTCCCGGCCAACGCTCTCTGAATGGAATGTAAAAAACACTAATCATCAGGAATACCACATAGCATAAATGTTACAGGAAAAAAAAAGAAAATAGCAGACCCTCTACAAATCAGAATAGAGGACACAGGCATGCAAGCCCATTACAGATAATAGAAGGTGGTAAACGTAAATCTAGGCATATGCTGTTTCATCACTGTTGAATAGTGCTCAGCAGATATTATGATCCAAGATACTTTGTATTGGCTGTGTGCCCTGAAGAAGGTGGATGACCAGACTGTCACGTGGCACTGAAACGTGCGTTGGCACGACGTTGGGTTGGACCTCTTTTTCTCCTTTTGTGCGGACTCCGATTGCATGAACTGTGACATTCTATACCAGAACTGATGGATTAAGATATAGTAGAGTGAAAAGGTTTTTGGGAAAATTAGAATTGTGCAATATTTGAGATGAGAAAAAGGAGAAAATCAGATTATTTGGATTACAAACTATACACTTTGTATATATAAATGAGCTATTGCACATTTGGAGAAGGTAAGAACATAAAGGGATGAATAGAATGGTCCTAGCAATATCAGTCCATGTTTGTTATTGTGTTTGAGTGGGGTGTTAGAATGGTATGAATGTGAGGTTTTATGGATGTATCTGGGAAAGAGTATGAGTTTTACGTCGTACAGGCACATATTATGCTACTTTGAGGTGCAATTATGGGTCAATAAAATGATAATTAAAAGATATTTTTCTATCACACCGCTGATGATATAACTACCACTTGCCTCATTACTTTATATACAAAATACAGTATCCTAAAAGTGTGGAACCAAATTTAGGAGGTGGGTTATTGATTTCATGTCTTAGTGCTCAGCAGATATGCTATTCTCACTAATAGTCCCCTCATACATTAACTAAGGGATTGGTATTTACAATAGGTAGACTGAGTATAGGATTTTATAATTTTGTAGAGTTATGTCATGTTGATATGATCACATGGGTTTCTTTCATTGTGCTTTCATCAATAACAGTAAGTAGGTGAGGTTAATCTCGAAGTTCCTTTCAAATTTCATTTGGAAATTAGCAAACCAAAAATGTTGCAAACATTGCTTGGGAAAAAGCCTTTCTGGAGCAAATGTTTCTTAAGCTTGAACATTTCTAGTTGATGGATTGATTTACTTCTTATGGTCTTCTTCTAGTGTAGGATAGTGAATATATATATGCTAGTTATTCAGTAGTGCTCAAGTTTTGTGTTTTTTACTTGATGCTTGTGTGTATTTGAGGGGTAACCAAGCCTAAAATGTCAGAAGTGTGCAATGAAGACATTCTCATATTCAAATTAATGAGCTGGCCATCGCCTTGATTACAATTTTTAAATCTGCTTTCTATGCAAATGACTGATGTCATTAATTCACAGTTGATAGTTTGTACTTTCAACTATGACCTTGATATGGATGTCTAGGTTGAGCTTTAAATCAATGGTGAAGGTTTTAGATTTACCAGTGGTGACACTTTTGGACGAGAGACTTATGTCAATAACATGGTCAATATAACCAATAAGAAACTGACAAGTCTTAGGAAAACTGTTTTGTGAGCTCAGCACTAGTTTCATGTATTTCATCCAAGCTGGCATGGGCTGTAGGTGGTCAGTGTGGAGGTTAGTAGTGCAATTCAATCCAAGGTACAATTGAGTATAACCAATATATGGATGAAAGAAAAAACCCACATACATAATATTTCTCCTGGCCCTTGACTGTACAGGATATGAAATATGGGGTCCATTAATGAGTCTTCTTGGCATGCCAAAGGGTGATGGCATAAGTGCAAAGAAAGAGTTACCAATCTTAACACACTGAAATCTACCAGTGAATCAGGATTTGAGCTAGCTGAGGAAAGAATCATCAAGTCATAGACCCCAAGGAAAAACTGGGATGAGATTGTCATGATCAATTGTGTCAAATACCTAGGAAAGACTAAGTAGCATTAGTAGACATATGCTTACTTTACTTAAGAACTGCAAGTGTCAACTATTCTAGAAGGCTGGTTTTGGTGCAAAGACCTAATTCAAAGCCCAGTGCGAAAGGGCTCAAAGGGTTATGTTGTCATTTGAATTAACATAATTCACAAGTATTCTGTTTTGGTACAAGATGCCTGTAGAAATTAAGCTAGGATCAGCATCAACTCCTTTGTGCAGAGGTCATACGTGACTTGTTTTAAGAGGATGGGAATAGCTGTATTTTAGGTGAAACTTTTATTATATCAAGTCAGAGGGGATAAGAGTATTCTTACTTTTCTATGCCATATGGGAAGGAATGCAGTCAGCAGAAGACTGCGATGGTCTAGTCTCAATGATAACTTTTTTAATGGTGTGCAAATTGATAGGAGTGAAAATGCTCCACTCAGCCAGTAGAAATGTTGTGAAGTATGATAGGGCTCCTCAGTACCTTCATTTTAGAATGCAAATTTTAACTTAGATTTTCTTTTCTAATGGTGACCTTTTACATGAGTTTCAACTCATCCAATTATTTACTGAGAAATCACTGTACATGCAGCTTGTTTCTTGTAAGTGTTGCTGTCATTCAGTCAGTACACTTCGTCTAAGGCTAGGCACACAGATAGCAATGTGACTGTCCGTCAAGAAAGCTCCTTAGTTGCAGACATATCATTGCATCAGCCCTGCACCTGTGATACAGTGAGACATGAAAGGTGCTTGTATTATAAAAACTGCCTCTGCGCCACATCCAGCAGAGGAACACTTCGGCTAAGATTATCCTGGAACATGGCAGTGACCGAGATGCAGCCTTGCTTACTTGGATGCTGGCTCCAACAGCTATCCTGCACAGGACAATAGCCTGCACAACACCAAACCGGCTTTCTGGCTTCTCTGTACTTCTTACCCAGGTATGGGGGTGCTACGCTGTTCCAAATGATCTGGCAGAGGGTATTCCCACTATGCTCTTGACAGTGTACGTAGTAAACGGTTGGAGTGTGTTAACATAGTACCATTATCATGGTTGAACTTTATTTTCTTTATCAATTTTGTAATGCTGCTACCATGCTTTGTCTAGTTTTGCCTAATAATCATCGCTCATGTTTATTTACGCAATAAATGTTTGAAACGACATTTCTGCATTTTTTTTGTGTCTCATCTAGGTTATGCAGTGTGACAACAAAAGGGAAGATCTGTTTCCATGATTTCCTTGGGAATCTGAGTAGTCATGTTCAAGGCTGCAGACACCATCGGGTAGCCTGGTGTGTTTAGGGGTTTAGATGGGGCACTGTGAGCTAGCTAGGAACCATGGCAACATATCCTGATGGCACAGAAAGGCTGAGTCCCTATACAGTGACGTTTATGTTGCTTGGAAATATAGTCCTACTTGATTCCTAGGAACCATATAACTGATTTTGTTTTAGAATATCAATGGATAGGTGACAACCTATTTTATGAGGGCACAGATTTAATTAGAAAAAGATTCATCAGCTTCCTCACGTCTGAATCATTTAGCTGGTCGAACTGACTATTTATAATATTAAACAGCTATTTCAGGCAATTTTTGCCATGCTGAGCCTTCTTTTCAAGAATATAGATTTGGCTTTGTAGAAATATTGTGTGTAAATGTTACATACACATTTAAGCTGTTTGAGTGTGCCAGAGGAGAGATCCTCCCCCAAGGTTCATTTACTAGCCCTTAGTATTTTCCTCTGTGTATTTACTTGGGACCTATATCATTAATACATGTTCATAATCCTTTTGAGCATTGACAGAACAAGGGCTGCTTTATCTAACATGAGGAACACGTTGTTGTTCTATTCAAAGAAAATAGAGTGGTATGTTGTGAATGTATAAGGGCCACAATCATGGCATATATAGCTTTTACATCAAAGATTTTAATATGTCTAGTAATTCAAAGGGTCAGAAAAGGAAGACGTGCTTAGACTAGTCAACTGGGAGAAAGTGAGGTTTGTAGGAATTCTCTACTGGTGAAGATGAGATCATAAGTGGAACTCATTGTCTGTGGTAGATCTACCCTGCTCAATAAAGTTGTCCCTACTGTTAGGACTGGAATGTCCAGTGCTTGGTGAAGAGGCATGTATCCCTGCCCTGGGTGCCAGACTGCTTATGAAACTGATATCCCAACTTACTGTTTAACTCTGGCTTCACACGAATACTATGTATTGGGATAGTCCTAGGCCTATCCCTGATGATGTGAGGTCCAGAACCAGTTCTGTGGCCTGGAGGAGTGCATACCCTCATTTTTTTGTTTGAATCTCTTTATTGCATTTACTTATTGTTTTACATTTACAGATATAACAGTACAGCTCCCATATATACTGTCATCATAAAGTTACACCACAGCTGACAGTCAATGCTGTAACAGGGTTATACGAAATCAGAGATCCAATCCAGCCATTAGAAAGATCTAAGGGAGGGGTAGAAGATGGATTAATAGGAAAAGGTGGGCAGCGCAGGTAATGAGTGAGGCCATGAGCCACAGTAAGGGGGTGATAACTAGTGAGTGGGTCCGTAGCGTGTAAAGGGAGGGTAAGAGTAGTTTATGCCGCTATCAGAGTGTTAGGTTAATAGAGACATGAGCGACTCAGTAGGCATCAGCAGGGATGTTGGAGTGAGGGGTATACGAAACGGCATGCAGTGGAATGAGATCAGAGATATAACAATGTACTGGGTCACCTTAGGTGATGGTGTCAGCGGGTCAGGTCTTCTGGGCATAGTGGAGTCTGAAAAGCTTCTAGGATGGTGTCCTAGCTGTCTGCTCGTGGGTACTTATGAAGACCACACATATCCTCCCTAAGCATTGACATCCCTTCAGCAAGTGCCCAGGCCCGCATAGACACCTCCCAGGCAGAAACCGTTGTTGGCAGTGGTCACTTCCAGCCTTTTGTAATGAGGTATTTAGACAGAATCAGGCCTAGATCAATTAATCTAGTGGTCACCCTGTGTTTTTGTTCCTATGGACCAGACCTAGAAGGTAGGGCTCCCAAGTGTGTGGTATTTGTTGTTCTTTTGAATGCACTAAGCAGGATGTAACATCCAGCCAATATTGGTGGAGGGAAGGGCAATCCCACAACGTGTACCAGGGCGGCATTGGGCTGATTGCAGCGGGGACAGGGGGCATCCTTCAATGATAGTAACAATCAATTTTCCCAGGCATAAGATAGGCCCTGTGGAACATGTAATGTTGAGTAAGGCAAAAGCAGGCGTTTCTTGGGATAATGGCAGGGTACTCCGTCATGACAGTCCATTCTTTCTCAGTGCAGGGGCGGCCTAAGCCAGTTTCCTATCAAGCGTGCAATGGGGACAGGGAGGCAGAGGCGTGTGTGAAAAGTGAGTTGGCAAACCAGAGTGTCAGATAGCGGGCTGAACCCATGACATGGAGGTACTATATTGTGAGATGTATCAGGCGTTCCAGTTGTATGTTTCTCCAGGCGGTGTTGAGATCTCCAACCAATGAACTGTAGAGGAAGAAGTGTCCAGGTGGGAGGCCCTCCCCTTTTAGCAAGCTATCAAACGACATTGATGGGCTGTCACAATATAGGTCTCCTAGTGTGTAGGCCCACTTTGTGCCAGGCAGCAAGCTCCCTCATTGTAGTAAACCTGTCTCCTTTGTTAAAGCCCAACAAGGGGGGCTCAGGGATGTACAGTTGTATGGCTATAGTTATAAAAAGGCTGTACTTAAAGCAACAATATGCTACCCTTAACAGCAGGGATTGTGGGGACCAATGTTTGGAGTAAGGATGGAATAAACGCAGTGTCTTCAAAAGACCCCAGGGCAGAGAGGAGGTGGCAGTGGCAGACAGCTGTAACCCAGACAACCACCTGGCCACCCACTACAGCTGGGAGGCCAGGTAACTTGTGGTCGGTAATCGGAGTGTGCATAATGTCATTCAACACTCTGTGTTATGCCAGATGTGATCATGTCTAAAGGTTGATGTGGAAGGTATACAGGGAATCTGATAAAAAGATATTGCAGGCAGGGAAGAGCAACCATTTTAACCAATGCCATCCTGCTGGTTACAGAGAGGGGTAGGGCCTTAACAAACAATGATTCTGAGCATATCGAGCACACTGTGAGTGTAAGACTATCATCAAAAAGTCAACAAATTCACTGTAGATTTGGATACCTAAATATTTCAATGTAGTGGGTTGCCACACGAGGCGGGCACCACCAAGGGAGAAAGCTGGGTGTAGAACAGTCGCTGAAAAGGAGTAAAGACAGGATTTCTCCTAGATGACCTTCAGCCTGGAAAGTGCTGCAAATGTCTGGAATATATGTGCCAAGTCTGGGGAGATTCCGTGGATATCATGTAGATAAAGTAGTAAATCATCAGCGTAGTGACTCCAAATGTGTACTATCCCCTGGGGGATACCCCATGGATGTCCATGTGAGCTACAGCTAATGGTTCAGTCACCTGCAGAAAAAATAGAGAGGAGAGGGGACAGCCCTGGTGGGTACCCATGTGAATCATGATGGGGTGAGATATTGGTGACCCCATTTTTACTCGATCTAGCCATTGGGTATTTAAGAGTCTCACTCGTCTAAAAAATCTGGGGCCAAATCCGTATTGAGGGAAAACTGGAAAGAGGAAGTCCCATTACAGGGATTCAAACGAGTTCTCTAAGTCAAAAACCAGACAACCAGAGCTGGGCCAGGACTTGGGAACGCTTTCCATAATATGTTCAGTGAGAGTATTATGAGTGCGGATGAACCCGTTTTGATCCGGGTGTAAGTGTACGCGCACCAAAAGAGTCAGTCGGTCTTCTAATATCTTAGCAAGTATTTTATGGTCAGTATTAAAAAGTGAAAGTGGACGGTATGATCCAAGAGACGTGGGGTCACAATCTGGCTTGGGTAAAGGTATAAGCAGAGCTTCACGGAGGGAAGGTAGTAAATAGGCCACTTGCAGGGCCTCGCCATAAAGTGTCAGGAGATAGAGAGCTCGGAATGTGGCGCAATGTGTAGAACTCTGACGGAAGACCATTGGGTGATGGGGTCTTCCTCATGGTCAGGGAGCGTATAACATCCTGTACCTCAAATAAGGAGATGGCGGTGACCAATTCAGTTCTTTGACTGGGACTGACAGTGGGTAGAGACGTATAGGAGAAAAAGAGAATCCATGGTGTGGAGGTCTGTACCAGTGGTGTGCGCATACATTGTGGTATAGTTCCATGTCATTTCAGCATGTATCACAAACTGTGTGTACAGGAGGGCACCCTCAGATGAGCAAAGTGTCAGTATGGGGTGCCTGGTGTATTCCTGTCGGATAAGCCAAATGAGTAGAGAGCCTGCTTTGTCTGCTGAAGTGTCAGTGTTAGCTGTGTGTGCAGAATAATTAATGCAGAAGAGTAGCAGAAGCTCAACGTGCTCATGCTGTGCCAAGTGGAGTTTATGCCAACTCACAGGGTCTGTAATCACGTGTTTCAAGAGCAAGGAGATCTTGCTCAATGCAAGAGATGTCCCCTTCCAGAGCCTGCTTCATGTGCCACGTACACCCCATACAATGACCTATTATCACCAACTTGAAGGTGCCCCATTCAGTTAAACTGGAGGAAACGGTGCGGACAATGAGTTCAAAGTGATCGTCTATGGTGGATTTGAGAAAAGAAGTGAACGGGAGGGTCATCTAGGGCTGCTGTTTGTAATTGCCATGTAGGTATCGGGGAGTGGTGGCATCCCAATTCAGACAGAGGTGTTGGGGGTTATGAACTGAACGAATGTGACCTAAATAGCCAGTGTGTATTATGATGGAAAGACTATACATAACGTAATTTATGCAGGCTAGAATAAAAGGAATACACTCAGGATTGTGAGTTGCGGACTCTCCAGACATCTGCCAGCGTATGAGACAAGCAGTCAATGCCTGGGCATTAGCAGAGCCGTTGTGAGAAAGAGGAGGAAAAGGACCTTCTGGGTGCATGTCAAGCACACTGTTAAAGTCACCACCAAGGAGACATGGAATCTGCGGCAAAGAAGGAGTTTCTTTGTCTTTGCACCAATAAAGTCTAGTCTAGAAACAACATAATGTGTGCATTGTCAACTGTCAAATCCAGTATTTTACGAGTTTCCCAAGGTATGGCGTCAAGGTTGCGGTAGTGTAGCAGACGAATCACCATGCGGCAGGGATTCGAGCCTGGGGAAGGGCGGTGTGCAGGAATCCAGTGGGACCTCTGAATTGCAAAGAAGGAAGACGACATGGACATGGGTAATGCAGACCACAACCAATTTTCCATGTGGGAGACAGGGTCTGAGCTGTCTGCCTTTTCAAGTAGGCCAACAATATGAATGTTATTTCAGTGAGAGCAGCCCTCAGCATCTCCAGCCCTCCAAGTATGCAGATCTTTTTTTTTGTTCAGGGTCTGTAGACACTTATCCATATCACAGACCTGGGGTTGCATTGTGAGAATGTTTTGGTCAGCGGTCCTGACATTGCCAGCAAAACTGCAATGGTCTGCACAGAACAGCGTGAAGTCAGATGCAACTGTGTCAATGTGGAGTTCGAGAGAAGTCTAAGAACTTTCAGTGGCTGAGCAGTACATGCGGGTTGTGGGTTCCGCACCATAAGCATCCCATGATGAAGAGGAAGCACAGATAGATTAAGTAGAGAATGTCCACAGCCGCAAGGACGGTATGCATGCATCAATATTATCCAGCAAGTGTGCAGCATGAGCAGCCTTGCCTGACCAGGGCAAAGCCCCTAAAGTAAAAAGACAGTCCAGGATAAGTAACAAGGTTCAGGCAGTCAACAGCTGGCGTCAACACTATGGAGCGCCAGAGTTATTTACCAGCTACTGGGTCAATGCAGGTAGGCTGTGGAGTGGCACATCGTTTCAGTCAGAAGGTCAGTGGTGCATGCCCCGCTTTATATAGCCCCTGGTCCACAGCTGGAGATTAAAGGCAGTGTGAGAAGCCAAAGGCAGTAAACGACATGTGAGCGAATAGAAGAACAGGCAGTTGCTTAAGCAGGGATCCCGTGGTGGTCACCAGTATTGGGCACACACCACATCACAGTGACAATGAAAGCAGTGTTCAGGCAGTAACAGATTACGAGCAAACAGTGCTGATACAATGCAGGATAGGGCAGCAGCAGTCTGAGGGCTTCTGCATGGGTAAAATGTGAGCCCCGCACCTACAGCACGAATCACGAAGGCCTGGGGCAGCGGCGCTTCCAAGTGGGCAGGTCACAATGGGATTCCAACCCGTGTCATGTACCTCACTGGGGTGGTGGGTGCCTTCCTCGGCAGCACGCACCCCTGTAGATCCTCCAGGTATGGGTGGGTCTGCAGGGACAGCAACAAATCCAAACAGTCCTCTGGGGTCACTGCGCCACAAGTCGCAAACAAGCGACTGATGATGTGCGGATGGTGCAGGGGAGAGCAGGTTTACTGGCAGTGGGATTGGAGCTAAGCTAAGGTGCAGCTGCCATCTTTGGCATGCCGATCACGTACACCTCCTAGCACATACCTTCAGTGTGCAAAAGGAATAATGTTCTTGCCCGGAGCAAGTCACATGAAGCAGTGGTGGCAGTGAACTGAGTTTTTATGGTTAAATAGTGTGACCAGACCATCTGTCTGTGTCAAGGAGAGGTGACCTACCCTTTTATGTGACACTCAGATCCTTGCACTGACATTCCTTGTGTGTGTGTGTGTGCGCCAACTTATGGTATGCACACAGTGAGTTTGGAGCAGATGTATGGTAGTAGGGGTGTGTGTGTGTGTGTGTGTGTGTGTGTTGAGAGTCTGAGTACTGGGACTAGCGGGACCCATTTGGGGTGGTTCCTTGTTTAGTGTGGTACTAGATGAAGGGTGGCTACAGCTGTAACAAGCAATGGAACTGAATTGTCTGCATTCTTGCATTTAGAGGATGCAGACAGACACGGAAGAGAAGGAGGAAGGTGACATGGCTGACCGTTAGAAATTCAATGAGGATCGGGTTAGCAAGGGTTGCTGATTTATTCTTCCTAGGTACTGCAATTTGGTGGATGACAGGGGTGAGAGGTTGGACTACAGTTCTTTTGTGCGAGGTGAGGAAATTTCTAGGCAGACCCCAAAGTTATGTCTGTCCCTGCTTAATGCTTCAGGGAAACTGATGACAGCCAGGTGCTGAGATTTCACACTTCATTGTGGTTTTGTATTGGATACTCCTGCTAAGAGATAGCATCATCCCTATCTTTCCTCGAGAGCCATCAGCAATCACAAAGACTGTCTGAGAAACAACCAGAAATGGCATTTGAAAGAGAAAAAGCCCAAATCCTTTCTGAAACGTTTGATATCCCTTGTCTGGAAAATATGTATGAAAGTGGGATAAGTGGGATTCAAACCACACCACTTGTTCCAGTCTAAGTTAATAATGACCGAGGAATGAAGCACTCTGCAGAGCACTCAAATTTCTGCTGTGTGACGATGACTGGTGTCATGGGCATGGCAGTCAGACTCATAGATGTCAAAAAGACCACCTGAAGATTGCACTTTTGGCTGGTTGAGCTGAGATTCTGCCTAGACCTTAGAAATCCATCTGTATGCCTACCAATAGAGGGAAGGAGTGTGCTTGACTGCTTGACCCTGTAGGAGACAAGATTGTCAAGGAGACCAGTCTGTTGTTGGTATGGAGAATAGCCAAAGAAAGCAAGCAAATGCAAGGTAGTGGAGTAAAGAGTGACCTGGTTCTGGAAGGGGTCCCCATTCTCAATGAACAGTTCTCATTGCAAACTGCATCAAGACTTCAACAAATAGCAAGCATCAAGCGTGCTCGACAGTCTACCACGTCTGTCATTCTGGTGCTGCCGGAGTCAGAATGCTTCACTGTTGCGGAGGTGGGAGTCATTATCAGAGTGGAGACTGCAACAGCCAAAGACATCCACAAGGTCAGGATTGGTATTTAAGCAGTGCCTTAAATGCCACACCTGCTATTCCAGCATACCATCTGGATTAGGCCTAAGGTGAACACTAATGAAGAAGATGAGAGCTACCATGTGAACCGGTGCACTGAAATCTCACCTCCAAATTCCAAGTGAGTTTGCAGTGAGGACCCTACCATTCAAGAACCGCAGCAAGTATCCGAACTGAAACAAAAGAACTCTGGTAACTTTAGGGATTGAAAACAATGTGTGAAATGGTAATCTGAGTAATAGATTGAAGTATGCAGAACCAACTGAGACCTGAAAATTTATTCAGTGCCTTTTCCCGAGTTGCATGCCAGTGATTATGCAGGCTGAGGAACTCTACTAATAAGGAAAGAAACAAAGTTGTACCACCTCAATAAAGATCAGAAATAGTATTACAACCCTCCGTCTGATTCCCTAATTGGATTTGTAGTGTCAGGTTATGCTGTGTGATTAAAATTGTTTTATTCTAATTCAAAAGGTAAGCATGGAGTGTGCAACACATTATTGAGACTGCTGGCTAACTGTTGTGTTCTGTACTCTCCACCCCCACCACTACCTCCCTGAGAAGCCTTTGATTCCCTGTTAACAAGTGGAGAAAGGCGAAATCGCCAAATCGCGATAGGACTGGCCGCAGGATACTAGTGGAAAGTGACCTCATCCACTGCAGTTAGGACATAGTAGCTTTTCTGCTACCTAATTCCCCATACAGGGCCTGACATTTGATTAAAAAGGTTCTTAAGTGGGGTTAAGCATAATCATTTTGTTTAGCCCAATCTAATTAAAGTCTCTTATAAATATGTTTCATGAGGAGGAATGACTTGGGTACAGATGAAGTAGCTCCTCAGAGAAGGAGTTATTTCTACATTAGGAGCCGGCCCGTGATACTGAACTGTATGTGGTGTAAATGTTCCTAAAGAGTTATTTCAGAGAGAATACTTGTGATTAAATGATTTTGAAAAAAAGATATTCTTTATGAGTGTGTGCCACCACCTGTCTTTGGGGCAATATTTTGTTGTATTTGTATACATAGGAAGTAAGGCAGTGATTACTGGTTGAGATGCAGAGGATAACCTGGTTTCCCTGTGAGCATAATGGTCATGTGGTAGTGATGGGAGGGCAGCTATGCCAGAAATTGCAGTTTGTAAATCACTTTGGGAGATAAAGGCTTAGAATCAGATATATCTGATGGCTGTAAGGGTTTTCTGGGGCACAAGACAATTAGTACTACAGTGCATCCTGGTCTCTGAATGGTGTACTCTGTAGGGCAATTTCAGTACGACTACAGAATGCTGTGGAGTAATTGGATAGATGTAAGGTATAGGTGTATGGTGTGGGGTATCTTAAACATTGCTCTTTTTCTCAATACAGTGGGACTTGTTTTGAGGATCAGTGAATGAGATGTGATCTAAAGGTAGGCAGAGAGGGCACAAAGTAGGAGCAGTTTCAGGTGATGTTCCTTAGCAATAACAAATGGAAGCTCTGATAGGGTAGTGTTAAGTTGAACAGTCATTGGTGTTGACTGCAAATGAGATGTCAATCGCATATTTGAGCGACTCATTTACTCAGAGGATGGTAATAATTCTGTTGTGAGAGGACAAGCAATTACATGTTGCAGAAAGGTGATTAGCAGGGTATAAAATAAAGACATCAACATGACAGTAACCTCAGTATTGAGTTTAGACAACATGGAATAAACAATCCTGAACCTGCAAGTCTGTGAGATTCCCTGAATGGACCCACAAGCCTGCTAAGCTATGTATAAAAGAAAATCAAAATTGACGAAAGACCAAAATAGCAATATGAGCAACTCCATGAAATTACTAGAGCCAGTTATTAAATGAGAAAGTTGGGCAAATATGCATTCCATACCACTGTACAGTTGGCGCAGCAATCACAGGTTACTGGTCCTCAACTATGAGGGTGAGTTCATATCCCAAGGTCCATCCTACTATGGTTCTGCAACCTGACCTAACTACAACCCCTTCATCCCTTAGCTCAGTCACTGGAGGCAGTCACAGGCTTTTAAGGGAGTTAAGATCAGGAATGCTTGTGCTGAGAGCTCAACAATAGCACAACACCACAAACAAATGAATGTCCAACCCAGTGCTTATCCTTTCAAGAAAGATAAGGACTTTAATGCAAACTTGAATGGAATACTTTACACTACCACAGCAAGATGCAATTTAGTGATCTTGGCAATAACAGGCAGTATTGCTCTTTTATCTGCTTTTCCACCCACCTTCCCAAACCTTTCTGCTTGTTCTGGGGTCTGCCTGTCAGTATACCACCCCCACCCATGCATGGGGTATGAGAAAGGAGAGTGATTATAGCTCAGGTGCAGTTACCTTATAGCTGAAATCAGTGTGTTCTGTTTTTAGTTATTAGTCATACCACGCACAGCGGATCCAGCCATGCCTGATCGGTGAAGTGTCCCATCTCTGTAGCACAATTGCATACTTTCTCCTGAGGGGTTACGCGCAAGCCGTCAGCATTTTGTTTTTTGCTACACTCGTATTTGTGCAGCTCACCCTGCACGAGCAGGGATGGCTGTCATGGGTCATAGCAGTCCCAACTAGACCATCGGTAAGGGTTGCAGTAGTTAACAATGGCATCAGGTGCCGCCTCTTCCAGCTGGTCACGACATCAGCAGATGTAGCCCTGCATGTGCCAGCAGTTGCAGCCTTGCAAAGGCTGATTAATCCGGGTAGTTGCAGCCACACCGAGGTTGATCACTCTTGGAAGATCAGTCCACATATATGCAGAACACCCCAAAATGCAATCAGAACCCTCTCAGGACCTTGGCAAACACTGTTGCGATATGCACTGATCCCAAAGGGAAGCATTGGAGAGAGCCTGCAGGTGCACAGAAACCTGGGTCCTCAAATTGCGTTGGAAACACTGCATCTCACTTGTCCAGCAGGAGTGACAGCCTCCATACATCTCTCAGCAGGCAAGTAGGCTTTCAGCCACTTCAGGACAGATTCTTCCAGGACGAAATCCAGACCCAGGCGCTGACTGTCCGGCATACACTAGCTCTGTTTGCAAGGGCAGTCCTCAGACTACTCTATGGAGCACTCCCTTCCATGGCCATAGATGACCTGGAAGTGGAACAACAAGTGAGTTCATGAAGTCCCACTTTTACACACCAAAATCTGACAAAGTATGTGTATTTTCCTTCTGCAACTGTTGAACCAGTGTGGGGTGTTATCATTTAAATTGTCCTTCCCAGCCACAGTCTTTGTGTAGAGCAATACTTCTCCCAGCATGGTAGTCTCCAACCTGGAGCACACAAAACAGAGCCACAGAGAGGCATGACATTTCTGCATCTGACTGTCATCAGCCAAATGAAGGTGAATTCAGGTAAAAACAAAAGGGCAAGCCTCAACTACCAATTTTTGTTTTACCTTTCCCAACAGAGGGTAAATCCCTCCTCTTCTTACCTACCATCCACAAAATGGCAGAATTCAGGAAGACTAATAGGCAGCTCCTTGCTAGAAAAAGCCCTAATGGAATTTCTAAAAGAGCCTTATCTCCACTACCACCACTTCACTGTCTAGGTCTTCTCCCTCCAGCTTCAGGAATGTAAGCAATACATTTCCTGTCTGGGAGCACAAACCTTGCCTCCATCTTGTGCAAAGGCCAGACAAGAGATATCAAAAATTGACTCAAGAGGCCTCCAATACTTTATCTCACTCATAAACATCATGCATGTACCACTCAGCCTACATACATCAACATGAACAACATCCACTCACAATGTCAACGCAAGCAACAGGGAAATACACAGAAATTGAACTTTACGTGAGTGGGCCAGTAGGCCTCCACTCCAGTGACACAGATAAACAAGCACTGGCAAACCCAACTAGGTCTCTCCTATGCGAGACCTATTGGTTTTGTCAGTGTTTTATTGTCCAAGCAGGGCCGGTGTCAGATGAAAATCCTGTTATTCTGAGGAAATCACTTAATCTCCTCATATCTAAAAAAAACATGAATGTGAACTTGTTTAATATTACTGCCTCTCTTACAAAGCGCTCCAAATCTTTGGTTTGGGTCACATTTGCGATATATAAAAATGCCCAAAACAGACCTAATGACTTTGCCATTGCTTGTTGTAAATATGGCACGCTTTACATGCCTCAGCTCGCCTCAGAAAAAAGAGCCCTGATTTTGATTATTTAAATCTGAATTGGTGCAGGATATCTGAAGCGAGCATTGGGCCCTTTAAAGAGCCGTGAAAACAAGGTTGATGTTGCTCATTCCTGCTGCTGCCTCCATGGCGGACTGGCAAAGTTCTGCTCTTTGTTGGGAGGCACTTGGCATGGGTTTAGTGAATATTGTGGTCACACCTTTGATCCTCGAGATCACTACATAGGCATTACCTATGCTACAAGGTCACCTCTGAACACAGTCAAGCAGGGCGTGTGGCAATAAGGCTATGTAGGGTACGGCAATGGTGGAGGCCAGATGATTTAGAAAAGTGTCCCAGAACGTACACACACAATACTACTAAGCTTGCCCAGTTTGCAGCAGCAGTGTGGGTGGTTTGCCCCTCAGCTCGGATCAGAATGTATAAAGTATGAATGGCTTTACAAAAACTGTGTGCGGATGTTAAGTTTCCGGACATTTTAACCTACAGACTCAGGGTGGAGGGTGCTGCAGCACAGTGTAACCCTTCGAGACATGGACTGAGCTGGCCTGTCCACCCACTTAATCTCCCAGTGCTTAAAAAAATATGAATGTGAACTTAGGTAAATTAACTGATACTCACAAAAAGTGCTCCAATACCTTCAGGCCAGGCTGAGGAAGCGCTATATAAAAATGCCACCCCCAAAAAATATAACCTCAATAAAAGTGCAAGCAGGGACTGGACATTAAGATAAGAAATTGACACAAGTGATGCCTCGCACATGGTGCTATATTAGAAGGCAGCAATAGAGTGATAATGATGCCAACGAATGGTAAGTAATGGATGGATTAAAAGCTCCTTTTTAGAGGTACCTCACTTGCGCGGGTAGGCCTAATGCCCGTGACAGGAAACGCAACATGGACACATCACATTTCTACATTGAAATCTGATGTGTTTTTTGCAAAGTGACTATCTGTGCATTTTTGCCTATAGCTCAGTCGGCACTCTAGGGAAACCTGCCAAACCTGTGCATTTTTTAAAACTAGACACCTAGGAGAAGCCATGATGGGGTGACCTGTGGGGCTCTCACCAGGTTCTGTTACCCAGAAATGTTTGCAAACCTCAAAATTTGGCAAAAAAAAAACAACACACTTTTTCCTCATGTTTCGGTGATAGAAAGTTCTGAAATCTGGTAGGAGCCACAAATTTCCTTCCACCCAGCATTCCCCTAATTCCCCTGATAAAAATGGTGCCTCACTTGTGGGGGTAGGGTTAGTGCCTGCAACAGGAAATGCCCCAAAACACAACGTGGACACATCACTTATTTACATTGACAACTGATGTGTTTTTTGGAAAGTGCCTTGCTGTGGATTTTGGTCTCTAGCTCAGCCGGCACCTAGGAAAACCTACCAAACCTGTGCATTTTTTTGAACTAGACACCTAGGGGAACCAAGGATAGGGAACCTTGTGGCACTCTCACCAGGTTCTGTTACCCAGAATCCTTTGCAAACCTCAAAATGAGGCAAAAAAAAAAAAAACTTTTTCCTCATATTTCAGTGATAGTCAAAGTTCTGGAATCTAAGAGAAGCCACAAATTTCCTTCCACCCCGCATTCCCCCGATAAAAATGGTACCTCACTTGTGTGGGTAGGCCTCGTGCCCGTGATAAGGAATGCCCCAAAACACAACGTGGACACATCACATTTTCCCAAAGGAAACTGACCTGTTTTTTGCAAAGTGCCTAGCTGTGTATTTTGGCCTCTAGCTCAGCCGACATCTAGGGAAACCTACCAAACCTGTGCATTTGTGAAAACTAGACACCTAGGGGAATCCAGGATGGGGTGACTTGCAAGGCTCTCACCAGGTTCTGTTAGCCAGAATCCTTTGCAAACCTCAAAATTTGGCAAAAATTCCCACTTTTTCCTCACATTTTGGTGACAGAAAGTTCTGGAATCTGAGAGAAGCCATGAATGTCCTTCCACCCAGCATTCCCCCAGGTCTCCTGATAAATATGGTACCTCACTTGTGTGGGTAGGCTTAGTGCCCGCAACAGGAAATGCCCCAAAACACTTATGTGGACATATAAAATTTATTAAATACAAAACTACCTGTTTTTGCAAGGGGGGGTGGGGGGCAACTGCGTTTTTGGTCCTGGGCTCAACAGCCTTCTAGGGAAACCTAGCAAAAAAAAGACATTTCTGAAAACTAGACACCAAAGGGAGTTCGGGAAGGTGTGACTTGCGTGGATCCCCCAGTATTTTCTTACCCAAAATCCTCAGCAAACCTAAAATTTAGCTAAAAAAAAAAAAACAAATCACATTTTCCCATATTTCTGTGTGGGATCACCACACCGGCACAAAGTTCCTACCCCCCAATGTTCCCCTCAGTCTCCCGGTAAAAATTATACCTCACTTGTGTAGGAGGGCCAAGTCCCTGTGACAGGGAAAAGCCAAAAACATGTTGCAATTGAGGGGGAACCAAAGCGGATTCAAATGGGCATTTTGGAAAAAAAAAGTTTTTAGCCTGACAAGTGGGGCAGAATTTTTATCGGTATAGATGCAACAATGCTGGGTGGTAAGAATTTTGTGGATTCCTGCAGATTCCGAAAGGTTCCATCGCAAAAATGTGGGAATAATGTGTGATTTCAAGCAAAGTTGGAGGTTGGGAGGACATTGTGGGTAAGAAAATGGTGCAGGGTGCATGTAAAGCACACCACCCTGGACTAAACCAGATGTTTCGTTTTGAGATGTGTCTAGGTCTCGTAGATTTATCTAGATGGCTGCATCTCAAAGTCCAAAAAGCACAGCCCTCACCATTCCACGTGGAACGATTCTGAGAGTTAGACAAGCTCTCATGGCCCAAATGTAAAACCAAATAATCAAATCTTTTAGTGTGCAGGGGGAGAGCTGAAAGACTGTTACCCCCTTTGGTTAGGGGTGGGGGCATAACCATGCCCATACTGACTGGTAGCCACCACCCCACTATATTTTTTTTAAATTCCTTGGCATCTAGTAGGCTTTCTGCCCCACCGGGGAATGGATCAGGAGTAATTGCCCCATCTGCCTACTGGTGGACAGAACAACTTTGTCCCCATGTATTTGGGGTGGGGGTATGCCCATGCCTCCACCCTCTTTAAAAAAAAATAAAAAAAATCTTCCCTGGTCTCTGGTGGGCTTTCTGCCCCCCTTGGGGGCAAATGGGCCTTACACAAATAGGCTGATCTGCCCCCAAGGGGGGCAGAAATGGCCAACAGTACTGTGCCCCCGTGATAAGCAACCCTTGCCCAAGGGGCACCCCCCCAAACAAAACACACACACACACCAGTCCCTGGGGACTAAGTGGCTGCTGCTCCCCCGGGGGCAGATCAGCCTCATAGAAATAGGCCCATCTGCCCCCAAGGGGGGCAGAAATTGCCTAAAATAAATTTGCCCCCTAGGGGAGTGACCCTTGGCTAAGGGGTTGCACCCCATCTGTTAAAAAAAAAAAAAAGGCTGGTGCCTAGTGGTTTCTGACTCTCTTGGGGGCATATCGGCCTAATTAAAATGGGCCGATCTGCCCCCCAGGGGGCAGAAATGGCCTAAAATTAATGTGCAACCCCAGGGGAGCGACCCTTGCTTAAAGGGTCGCTCCCCTTGCGTGAAACCGATGTAAAAAAAGAAAATCCCTAGTGTCTAGTGGTTTCTGTCCCCCTTAGGGGCAGACCGGTCTAAGAAAAATAGGCTATCTGCCCCAAGAGGAGCAGAAACTGCCTAAAAAGAATTTGCTCCGTAGGGGAGTGACCCTTGCCTAAGGGGTCACTCCTCATCTGTGAAAAATAAAAATAAATAAAAATCCCTGGTGCCAAGTGGCTTTTGCCCCCGGGGTGGCGCATCGGCCTAAATAAAATTGCTCAAGTGGTCGCGCCCCCTCATGCAAATAACGCTTAGAAACAACACAAAAACAAACATCCCTGGTGTCTGGTGGACTTTACTGCAGCCCGATCGCTTCAGGAATCTGGCAAAAGCAAACAAGACCATAAATCTTCTCATAGTAATTTTGTTATCCCATAGAACCTGGAATTAAATACAAAAACTTCATTTAAGAAAACTGGCCTGATAGTACTCATTGTGTAAAAAGGTAAACATTCTTATTTTGTAGTCTCACTGAAATCAAGTTTACAATCTTAAGCGGTCTACAACGAAACAGAGATTTTTTTTTGCACTTTATCATTTTTCATGACAAGACAAACAGAAACATCCAGAAGTCACAAAGTGGAACAATGTACAATACTTGTTGTTACATCATAATGATACAGAGGGAACAGTAGTGGATTCAAGTCCTATGTTTGTATACACAGTGTGTGGATGGGAGCCTAGAAGGGTGGATGGATGTGTGGGGGGGGGGGGGTTAGGTGGCTCGCATGGGGCGGGGGACATGAGGGGTCTTCCTCACATGGATTAGCGTCCTGAGAGCAAGATGCAGATTGTAGTTGGACCAAAAGGATGAGGAAGGGGGGGGGGGTTAATTAGGGAAAGGAGAAGGGGGGAGGACATGGGGGAGTGTTGCGGAGGTACCCTGGCTGTCTGATTTAAGAGATAATAAATAATCTTGAAGAGGTAGCCAGATGTCTTTCGCCCGTCTGCCCCTGCAGTAGAGGGTTGCATTACTGCATAAACTTCATTTGTCGTGTCGTAGTATACCATGCTTTCAATCTTAGCTTGGTGGTGGGGTGTATTCCATTGCCTCAATGCAATGCTATCGCTCTTTTGGCTGAGTAAAGACATGGCAGTAAATCTACGAGTATTTTTCGGGACATCTGCTGAGTATTCCAAATTGCCAGCAGTGGGGCTGGCTCCAGTCTATCTATGTCATTCAGTAAAGGCAGTCACGTCAAATGAGTAAAGTCAGCATTTGGGGCTTTGCATTTAGGGCATTGGGAGGTTCTAGAGAGGTCTATTCGGGCCTTGGTGCTGGGTGTCACGCAGTCTCATTGTAAGAACTTGAAGTGAAGAAGTTTATTTCGGTGGTTGGGCAAGAATAATTTGGTCTGTGAACAGCAATAGTTCAATACTCATGCCATGTGTGGGCTTGAGGGTTGTGCATGCATGGTAAGGTTTGGGAACTAGTCGGTTTCAGTCTGTGTCAGATATTAATAGTGTCAGGGGGGTGAAGTCATGCAGAGCCAGGGAACAGGAGAGAATACGTGTCTGCAGAGTGTAATGTATAAGCCAAAGTATAAAATGGTCCATATGACAGGCATGCACAAAACCTGTTGTCAACTGCACGTGTGATAACGTGGCCATCAGGGAAAAGATTGCCTATTGTGTGTAGTTCATGGTGGCTCAGTGTTTGTTGGACCACTTTCTCAAGAGTTAATGGCACCCATTGGTTGTGATCAAGTGGGAATGCAGGGGAGTACAGGAGGCCACTCCCCAGGACACGGCAGGGGCTCAACTCGTGGTAGACAGTGTTTGTATATTGGATGAGTCCAGTTTAATCTCCCGTGGTAGGAGAGATCCAAGGGGGCAGTTCATAGGGTAGAACAAGTGTGTCCTATTTAATCCATGGTCTGCGACCTGCCCAAATTAGTGTCAAAAGCAGTTCCCTCAGAGTGAAAAAAAAAAAGGAGATGGTTAGGGGTATAGGTAAATTTGGGAATAAATATTAAAAACGAGGGAGTGCCATCATTTTGATAATGGAGATACAGCCTGCCATGGATGGGGAGACGGAGTCATTGTTTAATTTGTATTGTAAGTTTGTCAATGGCATGGCCTAGTTAAGGCGAATCACCTGTTCTTTTTTGGTGTAGAACACCACCAAGATATTTAGTGGAATTCTCACACCACTTGAGTTGGAACTCACAAAATGTGGGTGTGGTGATGTTTGTTAGAGGGAATAATTCAGATTTCGCTCTATTAATATGTATCCCAGTGAATCTGCCAAATCTAAGGATTTTACAAATGATAGGGGCAAGGCTATCAGAGAGGTGAAAGATAAACAGTAATATGTCATCTGCATACATGGACAGAAGTAAGGGGCCCAGGCGGAACTGGAGGACACGGTGCATGTGGCGTTCTTGTAGTTGGCGGACAAGGCGTTCCACAGTAATTATAAACAATTGTGGCAAAAGGGGTCAGCCCTGTCTCGTATCTCCAGTTATGGCAAAAGCTTCGGATACAGAGACATTTACCCGCAACAGAGCCACTGGGTTATAATAAAACAGAATAATAATAGCAATGAAGCATTGGAAGGGGCACTTTAGCAAACTGAATGCCTTCTCTGCACCCAATAATGCACCAGTATCTAGCACTTTCGTGGAGACACTATTGAGCAGTGCAAACATAGTATGCAGTTTGAGAGAAGTGGACTTGTGGGGAGCAGATCCAGTTTAGACAGGCGAGATGATCTGTTCCATCAATAGAGACATTCTGTTAGCTACTACCTTGGCTTGGATTTTGTTATCAAAATTGAGTAGGCAAGGGAGTCGGTAGGAGGTACAAAGGCAAGAATCCTTACCAGGTTTAAGTAGAAAGGTAATCACTGACTCACACAGTGCGGACGGCAAGTGTCCTGTGTCTAGAACTTCAGAGTATAACTCTAGCAGACAGGGGCTAGCCTGGTTCTTACAGGCCTTGTGAAAGGCACCTTGGAGCCGTCAAAAGAGTCGACAGCTTGGATCATTTCCTAACCGGAGATGGGTTCACTCATGAATTGATGCTGCACCTGGGTAATCATACCACTGCAATTTCTTTAAGGTATTTATTTTGTGCATCGGTAGCACAAGCCTGCCTAGAGGAGCACAGGTACTTAGCGTATGAGAATAGTGAGTAATATCCTCATTGGGGTGATCCATCCCCCTCCCTCTAAGTGTAATTGAGAGGTATATTCTGGACCTCTGTTAGGGCGTAGGAGGTGGGCTAATGAGAAACCTGGGTGTCCACTCCCCCCATATCTGCAAGCTGTGGCTTATTGTCCCAGATATGCAATTACTCTGTCAGCCAGAGTACGGAAATCTGCTAGTAAGATGGAGCATCAGTGTAGGATGGTCCCATCAGGATGTTGGAGGGCAGCCCTCTCTATATCGCCGAGGTTAGTCTCTATGCGGGCAAGGTCACTGGGAATGAATCTGAGGATTCCAGCATATTTGGAGATACATATTCTGCGTATATATGCCTTGACGGCGTCCAATAGAAGAGCCTGACTCTGAACAGAGCCCATGTTAAGCTTAAAATACTCAAGAACAGCGTCAATGAGCTCTGAACGGGACACAGTATCCAGAAGTGCAGTATTCATTCCTCCCCGCAAGGAGACCCACAACACAATCCTTACCGGACAGCGGTCTGAAAGTGTACACGGGAAATGCAGTATTTTCCCAAGCCAAGGTGCTGTCCTAGCAGATAGGAGCCAGTAATCTAAGCGTGTCCACACTGCATGTGGTGCAGAGTAGAAAGTGTAACCGAGTACAGTGGGATTGTGGAGACACCAAGCATCTTAAAGTTTATAAGTGTCGGAAATATCATGGAGTACTCGGAGTGCATGTGGTTTGCCACCAGTGTGGGCTCTGAAGGAGTCCAGCGTAGGATGGCGGATTAAGTTGAGATCACCCCCCAGCAACACAATGTCAGTGTCGAAACACACCATAAGGGACAAAAGTTCTTGTTAAAAGAAGGGGCGTCGGTATTTCGGGCATAGACATTCACGAGAAGAAATCGTTGTCCAGCCAGGGTACCGGCAAATATGAGGTAGCGGCCATCCCTGTCAGTGGTGATTGCGTGGTGCCTGAAGGGGGAAGTACAGACTCCACGTGAGTATGAGGTGTAAAATTAAGAAAAACCAATGGGGTACCCAGGGTGTCGCAAAGGTGTGAGAGGTCTGGGGTGGTAAATGAGTCTCTTGCAAGAATGTGACATTTATACCATGTCTGGTGAGCTATGTCAGGGACTTGTTTACCTTGGCGGGAATTCTTAAGTCTGCGAATATTCAGGATCATGGATGTAAGCTCAGCCAGTTGATCCTTGCTCAAGAAAGGGGAGGTCATGGGATAGGACATGTATATGGAGTACTATGCATACAGTATGTGGTGCTCAGTTTTGAAAAAAGCAGGTATATAGCAACATAAAAATAACTATAGATACAGTCAAACATCTCCCTCTTACTTACACCAGGTAACAGTAACCCAGTGAATCCCAAAAAGTTCCTTATAACTAAAAGAAGACCCAACATTTAGTATTCTCATATATCCTTTGGTAGGTGAGCAACACCATTGCTAAAGAAGCCCCATCAGAGAGTGATACCTGGTGAGTAGATGCAATATATAGGTTACAATACCAGTGTCACGAGAGCCAAGAATGAGTAATTTAGGAGGGGGCTTCCCTTCTTTGGGTTTACGACAGCAGCTAGTGGAGCATGTTGGAAGCAAGCTTACTACATTTGGTATTAGTCTGCACTCTCTGAAGTATGGCAGTCTGGTGGCATATGTTCCGGAGAAGCACAGAGGGCCTGCCAAGTGGCAGTTGTTTGCAGAAAGAGATTGCATTAGACAATGCATTAAAGAACCAGCACCTCACACTGACGACTACACGTAGTCTGGTGGTATAAAGCATGCCATATTTGAATCCCTGTTTACAGGGCAGGTCTTTAACATCTTTGAACTTGCATCTTGCTTCCTGTACAGCCAGTGTGGAGTCAAGGTACATGGAGACGGCAGAGCCCTGATATTGCAGAGGGCCATGTTCCCGGGCCAAGCGGAGCACTGTGTACACAGTCCCTATAATTAAGAAGCCTTGTGACAAGTGGCCAAGTGGTGGTTGAAAGGTTCTGAGGGTTACCATTCTACAATTGTAGATTTGTGATCCCTGTGACAGGGATATTGTTTCTGCGCGACCTTGCCTCAAGCTCCTCGTTTTTAATGGCCGCTGCATTTAGGAGTCCTTTCCAGGTCGGAGATTCATTCCTCCACACTATCAAGTCTGATATTGTGATGTTTGAGCATTCTCTCAGGAGGTCTAGGGACCCAGCTAGTGGGTCGAAGCATGCATCAATAACGCTGAATCTGGCAAGGAGTTCTGCCATAATAGCTGCACCACTATCATGTGGATCCATATGTTGCATGGTGCCCGACCCCTTCTCCACATTGAATGTACAGTCTGATCTGCCAGCCACTTTGGCATGGCCAAAGGTGAGCTTGCGCTGTTTGGGGCTCCCTCTGCCATTAATGGTCGGCTCCCAGGGAGTTGTGCAGCATAAGACAGTGCGGAAAAACGCTTGGTTAAGTAGTGAGGCAGTTAAGGACAATTAGAATGGCGTGGGGCTTACAGAGGCTCCGGATGTCCAAGTGGCGCACCTGACAGCCCAGAAGTGCACCAAGGAGGGTCAGCAGGGCGGGAACAGTGCAGAGGGTCTGCAGTGATGTCAATAAGTCCTGAACAACACAGTTGGGTCGCTGCGAATGTTGTGTGTGGTGAGAAATGGCTGACCAGTAAATCTCCAGCTACAGGAAGCATAGATGTGTTTGGTGGCAAATGACTGTAGAGGCCACATCACGGGGCAGAAGAGATGGGAAGATAGTGATGTCTATATGGTAGCCGAATGAATGTCTGTTTCAAAGCCCAGGCCCCACTGCCTGTCTGGGTAAGGAGTAATAGGCCCCTGTGTGTAGGTAGGAGGTTCCAGATGTAGTAGGTGGTGTTCCCAAGGGGGAGGGCTGGTACTCAAGTCCAAGGAGGGATCCACGGCGATAAGTGCTATGTGTGTGCAGTTCCGATGGAGCCTGCAGGCAGGGATCTATTTGGAGGCTGGCCCGCAAGTGCACCTCTGGGTGCGGTACAGGCGATGTAGGCCACAAGCGGGTCACCACACCAGCCATGCGGCAGACCTCTTCTAGTCCAGGCTTTTAATACGGCCCGTGCCAAGGCATGGGCCGCTCCCCACCACTGTCTGTATCATGCTGTGCAATAGAGGGGGGTTTGATTGCGGCACCCCCAGGCCAGCATGAAGCTTAAGATTCCGGCAGACACTCCAAGCCGCCGCGCCCCAGCACTCACACACGGCAAGGGGCCACACAGGAACGTTGGTCATCACACATCCCATGCGGCAGGAAGTGGTTGTGCAGGGGGGGTGCAGCAGGGCTCCAACATTGGGTGCCGAGAGATGTGGGGTGATGAACAGAAGACCCAGCAAGGATCGGTAGCCTCAGGCTCACCAGTGGCCCCTGTTGCCACATGGCTTCCGAAACAGGCCCAGAGTCTCTCCGGACCGTCTCTGATGTGTGGCTCTGAAATGCAGCATTGCGGTGAACAGCAGCTACATTACATATTGCTGCTGTCGGCAGATGATTGTGTCACTGTTGTGATGTACAGGGGATTAATGAACGGCCTGTAACCCAAGTTGGGAGGACTAGCAAGGACAGAGCTTCAATGCCATTTTGGTCAACGGCGTGGCCACGCCCCTAACAAAACATTTATCTAACATAACTTGCACAAGAGTATTCACCAGTCTATGAAACTAAGGATATATACTGACTATCAAAGTCAATTTTCAATATTATTGGTGGTTTTTAGATGCAGAAAAAAGTCATATGGATATAGTTATGTACAGCTCAATTTTGTAAAGTGCAACACATAGTATGTAGGTTATTTTGGGGCATGGGATAATTAGCCCCTCTCCTTAAGTGTCTTGGAAAGGGACATTTTAAATTTTGGAATCTACAATTGCCTGTTTTTTTATGCTACTTGTCTTTCTCTCTATTGAACATGAACATCTGCTCTTCCTACTGAATTTTGGGCATCCAATCAATCTGATCTCTTGTCTCTTAATTCTGGTCACTCCAGCTTGCCTGTGATGCAATATGACAACACACTAGTACAGATATGGACTATTACTCATGTTTATTTAGAAATCAGGACACAAAAGCTAAGTGCTGAGTAGTATAAAAACGTGTAAGGATGGGGAAAAAAAATCCGTTTGGATTTTTGGAACCTTTACAAATACATTTTAATAAAAAAGCTGCAATATGTATAGACCTTGAATGATTCACTGCACCTGGGTATTTAGAGCACTGCTAAGTTAACACTTCTTAGTCTTTCCAGCTCACAGTGAGAGTAAATGGAATGTAAAATGGCTGAACACACAAAACGTGTGCAGTTAAGTACCAGGGTATGATGGGCCACCTAAACAAAACAGGCACTCCACCTAGTCCTGGGTTCAAATGAATGAGCAGAATTTGTTCTGATAGTCCCACTCACCTATTATCCTGCTTGCTGTCTATCTTTTTAAAAAAATCAAAAGTCGCTATGTAAACTATTAAACATCAAGGTGCTCCTTCTTGTACTGCTTAACAACATGAAAGTGAGTAGCATGAACAACAGCAGGGAAGCTTAACTTGAAGTCAAAAGCAAAGTCAAACATCTGAAATTAATAAAGCACGATCTCTGTCTAAATCAAGGGGAAGAATGTGCAAAAAACAAGAATAGACTGCTGTGGTTATCACGATTATCAACATACCAGGCAGCAGGGGGGGAATAAACATTAATTTAGTTACAAAAAAGAAAAAAAAAGAAAAAAAACACTTACCTTCATTTGCCGCCACGCCGCTCTGCTCCTCCGTCGCAGTCTGCTGACACAGGCTCTCAGCCTATCCTGTGGCCAATGCTGATGTTGCTAAGAGCAGCATCAGGATAGGCTGGGAGCACCCAATTAGGGTGCTCCCAGGCAGACTGGGAGCCTGTGCCTGCTCTCCCCAGCCCAGCAACACCAGTGCTGGGCTGGTGAGAGAGCACACTGGGCATGTGTGTTTGGCCGGCCCAAGACAGCTGGCCAAACACACATGCACTCCGAGGGGGAGTGCTGTGCACACCTCCTCACTGCTCATCACCTACGTGGCCCTGCTCCTTTAAAATAAAACGATAATAAACACAACTTATTATCGTTTTCTTGTAAAGGCTTTGCAGCTGCCGCTGCTGGCTGGGGAGAGGGGGGGGACACACGCTCCTTCACCCTTACTGAGGAGCCACCCCTGCGAGGCAGACATTTCTACTATCCCAGCCTCCTCAGAGGTGCACCACCATAGTACTCTGTCCCCCTTTCCCCCCAACACCATCACATTACAAATCTAGCAGCTCCAAGACGGTGCACTGAGGCAAATATAAGCAGAGCAAAAGGGGACTGTTCATCCCACACTTAGTACACCAAGACAAACCTGGCACTGTAAAGTGACAGGACTGCAACGCCCAGTTAAACTAAAAATGTGTCCCTTGGTATCATACAAACTGTTTCAAAGTAAAAATGTTGGAATGAAAGTCCTAATATTTGCAGTGCAGCAGTCTGAGTGATGCTTTTAAATTAGGTGATGGACAACTGTACCTTTCTTGTCAACGGTGGTGAATTTACAGTGATCATCTCAGTTATTTTTATTTGACTCCCAAATAAAAGTACTGATGTGTGTAGTTAGGTGAGGGCAATAGAGAGAATTTAGCAGAAATGGTAAATTTTGACAACAGAAGGAATAAAACAATCGCTGTAGTGCTTTTGTTTCTTATAAGACATTAGTAGGCCCACTGTAATTATGCGTCGGTGGAGGAACAAATTATGGGGCAGGGTTTACTAAATTATGTAAAAAGAAAAGGCAAATTATGCGGTGTCACGTGGCACATTTTTGTGGTAGCAAATTTATATTTTCATTTTTACACATACTAACACTGATTGGGCAAATGTTTTAACTCAATAATACCAGTTTAACACCCAAATACAGCAATCAGTAACAGAAAGATGACCAGTCAGCCTTTGTGAAAGGCGTTTCACTTTGTGGCAATATGTGTTGCTATGTTTTATCCGTCTGAGCTAGAAACATCTTTTTTTATTAAAATCTGCACATTATGCAGCAAATTATATATTATGTGGCAAATCCATATTAATGCGGAAAATGCCACAGCTGCAAAATTGCGTAACACCAGTGTCCCTAGACACTTATTGGTCTTGCTCATAAGTGTGCAAAAACTTCAGCATTTGTATTTTCATCTTTTTGGGGTGGCTCCCTACTGAGTATATCAAAAGGGTTTCCTGGGATCACCTTGTCAGGATTCTGCCATCATACCAATAGATGTATTTCACAAAGGACTTTTAGAAAACCAGCCTTTACACCAGTATAGGACACTATACAGATCTTCACTTTGCTAACTTAGGGTCTGATTTAGAGTTTGGTGGATGGGGTTACTCTGTCACCAACGTGAGAAATATCCCATCCGCCATTTTACAATCCCATTATATTCTATGGGAATCGCAATATGATGGATGGTCGAAATCCATAACCCGTCCTTCAAACTCCAAATCAGCCCCTAAGTTTCCCTTGACTTTCCAGTCTAGTTTCTGTCCTACTTTCCTGATCTATACTGGTCTTTTCAATTTCCTCTGACTTCAGAGTCTCCCTAGATTACATCCTGGTTGTGGTTTCCTATTCACTAGCTTGGTTCCTGGACCCTATAATTATTCTGACCCTTTTGTTGCTGCTGTATTCTGGACCTCTCTTCTCTTGGCTGCAATCCATACTTCGTTCCTGGTTTTTCTGTTCCTTGTCTTGTGTCTCCTTGTTTTCCTAGTCTACCCTTTTACAAGCCATAGTTCAGCCTTTCAATTTATTGGTGGTTCCCTGAATCACTGCACCTGTGATATTCCTTGCAACTATCTCTCTCCCTGTTCCTGTGCCCTTCTCCTGATCCTCTGGCTATTTCAGCCTGATTAGCTTAGACTGACTAAGTTGTTGGGTCTCTTTCTGCTGACGCAGGTATGCTCCCAAACAACTGATAATGTGGCAGATTGTGTCGGCAATTGCATAAGCAATCCCTTACAAGAGTGCATGATGTTCCTATCACACGTAAGTGAGAAAGGGACATGATGGCAATACCTAAGTGTATCACTGATAATGAAGCCTTCTCAGAATGGCACTGATAATGAAAATCAAAATCTTTCTTGTAAAATGTAAGCAATGGCAAATGCTAAAAGAAATAACAAAATAAATGGAATAAAACAGAGCATGCTAAATAGGTAAAGGGTCACTGGGTGACGAGGGCAACAGGCCTGCAAGCTGTGACGGCTAAGCTAACTTCTGTGCCCAGTGAGAAACTAAAATTGATTCACCACACCCTCCCCATTTCAGAAACAAGGATGCTAACTCACTAGCGAGGGTGCATAAGTCCAAGTCTAAAATGATCTGAACTAAAAACCAAAAATCTAGTTAAAATCTAAGCTAAAAACATACAAAAGAAATATGTCAACCATGACAAGCAAGACAGGCAAAATACAAGTCGAATTTAAAAGGGCAATTTGGGATTACATTTTATAGCTTGAAAAAAAGCCAGTCATTAAAGTTATTGAACTATAGGTATGATCGTGTAGGTGGTCTGCAAAGTCATCAAATGGGAGCGAGTCCAGGAAGGACTCCACATCGGCAGATGTAAGAACATTCACAGGATTGGAAGAAGGATCCACTAAGCAGAAGTGTGCAGATGCCTCAGACGCAGAATCACCCGCGTAGGCAGCACCATCCATAGTGCCAGATGTTACTGGAGCCAGGTTGTTCACAAGCGGTGGCTCATAGGTGGCCTCGCGAATCAACCTCAGTCTCATGGAGCTGGACCGTGAATGAATCCTCATTGGGAACATTAACAGTTCCTTGTTCACAGGAGGCACCGGCTGTACAGCAAGACACACCAAAGGGAGACACTCGAAGACGCACCAGGTGCAATAAAAGACAGGTTGCCTGCCCCAAAAGACTGGTCGGAATGACAATGACGAATCATGCTCCAATTCTTCCAGCAACTGAGTGCCAAAATACTGCATCATGCGATCACAACACAGCTGGGCTGATGGTAGCTCCATCCCTCCACTTAGCTGGGAAAGCACAACCAGTGCACATTAGGAATAGTAGTATTCTGCCAATCAGTCCTAAAATGTTATAGGAAATCAGCCAAACACACTCGAAAAGAGTGCATGGATAGCTGAAGGAATGTCTCCGAAGACGGTCTGGAAGGTAGATCCAAATCCTGACCCAACAGCCTTAAAGAAGTGTACAATCCCTGCAGTGATTGAGGTGCTGAAAGTTCTGCAAACCAACTCTCCAAAGTGCTTGGGGAAGTTGGTATTTAATTAGGATTGTATCTCGGCTGATGATCTTGCTATCTGCAGAGTGTACGTCTCCTTGGTCGTCGCCATTGTTTTTGGAACAGTAGTTCCCGAAGGGACGTGTACGTGTTCAAAAATAGCTCGACCTGATCAAATAAGACTCATCAATGCGAGTGGTCGAGTAGATTTTAGGAGCTCTGATACTTCTCTGGTGGATTGGGACTTAAAGGACTAAAGTAAGAAGGTAAAATGTTTTGCCAGGAAAACCCTGATTGGTATATCTGACCCGCACTCCAACGTGGTCAGTGCCAAATTGCACCTAGGTCCTAATCTACCAAGACTATTGACTATCATTGGCACTTCATACGTCTTGGTGCTATTGCTACGTAAAACTTAAAAAATTCCTATCTCTGGTTCTCCTTATTGGATGTTTGTCATTTTGGTGTCACATTGTTTATTAAATGTTACTTTAGTTTTCTAATTCATTTTAGGATAATTAACATTGTTATACATTTCAACTTTATTACTGTTTTAATACTGCATAAATACTTTACACATTGCCTCAAAGTTAACCTAGTATGTGCCATAGCGATATCAGGTTTCTTTAGTGGTTCACTCTGACAAGGACTGTGATTATTACTGGAGGTGGATACTTACTTCCCTCAATTAATAACCAACTTTTCTACATTAATGACATCGGTGGGGTACACGACTTGCATTTTGGAGCACTACTCATTGATTTAGGTTTAAATAAAAAAATCACTTTTTCTAATCTGATATCAAAATCAACTTATTTTTAAATTGACTTTTGAGTTTTAATTGGCCATTTTTTGAATCTCCTAAACTTCATTCCTACCATTTTATTTTCCACCTGTGATTTTTGAAACAATGGAAGTGGATCTGGGAAGCACTGCGAGCCTCAGCATGAAAAAGTTGTGTATTGAAAAAGGGCTGAAGCTGGCAAAGGGGTATAAGAGAGTAGAGTACAAGACATACCTCAGAGCTTGAGAGGACGTTTGTCTGCTGCAGGCCAGCACACAGCAGGAAGAAGATGATGGATCAAGGGGGCAAGAAGAAATGGAGGATGGCTCTACAGAGGCCCCCAGTGCCAGAGAACGGTGAGCCTAATGAGCCAGATACCCTGCATTGTCCAGAGCAGGGAGCCTTGTATCTTCTTATAGTCTGCCCCAGTCAGAGGTGGGAGGCGGGTTTAGAGGAAGATGAAATTGAAACTGTCTATCAAAGGCTTTGAAAGCAGCCCGGCCAGCTGAGAAGAAAAATGGAACAGCAGAGATGGCACTGGAGAAGACAAGATTAACCTTGGAATTTGAGGAGAAGAATGCACTGCTGGCCCATGAGACAGGCCAGTGAAAAACTAGACCTAAAAGGAAAAAGGATACCCGAGTCCAGTGATGATGTTGGCAGTGACAGTGGAGTGCCTTGGAGAGGGATAAGAGTCCACATCCCCAAAGAACTGATGCTTGGCTATGTGGTGAGGGATAACACTGATAAGTGGTTTTCAACATATTAGGTAGCCCTACATATGCAGAGTCCTAGAGGAGAACCGGGTATCTAGCCTGTGGAAGCACATGCCTATTGGCCCCAGAGGTAGTTGACCAGAAGACCTTTTCCCCATGAAGGAAGACCTTATCACCACATTTGGTCTGACCCCTTAGAAATAGCACCTGAAATTCAGGGATAAACACAAACAGCCACACCAGTCATGGGTGGATTCTGTGGACAAATCAATGTAAGGCCTGCCATCCTTGGTGTGGTTTCCCCAATCTTTTTGCCTTCAGACCTCCTGTTTCTGCTGATTTCGTTTTTACTAGCCTTAGGATTCTTCACACTTTACAACTGCTGACCAGTGCTAAAGTGCTTGTTCTCTTCCCATAAAACATGGTCACACTGGCATATACCCAATTGGCATATTTAATTTACCTGCAAGTCCCTAGTAAAGTGCACAGCCTGTGCCCAGGACCTGAAAATTAAATGCTACTAGTGGGCCTACAGCACTGATTGTGCCACCCATTGAAGTAGCCCTTTCAACATGTCTTTGGTCTCCCACTGCAGAGCCTGTGTGTGCAGTCCTGAACTGCCATTACGACCTGACAAAATAAACCTTTTGTTATGCCCAAACCTTTCTTTTTAATACGTATAAAAAACCCTAGCTTAGCCCAGGACAACCCAGAGGGAAAGGTGCAGTGGAATTTAAAAGTAGGACATGTACCTTTTAGTTTTACATGTCCTGGTGGTGAAAAACTCAAACTTGTTTTTCACCACTGCAAGGCTTATCTCTTCCATACTGTAGGAAGCTGGCCTGGTGTGCGGTGGGTACCTGAGATACTTACACCTTATACCAGTTCTCCCCTATTAGTGAAGTGTAGACAGTGTCTAAAAGCCAGGCTCTCTTGAGGTAGCTGTGGATGTGCAGCCAAGGCTCATCTGAGAGCCATGCAAAGCTCATGCAAAACCACTGTAGTCACACAGCACTTACACATATGAAAGAAAACACTCAGTTGTTCAAAAATAAAGTTACTTTATTCTTGGTCACACAATACCCTGAAGAACTAGAAGGGCTACCGTCCAATGGGAGGAAAGTAATACACTAATTATATACACTAGTATACAGTAATAGGCATAGAAAAGGTTAGATAACAGTGCAAATGTAAATAACTAATAGTGACCCTAGGGGGAGCCCAAACCATATACTAGAAAAATGGAATACAAACACAGGACCCCCACCTAGGTAAGTGGAATGTGTAGAGGGGAGCTGGGAGTACTAGAAAACAACAGAGGTAAATAACACCGTATCATCCAGCGACCAGGAAAGAAGGAGTAACTTGCTGGAATTTTCCCAAACCACCCAAAATGAAGGAAAAGAAGAAATGAAGACACCCAGACAAGACTGCAAGAAACCAGCAGTAGATTCCTGGAGAGGAAGACCTGTGTAGGGAGGGGAACAAGTCCAAAAGTCACAGTGGAGTCCAGGAGGAGTAGGAGCTACTAGCCATCCAGCTGTACTTGCAAGAGTTGGTCGATGGTGAGGAAGAACAGATCAGCACTGCAGCCCTAGGGCCAGAGAAGAGTTCCTGATGGATGCAGAAGACGTCCCACGCTGTAGGGAAGATTGCAGATGGGTGCCAGTGCAGGAATTCTACCAACAAGCCTTGGCAAAGGCAAATTTGCAGTTAGTAGAAAAGTGGTGCTGCAGGAGACCCGCAAGGCCCAGAAGGACTCAACCCAGGAGGGAGAGTCACAGGGGACCCTCAGCGACACAGAGGACCCACAGGAGCGGAGGCAGCACTCACAGGAATCCCACAGGACGGGTGCAAAGAAGTCACAGAAGGAGCCCACACAGCACTACAGAGAGGGGTCCCACGCCAGAGGAGAACCACGCAGAGGGCTGTGTGTCTCAGGAAGGGGTGCTGGGGGCCAGAGCTGCACGTAGCCTGAGGTTACCCTGGAGGAGATGCAAACAGGCCTTGGTAACTGCAAGAGATGCAGTGCACGGGGGTACTGTCCTGCTTGGGAAGGCAAGGGCTTACCTCCACCAAAGTTGGACAGCTGGCAGAGAGGACCAAGAGGACTTCTCCGGACCACCACCTGTGATGCAGGATCCACGCAGCTCAGGACGAGAGGAGATCTACGCAGCCAGTCGTCGTTGCAGTAGGTGCCTGCGGATGCAGGGCAGTGACTCTTTCACTCCAAAGGAGATTCATTCTTGTTCTCGTGCAGACTGAAGACTTGACACCCTCAGAAGATGCACAGCCAGGAAAATATTGCAGAATCTGGAAGGAGCCGTGGAAACAATTTTGCAAGAATAGTCTTTTTCGTGGATGCAGATTATCGGTTTCTGAAAGGCCAGTAACAGTTCCAGTGGCTAGAAATCGAAGAGGATTTTGCAGAGGAGTCCTGCTGGACTCTTGCAAGCCAAATCTGGGGACCCACTCCAGAGGAAGACCCTAAATAGCCCTAAGAGTGGGCCTGGACAACTAGCCAGGTGACCACCTATAAAAAGGTACCTCTGACATCACCTGCCTGGCCACTCAGATGCTCCCATAGTTTCCTGCCAACCTTGGAAACAAGATGGCAGAACCCAGAGACCTCCTGATGAGCTCTGAGCACCACCCCTGGGGTGGTGATTGACAGGGGAGTGACCACTCCCCTTTCCAATGCCCAGTTTCGCACCAGAGCAGGGACTGGGGTCCCTGAATCAGTGTGGACAGGTTTATGCATTGATGGCACCAAATGTGCTCTTCAAAGCATACCAGTGGCTTGGGGAGGCTACCCCTCCCAAGCAAGGCACACCTACATCCAAAGGGAGAGGGTGTTACCTCCCTCTCCCAAAGGAAAACCTTTGTTCTGCCTTCCTGAGCTTGGTCAGATCAAGCAGCAGGAGGGCAGAAACCTGTCTGAGGGGTGGCAGCAGCTTTGGCTGCCCGGAAAACCCTGTAAGACTGGTGGTAGCAATGCTGGGGGTCCCTTAAGGAGCCCCCAGGGTGCATGGAATCATACTTCTAATAATTTCAACAGTATTGGGGTATGATTCTGACATGTTTGATACCGAGCATGCCCAGGTTTGGCGTTACCATTATGTATCTGAACATAGGTAGTGACCTACGTCAAGTACATGTGTAAAATGACGTCGCCGCACTCACGAAGTCCAGGAAAACGGAACTGGAGTTCATGGTGGCACCTTTACTTGTGCAGGGGTGCCCTCACACACAGGTACCTGCATCCTGCGCTCTGGGCTAAGAGGGCCTACCATAGGGGTAATTTACAGTGACCTGGTGCAGTGACCTGTAGTGAAAACGGGTGCATGCACCCGTTGCACGCAGACTGCAATGGCAGGCCTACAGAATCTTTTGCATCGGCTCCCTATGAGTGGCAGAATAACTGCTGCAGCCCATAAGGTTCCCCTGGCATCCCAATGCCCTGGGTCCCATATACTAGGGACTTACATGGGGGGACAAGTATGCCAAATGTGGGTAGAAAAAGGTACAGGTACCAATATTTACCAGAGTCATAACCACTGGGGTCCTGGTTAGCAGGATACAAGTGGTCACAGTCAAACATTCTGACAACAGGCAGAAAATGGGGGTAAACGTGCCAAGAAAGAGGGCTCTATAAGTGGAATTTCCAAATGGGAAGACGTAACCCTCCAGGTTTGGTGTCTCTGAAATTGCATTTCACAATCCTATCTTCTGGTGAAGTTGGATTTTAGATTGCAATCCTGAAAATGCCACTTTTTTTTTTTAGAAAGTTGGCATTTTGTTGCCTTAGCTGTTTGGTGAATGCAGCCTGTCTCTGCTCATTACTGGGAATAGTTGGCAGTTGGGATTTGTGCCATCCCCCTAGACAGCCATACACAATGGGAGCTTAGGTGTGACTTGACAGGCCATCTGTGACTTGATGCACCATCCTGGACAGGATGAGAGGGAGGAGCTGATCACAGTCTCACTTACACCTGAATAGGCTGTGTCTTGTCCCCACACAAAGGGCTGCACACACCCAGAGGTTAGTCTGGAGCCAGGGCAGGGAGGTCAAGTGCCACCTGCCAAGTGGTGTTCCCCTTCCCCCCAAGTCCTAGACCCTTGGGCTGGACCTAAGGTGCTTCCCAGCAAAACAGACGCATCTTCTTTGATGAGTGGTGCATCCCAGAACAGGACCGGCCAATACTCTCTGCTTAGCTGCGCATCTTCAAGTAGAACCAAAGCATTGCTGCTGCTGTGTGCACTGGATTTAGCACAGAAGACTTGCATTCCTACGGAATCCCACATCTTAAGTTTGACGCATCGCCTTTGGAACCACCTCTGCGCAGTGCTTCCCTGGAGCAGGTCCTCACATACCTCGCCGACAGCAGCCTCGTCAATGACAGCAAAACGCCACATTTCAGCTTCACTGCAAATCATAATGGATGCCTCGCCTCGGCTGCACAATGCATCGTTGACACCGAACTTCACATCCCAAGACCTGTTGACGGGACCCTCGGTGTTGACACAACAGGACCTTGAATCGCATTGACAATGCTCTGCAACCAGGATTTAAGGTACTCTGTTCAGAGAGCCTAACTGGGTTCCTGTACCCGGCCCGCACGCCATCACGGACAGCCTAAACGGTTGGCTTTCTCCCAGTCCACTGCGACCAGGAATTCTCGCTTGTCGCTTTTTCCTTCTAAGTACTTTTCAACAGTTTATTCTTTAAAAATGCATAATTCAAATTCTACTGATTGGATTTGGCTGTTTCGGTCTTGTTTTATTTATTAAATTAAGTTCTATGTTTCTAACCTGGTTTGGGATCCTTTTTGTGTGGTGTTTTACTGTATTACTGTTTGAAGTGTTGCCTAAATACTTTACACATTGCCTTCAAGTTAAATCTGACTAGTCTGTGCCAAGCTACCAGAGGGTTAGCACAAGTTAATTTGCGGTTGGCTTTTGCCTTGCCCTGACAAGAACTGTGGTTGCTGCTTGGCCAGGGCTCATAACCCAGTCAGCCAAAACCAAATCCCTCACAATCAAGTAGGGTACTAGACGGTTGGGTGAAGAGTAGCAAAGTAAATTAATTATGATTGGTTTCATAATTTGATGATGAAGGAGCAAATACTGAGTCAGTGTTTTACTGATCTGCGCCAGCACCTAATTGATTCCAAGCTAACTGCATCCAGAGAGCTTGGGAAAGAAGCAGACCTGTGGATCAGCACCTGAGTGGCCAGAGAGGTACCGGGGGATAGGGGCCACAAGATGGGGGGGTGAGGGCCCCTTCAGTAGAAAGATGGAGGGGCAGGGAAAACCAAAAGGAGTCCCCTACAGGACCCTAAAAGATTTTTCATGGGAGTCAGTCCCAGTCATCCTCTCACCACAAGAATGGGGGTTTATTTGGGAAGAAGCCCCAGGGTCTAACCAGCCCAAGTGCTTTGAGTACCCCCAGTCACGGCACATGAAAGAAGATGCCTGTCCTAGGAGAAAGCAGCCTTTCCTACTAATGCCATGTATTGCTAGCGTAGGGCTTGGGGAAGAGGTGGCCCTTGTTATTGTGGGGGAAGAGAGCAGAGGTTTCCCTAGTGTTCCTGGATGACGTGTAAAAGTTGCCTGCAGTTCACATGCCTGATAAACACTATAATGTACAGGTAGTGGCTCACCATCAATGGGCAGAGAGTGAGGTTCCGAGAAACACAGGACACAGCATGACTATTGCTAGGTGTCATATAGTGGCAGATGTATCAAAGAGTCTTACCCATTTTATGTTGATGGGAAAATGTGTTCATACATATGTCCCCTAGTGTCTTCAAAGCAGGTTATTCCTATAGTAGTCCACCACGTTGTGCACATGACAACCAGGTAATGGTTGTCAAAACCACTACCCTGTGGCTTTGGTGCATGGGTCTCTAAGACTAGCTTTGAGTCCTTCCATGTCTGTAGACTGTCTGCTGGGGAATGACCTAGAGCACAAAATCTGGTAAGATGTGGAGCTCAGATCTCACACCTGGAGATGTTGGAATTTTCTGACAGGGTGCTAATTCCACAGTGTCCATGGCAGCCGGTCAGGGGGAGATGTTGGAATTTCCTGACGGGGTGCGAATTTCTGCAGAGTATAATGCAGCCCGTCAGGGCGAGTCAGAAGGACATGGACCCTTAAAAAGAGGCCTAGGTGCCTGCCAGGAAGAAGAGGGTCAAGGAGCATGGGAAACACCCCCAGGAAGTTTTCCATGGCCAAGGAGGAGAGGAGGAGTTGAGCCTAAGTGTGATGCAGCAGGCTCTACAATGGAAGTCACTGCTGCCCTGGAAGACATGCCTGAGCTTAGCAGGGTGGCACAAAGCAGATAGACCATCCCAGGCAGAGTTTGGAAGGCACAAAGAAAGTGCCCCACTCGTGAGGGCCTATGGAAACACGTCAGGTGGTCACTGCATTATTGGGAGAATAATGTTCTTTATAGTGAGCCTAAGGTCCCTGAGCTTGAGTTAACCAGAGTGTTGGCGGTCTCCCAGTGTTACAAGGCATTGTTTTCCAAACTGTGGTTCAGGACCCACTGGTGGATCGCAAACTGACTTTTGTTGGGTTGCGACAGTCCGGATCTATATGTATGTAATATTTAAATGATTAGCACTATTAGTGCAAAAGTACTGAACAATGTTCCTAAATCCAGTTGTAAAACAAGCCCTTGCAAGTATTCCCAAGCATGACGCTGGGTGAACCTTCTAGTATTTGTTGCTGCTGTTCACTTACTGCACAAAGCTGTTTCAACAGAGAATGTGCTCACTATACATGATCATACACAACCATACCACTTGTGTATGCCTTTCAGACATATATTGAGAAATCTAGATGAGGCCTAATGGCCAGAGCTGTCAACTTTTGATCTAGGGAACCTTGTTTGAATGCTGGCATTAGCTCAACATCTTCTGATTCTGGGAAAGCACTTAATTTCCAGTTTTTTAAATAAAATTGATCTGACCTAGTGTAATATAATCTCCTTGTGTAATGTAATCTGCTCCAAAGCCCTTGGGCACTGTATAAAACTCACAATATAAATATGGAAACCAAAACATGTTACCGGGCCTGGTTCTAGCACAAAAATTGATATCAGGCTTCCTCCCATACTTTCTGAAAGGTTTCTCACATTTGCTAAAACCACTCGTATCAACAGCGCAAGTTGTTTCAGGGGTCTTGGGATTTTAGTGAACAGAACAGAACCCCACTCTGAAAAGTGCTTGAGCTCCAGACTCCAATACAGTTCACCATCTGCCACTTTTATGGGCTGGTCCATATCTTGACAACAGTTCGATATCAAAGGATGTGGTCAAGATGGTAACATATACAAAAAAAAATGCTGGTATCACATTAAAAAAATTGCCCTGCTAAATTGGTCACAAAAGTTTGCAATTCTAAAAACTGGGTTGTGATTCTAAAACGTTTGGAAAGCACTGCTATATGGCCTTCCTCCTGGATATGGTTCAAGATATACACTTGGCAGGGCATCTGGAGTAGGCCAACACCTTTGACTACTGCCTGGTCATCCACTATTATTGGCCCCAAATGAGGGCTAGCTCTTATGCATTCTGCAGGTTCTGTGTTATCTGCCAAGACAATGATAAGTCAAGGGTAAAGTGTAAGGCCTCCCTGCTACCTTTCCCTGTAGTGGGAACACCCTTTGGGAGGGTAAGAATTTATATTGTAGCCTCCGGACATCAACACTACCTTAAGCAACAGGTCTGTCCTGGTAGGCTATGCTACAAGGTCCCCAAAGCTCATACTTCCAAGGACGATGACTGCACCTGCGGTGGACAGGGCACTAATAAGGATCTTTACCTAGAGGGTTTCCACAAGGAGCTGCTGTCTGATAGGGACACCACCTTCATGGCTGCCTACATGAAGGTCATGTGGGATGGGGGGGTAGCCTCCAAGTTCTACACCCACTACCAACCTCAAACCAATGGGCAGGTTGAGAGATTCAACAAGACCCTGAAATGCATAATTTATGGACCTACCAGAGCCTCAAGACATAAGTAGGGCATCCTGTTAACATGCCTTCTCTTTGCCTACAGGGAAATACCCCAGAAGGGAGCGGGCTTTAGCCCCTTTGAGCTCCTGTTCAGCCACTTTGTTAGAAGACCTCTCAATATTGCCAGAGATGGGCTGGAGAAAGCTACCAAGAAACCTGCTCAGGATGTGGAGAGCTAAATATAAGCTCTCAGGGTTGAAACGTTTCTGGAAGGAAGTCACTGAGAATCTTGAGGCTAAATAGAAAGTGATGAAACAGACAGTGGTATGTCAGAAAGTCGGTCTGGTAGAATACCAACCTGTCCATGAAGTGTGGGCCATTGAGCCTGTGGAGCCCCATGCCTTACAGGACCAGTGGGATTGAGTCCTATGAAGTCAAGGAGAACAAGACTGAGGTCACCTGCCGGATGGACCTCCAGTTATCCAGGAACCTCTTAAGGGTACTCTGTGTGAATTGCCTCAAACCACACATTGTGAGATCTGAGTTAACCATACTCAAGGTGATGGGTGGATGGGAGTAGGAGGAAAGTGAATTCCTCCTAGGCCTTCTGTCTGCCAAGGAGCAAGATGGGTCATGGGAGGGAGCTCTTCTTGCACCCACACTACCAGCAGAGCAGCAGAGGGAATGGTGCCAGTTAGAGGAACAGTTCTACTCCTTATTCTCCCTTTCCCGGGACTCACCGACTGAAGCACTCATGACATTGACACAGGAGAGTGCATGCCTGTCAAAAACAAAATTTACATCTGTCTGAAAAGGTGCAGGCCAGTATCAAGGATGAGTTTTCCAAGATGCTGGAATTGGTGGGGGTGGAGGCAGGGGCGTTTGGGGGTCAGTGAGCCATACTGTGGTCTCTGGTCCAGCCAAGGAGTTTTGGTAACAAAGGCTGCCCACCCCCAGACACCACCCAGCACTCAGGCTCTCTGTAAATTACAAGAGACTCAATTTAGTGACAAAGACTGATGCACCCCCTGTTACCAGAGCCGGTGAGTTCATTGATCGGTTAGGGGCTGCCAAGTTCTTCAGTACCTCTGACTTGACCTCAGGGTACTTGCGGGTTACCCTAGCTAAGGGGGGCATAAAGAGGTTAGCATTCTCCACCCCAAAAGGACAATCCTAACTCATAGAGATACCCTTTGGATTAAATGCCCCTGCCAGTTTCCAGAGGATGGTCAACCAGGTCGTAGCTGGGTTGGACAGTATTATTGTGACCTACCTGGATGACACTGCTGTTTCAGCTCGCTCTGGGCTGACCACCCGGACTACCTCAAATGAGAGCTTCAGGGCCTAGAACAACCTGCCTGAATATTAAGGACAGAAAATGCCATATAGGGTATGGCTTAGCAGTGTATCTGGGCCAAAACTTTGGAGGAGGCCATGAACAAGCTCTGCAGCCCAAGATACAGACCTTCATAGCTTGTGAGCCTTCCATGACACAGACCCGGGTGAGAGCCTTCTTAGGCCTCACTGGATACTACAGGTTTTTCAAAGGGTATGCCAACATTATTGCCCCCTTCACTGAGCACACTTCCAAGGAGCTGCCAAAGAAGGTGATCTGGACAGAGGTGTGCCAAAAAGTCTTTGACATCCTGAAAAAAGCCACGTGTTTAGCACCAGTACGTAAGGCACCATACTTCCGTAAGGAATTCCTTGTGCAGACAGAGGCTTCAGAAAATAGTATTAGAGCGTTTCTGTCACAGCTGAATGATGAGGGCCTGGACCAACCTGTAACCTTCTTCAGCAGTCAGCTACAACCCTGTGAACAAAGGTGAAGTGCCACTTAGAGAGAAGCATTTGCAGTGGTATGGGCACTGAAGAAACTGAGACCAAGCCTGTTATGGGCTCATTTCCGGGTTCAGACAGACCACAGACCTCCCAGATGGCTTATGCAAATATTGGGTGAGAGTCCTAAACTGTTGAGGCGGTCCATCTTCCTACAAGTTATGGACTGTGGAATGTGGGACTGACTACACCAATGCAGATGTTTTTTTCAGGTTTTTCCACCTTACCAACGAGAATTCCTGTAGTAGTGGCCAGTTCTCCCTGCCGTCTGGCTCTGCCTGCTTTATGCTTCTAAATCTGCATTTTTCTCTCCTACTTCTGCCACAGTTATCAGCATTTGAGTAGGTTTGAATGAAGTGTGAACTGACTCTCAGGAGCAAAAATAAGGGAGGACCCATCTGAACCTGCTAGAAAATGTAGGGTAGGACTGTGAGGATACTTTCTAAAAATAAAGGTGTCACTGCTTGAATGACACATCTTGTTTCACAGGTCGGCTGTGGCTTTTCATATGCCACTTGAAGCATGCTTCAAAGAGGCCTCCCATGTCACAGGCAAATCTTAGCTGATCCGTCAGCAAAACAGGCCCGCATCACCTTGTTTAGATGTGAGAGGGCACTAGGATTATCAGAGTACACCACTCAAGCACACTCCCAGCCCTCAGAGCCCAAACTTTGTATGGCTGAAGATGTTGGCTATCTTGAAAATGCCATGGATATGATTAGCCATGGATACCTTTACTTCATTGGTCAGGGCATCCCCAGGAATGATTCACACTCACTATTTCATGCCAGACATAAGATGTTTGGACTGATGCTGCTGATTTTTCAATGCTGAAGTTATTATTATTATGATTATTACTATTACTACATATTTATTAAATGCACTTATCACCAGAAAGGTATCATGGCACTGAGAGCCTAAATATCGGGTGAAGTGTCCAGGTGCAACTGATAAACCAGGAAGGGCGCAGAATATTACTGAGGAAAGAGTCAGGTTTTCAAGGATTTCCTGTAAGAGATCTGTTGAAAGTCTAAGGGCAGCTGAACGTTTATTCTAGAGTTGAGCAGCTCCCACTACGAATGTCCGTCCTCCCTGTCTGGTTTTCTTTAAATTGAGGAAGCAAATGAGACTGGTCAAGGAGGATCTCAGACACCTCATAGGAGTACATTTTTGAAACCGGTTTTACAAAGTAATAGGGCCAGTGCCTTGAAGAGCTTTGAAGACAATACCAAAATATTTAAAAATTCTCCTCTGTTTGACTGGTAGCCAGTGTAATTCCTTCAAAGAAACAGAAGATTTTCTGGGCCAGTTTAAGGTCAGTTTGGCCGCGGCTGCTTTAATCATTATATTATCATGTTCCCTATTAGGAAATCCGAGGCACCTAAGAGGAGAGAATTGTAGTAGTCAAGCCTGCTCAAAATCACGCTGCACACAATCAGTGTTTTGACGTAAGATGGCAGCATGGGGAGAAGTTTTCACAGCCCTAGAAGAAGCGAAAAACAAGTTTGAGCTACTTTTGTAGTATGTTCTCCAACAGTTAATTTATTGTCAACAATCACTCCCAAATTTTGAATCAAATTGGATAGGGAAGGCTCATCTTTTACTGGTAATTGGCAGAAGTTGGTAGAAAGACTCAGTGGAGCTGTCTAGAGCTGAGAAGCACCAAAATTCCGTCTTATCGCTGCTATATTTAAGGGAGTTAGAGTTCAACTAGGTGGTGATGTCCTTTATACATGTATGGAAGATGTTGATCGACGTCTGGTAGTCGCTGTCTAATGACAGAATCAGCTGGGTATCATCTGTGTAATTGACTAGTCTAAGGTGATGAGATTTGATGAGGGTAACATAGGATTTCATATAAAGGTTAAAAAAAATAGGGCTGAGAGCTGACCCGTGGAGCGCACAATGCTTCTGCTCCCTAAAAGCTGATCTAAAAGGTGAGAGAGCAATAGCCTGGCGGCGCTCGGACAGATATGAGCATAGCCATTTCAATGCCGTTTTTCCCACTCCAACTTAGGCGAGTCTCTCTAAGAGGATGCTGTGGTGTACCGTGTTGAACGGGGCAGATAAATAAAGGAGTACCAGAATTACAGACTGGCCGTGACCAAAAAGCATCCGGTGACTAGGACAGCCACAGCTCCATGTCCCGGTCTAAACCTAAACTGCTCTTGCTCTAATAGGTTGTGTTTTCCAAATGGCACAAAAGTTTCTTACTGAACGAGTTCAAGACGTTTTATGGGAAAAGGCAGCAACGAGATAGGTCTAAAATTGTTGAGGACAGAAAGGTCCAGGGAGGGTTTATTTTTTTTCAAAATGGGGGAAAGAGTGACTTTTTTCCAGGACTGAGGGACTATACCATGATCCAGCGGCTGTTTTCAGACCTGCCGTAGCAATGGGAAGGACTCTTCTGCCATGTTTTTCCAGATCCATACGGCAAAGGATCTAGAGAAGAACCTGAGGAAATGGAGCTAGCTAAATAGAAGAAGCTATCACCAGGGATAGCTCCAAATAACCTAACTTGGGCCTTGACATGTCCCTTGCGCTCCCTGTGTCGAGCAGAATAAATGCAGTGTGAGACAGAGGTTCCTTAATAGAGCTTTTAACGGCTGATACTGTAGCTGCAGGGGGGTTGGCCAACTGGGTGGCCGCTTTTATGTCTTCCAAAATCTTGTCAATCTTTTCCTCAAAGAATAACACAAGACTGTCGAATAGTTCTTGGAAGAGTATAATGTCCTGTTTCTGAGAGATAAGATTTGACATCTCCTGCATGATATTGAAAATGTTTTTTTGTATTGTTAGGTGCATTCAAAATGGCAGAGGCATAATAAATCACTTTTGCTTTATTAGTCTCCTTTTTGTAATCATATAACAAGGCTTTTAGCCAAACGTTATCCTCCTCTTCACAGGATCCGTGCCACCTTCTTCCAGCTGTCTACAGACTAACTTCAGCTTGTTTAACAAAGAAATGTACCAGGGGGCAGATGTACAATCACGTTTTCTCACGAGTCTCATAGGCATTTCAGTGTCAAGAACTTCAAGGATTTTCTCCTCCATGAGGTTAAAATTTTCTACTATTGATTTATCTGGGTCAAAGGAGTTTGAAATATTACATAACCCAGAGTGAGCAAAACGACATTCCAAGTTTATGTCATGGCCTACCCATATGCATGGTGACTGCAGTAGTTTTGGCAGAATTGAGTTCTTTGACCCGCATGTGGAAGGTTATAAGGGTATGGTCAGTCCAGCAGAGGTGGTGGGTGTCCTTGACAGAAATCAGGCCTTCTGGGACCATGATAAGATCTGGTGTCTGACCACTGGTATGCCTGGGTTCCAAGACCAACTGGTGTAGCCCTAAAATATTACATGGGTTATTACATTCTCTATATAAGGGAGAGGGGCTGCTCTTCTGCCCACATATTGAAGTCTCCAAGAATGAAAAAGATTAGAGTGGACTAGTGCCATATTAGAGATGGTCTCTATAAAGAGTTGGAGATGAGCAGAATGCAATCTTTTTTCTTTCCATCATGATTGGGCAAATAAACTGCAGTGTCCCAGGACTTTCCATGCTAACTCTATCTTTTTCCATATGCAGTGGATCAGACACAAGATAGATGCATAATTTTCAAAGTGGCATGCAGATTGAGTGATTGGATAAGGAGTGGTCTAAGACAGTGTAAGATACAATCTTGACGATGCCATAGGAAAGGGTGGCAGAAACATGCAGACCAGAAAGAAAGTTATGGTCATTGAACCCTTCATTTACGTCCAATTTTCTTTCCCGTTTTCAAGCATACTGGCTAGGTTATACATTGAAGTATTTCACAACCCCTATTCAAGTATTTTATAATTTCAACATAACCCCTCCATCTCCTGTCATAATTGATGCATTGCTTGAAGACCATCTAGTACTCCTGTGTAGTTCATTGGTAGCAGCGGGACCCATTCCGCAGTGGAACAGGAAGAAACCCAATGATGACTTATGCCATCAAAGGGGAAACCCTGGCGGGTGATGTTTACCTGTAAAAAGCTGCTTTTGTGGTAAAGAATTCCTGTTCAGTCCAGCTGAGAGGGTAAGGCTCTTGAGTTAGTATGATTTAAGAGTAAGATGAGCCCTCCCCTATATTACTTCTTCACTCCTTTATTTCGGCAATAACTTGAGTAAGCAGCCACTTTGTTGCCTAAAGTTTTCCAGTGAACATTTACAGTTGCTGCCACGAGAAGTCCTTCTTCCCTCTTCTGGGGAGATGTGAACGAAACTCAAGAAGGAACAAAAAAGGGCCTGGGGAAATCTGGCACTTTGTGTGACTTCTCCCCGGCAGGAAGGCCAAACAGGATGTGAGTCCAAAAGACGCGCTACAAAGGGGAAGCGGCCATTAAATTGCAAATGATGGAGACACACGAGAGGAGCTGCTCTCCTGTTCTTGCAGACAGGTTGGCATTGAAGACAGAGAGGGGGAATCCATTTTGAAAACTGTTTTTCTGTGGACGTGTAACCAAGAGTCAGTTGACTGTTACATCTACAGGGGCACAAAAGCTGTAGAAGCCTGCTTTGGGAGCTGGTAGCCAAGAACGTCTAACCGTCAACATGCAGCCTGGGAGCCGGAGAATGAACTCTCAAATGTTGCACCTAAATCTGCTGGACCCGGGAAAGTCGTCAAAGTGCAGTTTGGTCACCCAAGATAGAAGTTACCACAAGTTAAAGGTAAATTGAGTTACTCTGTAACCGGAGACCACTAGACTACTGATATCCGGTTTTTGGTTGGACTTTGAGGGACATCGATCCCTATGGCCAAAGTAACCCCACTCTGACCATGGCCTGAGGAGCTGTCCCATGAAGACACCCATCATCGGATCAGCATCCTGTGTCCCTTGCATCATGATTAAAGCCTATGGCGGTTCACCTATAGAGCCTGGAACTGGCCAGGAGACTGCTTTGACTGTGAGATTAATGAAATTATATAAATGTGTAAAATGCACAGTTACCACAAGGTGTCAAAGTGCTAAAGGGAGGGAGCTACAGAGAAAAGAGCAAAAAAGAACACCTATCATAAGGAAAAAATAGTAACTAATCAAAGTGAAAAGCCAGGTCTTCAATGTTTTCCGAAAGCTGATATCTTACTGCAAATCACTAACAGCTTGTGGGACAGATTTCTGTAGTTTTCTGTGGCAACGGAAAAAGCCCTTTCCCCACACCTTCCCACCTTATCTTCTTAAATTTGGAATGAAGATTGTGGCTTCCAGACCAAAGATGTCTACTGGGGATATATCTCTGGAACATCCTTGTCAGTGCTCTAGGCCCGATATTTTTCACCTTTCTATGAACAATGTATAAGTCTTTAAAGGTAACACGTTTGTTCACCAGTAGCCAATACAATTTGGAGATCCCGATAGGAGAGTTATTGGTGCTTAGGAATTTCTAGTACCAGTCTAATGGCCGCATTATGTACTAACTGTAGTTTAGTGGTTGTTGTTTTACTGATCCCCAGATAAAGTGCATTACAGTAGCCTAGGCTAGAGGATATCAAGGCAAGAACTACCAGCTTATGTGCTTTCAGCAGAAAAAAGAATTTACAATGCAATAGGTCTCTCATTTGCTCGAGTTAGAACTATTAGCATTGTAAATTCCTAACGGGACTTTTCTAGCCACATAAAATGAAAAGTAAAACAATTGACATAAGCAAGCCGATTCAGAACGCCATGGCCGTCATGAGCATGATTGCGAAGAGGAGACACAAAATGAAAAAGAAGTTCGCTCGCAGTCAAACATATCAGCAATAGTGCAATTATCCATGTAACAGGGTCAGTCTGCAAGGCGGTAACAAAACCGCCCCAAGGAGGGACTAACGTAAACATTTACCAATGATAACAAAGGATTTTGTTGTAAGTAGCCAAACTCTATGACCTCAAATCCCCAGGTTAAGTATGATGGAATTTGGATGTCTGATTTGACCCCTCCTATAAGTCAACAAATCTGGTCTGTTTGGTAGTTTGTGATGTGTTACTACAGACAGGTATAGTAGTGTTGTGTACCAATGTTGACGTGCCCACGGGGGAGCTGTGAGTATCATGGTGAGTGAGGTTTATCTTTTTTTTATTTTTTTTATCAGAAATGAAATTAGTGGGAGAGGAGGAAAAGCGTAAGCAAATATCCCTGATCAGTTCATCCATACAGCATTGCCTTTGGATTGAGGGTGTGGGTACCTGGATCCCAAGCTTTGGCATTTTGGGTTTTCTTTTTTTGGCGAAAAGGTCTAAGTCTGTGACTCCTCATATCTGGAAGTATTATTGAATCACCTGTGGGTGAATCTCCAATTCATGTACTTGTTGCTGTATCCTTCTTAAGAGGTCCGCTAGGTTGTGAATCGCCCATTTCCAAATTGTATGTGCTAGAAGGGGCAATTGAGATGAGTGTCTACCCTCCTGTTTTTGCAGATAATACATTGTGGTCATATTGTCTGTCTTTATTAACACTATTTTGTGTGTGATTTGTGTTTGAAAGGCTTTGAGTGCTAGGAATACTGCTAGTAATTCCAAGTAGTTTATGTGATAAATCTATTGGATTGAATCCCATTCACCCTGCATAGTGAGGTTGCGGAGATGAGCTCCCCAACTTATCAATGAATAATCTGTTGTGATTGTGGTCTGAAGCACACAGTCCTGAAAGCCCCCCCCCCTTTGATAAGTTAGTTTAATTCCACCACTGCAGGGACTGATAATCTTGGCAGTCCAACAACACTAGATCCTGAATGTGACCGTGTGCCTGAGACCATTGCTGAGAGAGACATTGCTGTAGTGGTCACATAAGGAGTCTTGCATTGGGTACTGCTGCTATGCATGATGCCATCATTCCCAATAGTTTCATCACAAACTTTACTGTATAATTGTGGTTGCACTGCAGTTGAGATATGAGATTGTGAAATGCTTGAATCCTGACTGGGTTTGGGTGTGCTAACCCCGATTGAGTGTTGAGAATTGCTTCTATATACAGTTGTATCTGTGATGGCTGCAGGTGGGATTTGTGGTACTTGATGATGAATCCTAGATTGTGAAGGATGTTTATTGTATATTGAGTATGTTGCTGGCAGATTTGGAATGCACTGGCTTTTATGAGCCAGTCGTCCAGACATGGGAAGATATGTATGTGTTGTCTTCTGAGAAATTCTGCAATTACTGTTAAGCATTTGGAGAACACCCTTGGTGCTGTTGTTACCCCGAATGGTAGCACATTGAACTGGTAATGCTTTCCTGCTACAATGAATCTTAGATACTTTCGATGTGCTGGGTGTATGGGAATGTGAAAATAAGTATCCTTGAGGTCTAATGCTGTTAGGTAATCCTGATTATGTAGTAGGAGAATGACGTCTTGTAGAGTGATCTTATGGAAGTGTTCTGAAAGGATGTATAGATTGAGGGGTCTGAGATCTAAATTGGTCTGAGAATACCATCTTTCTTTGGTATGAGGAAGTATAGTGAATATAATCCATATCCTGTTGGGATATGGGCACTATTTCTGTGGCTCCTTTAAGCAGTAGTGATTGTACCTCCTGTTTTAACAGAGTGAGATGTTCTTAAGTAAGTCTGTGTGAACGAGAAGGAATGTTTGGTGGAGTAAAATGTGTTCTACACAATAACCATGTCAGATAATGGATGGAACCCACTGATCTGTAGTGATGTGGTGCCATTGTGGGTAGAAATCAAGTCTGAGTCTTGGATGGAAAACACTGCCCCCTGTCGAACTTCTTGCTGGGTGTGTTCTGTGGACTTGGATGCCATTTCGAGACCACGAACTCTACAGGCTTCGCAAGACTCACCTCAATGATCGGGAGATAAATAGAGATTACACATGAAATGTTGATCGGTGTATGGAAACTTTGTGTGACACCGAGGACAGAATCGAAACTGAGTTCGTTCTGTCAGCCCAACATTGAAGTAGGCCCTATAAAGGGAAAGGCCCTTCTAAGGGCGAGAATTCGACCCTGACGGGCTAAATCAGATTTAGTATAGATGGGAAACGCAATCGAAACAATACCGACGATATCATAGAAAGGTAAAATAAAGTTCAGAAATACCAAACTATGATCCACCAGAGCGAGTGGAAACACATCCGAATCCGAGGGCGGAAAGACAACAACCTAACAAAGGCCTTGATGCCCATGTGCACTATCACCGAGAGGAGGAGTCACTCGATCTCATGACTCAAAAACCTTCTTCGAAGAAAAATAAGTTGTAACACTCCGAGCCCAACACTAGATGGCGGACTTATGCAAAGCACGTGTATCTACAGATACACATGCCATCAAACATATATATATATATTTGCTGCTCTAGCCCTAACTCAGGTTATGGAGGAGAGCTCTGATGTAGGATCAGAGACTGCAACAGCAGATACTGAGACAGCATCTGAGGAATAGGACAATGAAGCAGACTCTGATATTGATTTTTCAGTCGGAGGAGTCCCATCCGACAACTCCTCTTCCTCTGATTTTGAGGGAGGTGATGAGGACAGTCATCCTGTCCCTTCACAAGCACCGTCTGTGCAGCGGGACAATAGCGGGTTAGCCCAACCCAGAGAGCAGGTGCATGTGGCGGCAATCACAGAGAGAGTGCCCTCTTGGGGGCTCCCCAGTTTAGTTCAGCCCCCAATTCCACTGGCCAAATCGTATTGTGGAGAAATCAAAATTATCTATCACAAAACAACCTAGTTTTGTAAGGCAGGCACCTGCATTTTTGGTCCTGGGCTCGGCAGCGATATAGAGAAACCTACAAAACCCAGACATTTCTGGAAACTAGACACCCAGGGGAGTTCATGGAGGTGTGGCTTGTGTGGATTCCCCAAAATGTTCTTACCCAGAATGCCCTACAAAGGTGAAATGTTGAATAAAAACTCTATTTTGTCTTGCATTTCTGTCACACAAGCTACAGGAATATGCTGGGATCCACAAAATTCCTACCACTGACTGTTTCCCCACCTGTCTTGATAAAAACGCTACATCACTTGAGTGCCTGTACCCAGTGCCTGCGTCAGGAATGGATCACCCCAGGGTCAACAGTTGCCCTTATGTAAGGACTAACATTGACCAATGTGTGATCCATTCCTGTCAAGAGCACTAGGCCTACCCACACAAGTGAGGTACCATTTTTATCGGGAGACTTGGGGGATTGCTAGGGGGAAGGAAGTTTGTGGCTCCCCTCAGATTCCAGAACTTTCCATTGCTAAAATGTGCTGCAAACGTGTATTTTTCGCCAAATCTTGAGGTTTGCAAAGGATTCTGGGTGACCGAGCCTGGTGAGAGCCCCACAAGTCACCCTATTCTGGATCCCCCTAGGTGTCTACATTCCATAACTGTATAGGTTTTGTAGGTTTCCCTAGGGCCCGGATGAGCTAGAGGCCAATATCTACAGCTAGGCACTTTGCAAAAAAAACACCCATTTTCATTAGAAAAATGTGATGGGCCCAATTTGTGTTTTGGGGCATTTTCTGTCATGGGCACTAGGCCTTCCCACACAAGTGAGGTACCATTTTTATCGGAAGGCTTGGGAGAGTGCTGGGTGGAAGGAAGTTTGTGGCTCCCCTCAGATTCCAGAACTTTGCAGTACCGAAATGTGAGGAAAACGTGTTTTCTTAGCCCAATTTTGAGGACTGCAAAGGATTCTGGCTGACAGAACCCAGTGAGAGCCCCACAAGTCACCCCATCCTAGATTGCCGTAGGTGTATACTTTCTATACATGTATAGGTTTGGTAGGTTTCCCCAGGTGCCGGCTGAATTGCAGCCCAAAATCCACAGCTAGGCACTCTGTGGGGAGAAAAGAAAAAGAAATATTTCAATTGAAAAATGTGATGTGTCCATGGTGCGTTTTGGGGCGTTCCCTGTGGCGGGCACTAGGTCTATCCACAGGACTGAGGTATTATTTTTATCGGGAGACTTAGGGGAACACAGACTAGATGAACAGATGCTTTCTTCTGCAGCACTTTATTCCTATTTTCCCCCCGAAAAACAAATTTAGCTGGAATTTTGGCTAATTTCTCGGTCTCCTCCAGGGCAACCCACAAACTCTGGGTACCTTTAGAATCTCCAGGATGTTGGAAATAAAGGAACGCAAATTTAATGTGTATACCCTGTGTGGCCAAAAAGTTATGGGGGCCTAAGGGCAAACTACCTCAAACGGCCAAAAAGGGCTCAGCACAGGGGAAAGAGGGTGGGGAAAGAAAGGCAAAACTTAGGGGTTGAGAATAAAAATACAATCTATTGGTATAAAGTGGTGTCAGATTTTCATTGGGTCTTGTTTCTTTCTTTTTCCTCCGTTTTGGTACTTGTTAATGCTTTACACTTGTTCCTTTGATAAAGCCGGACCGCTAAGAGACACAGCTACCCGTGTTTGAACTAAAACTTTTCAAAAGAATCTGACTGTACCCAGTACAAGTAATGATCTTATAAGATGGTGAGGTCTCACAACCACAACATATAATAAACGGCTTTCCTCACATGGGGCATCGCCAGGCACCCACACACCCACTTCAGAACTGTCCTCAAACTGTGGAAGATCATAAGAGAACTGAATCTGTTGTCCGAGACCTGAGAAGACCCTGGAAGACTACACATGCTATCCCTTGTACAGAGGACAAAGCTGTGGAGTCCAAGGGCCATAATGCTGACCTCCTATTTAAGTTACAAGGTACACAACAGGTTACAAGAAGCCTTTTCCTGCACCTGCTTAGCTGACCAGTAGCAATTGGATGTGGACTATATCCACCTGCTGCCCTCCGCCCGCCTTCCTGTGAGTCTCTAAGTACCTCCTCTGAGGTCCTGGGGGGCTTTTGAAGTGTAATTGTGTGGTGGATTGGGGCTTAACAGACTAAAGTCAGAAGGTAAAATCTTTGACCAGGACGAACCTGGTTAGTGTGTCCAATCTGCGTTCCATCACAGTCAGTGTTAAATTGCACCTGGGTCCTGTTCTGGTGTGACCACTGACAGTCACTGTGACTGTGTCTCAGCCCTATTTCTTCTTTTTAAAAACTTAATTGGTTTTCAACCATAAGCAATCATACGCCACATACAAAAAAATAAGCCAAATATAGGGCCAGTAACATGCTGATTCTGACGCAGAGAAACATGCAAAGGTATATTGAAGTAACCAACATTGTCTGAGAATAATGGTGGAACGGGCCAGACAGAGTGTACAAATCATGAATCTGCCCATGTGGTCGGCTATGCATGGAGTGAATTTGATAGAGTCCTCTGCCAGGCGGTTCTAGTCTAGTCCAGGGGGCTACCATTGTTCTGGGTTTTTACCAAATTAGAGTCCTCCAATGTCAATAAGTAAGGCTGCTAGATATTCCTGCGATGGGAACTGTGTGGTTACAAGGAGGAGAAGATCTTGCTAGTTGTTTTGCAGTATAGCAGACTGTGGAGTCATTTCTTTGCTGCAGCGGATGTTCTGGACCCCCAATGCAGCACTATTTCTCTTTTGGCTAATAATAAGGGCATTACTGTAAATAGTTGAATTGGCTTAGGAATTGCTGTCACATATCCCATAAGGACCATGTGGGGATTTGGTGCAACACTGATATCAATCATAGAAGAAAACATATCAAAAACATCCCTCCAGTATTCTAACACTTCGTCACATGCCTATGCCAAGTGGGCAACATCATTGTGTTCGGCATTACATTTCAGGCAATTAGAGGGTCTGGTGGGGTCAAGCTTGACTAGGGCATTGGGCGTCAAGTATGTTTTAAGAATAAATTTATAATGCAGCAGCTTATGTCTATGGTTGAGGAATATGGTGCGTGTTTGTGAGCAGCATGCATACCACACCTTGTCAAGATATTGTATCCCAGGTCTACCCACAGGCCTCCCGTACCCGCCGGTCATTAAGTGGGAGCTGTGCAAGACAAGAATGGTAGAGTTTAGATATAAGACCGGCACGACAGAATGCAGCAATAATCAAAGTAAGAGGGGTAAAATCCACGGGGGCAACAGGGTAGGTGGGGAGGAGTGACCGTAATGTGCTTTGGAAACGACTAAGGACAAAATTATCCATTTGAGTAGCTGTTGTGAAGCGAGGATCTCCCGTCCGTGAAAATATGTGTCCGTCTGCGAAAAGGTCGCTCACTGTAAGGAAGTAATGGGAGCGAAGAGTGCAGTGCACTAGTTTTTCCTGTTGAAGCCGCTAGCTGTCACTCAAAAGAAAAGCCAGTGAGTATAGTGTGGGTGATTGCCAGTAGAGGTCCTAAGCGTCGCCACACCCAGAATGTTGTAGCAAGAGGTTGAATGTCCACAGTGTCTAACGGAACGCTAGATGGAAGCAGGGTCATCAAGTGGGTAGGGAACACTAGGTCCCTTTTTGGTATGTTGTATGGTAAGCGCGCTCCAGGATGGTATCAGTATAGTGCCACTAAGCAGTCAGATAATATAGTTGGAAGTGGGGACACCAAATCCCTCTTGTGCCTAAAGGAGCCTGAGGGTCTCCCAGTGTATGTGTGGGCAACACCCGGCCCGTATATGTCAACTCAGCAAGCTGTGGAGCATTCTAAAGAAGGAATTTGTAAGCGAGATTGGAATGTTAACAAAAAGATAAAACAATTCCGGGAGTACCACCATTTTTATCACAGCAATACGCCCTGCAATTGACAGAGGGAGGAGGATCCAGCAGTCAGAGTTCAGTTTGCCCACAGCTGGCCGCAGTTGCAGCATATTTGTTCACAGTCCCTATGTATGTGAATGCCTAGGTATTTAACCTGATCTGCACACCAAGTGAGGGGAAACAGGTCACTTGGGTGGTAATATCCGTCATGGGGTACAGTTCAGATTTATTCCAATTGACCCGTATCTCTGAGAAGGTGACAAAGCTGGTGATCTCAATAAGCATAGGACTCAGGTTTGTGGCAGGATAACAAAATGAGAGGACGTCATCGGTGTAAAGGGAGACCAGCAAAGCCCTGGTCTTGAACTGAAGTACTCTGTGTAGGTCTCTCTCCTGTAGGTGCCGTATCAGTGGTCCATCAAAATTACAAATAGAAGGGGAGAGAGAGGGCATCCCTGTCTCATCCCTCTAGTAATAGAGAATGGCAGGATCAGTGCATCACTGATACAAAGGTGTGCAGTCAGAGAGGCAAACAGCAGCATTATCAGAGCAGCAAAGCCGCGTGGGACCCCAAGATGCGGAGGGTAGCCTCCAATGGCCACTCAAGCGAATAGAAGGTCTTCTCCGCGTCCAAAAGGGCAATACCTGCAGGGACTCTGGGTGATACCTGGTGAAGAGTCAGAAAGACCATGCGGAGGTTGATGGGTGTGGATCTGAGTGACACAGATCCCGATTGGGCTGGTGATAAAATTAGGTCTAGTAACAAGGACAGTCGATTTGAGACTAGCTTGGCAAGGATTTTGTTGTCAAAGTTCAACAGTGACAGGGGGTGATATGTGCCAAATGGTGTGGGGTCTTTTCCCGGCTTCAGGGACAGAGTGATCCCTGCATCTCTGGGCATGGGGGGACGTATTTTCATTATCATTGCATCCTGGTACATGTCCAGGAGGTGAGGGGTCAGGAGGTTCTTGTATGTCTTATAAAAGACGCCTGTGAAGCCACTCGACCTAGGTGCTTTAGAGCCATCCAGCACTCTATGGGTAGTAAACGCTCCTCCTCAGTGAAGAGCTTGCTGAGGAATTGTTGCTCCAAACTTAGCCAAACCATAGCCACCTCCTTTAAGTATTGTAGAAGAGCCGGGGAGACTGAGGTGATCCTAGCAGTGTACAGCTGTTTATAATAGTCAAGGTGTTGTGCCTGAACTTCCGTAATGTCACAGTGCCATCTGGCGGATTTAGAAGGGTCAATGAGGTGGGCCAATGTACGGCTGAACCTCTCGTCCTCACCACAGCAGCGTGCCTTGGCGTATTTAAACAGAAATTTAATTTCACACTCTGTGAGTTCCCTAAATTCGTCCTTGAGGTGAGACCTAGCCCGAAGCGACGGTCCGTCGGGATTACTAACGTAGTGGTCGTCCAGATTTGTTGGGGCGGTTTCCACCCAGGCTATTTCCTGGCAGATAGAGTGCAGCACTTCTGAATGTCTGGATAAGATTATTCCCCTAATGTAGGCCTTGAAGGCCTCCCTTAGCACCACATGGGATAAGGCTGAAGGGGCGTTAAGGTTGAAATATTCAGTAATGGCCAAGCGGACTTCCTCGCAGAAAGCAGTCAAGCAGGGCCATCACCGGAAAGCGCCTCAGGCACTCCATATAGTCTATACATGGGATGTGCAGTTCAAGTTGGTCTAGGGAGTGGTCTGAAAGTGTGCGTGGTAAAGACGCTGTGCCACCCTGCCATGTCATGACCAGGGGCGACAACAACCATAAATCTATCTGCGACCAGGTATTGTGTGGGACAGAATACAAAGTGTATGGAAGCGCTGTGTTGGTGGACAGTCTCCACAGGTCATGGAGTGTGTTTCATATATGTCACGGAGAGTCTGCAGAAACTGTGGCTTGATGGAGGAGTGTGGGGAGGTAGTGTCTATTGTGGGGTCTTGCAGCAAGTTAAAATCACCCACAATTATCAAGTGCTCAGCAGGTTCTTTGTCCAGGTGCAACTGTATTGGGTCAAAAAAAGTCAGGAGTATCAGTATTGGGGCCATATATGTTAAGTAGTGCAACATGGCGGCCAGTCAGGATGCCCCTCACTTGGAGAAATCTACTGTTGGTGTCCAATATGGTGTACTGGTGATGGAACAGTAGGGCTTTATGAACCAGGATGCAACGGGCCTCTGATTTCGTTGCAGAGCGACATGTGGAGATAAAGGTTTGTTTGGGTACATAGCTAACTATCAGTCTGATGTGAAGCGTTCCTGGATGGCAGCCCCAGAGGGGTGCGTAGGAGAAGTGCTCCAAGTTGCGCAGTAAAGGCATGGCAGTGTCTTAGTGTTTCTTGCAGAAGTCTAACACTTCGGGCGGTTTGTCAAATATACGTGGTTTCCCACCCAGGACATCAATGTGAAGTCTGGCCGGACAAAGCATACTGTATCGAAGGCCATGCTTCTGAAGGGCTGTCTTAGCTTCCTGGAATTTCCATCTGGCCTTCTGTACAGTTATGGTGTGGTCAGGATAGATAGAGACCGAGACACCTTGGTATTGTAGAGAAGCTTTCTGATGGTCCAGGGGCAGGGAGGTGTCGCTGAAGTTGAGTAGACGGGTGATAATCTGGCGTGGGGGGTACTGGTCACCCCATGAGAGATCTGTGGGCACGTTCAACCACAAATGTATGCATCAAGTTGAAGTGGTCGGGCAGGTCAGTAAGCAAGCGTTCGACAAAAAGGTCCATAGGTCCCATGTTCATGGGGTGAGTGGCTAACCGCCCAAGATGAAGGATGTGTAGCGGAGGGGCTCCGGGTCCGGCCCCAGTTAATCTATGTTAATCCTTCAGGGAAAACAAAGTGCTGGGTTCATACACCTAGGCAACAAGCACGCTGGAACAAGAACGCCATGAAAAGCGCCAGTGAGGGCCCAATAATAGAAGAGGAACACAGAGCGGCCTGGGCCGAGCGTGCTGTGCAGCCCGTACAGATATTCAGCATTGGGGTGGATTGAGCTGCCCTGACGACGGCACACGCTGGAATTGACCCAGCAGACGGCGCAGGTGATACAGCTGGAGCCCGGAACCCCGAGATTGCACGGAGGGGAGCAGGTGAGCAATAATATTTCAACGGCCCACAGGCCTGCTCCTCACCTTTGCGTGGCAGTGCAGCTAGGAGGGTGCCGACTACTCTGGGATCTGTGCCGACAGAGGAAGCTGCCTCATTACCAGCCCAGCTCTGTCCTGGAGAAGAGCGGAGCCTTGCACCTGATGTGAGGTGGGGGGTGAGTGGGAGCGGACGGGCTGCCTCCTCAGTTCCGTCGGACTGAGCTGTGCTATCTGGATACAGTTGAAGTGCCCGACACCCCCTCTGCCACTGTCCGAGCCGTTACGACTGCCGGCCCAGTGGATCAATTAATGCTACCCCACCTGCCTCTGTGGGATCTCGCTGAAGACGGAGTCCAGGCCTAGTGCCCCCAGGGTGATCAGAGGTGAGTGGGAGCGGGCGGGCTGTAGAGTGAGCCCTGCACCCACTCCTCGTCTATGTAAGGATACGTGATGACCCCCTCTCGAGATACATGAAGCTGGCACATGGACCCAGTCCTTTCGTTGTGAAGGCTTACTGGGCCTCTCGGGACGATTAAAAGATCTGGGTTCCGAAGGGAGTATGTGACTTTGCGGGCAGTGTTGCACAGGGCACACGTGCAAACAAAGCAAATAACACATGCTATGCAGACCTTTTTAACACCAAAGGCCTATACGAACCAGTAGACGGTCATGAATAGGGGCAAGGAGGCTCTCATAATCCGGATTATATCCCACTATGGCGGACATGAAGTGGTGTGTTGTTTGAGTAATGTGAACTGAGAGCTAGTACGGTGCACTTTGACTACAAATACACCTGAGAATATATGGCACAGGAAGATACAATTGGCTATTGCACCTGCTTTCTCCAGAGTCACAACAACTAGAAAAGTGGCTTGCGGACACAGAGTAAGGGTCTGCGTGTCTGGCCCTTGCTCCTCAAGTTTATAAGGTACAGGCCGGCGCCTGCTGTTGTTGTTGACACCTATTACCAATAATTAACGTATGTTATATGCAGATTTCAGAGTGGCAAGATGGGGAAATCTAAAGTAAAATCTGCTACCAAATATTCTCAGGTGCCCTCCGGTTCACCGCCTTCTGATGATTCCATGACTCCAATTTCGTTATCCTGTATTCCCCCTACGGCCAAGGAGCCACCCCAAAACAAATTAGACCCCATTGTCTGTGAAATTCGGGAGTCCCGACTGGCTATCGAACAGAAGATAGGGGCTCTTATCACAGAAGTATCCTTCATCAAAGACGAACATCATAAATTAGTGGATAGAGTCAAGAATAATGAGGCTAAACTAAACATTTTAGATCCAGCCGGCATAGCTCGGGACACGGAGATCAAAAATCTAACAGAGCAGATGGAGCTACTGCAAAAGAGGGCCGAAGATGCAGAAGGGCGAGCCCATAGGAACAATGTTTGCATTTTGGGGTTCCCGGAGGGAACGAAAGGACAAGCGCCAACACAATACGTGGAGAATTGGCTCTGGACGGTGGTGTCCCCAGAGGGGTTCTCAGATATATTTGTAGTTGAGAGAGCCCACAGAGTTCTGACGAAAAAGCCTAGTCCAGGCCCCCCCTCCTAGACCCATCATCGTAAAAATCTTGAACAATAGGGACCGAGATGTGCTACTGGGAGCAGCCCAAGTAAAACCGCCAACTCTGGTCAACAATTGTTCCCAGTTTACACGGTGGCAGTGCGACGGAGACGAGCTACTTTCCAAGCCATTAGAAAGATCTCAGGGCTGCTGGAGTTACTTATCCATTGTTGTTCCCAGCAAAATTACACATTCAACGTGGCAAGAAAGTACTTTTCTTTGACTTGCCGGACGCAACACGTAAATGGCTAGATAACACCTTTCCTGACTTCAGCAGACCCACTGTGGAGACCTGGGAACTCTCCAGACCCCAGAGGAGGCGTTGTCAACCTGGCCCCCGACCAGCTGGAGCTCCTAAGAAGACTAGTGGTCTTATACCCACCTCACAACAGGCTCTGCTGGGTCGACTGGAGGCGCTTCGTGCGGCTTCACGGCTACACGTTGGTGCTGATCAGGGCAGCGCAGATACATTACAGGAGGGCGGCTCAGACCCTATTCCATTGGGAGCGTAGTCCTGTTTCCCTCTATGACTCCTCAGTTGGCACTTGATCTTTAGTTGTACAAACATACTGAATCGGACCGCTTAGTTTTAAATTCTGATTTAAAATTAAAGTTGGAGTGGCCCTCACGCTTACTGCAGAGAGGCTTTTTGTGCATTATAGGTGATGCATATATGGTGGACTTCTGGCCATATATTGTATTTGAACTTGCTTCAGGGCCCACTTCAGCACAGCATAAATTTAAGATGGACTGGAGCCGGGCCTGAGTCGTTCTCTACAGCAAAAAACAGTAATCTATACAATGGCTTATGTCCCTCACATAAGTGTAGGCACAAGTTGTTTGATGTATATATGCTGTTTGTTCTCTATAATGTTTGGAAGAACGACTATATGGCGCTGGACCAAGAATTTGGTTTTTCAAAGTTTACAGCAAGTAGCAGACTTCTCTGTCAACATATCAGCATATACAACTAATCAAATTGTACCTCAACGATACGTTATCACACATGACACAACACAGGCAGAAAGGGCTTCTTATACAATCCTAACCTGGAATGTCAGGGGCCTGGGAACTCTACATAAGAGGCATAGAATATTAGCCTAACTACATAAAAGAAAGGCAAAGATAGTATACCTTTAATAGACCCACCTGCGATTCGCTTGCAGAGGAGCTGGAGGGGACAGCTTTTTAGTACGTCACATTCAGGATATGCTAGGGGGGCTGCAATCTGGATCAGGGCAGGGGTTCCCTTCGAAACTCAAGATATACATATTGCTAAACAGGGCAGCTATGTGTTGGTCAAGGGCAAATTGGATGGAGACCGAGTGATCCTGGGTAGTATATATGCTCTGAATACGGACCAAGAAAAATTTGGGGCACATCTAACAGTGGTCCTCAGTGACTGGGACCTTTCCCATGGCTTTTGGGTGGAGATTTTAATGCAGTACTAGACGTATTTTTGGATCGCTCCCACCCCCCACTACCGAGAGCAGTAATGACAAGACAGTCGGCTTCCCTTCAACAATGGGTATCGGGTTGGTCCCAACTAGATCCCTGGTGTGCCAAAAATATAGGACTACGTGAATACTCCTTTTATTCGTATCCACACAAGTTACACACACGCATAGATAGATTCCTGTGTTCCCCACAACTAATGCCCACTATAACACACTCCACCTATCTCGCTAAGGCACTATCTGATCACAACGCCCTAAAACTGATGTTGGATGGCGTAGAACCCTGACACTAATACCCGCTTGGAGGCTACAGACCCCTTATTTAGAAGACACGCCCTTTCAGAAAACACTGTCACAGATTATAGATAATTATTTTTTAGAAAACACAGGCACGGCCACCTCATTGACATATGAGTGGGAATCTTTTAAAGTGATGATTCAAGGGGCCTCTATTGGCAAGTCAGTGGGTGCTCGTAACGAAATAATGAGAGCCCTGAAAGAAGTTGAAACTTAAATGGCTACTTCTGAACAAGCAGAGGCCAAGGGAGAAGTTGACCCAGTAATATTACTGGAGTCTAGGGAACCACACGCAGAGTACACCTTGAGCGCTTAAGACTAATAGATTACAAGACAAATATACACCTTACACACGCTGAAGCTGACAAATCCGGGGACTTCTAGCACGCTTATCCCCTTCCCTGCCAGGCCTTTTCCCCCTCAGGTGGCAGGCCTTTTATTTTGGCTATTTGTGGCAGTTCGCGCTTAGGCCCTCATAACGTTTTGTCCACATAAGCTAGCAATGCCAAATTTGCGTCTATTTTCCCAACGTCCTAGAAATTCTAGGGGTACCCGAGTTCGTGGGTTCCCCTGGAGGAGACAAAAAAAATAGCAAAAATACAGTGCAAATTTCTTTTTTTTTTAAAACGGAAACAAGTGTTGCAGAAGAAAACTTGTGGGGTTTTCCCTGAAAATGGCATTAACAAAGGGTTTGCATGTTAAAATCACCATCTTTCCAGCTTTCAGGAGCAGACAGACTTGAATCAGAAAAAAACATTTTTCAACACAATTTTGGCATTTTACTGGGACATACCACATTTTTACTATTTTTTGTGTTTTCAGCCCCTTCCAGTTAGAGACAGAAATGGGTGTGAAACCAATGCTGGATCCCGGACAGCTAAACATTTCTGTAAAGCAGACAAAATTCTGAATTCAGAAGGGGTAATTTGTGTAGATCCTACAAGGTTTTCCTACAGAAAATAACAGCTGAAATAAAAAAAAAATTAAAATTAAGGTGAAAAAAACAGCCATTTTTCTGCATGTTTTACTCAGTAACTTTTTCCTGCAATGTCAGATTTTCAAAAGCAATATACCGTTACATCTGCTGGACTCTTCTGGCTGCAGAGATATTTAGGACTTGTAGGTTCATCAAGAACTCTAGGTACCCAGAGCCAATAAATGAGCTGCACCTTGCAATGGGTTTTCATGGTATACCGCAATTCATTTGGTGAAATATAAACAGTGAAAAATAGGTATCAAGGAAACCTTTGTATTTTCAAAATGGGAACAAAATATGGTGTTGCAGTGGGTATTTGCACATTTCGAAATTCCTGGGTCCCCATACTATCATATGAATTTCAGGGCATTTCTCACATAGGCGTCTTTTTTTACACAGTCTTACATTTGGAAGGACAAAATGTAGAGAAAGACAAGGGGCAATAACACTTGTTCTGCTATTCTGTGTTTCCGCACGTCTCCCAATAAAAACTGTACCTCACTTGTGTGGGTAGGCCTAATGCCCGCAACAGGAAACCCAACATGGACACATCACATTTTTACATTTAAATCTGACTTTTTTTTTTTTTTTTTAAGTGCCTAGCTGTGGATTTTGGCCTCTAGCTCAGCCGGCACCTAGGGGAACCTACCAAACCTGAGCATTTTTCAAAACTAGACACCTAGAAGAATCCAGGATGGGGTGACTTGTGGGGCTCTCACCAGGTTCTGTTACCCAAACTCTTTTGCAAACCTCAAAATTTGTCAAAAAACACTTTTTCCTTACATTTTGGTGATGGAAAGGGGAGTTGCAAACTTCCTACTGCCCAGCATTCCCTCAAGTGTCCCGATAAAAGATGGTACCACACTTGGGTGGGTAGACCTAGTGCCCTCAACAGGAAATGCACCAAAACACAACATGGACACATCACATTTTCCCAAAGAAAACAGCTGTTTTTTGCCAAGTGCCTAACACTGGATTTTGGCCTCTCATTCATCCGGCACCTAGGAAAACCTAGCAAACCTGGACATTTCTGAAAACTAGGCACCTAGGGGAATTCAGAATGGGGTGACTTGTGGGGCTCTTACCCGGTTCTGTTACCCAGAATCCTTAGCAAACATCAAAATTAGGCAAAAAACACTTTTTCCTCACATTTCGGTGCTGCAAGGTTCTGAAATCTGAGGGGAGTCGCAAACTTCCTTCTACCAAACCTTCCCGCAGGTCCTCTGATAAAAAATAGTACCTCACTTGTGTGGGTAGGCCTAGTGCCCACAACAGGAAATGCCCCAAAACACTACGTGGACAAATCAAAATGATCAAATACAAAACTACCTGCTTTTGCAGGGGAGGGGGGTACCTGCGTTTTTGGTCCTGGGCTCAGCAGCCATCTAGGGAAACCTACCAAACCCAGACATTTCGGAAAACTAGACACCCAAGGGAGTCCAGGGAGGTGTGACTTGTGTGGATGCCCCAGTGTTTTCTTGCCCAGAATCCTCTGCAAACCTTCAAATTTAGCTAAAATAAACAAAAATCACATTTTCCCCACATTTCGGTGTGGGATCACAGCACCGGCACAAATTTCCTACCACCCAATGTTCCCCTCAGTCTCTCGGTAAAAATGATACCTCACTTGTGTAGGTGGGCCAAGTGCCTGTGACAAGAAAGAACCAAAAACATATCGAAAATGTAGGGTAACCAAGGAGGGTCCAAAAGGGTAGTTAGAAAAAAACAAAACGTTCTTAGGCTGACAAGTGTGGCAGACTTTTTATCGGTATAGATGCGACAATGCTGGGTGGTAGGAATTTTGTAGATTGCTGCAGGTTCTGGGAGGTTCAATCACAAAAATGTGGGAAAAATGTGTGATTTCAAGCAAAGTTGGAGGTTTGCAGGGCATTGTGGGTAAGAAAATGGTGCTGAGTACATATGAGGCACACCACCCTAGACTCACCCAGGTGTTTAGTTTTCAGATGTGTCTAGGTCTCGTAGATTTTTCTACATGGCAGCATCCCAAAGTCCAAAAAGTGCAGCCCTCACCATTCCAAGTGGGACGATTTTGAGAGTTAGACAAGCTCCCATGGCCCAAATGTAAAACCAAAACCCAAAATAATCAAATGTCCTTTTGCTTGCCATTGGGATAAAATCTTTTAGTGTGCGAGGGGCGAGCTGAAAGACTGTTAACCCATTTAGTTGGGGTGGGGGCATAGCCATGCCCATACTGGTTGGTAGCCACCACACCACTATTTTTTTTTTATTTCCTGGCAACTAGTAGGTTTTCTGCCCCCAGGATGTGGATCGGGGTTAATTGCCCCATTTGCCCACTGGTGGGTAGAACAACTTTGTCCCCATTTATTTAGGGTGTCGGTATGACCATACCCCCACCCTCTTTAAAAATAAAATAAAAAAATCTTCCCTGGTCTGTGCTGGGCTTTCTACCCCCCTTGGGGGCGGATGGGCCTTCCGAAAATAATCCGACCTAGCCCCAAGGACAGAAAATACCTAAAATACACTATTCCCCCCCACCCCCAATGGGAGAGACCCTTGCCTAAGGGGTTGCTCCCCTTTAGTGAAATTGTCAAAAAAAATCCCTGGTGTCCAGTGGTTTCTGCCCCCCTAGGGGCAGATTGGGCTAATAAAAATAGGCTGATCTGCCCCCCGGGGAGGGGATGGGGGGGGGGGGGGGGGAAGAGGGGTTGCAGAAATAACCTAAAAATGGTTTGTCCCCCAGGGGAGTGACCCTTGCCTAAGGGGTCAGACCCCTCATTTAAAAAAGAAAAAAAGTAAACAATCCCCAGCGTCTAGAGGTTTCTGCCCCCCACTCTCTTTCCATCTCAGCCCATGGGAGGAGGGTGCGAGGCCCTCAGGGGGAGTGCTAGAGCGTCAGCACACACCAGCTGTGGCAGAGGGTGAGACCACCTCGTCCTGGGCACCCAAGGAGTTACCATGCCCTACTCCTCCCCAACCCCAATCCTTGTCATACACTCCAAAATGCAAGAAATGGTTTTTATGCAACTGGGCATAACCAAGGTGTTATGGGACTTCTGTGCTAATCTTTACAAAGCCCCTATAGCTCCTCCTGATTCACTGCTGAGGACATACTTGAATAAGACACTCCTACCCCAGATAACCCCACAAGACCACGTGGAGTTGTTAGCCAATCTTACAATCAAAGAAATCAAGGATGCGGTTAGGGATAGGTCACGCAACAAGACGCCAGGGTCCGATGGATTGCCCGTTGAATTTGATGATACCTATATACACAAACTAGCTCCGCAGCTGCTAAAATTATATACTCACTCATTACAGGTGGGACAGTTAACCCCTACAATGCGGCAAGCTGCGGTCACATCTTTACTGAAACTTAATAAGCCACTTCTTGAATTAACCTCATATAGACCTCTGTCTCTTCTGAACACAGAATATAAACTTTTAAGCAAAATCGTTGCAAAACAACTTCTCTTACACCTGCCACAGTTATTACACATGGATCAAAATGGCTTCAAGCTCAACCGTAACACATCAGTCAATATACGTTGCCTGTTCAATGTTATGTACAGTTTGCGTGACAAATATCCATACGCAGGCTGTCTATCCTTGGATATACGCTATGCCTTTGATACAATGAGCTGGGAATTCCTGTTGTCCACACTTTACTCGATAAGGATACCAACCTCATACACTACATGGGTGGGACTATTGTACTCGCTACCTACGGCGCGGACAAAAACAGGAAAATGCATTTCAGAATCTTATAATATCTCCCCCGGCACATGTCGGGGCTGTCCCTTATCACCACCTTTATTTGTATTGGCAATTGAACCCCGAGAACAATTACTGAGACGTAGTGCACCAGATTGCGGGGCATCCCACTCAGAGGTGACATACAGGCTACCTCTTTATATGCAGATGTCATGATAGTAGATTTTCAGGACATATGACAAGATATTTCTGCAATAGCAGACGAAGTGACTGCATGCGGCAGACTTTCGGGTCTACAAATAATTGCTGCAAGATCATGTATTTTTGCATTTCAGCATTCTTCAGATCGGCAGACACTGACGCTAGGAGAAGCGCAAATCCCAGTGGAGACCAGTACATTTTGCTATTTGGAGATCTATATAAACAGAGACCTAGATGCTTAAATGGTAACTTGCAACAGGGAATAATTTCATTAAGACACAAATAGCCTTCTGGACTACACTACCTCTCTCTGTGGCAGTTAGACTGGAACTATCAAAAATGGTCCTCCTTCCACGGCTCCTGTACTATTTCACTAATCTACTGGTGGTGGTCCCGACCACAATGTTTACCACCTTGAATACTTTATTGAGTTGGTGTGGGTGTCGGGGCATCGTAGGATAGGTTTGAAAAAATTACAGTTGCCGGTGCTAAAGAGGGGAATGACTTCTCCAGAACTTAAGATGGATTGTATAGCAGCACAACTGCAGTGGTTGGAGTATTGGCTGGCGGGACATAACTTACACAAAACAGGCTTTACATCTGCACAAGAACAAAATGGACACCAGCATAAGCTGTTGGGCCCACACACAGCCATACCACGCAAAGCCCCGATTTTGATATGGGTGGCCATGGCATATTCTAATTCCTTATGCTCCTAATATACCACGGAGGGGGATTCCACTGGCAATGGGGACTTTATCAGCACAGAGATTACAGTTTTGGGATTAGTCAGAGACTATGACTATGTCAAAATTATTTGCGTACAGAGTATTAATGATCCCCCTAGACAGACACACTGTTCCTAGTCCACGTGGGTTTGACTCGTTTTGTACGTCAACCCTGGGCGCCGGACGGCATTGAACCTACTGCATTTGAATTCCTAAATGTATTACATACAGTAGGTCATGGCAATCACTTAGTCCGGTGGCTGTATAGAGGACTAAGATCACACTTAGAAATATCATTACAAACACTTTGTCACAAGTGAGACACAGACCTCAACCTCGTATTACCCGATGCAGAATGGAAGAGGCTGCTTACCATCCCCTAAACCATATCCAGAAACTCCAGATTTAAATGTATTCAATTCTCTATATTTCATAGGGCATACCTTACCCCATATAGCATTAATAAACTATACATGGGTGCAGGAGCATGCTGCCCCCGTTGCCAACAAGCAGACGCAGATCTATTACACATGCTCTGGTGTTGCACGCATTTACACACTTACTGGGTGGAAATAGCGCTGGCACTCAAACTTGTAATAGTTTATGATTATTTTACGACACTATACGCTTGTATTCTAAGCTTATACTCACGTACACGAAAGACTGGGGTGGCTCTGCGCTTTGCTGATTTGGCGTTAATATTGGCGCAGTGGGCTTTCACGTGCAGATGGAAATCATCTGTCCCCCCACCAGGTCGCATAGTGGAAACTGGAAGAGGTGGAATGGGGCCAGGCTGAAAGCGAAGCACTGCGTAGAGAGGAATACAGGGCGCTACGCAAAACACACCTCTCCTTGGAGTGGGACATGCACTTAGAGAAATTTCGAACAGATGCGCGGGAGGACACAGACGTGCCTCCTAAAATTATACAATATCACAATATGAATCAGAAACCTAGCATAACTATGATGTGGCAGGGCTCATTCTCATATTATATCCCCCATGGCATATATGTACAACAATATGAAATAACCCAGTAACATTCATAATGCAAAGTCTAACCGTGACGGACATATACCTATTAATAGGCTCCTCCCAAGAATGAGTTTTTATGTTTCAATGTGATCTCAAGGAGTAACCACAGGGAAGCGGGAACTTCAGACAGTTTTCCACCATGAGAACTGAATCCCTGATAATAGGATGTATATGACTATATACTTGTAAAGAGTAATACATGCGTCATTGAGTCACTGTGGATTACTGTACCTTTGTACCTGTTAACAAAAAATACAAAAAAAAATTGTGATTCAAAAATAAAAGGTCCCAAGTTCGTAGTCTACACTAGACACTACTCAAGGATGTGTATCTTGTTACCCCTACTTCTCACCTCTAGATCCTAGTTTTTTATTGTGACAGTGCAGAGACAGCCCTAAAGCACCTCAAGCCTTCTGGTGACTTTAGCAGCGGCGTCCTCTGTCTTGGATATTCAGTTCTCCGCCTGGACAAGTCATGTGTCCTGGCGGTCAAGACGTTTGCCCATCTGAGCCAGGCACCACGCTATCATGTCAAATCTGACACTGATTGCCTTGAAGCCTGTGCGGAGCTTTGTCAGTACTGCAGTGGCATTGCCCATCAGTTCAGCATCATCTTCTGTGTGTGCCCCCTGTTCCTGCATGGCGGGCTCTTCTTCTTGTTACAAGTGTTTTTGCCTGTCAAAGGTGAGCCTGCGCTGCCTGGGGTCCACTTTACCCATTACAGCGTGGGCGGGGAACCACAGATTAGCGTATGCAGCAGTCCAGTACCACTGTGCGCCTCCCAAGATGAGGCTAGGGGGAAACTTGCCGGGGTCACAGCACCACGCTGCACCCACCTCGAGCAGTCCAACGCTAGAGCCCCACTCGGTGCGCGGGCACTGGAGGGCCCAGTAATGTACCCAAAGGCGATCTCCCCCCAGTGTATGGCCGAAGGAGAGCGGCCGAGACACACCTCACAAATGCCCGCCCTCCCCCACTGCCATCATTGCAGTGCAGTCTTGATTGGCCCTTACCGATCACGGGACCGCACTTATCCATATTGGGGCCAAACAAGAGGGGGGAGCGTGGTACCTGACAAACGCGAAGAGGCAACCCCAGTGAATTAGGGGGCCTTGTGGTGGGGCAGCAGCACCAACGGCCCAGGAACAACCCCAGGGCCCCAAAGCCAGCCACTGAGCAGCAGTCACAGGCCACACGGCACGGGCAGATAATTCACAGCCCAGGTCTCCACCACAGAGTGTCCCCAGTTCTGCATTGCAGCAGCACCGGGTGCCGATCTTCAGGGCAGGCCCAGGTTCATCACAGGGAAAAGGTGAGGGAGGGCACACGCCGGTGCTCACGAGCCGCACAGCGCAGCTCGGATGGGCTGCATCTCAAGCCCGCCCACAGTCCCCTGTCGCTGCTGGGCTTCCGAGGTGCAGCGTCCACACATAGGCCGCAGGCCGTCAGCGGTCCGCGCCGATCTCATAGGGCCTCCGATTCTTGCCTCCATCACCCAGAAGCCATCCAGCACCCGGGCGTGCCGACAAGGTGTATCTTGGAGCCCGATTCACAGGGCTCCCCAGATATTGGGGTCCAGTCCTCCCAGAGCATTAACACTGCATGGCCATCTTTGTCGTCGGTGTAACCACTCCCTCCGTCTCAGCCCTATTTCTAATTAGAACTTTAAAAAACTGCATCTCCAGGTCCTCTTAATGCAATTTTGTTATTTTGGTGTAATTTTTGTTTATAAAATTTTACTCCGTTTTTCTGATACTTTTTGGGATTTCTATTATTTTGCAACTTTTATTTCGTCACTGTTTTCATACTGCATAAATACTTTACACACTGCCTCTAAATTAAGAGGCTGCTTTGTGCCACAACTACCCGGGGATTACGGTCAGGCTTACTTGATTACTGGTGGATCACCCTGACAAAAAATTACTTCCCTCAACTAATAACCCAATTTCTTACAACTACCCTGTCTTTATGCCCCTGGATGAATAGTTCTTGAATAGCAGACCCTTGTGAGAATTATGTTAAGGTTCCGTCCAGGTACTGGAGGCATTCTTGGGGATAATTACCCTTTTGTGTCCCTCCATGAACACCTTACACTACAGGAATTTTGAAGAATGATGAGTGTTTCCTATTTTACATGGATGCTGACACAGCAGCAAGGTGAAGATATAGGGAGGTATATTTAAGATCTACCTTTTGAATGTGTATAACCCCTGATCACTTCATCCATAACACATTGCCCAGGTACTGTGGATGTGGGTGCCTAGAGGTGAAGCTTAGGCATTTGGAGTTTTCTGGAGTTATGAAGACGTCGATGCCTTGTGTAACCCATTGCTGGCAGCAGCTGTGTAGGGCTTGCAGTTAGAGTTCCACTGGTGGACTTGTTGATATATCGTGCTTAGCTGATACCAAAGTCGCTGCACCCCACCAGCAAGTGCTTCAACAATTGGATGTTGTTGAGGATTGACCAGGGCCAGATCACCAGTGGTAGGGAGAGTAAGTATCTCTCTGTTTCTGTAATATAATACATGGTTGTCATACTGTTCATCTTAATCTGTGTGTGAATTTGTGAAGCGCACGGCTACCCCACTGGGGTTTCCCATCACTGCTGATAGGTAGTGAAAAACAGTCACCTTAAAATAACCACAATTTTAACAACTTATGAAACTCCAGAATGGAGGTATAGGGATGGATTTTTAATGGAAGAAAGTTTATGAAGCCTACTTTTCCTCAGACAAACTGAAGAAAGCTTTTGGAACTATGCGGATGGACAGTAGTTTCAAGTAGTGGATGTGTGGACCCTGATGTTGAGGGTTCCAGGTACCTTACACAGTCAAGGTAGGTGTATGTGCATCCTAACCAGTGTGTGCTGCAAAGGTGGTGATGGTCACCTGCAACATGGGTAAAATAAAGCCTGCCAAGTAACTGCTGGTTGCTGTCCCACCATTGCGAACGGAATTGAGCACTGGCCTATATCAACACTATGGCGGTTATCATGAACATGGCGGTCTGGGCTGCCATGCCGGCGGTATTTACCGCCACCGGCATGGCGGTCCAGACCGCCATATAATGTTTGTGGCTGAACCGCAACTTCTGAAACTCCGCCAGGCTTCTGTCACCAGGCAGCCTGGCGGTGGCGGAGTTTCATATCCAACAGCGCAGCGCTGGCCACCGGATTATGATTCAGGTTCCACTAGCCTTTTCCTGGGGTATACCCCACCAAGGAAAAGCTGACGGAATGGGTGAATCAGGGTCCCCATGTACAGCCCTGTTGAGCATTTCACTGTCCGATTTACAGGCAGTGAAATGTGCGATGGGTGTTGCTGCACCTGCCGCACTGCTACATTGCCACCGTCTCCATCTGGAGCCAGCGTCAATGTTCAGGCCCTGCATCCAGCTGGGCCGGCTGGCAGAAACACTGTTTTCACCCGCCGGCCCAGCTGGGTGTTCTTTATGTGGCCAGCAGGGGGTTCTGCGTGCTGGCGGTCTTCTGTTAACCGGCCGCACCGAACTCGGCAGGTTTTCCCCAAAGTATTCGTAATGACCCCCTATATCTCTCCAAAGACCCTTTGCTTGTGTCCACTGCCTTCCAAGGCACTCCTGGAGGGTGCACATGTGTAATCTGGTGTGCGGCACAACTGCTTTGCAAAAATTCGCCATACCTAAAAGCTTCATTACAGTCCTTATATTGAGTGGATGAATCAGCTGAAAAGCAAGGAATCACCTCTTGAAATGCTATCACCCTTTGCTTATTGGGATATGCTTTCCTTGTGACAGCATTTAGCACTGAGCCAAAGAACATCTCGATCTGCAGGAATTGGAGGGAGTATTGCTTTACATTTATGATAAAACCTAGGCTGTAGGGACACTGCGGTCAGAGTGTATGCTATGCACTGTTGCTCTAAATAAGCCAATCACGACAGAATGGAAAGACATGAATGCTAACCTCTGTGCAGATGCGGGCCACCACTGCAAGGCACTTTGTGAACTTCCTTAGAGCAATCATATCTCTTTAAATTGGCAGCATCAGGCAGTCACTACAAAACAAAGGTTTCAGTAGGTGATGGGCAGGGAATATGAAAGCAGGCATATGTATCAGTTAAGTAGCCTCATATCTAAGATGGACCAGAGGTATTTGTTCTTCTTTGGAATGAAGAAGTACAGCAAGTACAAGCTTCTGTCCCATTTGTGTTTGGCAGGACTTTTATTGCACACTTTTGGAGGACTGCTTGAATGGCCACTCCCAGACGTGTGAGGTGGTCTTGGCTGAGGATGTAACTATGAGATGGTATGTTCGGAGGTGGGAATGGGGAGGAAATCTAAGCAATAGTCTTTCTGGACTACTGCTATAACACATTGGTCTAAGATGGTTTCATCCTAGTGGGGATGAAAATCTTTAGCCCCCTCCCCTCCTCAATCCCCCCCCCCCCCAAACAGGTGTTGTGTGACTTGGGGGAGCACCAGCAAGTCAGTGTTTGGAGGTAAAAACTCTGCCTCTGACCTTGTTATTGCCGCTTTAACTGCTCTTTGAATACTCACAGCCTTCTTACAACTCACAATGGGAGGTCTGCTAATGTTCAGATGTTTGTTTGCTTTTTTATCAAAAAGTCATCCACTTGGGACCATAAGAAGTACACCCAACTGAATGGGATGCTGAGGAGGTGCTGTTGTACCTCAGGTTTGAACCACAAGATGTGTAGCAATGCACATCTGCACAGCAGAATGCTTGCATTAATGCCCTGGGAAGCAGTATCCATGGCATCTATTCTGGGAGGTGCTGCACCAGTGCCTCCATTTCTCCCATTGAAACCTGTTGTACATCAATATCAACTCAACAGGGTTGGCTATACGCCAATGGGTAGCTACTCCCATCGCCACATGCTGGCCTACAACTTCTAAGAGCTTGGGCTCCTTGCCTGTTGGGAGTGCATCACCTGTGGCTTATGCAGAGGCACATTTGGGCACTGAATGAACTAAAAAAGAGTCTAGGGAACTTAGCCATGGATGCAGAATGGTTCATGCGGAGAAGCTTTCAAATTCTTTGCTACCTGTGCTGTGACAGCCCTTGTATTGTATTGCTGTTTGAGTAGTGTTGGGTTGATTCTAACATGCCCTTGAGCTTAGGCTTGAACTGGGCCGTGAGCTCAGTGTCTTAGAGAGGGTCTCCACAAAGAAGTCCTCTTCCTCTAGGATGTGGATAGCCACATTTTGATGATGAGCTGTCCTCTGAATGACCACATGGTATGTGGTGGAATCATCTGGTGGTGGTGGCTTGGCAAGGCTCCAGAGGCACTAACTGCCTTTGTCTAGGTTGTTAGGGTGGCAGGTTTGTAACCTTGTCCCTGTGCTTCTTGGGTTCTGGATATCTCTGCGAGTCAACTGCCAGATTTTGTTTGAAGGTCTACCTGCAATTCCTTGGAACTGGAGGGAGTGTGGCTGACAACCATCCTGGTGGATCTCTTTGATAATACTTCTTTGTTTTGCCCTTCGTGAAGAGAAAATGGGCCTTTTATTTTCCACATGCTCACAGGAAACCACCTTGAATGCATTTCTTTCCTTTGGCCTCACATTCTTTTACTGCACCTTTCAGAAGAGTTTGCACCTCTTACAAGATGTTGGTGGAAAAAAGATAACCTAGCCATGGTCACTTATCAGTGGTATCAAAATGAACAGGAGGATAACATCTAGTGATTGTCTCCAATTTACAGCCACCCATTTGGGAAGGGAAACACACTTCCATCGCGTTAGCTAGATGTCATGTAGTTAAGTGTTTTTGTGCTTTCCCCCACCTCAGCCATAACTGTGTTTCCCTAAAAGCAGGGGCAGATACTGTGCATGGTCCATGCCCAGTGCCACAACCCCTTGCCCCCCTTGGCCCCCAAGATACACCATCGCCAAGCTGTACACCCTCTGCTCCTGACATTGCACCAAACACTGCAACCGCGTAAGCCCCCACTCCGCATTAGGACCTTTCACCTGCATCCACTGCCACTTCACCTGCCACAGTACACACACCAGCCTGCCGACCAGCCCCACCCTAAACACACAACAGACACCACCTGAAAAAAAAAAAACACCAACTCGCCTATGCTCTTCTCAACCCACTCTCACTAAGAAAGCATTACACCAAATTATGGGACCTCAGAGCCACCCTCGCACTCTACATCATCTTCCTCACCAAGACTTAGCTCAACCCAACATCCGCCCCAGACATTGCTACACCGACCCCAGACAGATATTTTTGGACTCATCAGGACTGTACCAACAAGCCGGGACGAGGAACAGCCATCATCCACAAAGAGACGATACAGTGCACCATCACTACCGACCCCCCCCACCCCCATGGTACATCTCAACTTCAAGCTCCACATGGACAACAAAACAACCATCAGAGGCACCCTCGCATACCGACCCCTATGCCTACGCTTCAGCTTTTGCAACACTATTGCAGACATCACTGCACCCTAGCCTTAGACTCCAAGGACTACATCTTCCTTGGCGACCTAAATCTCCACATCAACAACCCCAACAACACTGCACACTTTCCTCGACAGTATGAGCAGCCTTGGTTTGACCCAAATCGTCCATAACCCTACACACACACCGCAGAACACACACTAGACCCCATTTTCACCTCCAGCAACTGCATCAAATACAGCCATGTCATAGAACTCACATGGAACAATCACTCCATCGTCCACTTCACCATCTCAAGCCCCCACACCTCCACCACTAAGATAACTAGCTCCCCCCACTGGAGGTGGAACAAAATCTCAGAGACCAGCTGGATGGACACCCTCAAAATTTCCAACCTCACTACCACCACCAACCTCGAACATTGAGTGAACATTTAACACCAACTGCGCTGACAACATTGTCCCCAACAACACCAACATCTAGAGAAAATCTTCCAAAATGTCCAGCTATTACACCCAAGAACTCAAAACAGTGAAACAAGACAGCAAACAACCAGATAGTAGATGTCGTGTCAGCAAGAATACCTTCAACAGAGCAGACTTCAAGACCTCCCTCAGCCTCTACCACTACCTGTTGAAGTCAACTAAGAAGACAGCCCTTGCTGCATTCATCAAAAACAGCGTCAACACCACCAAGGAACTTTTCAACATCGTTAAGTAGTCCTCCAAACAGGCTGCCAGTGAAAACAGCATCACACCCTCACAGGATCTGGGTGACAACCTCGCCCACTTCTGCCACGACAAGATCGCAACTATACAGAAACTTCGAACCACGGAGAAACAGCAGCTTTGGTTGTCTCCAACCTCTCTGCAGCTTTCGAAACGGTATCCCACCACATGCTGATCGAAAGACTCCATCACACTGGCATTCAATGGGACGCGCTCGGTTGGATAGCCTCCTTTTTCACCTCCAAACCCAGAGGATCCACCTCCCACTCTTCACCTCTGAACCAAAGGAGATCAGCTGCGGTGTTCCCTAGGGCTCATCCCTCAGCCCCACACTCTTTAATGCATATATGACCCAGCTGGCCAACATCATCAGATCCCACGGTCTCAACATAATTTCCTACGCAGATGACACCCAATTCATCCTCTCACTCACCGACGACCCCTTCACCACCGGAACCAACTTTCACAGATGCATGACAAGCGTCGCGGACTGGATGAGTTGTAGTTTACAGACTCGTGCCTTGGTGGACAGTTTATTATGGTTCATCAGATCCAGGTCTTTCAGATCGATGGGATCTAGCACACACCTAAAGCCCGTTTCCCAAAGGTTCAATGGCTAATAAAATGCACCAATTCCATATATTTTTGGCATTACAGTGTAACATACTTCTAATATTCTTCTGTTGGGAGAAGTAATAGAAAGAATCCTTGAAGAGCATATTATCAGCTGCAGAGCATGGTTCTTGCAGCCAACCTCGACTCCGAGTCCGACACAAGTCAAGGGAGTCAGAAACATGTCCAGTGATTAGGAGACATCTAAAGATTAAGGGCAACAAAGGTTAAATTAAGGACAGAAAAGGCCACAATCTCCAGCAGCTATCCACAAGTCAGGGAGGGCAAGGTCCTATCTTCCAATGAATAAACACACAAAAGGTAGTCAAAGGTAATATGGCATTGATATTTGTAGGATTGAAGAGGAGTCCTAATTCTTCTAAATGATGGATAGCCAACTGACATACAGACCTACTGGGAAGTGACAAACCTCAAGTTATTAGGAAGAGGGGAAAGGAAGTAGTGGTAGCAAAATTGGTGTGGTCAACCACGGCTCATTTATGAACGAAAGATCTAAAGGATGGTCTAGGTTAAGGTCCCAAATAACAAATGTTCTTCATGGCTTTTCTTGCTCTGTTCAACATAATTGAGACAGTTGTGATATGACACAGAGAGGAGGGCTGCTCAAAGGTTCACATCAACCTTCCCTTGGGGATGGATGGAAAACATTGTCCTTAAAAGGCTTAAAATAAAAAGGTGTTTACATTTGGTAATGCTTTCTCTGATTAAAACTCAATCTAACCACAGCAATAACTCCAAAAAGGAGTCTCAGGAGTATCCACACAGTGAAGAGAGCTGCAGGACGGAGCAGCCAAAATGACCATCTCTGCAGGCTTGAGTATCTAGGCACTTGTGCTGGTTGAATGTATGCATCAAGAACAAGTTACTTACCTTCAGTACTTCCTTATCTCGTAGAGATTATCCAGCCACAGATTCCTTACCTTAGATCATTTCTCAGGCATCAGACGAGATCTGAACATTTTCGAGCAGTACTCCTGCATGTTGGTGGGTGGCATTGTTCAGCTCTGCATCAGCCATACCTGAAGTGGCATGCGCAGTGCCTGTAGAGGCACCACACCAGTGAGCGGATCAAAGTTTCTTTTTGTGGTGTTCCGCACCAGAAGCATGGAGCCACAAGAAACACTGACAGACTGGTATGCATATCTAAGACCCTTACATTGTAATCAGTTCGCAGTGCAGGGAGAATAGGAGCGCCGGTAAGGAATCTGTGACTAGATAAGAATCTCTATCAGCGAAAGGGTTGTCAAAGGTAAGTGACTGGTTCATCCGAGAGAGACTACAAGTTGCAGAGTTCTTACCTTATGATGAATACCCAAGCAATATCTTCCTGGAGGTGGTCCTGTAAAATGGATTTGGGACCAAAAATCCCTGCAGGACTATACAAACAGAACGCTTGTAACAATGGACCTCACCGTCCAGGTAGTAGTGTTTAAAGAACCTGTGCTGAGACACCCACGTAGCTGCCTGACAGGTGCCCAGAACAAGGACTGTGAGCTTACGCAGTGGTCGCAGCCTTGTCTCAGGTGAAATGAGCATGCAAGCCCTGAGGGGTTGCTTTTTGGTCAATGCGTAGTTGATCTTTAGGTAGAGCACTATCTATCATGAGATGGTCCCTTCCTGCACAGCCTTCTCCTTCTGAATCTTTACATACACTACTAAGAGGAAAGTTGATCATCCACCTGGACGTCTAAGTTATGATCAAAGTAACATGATAACAGTCTATTTGGATCCAGCTGGTGGAGTCTCTCCTCTTCTTTAGAAGGGTAAGGTGGAGCAAAAACGCAGGCAAGGTGATATCTGGGCCTACATTAATGGGGGTCACTACCTTTGAAAGGAAGGGGGCACTTGTTCGAAGAATCAGCTTATCTGGGTAAAAAGTGGTATAAGGAGGGTGAACAGAGTGCCTGCAGTTCGCTGACCCTTCTGGTCGATGTATGGCCATTAAGAAAGCAGTCTTGAAGGTTAGCGAATGGAGTGTGCAGTGGTTCGAAAGGTGCACACATCAGAAAAGTCAGAACCAGATTTAAGTCTAATTGGGACATGATGAATGGCCTGGGAAGAAACATATGTTGGAGACGTTTAAGGAACCTAGTCATAACAAGTGACTTGAAGAATGAAGGTTGGTCTGGCAACCACAAATATGGCTGATAAATAGTCCTTAAGTGTTCCCAGAGCAGAGCCCTGCTGGGCCAAAGATAGAATAAATAGTAAAACCTAAGAAAATGGTGCAGAGTAAGGGTAGATGTTCTTGGATGCACACCCTGAAACAAATGTGTCCCAGTACCACGCTTAGACCGTTTTTGTAGAGGGACACAACACTGCCAGAATTTACATCACAGATTTCAGGAGGAAGGTCCAAAACTGACAACTGTTGCTGTTCAATCTCCACACAATAAGGCAGAGGGTGCACAGGTTTTGGAGCAGCACCAATCCCTGTTGCTATGACAGAAGATTATTCCGAACAAACAGGCTGACTGGAGGACCAATGCTCATGCCTAGTAGCTTGGAATACCAGACTGTCTGTGAACAATTCGGAGACACGAAAAATGACTTTCGCCCAGTAATTCCTGATCTTCTTGAGAACTCTAGCCATTAGTGATATGGCAGGAAGGCGTACAAGAGGTTGGAGCTCCACTAGATACCTTGCATCACCTCCGGATGGACACGCCATTCTTGATCCACTAGGTATCAAAGGTTGGGCTCATCGGCCCTGGTGTTCAGAAAGCCCAGCAGGTGATAAACCACCAGGGAAATGCTCTGACATTCCAGCCGTGCTCACAGAGGTAGGACTCCTGACAGAGGATCCATGACCCAAACCCTGTTTGTTGCAGTACAATATGGTGGTGGTGTTGTTGTCAGTGAACACCTGCAACAGTCTTTCCCTAATTAAAAGAAGAAAGACTTTCAATGCCAATCAGATCGTCATAAGCTCCAACTAGTTGATGGGGACTCCAGATTCCGTCTGAGATCAGAGGCCCTCTGATCTCCGCCTCTCCCAAATGTCCGCCCCACCTCATAATTCATGCATTTGTCACTACAGTCAACTCTGACTGAGGAAGGGAGATGGGTCTGTCACTGACCCAATCAATCAGGACCTTTGAAGTTCCCTTCGAGATCTGGGCCATGTCAGAGAGAGATTTCGGTGCCCACAGTACCTTCAAGTCCCACTGCATAGCCCGCATGTGCCAACCGGCATTTGCCATTAGCAAAATGCAGGAGTGCATGAGGCCCAACAGCCCAGCTGCCTCAAAATCAGTCTAACTGAAATCAAGGATAGAGGCTCAAACATCAGTATCATAGCCTGAATATCCTTACACACCGTGCAGGAGGACAGATCCAAAACTGCACTGTGTCCAGAACAGCCCTGATGAAAAAGAACATCTGAGAGGAAGTCAGGTGTGACTCTGGCATGTTAATAGTGACCTCCAAAAAGTGCAAGAGATCTGCTGTAGTCTGGAGGTGGGAGGCGACTGCCCGCCTTCAACAGCTAATCATTGCCTTCAACAGCTGATCATCTAGGTAGGGGCGAGACTGGAACTCCTGCCCACTGCAGATGCACAGCAACGACCGCCATCATCTTGGTGAACACCCGAGGGGGACTAGTAAAGCCAAAGAGGAGCACAGGGTACAGAAAGTGCTCTTGGACTACTCTGAACTGCAGTAACACCTGTGGGCAGGCAGAATGGAGATGTTGAAGTATGGGTCCTGTAAGTCCAGCACTACCATCAAGTATCCAAGCTCCAGGGCAGTCAGAACTTAACCTATTGTGAGTAATTTGAACTTCTTCTTTTTCAGGAAGAAGTTGACAAGGTGCATGTCTAGGACAGGATGATGGCATCCTCCCTTCTACTTCTGATGAGGGCACCTACTCGATGGCTCTCTTGGCCAAGAGAACCAAAACTTCCTCATGGAGCAAGGAGAGATGGTTTCCATCAGCCAGTTGTAAGTGGGTGGCACAGGTGGAGGAGTTCCAGAAAGGGGATAGCGTTGCCCCTTTGGACTTGCAGTAGAACTCACCTGTCGAATGTGATCAACTGCCAGTGGTGCAGGTAATGGCTTATCCTGCCCCCAGCTGGACGTACGTGATGAAATGAGGGCAAACTAAATGAGTGTGGTGGCCGCTGCTGACAGGAGAGTGATGGACTGGCCCAACCGCTTGCTAGTGGCCCCAAACGGTCTGTGGGAACTATGTCCTCAGCCACGAAAAGGTTCAGAATCCTGTTGGCCTTGGTGGCTGGAAGAACATAAACATGAAAGGAAGCCCCTTTCCAAGCCACAAAAGGAGTGTAAGGCAGACAGAGGTTGGTGAGGTGACATGGATAGGCCCAAAGACATGGCAGTAGTTCTGCTACTATCCTTGAAGCACTTCAGCACTGAGTCTGTCTTATCACCAAAAGGCGAGAACCATCAAAGGGCATGTCGATGAATAAGGTTTGGACATCCCTCGAAAAACAAGTGGTTCTCAGCCAGGCATGGCACCTAAGGGCCAACAACGATAAAACTGCTCTTCCCATTGAGTCTATTGTGTCCAGTCCACATCGGATGGTGAACTTTACTGCATCTCTCCCATCAACAACAGTGTGGGAGAGTAAGGTTTGGGCCTCTGCTGAGATCAAGGGTGGCACTTGCGTAACCGAATCTCAGACTGTATGGATGCATCGGCTAAACAGGCACAGTATGTTTACCGAATACAGTACTTGGCTGGCGAAATAATATCTTCTTCCCAAGGGTGTCCAGCCTCATGGCTTCCTTATCTGGTGCAGTTCTAGGGAACATGCAGGGTTGACTCAGGAAGTAGAGTCTTGGACCACCAAACTCTCCAGGGTTAGCTGCTGGGGAAGGAAACTGGGGTCACCAGGAGCAGGGCTGCTGTCGGCATACAATTACCTTGTGCACGTGTCCCTGTGCAGGGCCTGGACCGGGTTCCAAGGAGGACATTTGCAAGGGTGTCATTAAATGGAAGTAAAGGTTTGGTGAGCAACTCCTGGCTGAAGCACCTTCGTCAAGACATTTGTCTTGACTGCCAACGAGGGGGGTGTAAGGTCCAAGACCACAGTCGCCCTCCAAACCAACATCAAAAATTAGGGGGAGGGAGAGAGAGGGGAAGAGAGAGAGAGGGGGAAGAGAGAGAGAGGGGGGAAGAGAAAGAGAGAGAGAGAGAGAGAGAGAGAGAGAGAGAGAGAGAGAGAGAGAGAGAGAGAGAGAGAGAGAGAGAGAAGAGAGAGAGAGAGAAAAAAGCTAGTATCTGGTGAGTTGGCCAAACCACTGACATCCACCAGTTCCTCATATCAGCTGTCTTCTGTCATCTAGGGAATGCTGCTATCCATAAGGGTCATCCGACCCCTTTGATTCACCATACTTTCCAGGCCTGTGACCTGCACTGGCTCCAACTCGAAGGCCATGCCTCAGTTGGTGCCAGAGCTGGTGTCAGACGATGCCTGTCCAGGTCTGTGCTGGAGTCAGGTATGACAATGAGGTTGAGGCTGTATGAGTGTCAGTACTACAGCAGGCGCCACAGAAGGTCACGGTTTTGTAGGCAGTGTCACTCCAGATCCAGCACCAGATCTAAGGGTCAAAAATGGCGATGAGGGTGAGCCTGCCAGGAGGAATCCAGTGGGGGCCCTTCTTGTACCTGTGACACCCAAAGGAGCTCCAGAGGGGTCGGGCTGCCTAATTATGAGGTGCATGACCTCCTAGACCTCTTTCAGTTGGGAGGGGGTCGGTCAGACTCTGGGAAATTCATGGAAATGCAGAGCAGACCGTAACATGAGCTCCAAGGACTTGGACGGGCATGGTAACTTTGAAGACCTCTTCGATTTCTTCTCTTGGTGAGACTTACTTGATGACTTGGTGTAGGAGGCTGGCCTGGTATGTAGTGGGTACCTTGGGTACTTACACCTTATACCGGGTCCAGGTATCCCTTATTAGTGAAGTAGTAGTGTTCTAGCAGCTTAGGCTGACAGAGGTAGCTATAGCAGAGCAGCTTAGGCTGAACTAGGAGACACGCAAAGCTCATGCATTACCACTTATAGCTACACAGTACTTATAGACAAGAAAAACAATACTCAGTGTTACCAAAAATAAAGGTATTTATTTGGGTGACACAGTACCAAAAATATCTTAGCGACAATACTCCTTCTGGAGGTAAGTATTATACACAATATATACACTAGAAACCAAATTAGACAAGTAAATAATCAGATTTAGGTCGCCAAGGAAGAACAATGCAAGCAATAGGAAATGCTATAGAATGCAATGGGAGAAAATGGGTCTAGGGGCAACACAAACCATCTAATAAGAAAGTGGAATGCGAATCACAAATTCCCCCCTAGACAAGTGTAGTGTGTGCAGTATCGCTGGGAGAGTAAGAATACACTAAAGGTAAGTAAATTACCCCAACCCAAAGCCCAGAAAAGCAGGAGTAAAGTACTGCAAGTTTCCTTAGGACACACTACATCTCGTGATTGGGATTTTGCAGGAGCCAACCAAGTCTGAAAAGAACAACGGCTGGACTCCTGGACCTGAAGACCTGCAAAGGAAGGGGCCCAAGTCCAGAAGTCGAAAGAAGTTCTAGGGAGGACAGGAGCCCCTGCCAACCCAGAAGAGGGTGCAAAAGAAGAGTCCCCGGTTAGTCGAAGACTGCAGAAATGCACCCTAGGATGATATTAATGGGTTCCTGCGTGATGCAAAGTATGTCCCATGACGTGAAGATTGTTGCAGATGTGATTTTGTGTTGGAAGTCGGCACCAAGCCGTGGCTACGACAAAAGTGTGTTTTGCGTCAAACATGGTGCTGAATGGACCCAGAAGGGACCTGCGGGCCTCAACTCTGTGTGAGGAGGAAAAGGGTCTCTCAGCACTTTAGAGAGCCCTCAGGATGCCAGCCAGCACCCCCAGGATACGGGAACAAAGGAGGTGCAAAACGCAGTTGATGCAGCACAACAAAGGAAGGTCCCATGCCGCCGGACAACATCTTGGTGAGTTGAGCGCCGCAGGATGGAGTGCTGGGGACCTGGGCCAGGCTGTGCACGAAGGAATTTTGCAAATAGTGCACAGAGGCCTCAGGAGGTGAAGAAGATGCAGTATACAGGGGGGATTGGCTACCTTATCAGGTAAGGACCTATCAGGAGGGGTCTCTGACGTCACCTGCTGGCACTGGCCACTCAGAGCCCTCCAGAGTGCCCCCACACCTGGCAAAGCAAGATGGCTCAAGTCTGGGACACACTGGAGGAGCTCTGGGCACCACCCCAGGGGTGGTGGTGGACAGGGGAGTGATCACTCCCCTTTCCTTTGTTCAGTTTCGCGCCAGAGCAAGGGCAAGAGGTCCCTGAACCGGTGTAGACTGGTTTATGCAAGGAGGGCACCATCTGTGCCCTTCAAAGCATTTCCAGAGGCTGGGGGAGACTACCCCACCCCACCTGTAACACCTATTTCCAAAGTGAAAGGGTGTAACACCCTGCTCTCAGAGGAAATGCTTTGTTCTGCCTTCCTGGGAATGGGCTGCCCAGACCCCAGGAGGGCAGAACCCGGTCTGTGAGGTGGCAGCAGCTGTAGCTGCAGTACAAGCCTCAGAGATCTAGTTTGGCAGTACTGGGGGTCCATAGTGGAGCCCCCCAGGATGCATAGAATTGGCTCCCCAATACCAGATTTGGAATGGGGGGACAATTCCATGATCTTAGACATGTTACTTAGCCATATTCGGAGTTACCATTGTGAAGCTACATATAGGTATTGACCTATATGTAGTGCACGCGTGTAATGGTGTCCCCGCAATCACAAAGTCCGGGGAAATAGCCCTGAACTACGTGGGGGCACCTTTGCTAGTGCAAGGGTGCCCTCACACTTAGTAACTTTGCACCTAACCTTCAGCAAGTGAAGGTTAGACATATAGGTGACTTATAAGTTACTTAAGTGCAGTGAAAATGGCTGTGAAATAACGTGTGAGTTATTTCTCTCAGGCTGCTATGGCTAAGGGTTTGTCTGAGCTCCCTATGGGTGGCAAAAGAAATGCTGCAGCCCATATGGATCTCTTGGAACCAAAATGCCCTGGGTACCGAGGTACCATATACTAGGGACTTATAAGGGGGGGTCCAGTGTGCCAATTGAAATTAGTAAATGAAGTCACTAAGCCTATAGTGACAAATTTAAAAGCAGAGAGAGAGCATAAGCACGGAGGTTCTGGTTAGCAGAGCCTCAGTGACACAGTCAAGCACTACTGACAACACATATATTAGGCCACAAACTATCAGCACTGGGGTTCTGGCTAGCAGGATCCCAGTGAGACAGGCAAAACACACTGACATATAGATTTTTATCTATGAGCACTGGGGTCCTGGCTAGCAGGATCCCAGTGACACAGTAAAAACACACTAACATACACTCACAAACAGGCCAAAAGCGGGGGTAAACATGCTAGAAAGAGGCTACTTTCTCTCACTTCATCTGGATGACAACCATTAGGAATGCAAGCGGCCCCAGGACCTTCCACGTAACTGGGATCGTGGGCATAGCGGGGTCTTCAGACGACGGGTGGTGAGGAACTTGAGGGAGTACTCTCTCAGCGCCTCCGTGTGCATGTCACGTTAGTCCTTGCAGGTCTTGGAGACGTGGTCCTGCTCCAAGCACCAAAGACAAACCAAGTGTGGGTCTGTCACAGAAAATTTCCTGTGACAGGCACCACGTGGCTTGAAACCTCCTGGTTTCTTAGGGGACATCCATGGCATACCAGGAAAATAAATTCTCAAAAAAATGTTTACAAAAAGTCTGTCAAAAATTGACTAGGGGTTAGTTCACCGTGGATCAGCACTTTCTGGCACAGAAAGAAAAGAACTGACGTCACAGACCTGGGGTGGAGCCTCTATAGGCATCATACATGTCACTTCCAGCACGAACACCACTGAACTGGAGCCAAACCACGCCACCTACCAGGGGTGCAGGGGTACTGCTTGAAAATTTCATGATCTAGTTTGATGCCTGGGAAATATTCTAAGCAAAATAATCTGTAGATAGAATTAACTACTTGGTTAGAATTAACCAAGTAGCAGCTTGACAGATCTCTAAGAAAGAAACATCTTTCACCAGCAACCTCAAGGCAGCTTTGACTTGAGTGGAATAAGCCATAGGCTTGCAGTGGGCTCCTGGACAGGATCTGATTCTGCACAGTCATCACCTTCTTAGCACCCGCAAAGCCCACAACTAGCTAGTCATCTACACAGTTATTGAGCTGCCCTTTGAAAATATTGGAGGGCTTTCCTTGGATTCAACTGGTAGAGCCTTGTCTCCTCTTTTAAGAGAAGTGGCAGAGAGCAGGAAGGGTGATGGACTGACCCACAAGGAAGGGCACCCTCTTCCTGAAAAGAAGTCTGGGTACTCAGCACTAATTTATTAGGAAAGAAAGCAGTGTACAGAGGTTGCACTTAGGTGACTACAGCTCATTGGCACAGTCCACAGAAGTGACTCCAGTAAGAAAATCATCTTGATAGTGATGAGCCATACAAAGCACCTGTGTACAGGCTCAAACAGCATGCATATCAGAAACGTGAGGACCAAGTCAAAGTCCTAAGGAGGTATAATAAGGGATCTTGGAGGAAACGTGTGTCATAACTTTAAAGACCTTCATCATTACAGTTGGCTTAAATGAAGAAGATCAGGAAAACATAAAAGGCAAAGATAGATGACATATAACCCTTCACTGCCCCCCTGGGAAAACCTAGCTGGGCCAAAGCTGAGACAAATAAAAAACATCTGATAATTTGGCCTGTAGGGGATCAAACTGATGGTACCTACATCAGTTACAAAAAGAACAAGTGATGGACGGAATGCTGAACAATGTCAAACATTCACCCCCAGTACAGAGATCTGGGCCTAAATCCCTCGTTTTTTTTGCTGCCCTTGCCATTCCAATTTGGACCCAGCCATATGCAAATCAGTCTTGACCCTGTTCCCCATGGGAACAGTCCAGCCCAAACTGCTAGGCCAGGTCTACCCTGGACTGGAAACAAGCATCCTGGGACCGGTTTCGGGGGTTCACCCATCATCAGCCAGGCTAGCTTGAATCCAGTGGCATGGGAAGCACAGGACCCACGTCTGGGTACCTACATCAGGCCACAAGTTTCTCCCAATGCCATGAATAGATAATTTAGTCAAGGGGTGCCTAGCTTTAAGAATCCCTTTCACGAGCTCGGCAGGTTAAGTCAAACTGCTCAGTTGTCACTGCTTAATCTCCACATAAAAAGGTGTCATTCTAGAGATTTGGGCGCAGGTCCTGGTCCTCTTGCTTAGAAAATAGGACCTCTCATTGAGACAGATAGATCGGATAACAAATGCTCAATCTCAAGAGGCCAGGGAACCATACCCTCCTGGTCCAATCCAGGGCTATCAAAATTATTTGGGCCTGGTCTATCCTGACCTCCCTCAAAACTCAAGGAAGAAGTGGGAACACATACATAACTTCTTGGCAGTTGCAAAATGGTCAAGCTTGGGCTTGCCACATTGGGCGAAGGTGTCCTGGTCCACACAAAGATGAAGACACCATTCAGGTCTGCCATCTATCATTTGTCTGCCCTGGCATTCAGTGCTGAATGGCCCCCAGGTAGAAGCCCTGATGGCCCAGGCATATCAAGACGAGCTGTGCCTTAATTCACAAGATCCAAGATACCACACTGCCCTGCTTGTTGTGGTACCATGTGGCGATTATGTTGTCCATCAGGACCTGTACTGACATTTCCTTGAAGGATTAGATAAAGGGTTTCAGAGCAAGTCAGATGGCACTTAGCTCCAGGACGCTGATATGCTGCTGACATTCCCCTAAAAGCCACAGACCCCAATTTTCGCCTCTCCCAGGTGAGTGCCCCAATTCAAAGATGATGTATCCACCACTTTTGTGTTCTCTGGATGTGTATGGTGAGCAACATCCACATGATAAGTTGGTATTCACTTGCATGTCCCAGCAAACACAAGGGCCTATGAGGATCAATAGTGCAACAATCCAAGAAGCCTCAGGTCAGATCTCTCTGAGATCTAGGATTTAGCCAGACACATCAGGATTAGATTCCGAGTGCACCAGGCTCCTTAAGGGGACGGGAAAGATATGAAAACTATTACACTGTAGAATGAAAGGAATCCTCTGTGGTGATGTCAGATGAGACTTCTGTTCACTAATGGAACATCACAGCAATGAAAGAAAGGCAATCATCACTTGGCGAGTAACTACACCTGACTGGTGTGAGCCAGCCTTGGGCAGTCCATCATCGACACCCAAGGTGAGAGGTAAAGATGAAAGGTAGAGCATTAAATTTAAAATGTTCCAGCCACATCGCAAACCGATGATAGCATCTGTGGACTGCTGGAAGAGGACATGAAAGTATATGTGATGTGTGACCCAACGTACTCTCCAATTCTCCAGGTCCAAGGCAGAGAGAACCTGATTGAATATTCTGAAGCTATTCAGAATATTTTTAATTTGAAGCTATTCAGAATATTCTGAATTTAATGGAAGGCATTCAGGGGGCAAAGATTCCAAAATCGCCCTGAGCACCATGTCCTATGTGGACACCAGGAAATAGTGGGAATAACACACTTTGCCTTTCTCCAATACCTGTACCCTCTCACTGGCAACCCTGGTCAATTGCAACTTTACTTCCTGCAAATGGGTAATATCGTGATACACTGAAATCTGTGTAGGAACTGGTGGTATACAACCAAAGGACGATAGGAATGGCATGGCCTATCCTTTTTTGAACAATCTGTAGCACCCACTGAGCTGAAGTGATTGATTGTCTGATAAGAAATATCTAATTTTACTCCTATTGGCTGTTCATAGTGAGATAACGGGTAGTTAAAACAGCTTGAAAGCCATAGTGTTGGGTGAGGAAGAGATGGAAGAGTGCTCCCCTAGGTGTGGTCGGTGACACCGGAGAACACCATGTACTCTGGGACCATGACAATTCTGGGCCTACTGCTGAACTGGTTGCAATGGCTGCCATTGTTGACAGGCTAGAATCCACAAGTAGCCTCTGAATTTTCTGCATTATTAGAGAAACTGGTGAGCCAGTGAAATCAAGTATAGGGAACGGATCACAATGTGACTGTGTTTAAAATGCTCCAGCATTGATATAACCTTTACCCCAAAAATCTGGATTCATCAACATAAATGTCTATCAAGGATGCCTGAACACCACTGAAGACATAGTTGCGCCCGTCCAGAAATGATGCTTCATAATGAAATTAGTGCCCATGGCACAGGTCACAGTCTGTTGTGCCTAGGCCGGGCATCAAGATGTATTTCACATCACCCTGTCTGTCCTGAATTGCTGGGTCAAAGGAATTCTTGAGCTCATCAGGGATGGCAGGAAGGATCTCACTGGCAATGTCCCAAAGGCTGTGTGGGTCCAGGAAATAGATTACATTCAAGGATCTGAGGTCCAAGCTCGCATAAGAGAACACCTTTTTGCCAAATGCGTCCATGCATTTTGATTAGCTATCTGGCAGCACAAAAGAGAATGGAATAGGGTGGACCATACACATGAAAGCTTGGATCTCCAAGCTCTTAGGGGTTGGGTGCAGAGTCAGAAAGACCAGGTGGGCAGACTTGGCCAGCAGGGGAATAAAGTACGTGCTCCATTTCTTCCTTGCTGCTATTACTTAGCATCAGTGCCGTAGCAGCATCCTCAAAAGGTCTGAACATTGGAGGAGCCACAAGAGTTCCAGGAGTGCAGTCACTATACTCAACAGCGACTGAAACCTGCATAGAGACAGCGGAACTCAGCAGCCGGAAAGTCTGTGCAGAAGAGTGCTGTGTGATCCCTACAGACTGGAGACCAAGTAGATCATGCAGTTCAGCAGAGCAGGAAAGACCTGGCTTGTGGCCTGTAGTGTCAAGGAGAACACGAGGAATATTTGCATTCCCTGGACACTCACAAGAAACCTAGCGGGCCTGCCAATGGAGTAAGTGGTCGCCTTGGGTGGTGCAAACTCCCAGAATTCACTGGATAAGATAGTAAGCCTGAAGGAGAAAACCTTGGCCCAAATGTTTTGATGCACCAGGCGACTCTTGGAGGCTGATGTAGAGCTGTGTGAGGGTCCCATCCAGCAGAGCACACAGAAAGAACAGATCTGCAATGGAAAAGGAGCAGATCCATAGACTGGACGAGACAGTGAGTTGGGGAAAGTGAGAGGAGAACCTGAATTATCTGCTCAGCCATAGAGGGTGAGAACATAGCAGGACAACTCCACTGAAAACATAATCCCCTGACAGTGGCCAAATGTGACTCGGCAGCTGGTCTTGAAAAAGCAACCCATCCCACAGATCTGTGGCGGAGAATCTGGAGTAATTGGAGCATAATTGGGGCAAAAGTGGCATCTTGTGGAATGCAAATGCTGCAGGAAATGTGAACTATGAATATTAAAACACAATGTAACAGAAAGCCCTACACAGCTGTATGTAGTGAAAAACCATTGCAGTCCCAAATCTAATACTGACAGAATAAAGTGAAGGGCTCACTTGAGGACATAATGGAATAAGTAACTTAAAAGGGTTGCAGTTAAAGGCCAACACGTATTTAGTAAGCATGAAAGATTTTAAGATCTTAACACACAGGCTCACTGGTACGTACTTTGTGTTTTCAAATAGATTGCAACTTGATTTGAAAATGGGTGCAGGAAATATAATCAGTACAAACTACATGGAGGTCTTAGGTTCACAAAGATAAAGCGCACATTATTAAAGCTGTGTTTACCGCAAATATGCATGCATTCAAGAACGAAGATTGGTTAGTTTCCCAAGCACTGTTAAAGATACGATGAAGAATGTGTAGGGGATTAGGTCAGGGCTACGGGGTCACAGGTGTTCTATTGTTTTTCTGTTTTCAATCTGTAACGGACAACTCAGTTATTATTTGATGCTCTGCAATAAAGGATGTGTAGTAATTCAGGTTAAAGTCTAGGGTCACAGGTGGCATGATTTTTCTGCTACTAATTTATAACTATGGAGTAATTCATTGTTTGACATTGTGTGGTTCTGTAAATAAGAAGCTGTCTGTGCAACAGCAGATTGAGACTGGCTGCTTGCCTGTGGGAAGAGAGACGGTCGCCCTGTCACAACAGTTAAGAGTTGTCTTCACATTGCCAAAGAGGAATCTGTCTTTTTTCCATTTTCTAAGTTTTTGAATAACCCTGCAACACATTCCAGACTGGGTAGACCTCTGAAAGGAGCTGAAGCAAGAGCTCATTTGTGGCAGATGAGCACTAGTTAAGGCACCTCACAAAGGTGCCACAACTGCAAACAGGACCCACACACACCACTTGAAGCTCTAAGCAATGGTAATTCTGAATTGAGAAAGTTAGCTGCTCTATCAGGGTCGATATCTGAAACTAAGCTCTGTGTCTGGCTTGACACACTGGTGGGGACAGGGGGAACCAATGAGAGGCGATCTAAATAAAAAACAGAATGGGGTCATAGCTGGGTAGGAGCGGACAGCCTCACACAGCAACCAAGAAGTTCTCTACCTTTGCAGTACAATGGGAAGTAAAAGCAATTACAGATCCTTGCATGGGAACCCCAAGCGTCTATAAAAAAACTTGCTGGTAAGCAAAGGAAACAAGGCACACAAGCAAGAAAGAACTACTACTTCCACTAGATCCTTCAGAGACTCAGAGCCAGAACCAGTGCCTGGGGTCACTGCACACAGGTATAGCTGCAACAATTTCTCAAAGAAGTTCAAAATGAGGTGGGCACAATTAGAAGTGACCTCAAAGAGTACTTAAAGGACTTGTAACAAGATATTACTGGTTTGGGCACCAGGGGCAATGATTGGGCACCAAACATGGATGATTTATGGCTATTACATGGGTAATAAAATCTTGTCCTTGGAGGAACAATGTACTGAAACAGCTCGTAAGCAGGGAGATGTTGAAAACAGATCCAGACAAAAAACATTGGAATAAGGGACCTGACATAGGAAGGGGATGGCTTAGGTATTTATTCATATGTGCAAAACATAGTTGATCATATTCAGAATCATTCAGATGACTCTCCAATACACCTTGATCTGATTCAGAGTCAACACTGGAAACCAGTGAAAAGGGCAACTTTTTCAATGAAAAAGTTGACCCTTATTAGTTTTCTCATATCTTATCCTCTTCAAGGGACATAAGTTGAACTTATATAGTGACCTTGCAACATCCATCTTCAAACCCAAAAGACAAAAAACAGATCACAGATTACCTGCCTAAGAACAATGCATCCTATTAATTGGGGCCCTCTTTTTATACTCCTCTATGTTAAGTAGGCTCAGGCATCCACAATGATTTTGAATCTCTTAGAAGACTACACATAGGGGGATGAAACCCTCATCACATCACCAAGCAATAAAACATGTGTCACCAATGGAGAACAGTGAAAAGAGGTCTGAAAAATATCTCTTCCACTTTGAGAGGAAGAGAAAGCTAGACATAAGTCCACAGAGAATTGGAGAATTAGTAGGGTGCATTCACTAATGGGGCCTGATAGACTGGAGGTCTGAACCTGGCCCATAAGAGAAGCAAGTACCACAGAGGTTGGATGGCAGAGGTCCTTAAAAAACTTTGGGGAGTGAAACAACCCACTGGACTAGACACTTGATAAAACATGACCCTCGTCAACTGTGAGACAATTTCGTAGGCTCAAATTGCATGTCTTGCTCTGTTATGGCCAATGTCCATAAGAGTCTGCTAACAAGGAAAGAATGTTTGATTGCGCAGAGCCAGCTGGGGGCTGATATTCTCTGACTACCTTACCAAAAATAGTATACAAATTGTCCTTATAAATTAGTGTTTTGATAAGTTTGAGTCTTATGGGTTCCTTTTTTGCTCTTAAGAGAGGAAAAGGAGTTAAAACAGAGCAGAAAGCCAAACACTGGAGATTATATCAATGAACTGAGTAGTAACTACTAGCGAGAAAAAAACACATACACAACTATATCAATAGTTATATTAGTTAGACTCAAAGGTTTGAATTCTCAAACTGATATGCTAACACTTAACATTTTGAAAAACAAGGGATGTTTCTTCGTCTATTACAGAAGACACACCTATCAACACAGGATTGGGCTACAACGAATAACTTTTGCCATGTAAAACTTTTCCTCTGCCTCTGTGAAGAGGCACAGTCACCAAGGTCTGCCATATCTCATCAAGCCACTGGACAAATGACAGTGAAAACCGATCACACCTTTGCCCAAGTATCCATTAACACATCTGATAGGGTCTTGTAGAACTGCAGCAAGGGTTTGCAGGTGACTGATCCAGGCTACAAGCTTTCTGTCAATAAGTTTGCTTTTGTTTCAATCATACATAGTTGTTAATAAAGTACTCCAGCTGCCATGCGAACAACAAGGATAAAACAGGCTCTCTGAGGGTGGATCTAGTGAAGATTCTAATTCAGTCTCAGGAAAAGTGTTCAACCCACTAGCATTCTGTAGGTTCGTGTACAAGTCAGCATCAGTAAGTGAGAAAGAACAAGCTGTCAGCATCTTCATCATCTTATGGTATGTTCTGCAGCACCTGAATTGAGTTACAATCGGAGCAAACAAGATTGCTAGACTACTGCAGAACTTTCACTGTGGGAGAGACAGTGGACCATGCAATGTTGGGGATTATGCACTAGTGTTTTCACAATGCGACAAAGGTCTACCACGCGGCAACATCCTTCCTGGGAAAGTGATCTTGTCAGGAGCGAATTCGAAACGGTTGCTGGCAGTGTGAGGACTGACATGGTCTCAGTGGAATTGTGAGTTTGTGTGAACAAGGAACAGGGAGACGCCTAGCAAGGTCAGATGGTGCGAGGAAAGGACCTGCCAGTGGAAGTGCACCTGGTGGCACCGGAGGCTGTCTGGGGCCTCAAGGTGCTCTAGAGGGAGCTGACATAAACTTGAATATCTGAAACATGGTCCATTTAATTGCCTCTGTCTGCTGCAGGGTTGATGATGAACTTAGCCTTCAGTTTCTGAAGACTCCTGCAGACTCGGACCCTAGGAATGCAGAATGACTTCTTGTCTGTTCTGGAGTAGTGAAAGAAAGACAAATCCCGCTTAGCCTTCTTACACCTATGGCATGACTTGGACTTCGACTTACCCAAGGACATGGATCACTTACTAAAGCACAGCCTCTCCTCCCTAAGTTTTTGCTTCCCAATTATCTTCTAGTGCACAAGGGCAGCACATCTGTCACACCACTCTGAATCATGACTGGAACCAAAGCACCACAAACAAATGTTATGCACTGTTGTACATCTCGTTTTGCGACTTCAATTTCCGATTCCTAAATGGATCACAAATTGCAAGTAGCAAAACAAAAGGTCATACATCTGGCCCACTGTCACTAACATACTGGAAGTTGATGATTTGGCTTGCTCCTATTAGAACTATGTTTTTGAGATTTCCGTAAGGAGGTGGTGGTTCACACTACAGAAAATAATTGAACAAAGGCATATTGGCACAAAAAGCCGTATTGTAGGCAAAAATAAAGCTGCACATAAACTCCCAAGCATGATCTAGTGGTGACTTAGCAACAGAATGCAAATACCTGCGGTGGGTGCTCAGGTATTGGACAAAAAGGACTGAGCTGGTCATTTAGGGGGCTAGGAATTAGTATTAATGCCATTACAATTTTAAATTTTTAAAGTAATATCAGCATCTAAACTCACCTAATGAACTCCTATACTCTATGAAGATAAAGGATCCAAACACCGTCTTTTGGGCTACTGGATGTAAGATTAAGGTTAATAATGTACTTCAGTACCTAATACATATTGTTAGAACAGTATGTGCTAACTAATTAATACAGCTGTGCTGCAAGTATGCCCAGGAGGTTTTTCACCAAATCCACTCTGCTATCTCGGCTGAAATGCACATTTTTCTTTACCAAAAAATGAAACGTTATCTCTTTGATGCTTTTAACTTTGGGAAATTATCTGTAGCCTAGATTTACTTAGACATTGGCACAATCATAACATCACAATAAATGAAAGATTAGAATGATTTTTACAGCAATATCTTACGAATATACTCCAAAGTAGCCATGTTTACAATAAGGTTACAGTACCTTGGCATGATGTAAATCCACCCCATACATTGAAAGCTTCTTGGCATTTTCAACATATTGTATGTCTGCCTGAGCTGGGGTCAAGCCCCTACAAATAAAACAAATGTAATTCAAAAGAAAGGTACACATAAATGCAATAACACAAAGGATGTTCTGTAGCTCCCCAAAATAAACCTGTTATTTTATTAGAAGACAACATTGTACAAGCAGTAACTAGAACAGCCTAAACACTTTTTTTACTCTTTTGAAAGCGTGGTGATTATGGAACTCGTGTTGTTTGATCTGTAGATGTTACAATGTTTGCATGGGATGAACTGCAGCCAGTAATGTGCAGACATCATCAGAAATCTTACTGGGGATGACACAGTTGACCTTCCAATTGCTGTTTATTCATGACTAACACTTGTACTATCAAAGACAATTTTGGAGGTAAGAGATGTAGGTTAATTTACTTTACTATTCCTCTCTTTTCAATGTTTTCCTATTTCTTAGTTTCTTTTCTAACTTTCAGGAGGAAATTCCTACAAGTTTTAATTATGTTGTGAGGAAATACAACACTTGCCTATATGTGACTATCATTACTGTTTGGAAATTTGGTTTAGGTATGCTATATAATTGAAGCTGTTAACTTGCTATATTACAGCTCTGAAGAAACTGTGTTTGTACTGTGAAACACGTTGGCTGTACATGTGCTGTTTTCTTACAAACTATAAATAACAGAAATATATGTTGTTTAAAGAAAACATGAAACCTGAGATTTTGTTAACCATTGTGACAAACTTTATACTATGATTCATTTTTGCAATATGATCTGTTGGGAGTTTCTGTCAAAAGGTTTTCTTTTACAGAACAAGAATAATAAATGGTAATTCCGGTTAAGAGGTATTACCTTGTTGATTATGTTAGATACTAAACAACTCTCCCACACCTTTATGATTATTTTTCAGACCAGAGGGGAATTTGGTCTAGTGGGTGCAGTGCACAGGGCCAGGTGTTCAGTGATCCCCAAATTTGACAGATAACCTAAAAAGGTCACAAGACCATATATCTGCATGACGAGTATAGGGGCGCCACTTGTATTCAATGATCATACCAAAGGCGCAGCAACAGCTAGGACCAATATGCACTTTGGTGCTCCTCGATTGGGCCTGTTGCTACTATAATTATGACCAATTTCAATAATCAATGCTGAGACGTTCTCATAAGAATGGTAGACAAGAGCTGTTGTTTGAAATGTTATGTAAGAATTAATATGCAATTTATATGAAATGTGCTATCAGTAAGTTTAGCCACAAAGAACTGGAGAGTTCTACATGAAATCTGGCATATATTTTGCTTTCTAAAAGTGGGGAACAGATGTTCTAGGGTACAGAAAAGTATAGGTCCTTTTATCGGGCTCTAGTTATAGACTTGCATGCATTCTACACAGGTACATGGTTCTCAGGCTATGCATTAATAGGGAACAATCAAGAAGAAACATTTTATTAAACAATACATTTGGAGATTCTCTAATGATAGTATTACACTGGATTTCAGTCAATCTCACAGTTTATTAGAGCATACTAGTTGATACACTGTGCATCAATAGCCTGAGACAGGTGGGATGACCTTGGTTACGCACACTGCAGGAAAATTCTCTGGGAACGCTCTCTTTCTATTAGTGTAAAACCCAAAAATCTTTATTTGGAATGGGAAATAACAGCAATAGTCATCACATGATGTATTGTGACATGACAGAGGTCAGTGTAAACACAGGTTAAGTTAGCTTAAGCTCTACTCAGAATACATTTATTATGACAAAGGAAAAACAACTCCCATAGGAGCAAGAGTCAGTAGTGTGACCATCATCTAGGAGTATAGGCCCGGTGTGGCACCAATGGAGAACTACAAGAAAGAGGAGAATGGGTGCAAAACAGTTATATACCTTTTCCGTAGATAAGCATAAGTAGCAAAGAACTAGCCATATTTTGGTAATATTTTAAGAAACTTTTATGTGAATATGCCACAAATGAAACAGCATGTTACTTTTCGGCTCCTGGGTACACATGATCAGGCTGTGCAAATTAACACGTCTGAAAGAAACAGCACATAGCAGCATGCTTCTCAATGCATATGTATCTGGAAAACCTGGAAATGAAAGAAAAGGACGTTTCTTATTCTACATTTATTTTTTCCTTGAAACTGTCAAGAGAAGCCACCCACAAAATAATGCCAGTGTGGCCACTTGGTGTGGTTTATTCAACAAGAACTGGAGATCCACAGACAGTGGTACAATCGGTTACACTGTTCGTTCATGGCGGTATTACAGAATACAAATATTTCTCTTAATTATGCATACCTTAATGAATCTTATTGTAGTTGAAAGCTTCCTTCTTCTGATACCACCACAAGAGAAGAAGCTAAAACAGTTTTCTGTATATATCTTTCCAGGAGTTCTTTTTAAAAATGAGAGAACATTCATGGGGAAAATAGTGTTGAGAAAGTCCTCAGCATTACTCAGAAATGCTGTGCCTTTTCTCTCAGCCCATTTTTCTGCTCAGCCCTGTACTTTTCCTCTTGTGGGCCTATACAATCAGACACATCCACAGCACCCCTTCCCTCCCTGCTTCCCCCAGAGAATGGTTGCTGCTTGCTTCCCCAACCCACAACCTTTTTACCTGTAGCCCTGTGGGTAGAAAGCCAACTATCTCTTAAGTCCATCCAATCCCTTAAGCATTGATCATGTATGGAGCATATAAGTACTGTATGTGTGCATAGTTGATTAGTACCCAGTAAGCTATGGAGCTAATTTCGATACAGTTTGCTTACTAAACAATATTGCATCTTCCCTCTGAGAAGATTCGATTTGTCCATGGTGGACATGCTTGTCTGCACATACTCATGTCCAGGACCATCTCTTCTAAACATGCTGCACCTGGTAAGTGGAAGGAGATCACCAGCCCATTCCTTTGTTGAGAGGACATTCCAGCCTTTTCAAGCAAGAACTACCCATCTCCCACTTCTGCATTGCTGCTGGTCTCCATGGCAACACAAACAGATCCAAAACTCTGTTTCACCAGGAATTTAAAAAAACGCCCAGCCCAGGTCAAAATAATCTCACCTGTTATTTCTGCCTTGTCATTCTTGCCTTCAGGACATTGGAAAACTGGACAATGGGGGAAGGACAGGCTTCATCAAAACAAAGCTGACATCTGGTTGTCCCTCTTTTCCCACATTTGGGAGATGCATACTGGCTCAAATGAGCCAATACTCTGTAGATTTAGGAAACCTACATACCATTCCTGGAAACATATCCCAATAGATGGGAATCTCTGCTAGGCTGTGACTTCGGACTAGGCCTAATCGACAACTCCTGTGGGAACTCTTGCTTCTTTGACTGGAGGACTGAAAACAAGCATGCACAAGGAAATGGTTTGCACCCGCAAGGAGGAGCTAACCTGATCCCATGAAGACCTGCAAAAGGCCTAGCTAAATAGAATCCATCAGAAGGATGCCTTATTGGACATGGGTATTGATAAGCTACCAGTTCCTTATGGCCGATTGGTTCGGTGAAGCAAATCAAAGTCTAACTTTACCCAAGGTATGAAACTGCAAGGTTTCCAGTCTGTGACAAACAGTTACAACTATATCATTCTTAATCCTTCTTATACTTGTGGGGTTGCGGAAATCCCCTCACCCCCAGTCAAAGTAAGACTTGAAGTCTGTCTTTGCTCTTCGCTGTAGATTTTGATAGAGGTAGCAGGAGGTTGTATTGATTCAGGAATATTCTGAATCATCACTTTGGCTGTTTCGTATGCTTCTAGAGGTATTTATTTCACTATCTCAATCGGGACCCTACCCCTTAATTCACTCCCCTGTGGAAACTAGTGAAGAAATTGATTTAGTTAGCTTCTGCCACCTCTGTAATATTTCAACAGCTGCCAGTGAATATCAATACCCTAGTCTCTAAAAATGTGTCTATCCCCCCCCCCCCCAAGGACACTGCTTCTACATCTATAGGCACCCAGGACACTGCCTGTACATCTATCTACAGTGTACAAAATACGACTTAGTTGATTCCTGGAGTCCAGTTACTTGAACTGTGTTCTTATTGGACATTGCACCGGACCACCTTCCACCACTGAGTAGTGGGTTTGTTGCTGCCCACTCCTGTCTAGTACACATGAGTTCCAGAAATCATCTGCCTAAGCCCACTTCTATTCTTAATAAACAGAGTTAACATAACTATTAACTTTCCCAAGCTGCTGCTCATGCTACACAGCTCATTATTCTTGACGTGGTACCTGGGAGTCTGCAGCAGGTGACGTGTCGGTGCACAAGCCTGGCTGAGCGGGAGCATCCCCTGTTACGTCACTGCACCGCTGCCCTGAGTCGGTCCCTGCTCTCTCATTCCCCTGTTTCCTATCCAGCTCTGTCTCCCTCTTTCAGTTTCCTCGCCAACAGGCCTCCCTTCTTGTGGAAGGATGACAAGAAGTCCTGCAGCAATTGGCTCTACAGAGTTTAATCATGACGTATCAATTGCAGCTTTCTTGCACAAGATCACAGTACTATGAGAGCAGAATGAATAAAGATATAGATATAATAGTGGATTTCCTAAATGCAAAGAAACTAGACATATGTATGGTAGTAAGTTTCCTCCAGCACAGAAATAATGTCTCATCCTCATACACTTTGAAGTAATATGCAAACTCTGAAGCACTGCTATTTCCGAGAGTTAAAGCAATCCTCTAGCAAATGTAAGAAAAATATGTACTTTCAGATTCTGCCCATCCTGATGTGTGTGAGGAACCCACTATCGGGTTGGTTGTGCAAGGGGCCATGCTGAAAACAGCTAGCTTGCATAAAAGTTACGTAAAACTGATATGCTTCCTATGTACATAAAAATGAGAAAGGCATATGGGTAAACATACGTGTTCCCTTAAGTATAGGGACACTAACACATGCACAGTTATCTATAAGGATTCTCACATCCATGTATTCATCAGTCCCGTAACTCTATGTGTTTTCCAAAATGCACAACACTGTATAAAATATATAGACAATACATTTTTAAAGGACATAAGAGGTCGGCAGCTTGAGCAGTTTAACAGTGAGTGAAAGACCTCCTCTCTACTTCTCACTGCCTTTCCAGACCGTGTCAGGGTTTTGTTCACAAATGCCTTGTGCGGTTTTATTCTTAAAATGTGAAATTTTCTTTGTCTCTCTTGCTCTCAGTTAGGGAAGCAGACAGCACTATGGATTTCCTTTTGTCTTCAGAGTACAGGAATGTGTGACAGATATATGCATGGGGTATGTGAACTGTAAGTGCTACAAAAATGTACTGCTGTTTGGCAGATTGAGAAGTATTGTGTGCCCCGGTCCTGACAATCACATTATTGTAACGAACTTGGAAAAGGGAAAGTTTACCTCATTTTATTCTTTTCCCTATCATGGAAATCTTCATCAATGATTAACTCCACAAAAGGTTCTGTGAACCCACACAAGTAGATGATATAATTTACACCTTTGTTTAAAAAATAGCATATCATCTAAGCATTTATAACTATTGTTTGAAAAGCAAAAAAAAAACATTAAGGCCAAGGCTGCAGAATCTGGTGCTGCTCCTTTGGGGACATCAAGCTTGTATTTATGTTTTTCAACATTGTACACAAATTCTGAAACAACCGTGCAACTTTAAAACGCCGAAATATCAAACTACAACACATACAGCTAACAACATAAAACATTAGAATATAAAACTACAGAAGGCTTTAACGGCCAAGAAAGTACATTAAATATGAAAGCACTGGTTTGTTCTAGAGCAGTGGTTCCGAACCTGTGGGCCGGGGACCCCTGGGGGTCCACGAAGCCCCCTCAGGGGGTCCGCGACTGCTTAAATGTAATAATATTAGGTTCCAACTATCAGTAATGACTCAGTGGGGGTCCCCGGATTCCAATAATGAGTCAGTGGGGGTCCGCGGGCGGCAGTATTGATAAAATGGGGGTCCACAGAAGTCAAAAGGTTGGGAACCACTGTTCTAGAGGTATAACTAAGTACATGATAATACCAAACATTATCGAGCAAGAACAATGGATGAAACTCTGAAAAGAAGACAACAATAAATTTATGGGCAAGTAACCCATACAAAAAGTAACCAAAACCTGACCGATTCTAATTGATCATTTGTATTAAAGATTGGTTCACAGATAAATCAATTGTTCCGTAAAAACGTGATGCTGTGAAACGCAGTGCTCTTATGAAATAAGGTGCAAAAACTATAGGAGTACAAAATACTCAGGGGAAGCCATTTGGCTGTCCAACATAAATAGGTTACAAACGTTATATGAAACATATCATTTGTGGATAGTGTTCACTTGTAATTTGGAATTAGGATAGTCCACATTGTTTAGGTACATAGTAAATTTCATGAAACATCAGGACCGTCCATGGTTTTTGGGTTGGCTTACCTGTAATTTTAATTCTGTCGTTCATTCATTGTCCTTGCTCGATATATTTTTTTTTTTTTGCTATTTACTCAAATACTTAACCATTCTCCCCGGATGAATCTGCATTTTGATACTCTTCTACTGCCCATGTTCCTAAGGTAATTGGGTTTATCCCGACCTTTGTATACATTCCTTTCACACTATTCAATTACATCCCTCAATGTAAGGAGGGAAGGCCAGAGACCTGCCATCACCTTCACCCGTGACTGATCTGAGGGTGGCCAATTCGTAGAGGGCCTGTGATCTTGCAGGGCATAGGTGAGAGGCATGCCACAACGACCTGCAAAGAACTGGATCTGGTGGGTGTCCTGCTTTTTCAATGCTGACCTGGGTGGCAACAGTGCAAGCTGACAGAGAAGAGAAACTGCACAAAGAAGTTTTAGCCTTGGCCAAGAGACTCACAGAAAGTGCCATCTCATAATAATCCTTGTTAGAGAGATGATTAGAGATTGTTTTGGAATTTGTGCAGTGTAGTCAGGGGCAGCAGTGATTGATTTCCACTAACCACCGACTTAACTGTTTTTTTTTCTTCACCAGTAATCATGTCTCTTCAGTGGTCTAAAACAGCATGATAGAAGCATTTGTTTTCACAGCCCCTTACTTTCCCCACGTCATCAGGATGACAAAGGGGAAGCTGCTAACCCAACCGTCAAATTTATCCCAAAGCTGAACTTGTTACTAGTTGCTTAATGACTTGAATACTAAAACCCAAACTTTTGTTCGTAAGGTCTCATTTATAGAGTAATACAGAAGGACTGAAAATGAAGAAGTCTCAAGTAAAACATAAGATAGGTGGTTTGGAGCAGAAGGTTACCAAACTGGAGAGTCAGGTGGAAAATTATGACTATGACCAGCCGCAGCTGAAGAAATTAAAAAACAACGCGATTCTCACCATAAACTGTTGAACCGCTTAGAACTGCAACCCTTGTCATGAAAGCTGTGGCTATTGGGGTTAAAATAATCAGTGACTCAGAAAATGTGAAAATATTGCAGCACCAGTTCTTTTAGCTGGAAGTGCTATGCCAGGAGAGCCCCATGGCTCTAGACATTCATAAGGTGAATCACCTCTCTAGATCGGGTCACAGAAAGAGGGACCTGGAAGCTGGAACTGTGTTGGTTGAGCTAGGGACCTCAGTTCAACAGCTGAGGTGCCTAGCTCAACATGAGACTGTCACCACTGCAGTTTCGAAGAACAGAGATCCGGAACTTGGCAAAAACAGAGTTTGACTGTTGTCCACCCTCATTCACATGACCAAAGTGAGTATGAGCAAGCTCTAAGGAATGAAAAATTGACTTATGAGGAAGCTGCTAGCTACAACTATCTGCTTCTATCAGAAGCTCAAGGTGGTCTGTGCCAAAAAATATATATATTTCACTTATCCACAAGCTGCACAGGACATTTTGGGACAGTGTGAAAAAGTAAGATCAAGAGAATACAAAATGAGCTGGCAAATTCAAGCACAAATTGCCTTTCTAAGCACCCTTGTTCTCCCCATTACCTTTCACTTTGGTCATGTAGAGAATTAACCAGAAAATGCTCGCTGGGTAGTATATGTAAGTAATGTTTCATTTTTTTTCTTCATATTTCTTTATTGCATTTATATTTAAAAAATGACATATTGCAGAATAAAGGTACATGTGACCGACATGTTTGCAGTTAACTTCAATTCACAACAATAAACAGATGGGGAGGAAGGCGCAGGCAAAACATATCCATGTACTTCACTGCAGAATTAGTAAGATTGTTATACAACTCACAAGTGCTCAGCAAGTTGTCCCCACACATCCATTCTACATGGCTTTCATCTGGCGCAGTAACCCACAATATGGAGGGAGTACCTATCTGATCTATTCATATATACAAGTATGCAGCATGCTGAATTGAATACATAATGTCACAAACACTCATCGCTTACAACAGGGGAATCAAAGTTAAGCAGGCGCAGGCACCAGTGGAGTGCAGAGGTCCGTTAACATTAGCTCCCATTGTGACGCGAGGGGATACTTGCATAGTCTCAGTATGTTTCATGCCGGAGAGCCGTGCACTCCACTCTCCCCTAGATAGACAGTGATCATACCCATGCTTCATATGCCGACAGCTCAGGAGACCGCCATTTACGGGTCATAATGCGTTTGGCCACCAAGAACCCTAGATCCAGAAAGCGGGATGTAGCCTTCAACTTTTTACCCCTAGGAAACAATCCCAGGATGCATGTCTCCCATGTTAGTAGTAAGGGCCGGTCTACACAGCGCATTAAACACGTTAGGATCAAAGACCAGTAGTGACTCAGAGTGGGGCACGACCACATAATGTGCAGAAAGTCTGCCTCTAAGCCCTGACAGCGTGGACAAATGGCGCCTGTAAATTTTTTTTAGGTGTGACATAGGCTCTTTGAGTGACATAATATTGAATGAGTCGATGCAAACACCCTCTCCCTTTGGAAATAGGTGTGAAGGCTGGGGAGGAGTAGCCTCCCCCAGCCTCTGGAAATGCTTTGATGGGCACAGATGGTGCCCATCTCTGCATAAGCCAGTCTACACCGGTTCAGGGATCCCCCAGCCCTGCTCTGGCGCGAAACTGGGCAAAGGAAAGGGGAGTGACCACTCCCCTGACCTGCACCTCCCAGGGGAGGTGCCCAGAGCTCCTCCAGTGTGTCCCAGACCTCTGCCATCTTGGAAACAGAGGTGTTTGTGGCACACTGGACTGCTCTGAGTGGCCAGTGCCAGCAGGTGACGTCAGAGACTCCTTCTGATAGGCTCTTACCTCTCCTGGTAGCCAATCCTCCTTCCTAGGTAGCCAAACCTCCTTTTCTGGCTATTTAGCGTCTCTGCTTTGGGGATCTCACCAGATAACAAATGCAAGAGCTCATCAGAGTTCCTCTGCATCTCCCTCTTCACCTTCTGCCAAAGAATCGACCGCTGCAAAACCGCAACAAAGTAGCAAGACAACTACAAGCAACCTTGTATCGCTTCAGCAGCTGCTCCGGCTCCTGTGCACTCTTCCAGGATTTCCTTCGTGCACAGCCAAGCCTGGGTCCCAGACACTCTAACCTGCAGTGCACAACCTTCTGAGTTGTCCTCCGGCGTCGTGGGACTCCCTTTTGTGACTTCGGGTGGACTCCGGTTCACTCTTCTTCCAAGTGCCTGTTCAGAGGCTGCTTTCTTCTGTGAGGGCTCCCTGACTTGCTGGGCGCCCCCACTGTCTCCTCATCCAAGTGGCGACATCCTGGTCCCTCCAGGGCCACAGCAGCATCCAAAAACCCTAACTGCGACCCTTGCAGCTAGCAAGGCTTGTTTGCGGTCTTCGTGGGAACACCTCTGCAAGCTTCTTCACGACGTGGGACATCCATCCTCCAAAGGGGAAGTTCCTAGTCCTCTTCGTTCTTGCAGAACACCAAGCTTCTTCCAACAGGTGGCAGCTTCCTTGCACCCTCAGCTGGCATTTCTTGGGCTCCTTCCCACTCTCGACACTGTCGCAACTCTTGGACTTGGTCCCCTTGTCTTACAGGTACTCAGGTCCGGAAATCCACTGTTGTTGCATTGCTGGTGTTTGTTTTTCCTGCAGAATCCCCCTATCACGACTTCTGTGCTCTCTGGGGGTAGTAGGTGCACTTTACACCTACCTTTCAGGGTCTTGGGGTGGGCTATTTTTCTAACCCTCACTGTTTTCTTACAGTCCCAGCGACCCTCTACAAGCTTACATAGGTTTGGGGTCCATTCGTGGTTCGCATTCTACTTTTGGAGCATATGGTGTGTATTGCCCCTATACCTATGTGTTCCTATTGCAATCTACTGTAATTTTACATTGCTTGCATTACTTCCTTTTGCTATTATCTGCATAATTTTGGTTTGTGTGCATATATCTTGTGTATATAACTTATCCTCATACTGAGGGTACTCACTGAGATACTTTTGGCATATTGTCATAAAAATAAAGTACCTTTATTTTTAGTACTTCTGTGTATTGTGTTTTCTAATGATATTGTGCATATGACACCAGTGGTATAGTAGGAGCTTTACATGTCTCCTAGTTCAGCCTAAGCTGCTTTGCCATAGCTACCTTCTATCAACCTAAGCTGCTAGAAACACCTTTTCTACACTAATAAGGGATAACTGGACCTGGCACAAGGTGTAAGTACCTCTGGTACCCACTACAAGCAAGGCCAGCCTCCTACAGGGCTACCCTGCCCATGATCGTCAGTGGCTATGTCTTCCAGAATGCCATCTGATGGAGCAAGCTCGACACAGCACACATCAGATTCCCATCAAACAGATCAGACTCTGTGTGATATACCTGTATGCCAAGGTATATAAATGTGCTGGATTGCCACGCTAGGCCAAGGGCTATAGATGTGAGGCCTGGATCAGACACAGTAGGTGACAACGGAAAAACACAGGACTTGGCCCAGTTAACTCGCAAGCCAGAGACCTTCGCTGGGAAAATCCGCTAGATCTCTAATATACACTAGATGGTCATCAGCATATAAAGAAACCACATGATTCCCACCTCCCTGTGGTATTCCACAGGAGTGTCCCGCTCTGTGGAGTGTAGCCACCAGCAGCTCCACTGCAAGAGGAAAAAGCAGGGGAGATAAAGGGCATCCCTGCCGCATGCCCCTCCTAATGCAAATGGGGGGGAGGGGGTAGGAGGGGTGGTATGAGGCGCCCTGTTTTAGTTCAGGCTGATGGGAGCGTATACAATAATTTTACCAGCTATATAAAATGAGGGCTGAAGACATATTTTGGCAAAACTGCAAAAAGGTAAGGCCATTCCAGCGAGTCAAAATGCTTTCTCTAGGTCTATTACTAAGCAGCCCGCTTGTGGCCAGTGACGGCGTCATACCGCAGCATACGAAAAAATCTATGTAGGCTAAGGGACGTTGTGCGGCCTGGCACAGATCCATTCTGATCTTCATTTACTAATGCAGGCACCAGTGGGGCCCGTCACATTGAAACAACTTTGGCTAGTATTTTATAATCCAGGTTTATGAGTGCCAACACCTGTAGGAGTGCGGACCAGTGGGGTCCTTATGTAGTTTTAGAAGGGAGACTAGCGTGGCCTCTCTTAACGTAGGGGGTAAACCCGCCAGTGCTAAGGCCTTCTCATATACAGCAAGCAATTTAGATGCTAGTTGAGTTGAGTAAGCCTTATAGAATTCAGCCGGTAGCCCGGTGGGCCAGGGGCTTTGCCATTTGCAAGAGAACGGATGGCTTCCTGTACCTCGGACAGCAAAGGAGGACCGTCTAGTTCCGGACACTGCTCTGCCGTGATCTGGGGTAGGGGTAACTCTGTGAAAAATAGACTGATATAATTTAAAGGTTGGGAGACAGCGCTATAGAGGGACTCATAATGAGCGTGAAATGCTGCATGAATTAAATCCTGCGTGTACAATAAGTCGCCTGACTGTGCCCAAATAGATATTACCGAACTAAGGGAAGTCTCTTGATGTATCAATCGGCAAGCAGAGCTCCGGCCCTATCTGCCTTTGCATGCATGTTGGCTTAGTGCACTGCATAATTAAGGCATCTCGATCGTTCAAGGAGTTCTGAATGGGTTTTAAATATGGCCTACAATTGCGGTAGGGCACTGGGGTTCCGTACCACTTCTGACTCATGTTGCAATAGCTGCAGCTCCACTGCGGAACCTCCTGGTCTAGCTGACTGCGCACACCAAAACTAAGCCCTATACAGTGACCTCGCAGTGCAGCCTTAAACGCATCCCATTCGACTAAACGAGACAAGGCTGTGTCTGCGTTAAGTTCAAAGTAACTAGCAATCTGCTGGCCAGTCGACTCACGGAACACCAAGTCCTCCAAAGTTGCAGGCTGTAGCCTCCATGTGGGGACAAGAGGCTGAGTGGTCCCACCGCAGTCGAGTTGAAGGTATTGGGGGTTGTGATCGGAATGAGTACGGCCCTGGTAATCAGTCCCCACAACGACTGGAATCAGGCTGGCCGTGCAAAGCAGCCTGTCAAGTCAGACAAGTAAATCATGAGAGGGGCTGAGTAAAAGGAGTATACTCTGGCTGCAGCGTTATAATGATGCCAAATGTCCGTCAATTGCCAGGGATAAAGCCGGGTTACTAGAGAGCAGGCATTAGAAATAGCAGTGGTGAGCTCTAACAGTGGAAAGGACCTATCCAGATATGTATCTAATACACAATTAAAATCCCCTCCAATCAGCCAGGGAACATCGCTCCATCGTGTCAGCAATCGATTGAGTGCGCTTAGAAAGGGAACCTGATCTACATTGGGAGCATATATATATTACCAAGGAGGATGTAGCGACCTCTCAGCCGACCTCGAACACACACATACCAGCCATCAGCATCTATGACCTTCTCTATCAGATCGAACAGGACCCGGGTCGGGCCCATAGCAACACGCCCCACGCACTGGACGAGTAATTCATGGAATATACCTGGCCTCCCCATTTTCTTCTAAGCGTGTCTACCTCTGAACTCATTAGGTGAGACTCTTGTAACATAGAAATATGAGCGTTGCGGTGTTTCAAGTAGGAGAATATGGCGTATCAGCGCGCTGGAGTTACATGCCACAGATATTCCATGTTATTACTTTAACGTGTGCCATCAGGCACAGGACTAACAAGCGGAGGTGCTGCACATATTTGCCACACAGCTGCTAGTGTCAATGATGTGTGTGAGGGAGTAGAGGGGCTTGTGGTAAGTATCTTCATGAGTTACCTAGCGATGAACAGGTGAATGGGCGGATAACAACAATCAACATATTGTAACAATAACATAGCGAATACCCAAAGCGCAGCACACTAGAACAAGTGGCCACCCAAACCAGGTGATGACAACTAAGACAAGAGATAGTTTGCCTTACAGCAGAGATGACCGGATGAGGGCCTACAGTATATAGCAACAGAGGGACTACGTTGCACGCCACCTTACGGATAGTCCAGTATTCACGACCATATAAGGAGCATTATACATTGACAACAGTTGTAATTGTATGGAAAGAGGCATGAGTATAAAGACAATTGAGCTCAAATTATAGTGTCTGATGTCTGTAGGGTTATATCCGGAGGATTACGTGAGCTTTACATAGACGGCCAAGTCACAACAGAACTCTCTCCATCAGAGGGGGGGGAGAGCCTGGGATGTCCGGACTGGAGCAACACCCTGCACTCAAGAGTGTGGCTGCCTGCTGTAAGGCACTATGCCACTCCTGTATTCTCTGTTCCAAATCTGGGACTGCAAAAGGTCCCCGTTTTTTCGTGCCTTCATCCTACACTGCCCCCCTGCAGTTCCGTCAAGAACTGCCGTTCCTTGTTGGTTCCAACCGCAATGGTAGGGTGGCACAGCCATCTGAGCTCTCAATCCAGTGCCATGCATCCTCAGGGGTAGTAAAGAAGTGTGTGGTGTCAGCGGCCAAAACATGGAGCTTAGCTGGGAAGAGGAGAGAGTAAGCGAATCCCATTTCACGAAGATGTCGCTTCATTGCCAGCAAGCTATTGCGCTGCTTCTGCACAGCAATCGTGTAATCAGGGGAGAACATCACTGTGGCGCTGCCCACCCGCACTTCCGCCATTGAGCGGGTCTCTTTTAGCACTATGGGCCTCATTATGACCCTGGCGGGCGGCGGAGGCCGCCCGCCAGGATCCCGCCGTCCAAAATACCGCGCCGCAGTCAAAAGACCGCGGCGGGTATTACAAGTTTTCCCCTGGGCTGGCGGGCGGTTGCTGAAAAACCGCCCGCCAGCCCAGGGGAAAACGACCTTCCCACGAGGATGCCGGCTCGTAATCGAGCCGGCGGAGTGGGAAGGTGCGACGGGTGCAGTGGCACCCGTCGCGTATTTCAGTGTCTGCAAGGCAGACACTGAAATACTTTGCGAGGCCCTCTTACGGGGGCCCCTGCCGTGCCCATGCCATTGGCATGGGCACGGCAGGGGCCCCCAGGTGCCCCGCGACCCCCCCCTACCGCCATCCTGTTCATGGCGGCTTTCCCGCCATGAACAGGATGGCGGTAGGGGGGGTCAGAATCCTCATGGCTGCGGAGCGCGCTGGAGGATTCAAACGAGCAGCGGAAAGTCAGCGGGAGACCGCTGACTTTCCGCTTCTGACTGCGGCTGAACCGCCGCAGTCAGAATGCTCGTTGGAGCACCGCCAGCCTGTTGGCGGTGCTCCCGTGGTCGGCCGCCAGGGTCAGAATGACCCTCTATGTCTCTGTTGTGGTAATGAAAGAATCGTATCACCACTGGTCGCTGGCGGGAGCCCGCTGGGGGTCATCGGGTCGCACTCTACGCGCTCGCTCAGAGAAAAAACGGAAATGCGCGTCTGGGGTAAGAGCAGTGTGCAGGCAGTCTTCGATATACTGCATAGGATCATGTCCCTCAGTGCCCTCCGGTAGGGCCATCAAACAAACATTATTTCCACGGGATCTGCCCTCTGCATCCTTCGCACGCTGCTCCAGCATTCGTACTCTGTTAGTTCCTTCCAGGAAGTTTCCAGGTTGTTCGTTCTGAGCAACAATGCTGTGACAGTTTGCTCCACCAGTGTCACTCCGTCTGCCAGCTTTCTATGGTCCCCATGCAGTAGACCCAAATCTGATGAGATCGTGTCTATTTTGGCTCTAGTGAGGTCCGTGTGTTGTCAATAGCCAACAATACAGCGTCCAACTTGTCCTATCAAACGCTGGGGCGCTCCGCATTAGCCATGGCGATTGTTGATTGTGGTGGCGTCCCTCGATGCTGAGATGTAGGTGGTTGCCCTCCAGTTCGCTGGCGACCCATGGCTTGCAGCGCAGTGTCGTTTGAGAAGTAATGAAGCGGTGCAGTGTGCCCTGTGCCCGCTCGTCAGCACTTCAGACTGTAGCGTATAGCTCTTATGAGGGCTCAGCGACAGGAGGGCTGAGCTGTTGGTGATACACTCCGCTGGCTAGAGACAGATAGATAAGGGTGTTTCACCCCCAGATTTAATCAGCCAAAGCGTCCTCCAAAGTCCAGCACCCCAAGTCCATCACACTTGTGTTTTCAGGCCCAGGGGTATGTTATTGGCAGGGCCAGGGGGGTCCAACTCACATAGTCGCTACAAATCTTTCTGCTCAGTATGGCACATCCAAAGTCTGCACTGTGGTGTCTGGTGCCATGACTCCGTATATAGCCATCAGCGCGCCGCCGATAGAGCAGGTCAAGGTAGCAGCATCACCCGGGCGTTCCGGTGCAGGCTCTGGACATATATCCCATGCTTGGCAGCCCCGCTTCCAGTGAGACGTCGCAATGGGTCGCAATGCCTGCTATCACCCTCCAGCCAGAGAGTCTGATCTGCAGGGCCCAAGCACCTCAGGGAGCCTCCCGCTTCCTGCCACCGCAGCAGGGGATCTCGCGCAGCTCCAGCACGCTCTTAAGCCCCACGTGGTCCTCCCTCCAAGAGCGCCACTCTCTCCGCTTGGGTCAATCCTTGAATTCAATGTGCTCCCTCATCCCATGCCCGGGCACCACCGCTCCTCACAGCTGCCAACAACGCCTGTCTGATCCCAGCCAGGCACCTAGCTGCAAGGCAGTCCTGATTGTGCCACAGGGTGGCCTGGTGTTCAGCGCCCATTTTGACTCCTGGGCCACGCTGCAGTCACGGGATGCCTCGGTCGCCGGCAGTCACCAGGACAAAAACAGGAGCCAGCGTCCGATGTTACAGCTCCTCAGCTTTCCTTCTGTGCCACCGTTTGCCCATATCTCCCTGTGTGTCGGTCACTTAACTCAGGATAACTCAGTGGCGTACGGAGCTCCTCTATCAGGCGTTCCCCATGTTGGCTCCTCAAGCCACCTACCCCATGTAAGTAATGTTTCATATGTAGAAATCTGACTTCTTCATTGTGTTTGTGATACTTAAGCCGTGGAAATGAGTCTTTGCATAATAATGTTTTGATGTGCTAACAGTGATAAAAGTTGTTTTCTAAATATATGTAATTGATCCATAAATATTATGCAGTTTTGTACTATCCAAATGTACAGTAGAATTGAATTAGATCTTAGACGTCCACCTGGAGGCAATTTACAGCCTATATATACAGGCGAGATTAAGGTAATGGTAAAGCTAGAAGAACTATTTGTTTAACTGTATAATATATATTAGTTTACATTTATTTGTTGTACATAATATTCACTAGATGCATATTGCATTTTAAGCTAAGAATGTATTTTATGTTTTTAACTGAAAACTATGAATTAAAAAAGGTTTGTGTTTGTATTTGGTGGAAGGTGTTGGTTTTTGCGTTTCAGCAGTGACGTTTTTGGTGTTGATCTGCATGATGGTGCTTGATATGTACTTTTATTCCACTCCTTCAGCATGTGAAGTGTGATCTAAGTGAGAAAATGCAAAAGACACTGTGTGAAAAAAAGCAAGAAAAAGGTGACACTATGAATGAATGTTTAAATCAGAGCAGTAAAGGGGTAACCGGTGTTTGTGTGTGTTAACGAACATGCATGAAAGATAATAAAAGTGTGAAAGTGAATGATCGCAAAAGAGTAAGTCAATGTGTAAGAAATTTAGGGAGAGTATGCCAAAGTCAGTATGAGAGTGACAGCTAAAGCATAAGTAAATTAGAAAAAGGTGAGTGCATCAGATCCATATATTACCCCAGCGTGAGGTATCTACTCTTTGAGCTATTCTAAGATTAGAAGAAAAAATGTGGTATGACCTGCAAAGTCGGTATTTCTTGCAAACAAAATTTGTATGTGTTTATTTTTATCACACATTTTCCTCCAACACAATTTTGCAGGCCTGGCTTGTCGAAATCTGTCAGGGGAACATAGGGGTGCGATAGCATCACAGAATTCGGAATCGGGACCTAACATTTGCATTTTTCTTAACACCTCATGAGCTTGAAAAAGGCAAGTTGTCTACTACAGGTCAAAAGAAAGGAGCCATAAAAGCAAGTCTGCACCGACGCTTTAAAAATAAAATCAAAGGCTAAAAATCAAAGGCTAGATTATCAAAGTTGTACTAAAATTATTTGATGGCTGATGCCTTTGCGATATATGTTAAGCATAGGATTCAAGAATTTAAAAAAATATGCTTAGAATGATGATGATGGTGGCTTTATACAGTTGCTGGAAGTATCTAGAATGGTTTATTTTATTTTTATTTAAAAAAAGCAGAAATATTATTAGTAATTTGAGTCATCTTCTGCCATACACAGTCTGATGACAATGAGTTTTGACAGCCGGTAGAACAGCACCACATGGCCTTCTTTTCAAGCAATGAAAACTTTGAGAAAAGAACTCTGCTAAAAAGTCAACAATGACAGGCAATTTTCTTTTTAATCAATAAAGACCATGCTAAGGACAAGTTTCACTACATGCTGGCAGCAGCGTTGTCATCTGTCTGTAGTCCAAATGAGTAATCTAGTGCATAGATGCCTAAATCAGAGAGAAAACAGCGATCAGTGTCAACATTTTGCAGCTCCTTTCTCCCAGGGCAATTCAGGCATTTGAAGGAGCGGACTGACCTGTGAGATTTGTGTAGGTCGACCACTTTCTCCTCCAACTCTTTAGATTGACTAGGAGCAAATTGAAACTCATTGATGTAATCAATTGTATGTTCTTCGGGATCGTAATCTCCCAACTCAGCCTGCAGAGAGTAGGACCCCAGGAGTGCATGAGTCACAAAGGAGCACGGCAAGCGACCAGAAGCAATATCCTGACGAAGCTGAAGACACAGGAAATATCTGCAAGAAAATAGAAAAACACAAACGTAAGTACTAAAACTATTGCGCCCAGAAATAATTATAGTTATTGTAAAAGAATGCAATTATAACGGAAACACAGTAATCTGTGATGCTACATTTAAAGTTTACGCAAAAGCAAATGATTTACATTTTAAGTACATATGTATTGATCTAAAATTGTTTAGAAATACTTAAAACATCATTCCATTTTTTTTAAATATCAAAATGAAACTTGGGTGCACAATAAAGATAAATTGCAATAGTTAATTTCCCACAAACCAATACCATAAATCAGGACTGATAAAGTCCTACTTTTGTCGAGGATTCTTACTAATGTGACAAATCTTCCAGTGTTGTGGAACTACTCTTGCCCCACAATAATGGTCCTGAGCCTCAAATAATAGCCCATAATAATAGGGAGCATAATTACCATTTGCTGTTGTCCTGCAGGCGAGGGCAATATCACTATTAGAAATAACTGCCTTCAAACTGAGCAGTAAATTCAAATCACGGAAGGCCAGACGGCTCATTTAAAGGCTGCAACGGCAGCACTTTGATCAGAAGACGCTCTATTTTCTCTCTGTGCAGCCCCTCTCTTTCCTTGGCAAACCAGAAAAGTAAGCCCAAATGGCTCAATACAGTAGAAGAAATAAACAAATGTCATTTTTTTCTACAGTTGGTAGGCTTTTATGTCCTTCTTGACAAGGAAGGGCCGATATAGAAAAAAGCAGAGCTGTTTCTAATATAAGTGCTGCTCCTCCAGCCATCGAAGTAACACTTCCACTTGAGGAGAGTTGCGGGTGGGGTACCACGCCCGGGGGGAAGGCCTGCCTATGGGGGCAGGAAACTAGCAACCACAGAAAGTTACATTTGCTGACGTGCAATGATAACTATAGCCGGAAAGAAGAGCTTTATCACTGGTAGCCCGCTTCAAAAGGTCGAGTCCAGGTGCTAATATTATGTATGTATGCGTTTCTCACGAAGTTATAAAGGCTTTTTTACATGTTTGAGTGTTAATAGTAGCTTCAACACCTGACTACAAAATTGTTGGCTGGGTAGTGAGAGGTCCAACATGGACGCCCTTTGTCACATTCCAATTTATTTCACCCTAGAAACACTCACCTGTGCTGAAACTGGTATTTGCTATAAACGTCGAGTATGTGTAAATTGTACCATATTGGATTTATATCACAGCTTGAGCTTTATCAACTATAACACTGAGTATTCATTAAGGCAAAGTTTAATATGGGTAACATAGTACAACACTTTTTCTCGAATGAGCTTTACAAAAGGTTTGCTCTTCTGTGTAGCATTTACTTGACACCCTGAACACTAGGGTACTGCAGAAGACTAACCTGATTTTTCTGAAAAGGAAGGCATTCTTAGACTTGAATCTGATGACGCTTGCCCTGCACACCGTTTCTTAAGTTTATCTTTACACATCAGAACACCCCAAACTACATTTAAGATGTAATCCCGATGATTTTCTTTTTTCTATAAATAAAAAAAGCTTCTAAGATTGGTCTGGAAACAATGAAGTTCATAAGATTTCCCCCCATACCATCCCTACACAAACATGGTTCACATTTCTTCAAGTTAAACTCTTTACAAATGACTGCAACTTCTTTGGCTTTCATATGAATGCTTACTGGCCGCTCGCTGAAATGAATATAGTTGCAATTAGTGTTACAAATGCAGATTGCCACACTCTTCTGAATAATTTGCAAAGAAGGATGGACATCAGTTCAACCTAACGAAGAGTGCCATGCTTTTGGTGGCTTTCACAGACAAACCACACAACAAGGTAAATGCTACTGAGCAAAAAACGACCTATGAAGCCAAGTTATCAAACAATGATTTGCTGCTTATGGAGTACCTTCCAACAGCAGGATCAGTTTAATTGACAAGAGGTTGAAGACATAACCAATATTGCAATAAAGAAGATGAATCAATGGTACAGTAATGAACAGGACATTTATTGAGATATTCCACGTTCCAAAAGGTCATACTGACCTCAATTGTCAATCTGAAGAATTAAGTTGAGAAGCTGGAAAATTTCGACAGATGCAAAATCATTTGAGTTTAGCAATGTACGTACATCGTCTCTCCAACAAGAGGTTCTGCACATTCAAAGAAAGGACTATGTGGATACCACCAAAGAGCTCTGGGAAAACAAGTGTAACCCTGTGGTCCTGAGCAAGTAAGATATTCAGAAACAGATCTTGAAGACACAAGCACTTAAAAAGCAATTACTCTATCAGAGTAACCAAATATTCCAAGATGGCCGCCTGGCAGTGAAGCTCGAGCACAAACGGCCACTTTACCACATGGACTCCCATCATTCCCCCATCTAACTACATCCTCTCGGTGGGAGGCACTTCTACTGACAGGGTGATACAGGTTGCAGCTTCAAACTCTGTCAAACTCGCCTGCTAATTTCGGACATCGGGCAAGTTTCCACAGGACCCTTTTGCATATGCTCCCTCCCGGCCACATCTGATGATACACCCAGTGGGCCTTGTCAATGGGGAAGTGGTGCGACCGGGGCTGCTGCTCTGTACCATGCCTCCTGATATTACATTAAATGCCCTGTGAGTGCATCATTGCCATCCTTTGAGGGGGAAGGGGGGAGCACAGACAATAGGGGAGGCGGAGGGCAGTTAGACCGATACTTCTCTGTGACCGCCAATTAACAAACTTAATCGCTTATGGAGCCGGCGTAGTGCAGCCAACACCTTCCATTTCCATACTGCCAGTCTGCCTCCAGCGCTGCGCTACTGCTGCTAAATTACACAGGCCCATCACCCTCCTGTTACTCCTCCCCCCACACCACCGCAATTACCCCCGGTGACCCACAACCCTGCCTGCATCTGCCATATATTGCCATATAATGTGAAATAGCCCATCTCAGCAGCAGCAGTCAGTACACAGGACATGCTTGATCCTTGATTGGGAGGCACACCCTACCAAGATGCTCTTGGCTGTCTTATTGTGTGCCCCATGACTCCGGTGCAGCCCCTGCGACCGCACCCACCTTCTGACATAGTGCAGCGCCATCGTGATTGCAGTGGAAGGACACGCAACTGTGGTATGGTGTTCCTGGGCGACATACAGGACAGCTCCCACCCAAATCTCCTGAAGTATACCTAACTCATTTATGGCATCGGTCCAGCCCTCTGCCCTAGACTGAAGACCAGTTCCCAGAGTTCATTATTATCTTTGAGGTTCACACCCTGCCTTGGGAACTCCAGGCACCTAACTCTGCACCTGGTTGACAATGCAATATTAGTCTCACTTTACTGACTACCAAAAACTTCCAGTATACCTGCTTCTTGGTCTCCACAATGTGTTGTGGGGACTCAAAACAATGCAAATTGCTCTTTGAGCAATCAAAACGAGCTCAGCGCCAGGCCTCAGACTCCGATACGGATGAAGCCCCTGTCGTAGTTGGACTCTTGCTTTAGGCTAGACTGCTGGTTCAGAGATGACAGCACTTTTGTTAGTAAGCAACTAAGCCAATCCTACAACAAGTTGCAAATGTCGGCCCAACCCTCCCGGCTCACAAGCAGTACCTCACCAAAAACCCAAATACTTAAAGGTGATTTGTGGAAGCCTTTACGCATGGACTCAAGAGTGTGACATCTCAGGGAAGTCGTGGTTAAACGGAGATTACATTTTTCTCTAATAAACAACAAGTCGCAGTCACACACAGGCAATGAAGGAGATGCAGTAAAGTCTCAATAGTTTTTTTTTTTTTAACAAAACTGCAATCTACTGTAAATTGCATGAGCTGCGATGATTAGGGTAATGAACAAGACAAGAAACAGAATTGTAAAACCAAGGGTCGTGAATATAAAGACCCCCACCATCTATGTGAAATATGCCCTAATACCCTAGCATGGAGAACCTAATCTCTAACCTGAATAGAGCTAGGTGTGTTAAACCTATTTTGCCAGTACCTTGTCCATGCAAAGAGCCCCCAAACCCTTGATACCTTCGAATGAGGTCTCTAGATCAGACTCCATGGTGACATGTAGGCTGGATCTGCATCAAGGCGATGTGTAGCATAGATAGCGTTGATGGAATCTGGTAGGAATCCCTCTGATAACCTTGTCTGTGTGAGATGTATTTATACAGATCTTGTAGGATCCTTGGCACAGGTATGCTCCCAAACAATAGATAAGAAGGCATGCTGGGGCCACAATTATATAAACAATTCCCTGAAAAGTACATTATGTTAATGTCACACGTAAGTGGGTCGGTACATGATGCGAATACCTACGTATATCACTTGTCTTTGACGCGGATAGTGACGCCTTCACAGAGTGCCACTGGTAATGTTAAATCAAAACATCTTCTTAACTAGAAGCGTAGCAGCCATCTTGGAAAAAATAGTTAAATAAATGCGCTAAAACAGAGCAGGCTAAGTAAGTTAAATGTCACTAGGTGATGGGGGCACAGGCCTGCAAGCCAGAGGGCTATACTATCTCCTGATTCCCAGTAAAACCAAATAGAATCCACTACACCCCAGACAGGGATGAAAGTTCTGACTCCACAAAGGGCACTCCTGCCATCATGGCTGAACTCCAAGCTGGGTTTCGTTCCACTGATGCACAATTTGATGTCCTCAACAGTCGACAACCATGGTAAAGCGCCTGGAAAGGCTGGAACATATTCTAAGGATGGTAGCTGTAAAAAATGAAGACTTAGAGGTGCACTTCCATAGAAATAACATCTGCCCTATGGGCATTGCGGAATCCTCAGATATTGGACGCCCAGATACATCTGTAGAAAGGCTTCTTACGGACATCTTTGACCTCAGCGGTTTCACGTCTACTTTTTAGTGGAGCATGCACAAAGGTCACTGGGCCCAAGACCACCACCAGGTAGGCCCCCAACCCCCCCACACCCAATCATCAAATGTCTCCTGGCATATAGAGACAGAGACGCTGCATTTAGTCTGGGTCACGAAAATGGCCCAATGCAATACCAAGGCTCCACTATTTCTCTATTCCCTGATTTCACTATCACCATCGAGGAGGCATGACGCAAATACTCAGATGTCAAGAAATCTTCACACAAACTGGGCTTCAAATATGCCATGTTATACTCTACACTGGTTGGAGTCGAGATCAACAGGAAGCCTTGTTTCTGTGACACGCTAGCAGATGTTGCAGACTTTTGCAAACAACATTTTTTGACTTCCTCCGCTCTCAGGCGGAATTCTCCAAAACACTCCTCTTCCCCGACCCTGGCTGCTGCTGCTACTACCACACAGACGTGCCCTGTCTGTTGGGTGCCTCCCCATTAACCTATACTCATCATTGGCAGACCCACTGAGGACACTTCTTCCAGATGCTGCCTCTGTCCTGCTTTTCTCCTCACTCTGACATACTGTTCCCTATGCTCCCACCTACTATACTGTGACCTGCAGTCCTACTTTATATTTTCATGTATAACGCACCATGTGGGCCATGTCGACTGAAGTGTTGCCTCCCCCCAGGGGTGTACACTGCCAGATTATATAAAGGGATGTTTGTTGTTGTTTTGTTTGATATTGGGATTAGATGGATTCGTTACCGCCTAGTGTGGGTGGGAGAGGGGTTTTGAACTTGTATGTTTTGGTTCTGTTTGTTATCTATTGACCAACAGGTATATGTTGCATTCCTTAAAGATGTGGCACAATCACTCCAACTCTATCATTTCAGATAGCATAACATGAGGGCAGAGAGAGAAATGTGAAAATCACCCTTCTCACTTGAAATATACGTAGTCTTAATAATCCAGGGAAAACAGGTCTTCTCCCACCTATCTTGACACAGGGTCAAAATAGCTTTCCTTCAAGAAACCCATGTTTCTTCCTGAGACTCTCATACATTTGCAAACCCTTGGGGAACACACTGTTATTTTCCTACTACAGCTCCTATTCAAGGGGAGTATGCATTCTCATAAATAAAAGTAGTCCCTTTTCACTCACAACCAGCTTCATAGACCCTGAAGGCCAATACATCATATTAGTCAGTGTCCCGGCTGACAAACGCACCACGTTGATAAATGTTTATGCCCCAAACATAGATATACCCGCGTTCTACCAAGACATCTACTCACTCATGGGACGGGTAGAGGCGGACTTTATTGTTATGGGTGGAGACTTCAATATGGTACAGAACTCTCCAGAACATTCCGCCAGCACGCACTGAACTGGCAAACCATGTGCCCTAGGGTTCCTTTGCAACATTGCCACCTACACACTTGCTGACATCTGACGAATGTGACACCCTATGCCTCTAATTATACTTTCTACACTGCACCCCATGATGTGTGCATGAGGCTCGTTTACTGGTTTGTTGCTGCAAACGCAGTGCATTGGATGACTGACACTGCAAATTTGCTGAGTACATTATCCGATCACTGCCCAGTCCACTTGGTGCTACAGATCATCATCTGATTTCTGGGGGAGGCCCTGCATGATAAAGTCTTCCACTCCATCGTTGAGTACATTGCCCTTACTCCTGGTTCAGTCTCGACACAAGCCACCCTTTAGAAAGCCTTTAAAGCCTCTATTTGTGAAGTCCACATCTCCAAACATGCGCGACATTCTGTGGGACATCCATTCCCAACTAGGCCAAGTCGAGACTGAGCTGCAAGATGTAGACCGCAAAGACTCTCAACTCCATTGTTCCCCTCAACTGCATCAGCGTTTGGACTTCATGTCAGAGTTGTGGGACTTGGCCGATAGGGAATTAGCATACCTGGGGAAACACGCCACTGCTAGACGGTATAGTGAAGGAGAACTCCACAGCCACACTCTAGCAAGACTACTATACCACAGCCAGCTTAGTGGCTATATCACTATGCTGCATTTTCTTACAGGTAAGAGAGTCTCAATAATGTGAATGTAATAGCTGAACTGCTGCGCTATTTCCAACAACTGCTCTCCTCCCATACGTCTGGCGATTCGGATAACACTGCGGCATACCTCACAGAGATCACAATGGTGTGGATTACTGACAACCAACAGGGATTCCTAAGCGAACCTATCACCTGCGAAGAAATTACACAGGTCACAGATGCCTCGATGGGTTGAAGGTCTCACTAGTGCACTTTACAAAGCATATAAACAGCTCTTGACACCACATCTCTTTACCATGTATGCTGTATGCTGAATCTCTTGAAACAGGCATTTTACCACAGACACTGTGAGAAGCTGTATATCCGCTTCTACTAAAACCTGGTAAAGACCCCCACTTATGAGAAAATGTACATAAACTTAAACATACACCATAGCTGCTAGGCATCTGTTTATCTTTATTATGTTGCCATGTGCTCGGCAAACCTTCTGAACTTTGATGTTTGACCTTGTGCTCACAGCCTTGGGCTGCAATCTGCTTATCGCTGCCATTTACTTTTTCCAAATCACAGTTCTGAGAATTGTCGTGCTTAATCAGTAACTGCCATAACAGGTTCGTACAGGTCGTTGCCACCTCCTGCCAGCTGCATCTGTACCTTTTCCCACCACACGTGTATCCCTGAAATATTCTGAAGGCCGCAGAGGACCTTGAATACGCCAGGGGTGGAGTTGTCCTCTGACTAAGCAGTTTTGTGTGTATATAAGGTTGGGTGCCCCGGAGTGAAGGGGCAGCCTCCGTAGGATAGTCACTTGACTGTCCTGGAACTCTGTATTAGCTCGAGCTATAATCCATGTAATAAACTTCTCTTTATTCCTCCATTTGGTGATTCTGCCTGATTTGTGTACTCTCTGCTAAACGGACCCTGAGGACAAGGGTGTCCCTCCACCGGTGGGAAGGAGACCCCGGGTGGGGGTCTAATCTTTCCTGGTTCCTCAGTTGGCGCCCGAACAGGGACCCGAGTCAGGCATCCAGGGGACCGGCCCGGTGACGGAGGACTCACGATTGGACTTCCAAAGGAGGCGCCCCACACCAGATTCTGAGATCCGTTCTCTGTCGTGGACCTGCGGATCTCCACTGTGTGTCTTCCAGCCGGCTCGACTTCTCCTGGTGCTGTCTGAATTCGGGTCTCTGTTTCCTGTGAACTACTGGAGTCCCCAACTGTTGGACCATAACAGAAGTGTCAGGTAAGGACGGGAGTTGAAAGATTCCTGTCTAAAATTGGTCTGTGAGTATTGTACAGTTTCTATCGCTCTTTGCAAAGATCAACATCAGTGGTAAGACTGACCCTAGTTGTCATTTAAATATATAGGAAGCAAAAGGCATATTTGCCATTTATTTGGTATATTTAAAACACTGATGTAAGTATTTTTTAAATTTTAATACTAAAAAAAATGCCAGCGTTCAGTTGTTTCAGGAAATTATGTTGTTGTCTTTGCAGTATGGACTCCCACCTGGAGGAAACATGCCCCGCTCCTCCGACTATTTACAGGGTCGTTTATTTGTGACAAAAAGTAGACCAGGGATGTTTGACTCACTACGGACTTGGCAGAAAGAAGCAGACCAAAGACGTAGGAAGGCAGAGCAAGAATTACAGAGCCATAAGACCAGGATGGTGACTGAAAAGGTATATGACTCTGACGTATCTGAACATCAACAGAAAATTTTAGAACATGACCGAAGGCTTCACTTACAAACTGATAAGTGTTACCCTTCTAGGACAGTAGTGGATAAGCCACAAAAGGAAGACCCCCTTTTAAACGATATGTTAGATAAACCCCGTTATATACTCCACCAATATATCCTACACTACATCCTCAACCTGCACCTCAGGCGAGTGCTTCGCCACCCACCACCACCCCTCCTGTCACCAGACCTATAGAGGATACACCCCGCCCGACTGTACCCACCCCTCAACTGGCCCCCGTTTGCCCACCCCTGACTCCTGTCCGGACACCACACTTACCCACCGTCCCATGACCCCGCAAAAGCGCACCCTCCGCGGACACTTGTTCACTAATTTACAAGAGGAAGATGTCATTGGAGAAATGACTCGGAGGTGGATGACTAATTTCAATGAACATGGGGTCAGGGACAGTGTCCATACTATGAAACAATGGGATAGTTTAGTTCAGTTACATACAGCTACCCTTATGTGCAACATTATAATATAAGAATATGAGGATGATGGTTCCTCAGCTCCCGCGGGACTGGTGGACCTCCGAAAACGCGTCTCTACTGGACTGCCTTTTGGTTCTGGTCTACATGATTATGTTGTTACTCTCCTCGCATATAGGGACCGCCTGTGGATGTGTAGTCCTTCTGTAAAGGCATCCATGTTTCCCATGAGAGAGGTTCCGCCGGTTTGGCGAGAGCCGGTGATGGATGCCGCTGGCCAAGTTATTACCGCAGGGCATTTTCAACAAATGTGGCTACACACCCCATGGAAAAGATCTGAAACATATACCCTAAAAGCCGCCTTACCTGACCCCCGTAAGAATCCTGCAGGATATTATAAAGAACTACAACAAATTCTTGAATCCTGTACTATGATGTTGTCCGATATTGACATGTTAATGGCAGCAGTAGTCCCGCAGGAAGTATGGTCGGAAGTATGGTCAAAAGTACGGAGGCACGACCATGCTGAACTAGGGGGCACGTGGGACCAATTGCAAGCAGCAGAAAGGGACAGGGTTGGGGAGCGAAACCAGACCCACTTATATTGGCTCTCCCACTGCGTATTTTGGATTTAATGAAGACCATACCTGCACCACACATGATAAATTGGGATAAATTGGCCATCTGTAAACAGAAAAAGGACGAGGGTGTTTCGGACTTTTATACAAGGTTTGAGGGTGTCTTTTCTGATTACAGCGGCCAAGACATGACTACTGAAGGGGGGATAAGACTCTTTGTTGACAAATTCGTGGAAAATTTATTACCAGACATAAAGGGAAAATTTAAATTGTGTGAAAGCACGTGGCTGGTCTCTACTGCCACTGGAATACCAACAATGGCCCAATATTATGAGAAAAGGGAGATAGAAGAACAAGAAAAGAACGAGAAAAAAATGAAGGAGTTGAAAACAAATGTGTTATTTCAGCAGGCCTACCCTCAGCCCCGTCAACAGCAGTCCAGATCAAGGTCACAAGGACCTCCCAATGACAGAAGGCAGTCCCAACGCCCTCCCCGTTCTTCCCTCTCCTACAATCAGTGCGCCTATTGCAAGCAGGAGGGCCACTGGAAGAATGACTGCCCCAATAAGGACAACTCTACAGGCCGCCCCATGCCCCCACCGCAACAGAACAACAGACCACGCGATAGGTCTGGTCCTGCAGACAGACCCCGCCAGCAGGCCCCTTCACGGTCCCACAGTACCCACCCCCCCCCCAAATTATTTTGATGCTTCATCTCAGCGTCAATATTTTAATGATGACTATGATGCGTATGAAGGTCATGGGTCCTCCTTTGACTAGGACAGCCTTCGACAGAGGGGGGTGGGACCAGTTTCTATTCCTGTTAGGCAGAATGGCCCTCACGTTGAGTTACAATTAGACGGTACTTCACATGATTTTTTGGTAGACACTGGGGCCAACAAAAGTTCTGTTAAACGGGAAGAGGTGCAAGGGGTCCCTCTGTCTGGCAATATTAATGTCTCTATGGGTTTTTCTGGTGTTCCGGTGGCTAACCCAGTCTCCCAGCTGCTGCATGTTGCTATATGTCCTTACACTATTAGCTCCCCTCTCATTCTTACTTCAGCCTGTAGTGAGAATTTATTGGGTTTGGACCTATTAAAGAAATTGTACGCCGCCATTTATTGCTCTCCGGATGGAGTGCATGTCACTTTAGGTCCCAATATTTCCCTGTCACAGTTTTTGTCAAAACCACTTCCACCCGAACTTCAAGATTTGCCAGACATTTTATGGGCCACACACAAAGACGATGTTGTATGTCATACGCCTGAAAGCCAATGCCAAATTACCTCGTCTTCCCCAATACAAATTATCCCAACACATTGAACAACAACTCAAAAATATTGTGACCCAGTTGATTGATTTGGTTGTCATTGAAGAAACGTGTGGTAATGATTGTAACAGTCCTGTCCTTCCTGTTCATAAAAAATTATCTGATGGCACCGCGTCTCCAGGACTCCGATTTGTTATTGATTTACGGGCGGTCAATAAGATTGTAATACCCCAGTTCCCTGTTGTTCCTGACATTACAACATTGTTAACAATGATACCTGCCTCCGCTACTTGGTTCCCTGTTATCGATCTTAAGAATGCATTCTTTAGCATTCCTATTCATCCAGATAGCAGACACATCTTTGGGTTTTCACTGGGTGGTCGCAGTTTCCGGTTCTGTCGCGCTCCACAAGGCTATACTGAATCGCCTAGCATTTTTAGCCAGGCCCTCAAGGGCCAATTGGATACCCTTGTTTTTCCTTGCTCCTCGACGCTGGTTCAATATGTCGATGACCTTTTAATAGCATCCACTTCAGAACAAAATTGTAAAACAGATACTGTAGCCTTATTGAAACATCTTGCACACCATCACCATAAGGTCTCCCTCTCTAAATTGCAATATTGTAGACAGGAGGTTATATAGCTAGGACACCTCCTGTCTAAGGAGGGACGTACGTTAACGGCTGAGAGAATACAAGCTATACGAGACATACCGGTTCCAAGGACACAGAGAGAGGTTAGGTCCTTTATAGGTATTACCTTCTTCTGTCGTCAATGGATTCCTAATTATTCTCTTTTGATAAAACTGTTTTTGCATCTCACCCACAAAGATTGTCCTGAAAAAATTGAATGCAATGACGATTTTCAGTTTGGTTTTGATGAATTGAAAAATACACTCTGCACAGCACCTGTACTGAGTACACCTGATTATCGTAAAGATTTTCAGTTATATGTGAGCGAGAGAAATGGATGTTCACTATCAGTGTTAACTCAAGAGCATGGTGGCAAACAACGCCCCTGTGCTTATTTTTCGGCCCTACTGGATCCAGTGGCCCGTGCACTCCCGAGCTGTCTACGGGCAGTAGCCGCTGCAGCGGTCGCAGTGCGCCAGTCGGCCGGGATAGTCATGGATTCACCCCTCACCCTGTTGGTCCCACACACTGTTGACGCATTATTGAACAAAGCAAAAACACAGTATCTTACTAATGCACGATTAACTACTTATGAACTGACACTTTTAGCTAGTCATATAACATTAAAAAGGTGCAGCACTCTCAATCCTGCCACTTTATTGCCAATTACTGAAAAAACAGAAGATTCCTATGATGACATACATGACTGCATTCTCCGGACGGAGGATGAAACAAAAGGGAGAGTGGACTTACAGGACACTCCACTGAAAGACCCTGATGGCATATTATACGTAGATGGCTCATGCATCAAGCTACCCGATAACACTACCTCTGCAGCCTATGCAGTTACAACAGCTACCACTGTAGTTGAAACAGCTAGAATACCACACAACTCTGCTCAGGCCGCAGAATTAATAGCTCTAACACAAGCCTGTGAGTTAAGTAAAGGACTTAATGTGAACGTTTACACGGACAGCCAGTATGCATTTGGCGTAGCACACAATTTTGGTCGCTTGTGGGCAGAACGAGGATTCCTCACATCACATGGGACACGTATTCAACATGGGACCCTTATAACTAACTTACTTTCTGCCCTGGCATTGCCCAAAACAATGGCTATCATGAAGTGTAGTGCACACAAAAAGGTAACAGATGAAACTGGACGGGGCAATGCCCTAGCCGATCAGACAGCAAAAGATACAGCGTATGCAAAGACAGGACACATGTATGTGGTAGATAGTACAGAGAAGGTTCGTCCCCATGAAATATTTGGGAACACGGTAGAGAGTGTCAGGAAGATACAGGATGAGGCAACTGAACAGGAGAGAAAAGAATGGGAGAAAGGGAAGGCCCAGTTAGATGAAAATACGCTGTGCTGGACAGATCTGTCACAGAGGGAAAGATGGATGCTACCCGATGCATTCGTTCTGCCAGTAGTGACTATGGCCCATGGTCCTGCACACGTTAGTGCAAAAAGTATCTGTGATTTGCTTGATCCGGTTTGGTCTAATAAAAATATCAGAAGAGTAGCTGACCAACTGGTCCAATCCTGCATGATTTGTTTACAACATAACATAGGAAAGGGTGCCTTAGTCCCCGCTGGGCATTTTTCACCACCAACGTATCCCTTTGAAGTACTACAAATGGATTACATTGAGATGGAAAGGTGTAACAACTTGAAATATGTCTTAGTTGTGGTATGTATGGTTAGTAAGTGGGTAGAAGCCTACCCTACTAAAGATAATACTGCCCTTACCACCGCAAAGGTACTTCTGAAGGAGTTTTTCCCCACGGTTTGGGGTCCCAAGGTGTGTCTGGTCAGATAATGGGAGTCATTTTGTAGGGCAGGTGATGAAAAGGGTGTGTGAAGGGTTGGGCCTCCGACAGAAGTTTCATGCAGCTAACCACCCCCAGTCAGCAGGACTAGTTGAAAAATATAATGGCACACTTAAATTGAAGATGTCAAAAATATGCGCAGAACGCGATGTACGGTGGCCGGACGTGCTGCCCCTGGCTTTAATGTCTGTCAGGATGACGCCTCCTTCTAGATCAGGGTTGTCACCCCATGAGATGGTGATGGGAAGGCCAGCAAATGTCTGGGGGGTCCCTCGACCTCGCAAGTATTCAGAACTAGAACATCCTGTTTTGATGGACTATTTAAATGAACTCACTAATTCTTTGCGTTCTATTCACCAACAGGTGCGTGAAGCACTCCCATCTGTATCCACTGATCCAGGCCACAAGATACTACCTGGAGAATGGGTCCTCACAAAGAATTTCCAGCGGAAAAAGAGTCTCGAACCTCGATGGAAAGGTCCGCGACAGGTCCTCCTTGCTACTCGAACAGCAGTTAAAGTCGAGGGAGCTAAGAATTGGATACATGCATCCCACTGTAAGAAAGTACCCCTGTTCGTACCCTCTGATGAAATAAAAAGTGGTGACCACCCGAAGACTAAGGACAGTTTCAGCAACACTACGCGGAGTGATAAAGAACAGAACGACAGTGTGCTGCAGGAGGTTCCCTCAGATTTTGGTCACACTGAACAATTGTTTCCTGCCCATACCATACCACAGTCCACAAGATACGATTTTCGCCCACGAAAATAAGAAAGTAAACAATGAACTAATTGCTTGTCCCCTGTACTAAGTCTGACGATAGCTGCAGAACCGTGATTTTGTCTGTCGGGGCGGACCAGAGTGTGTCAATAGGACTGCTGGAATCACCCCAGAGTGAAGCAACCACCAGTCACGGGCAGCACCTAGGTTGGACTGAACTGCTAGTGGGACAAGCAATAAAGAGAAATGGGTGTTATACAAGAAGACAAGAGGAAAAAGAAGAAAATAAGTAATTTAAAAAGACTATTAGGCCCACGTATTGCTTGTCTCACCTTAACAATACTATTTTTGGTACTTCTGTCCTGCATTGGGTGGGTAATACATGATTCTGATTCAGAGGTCACACCAACTACACCACCGCCTTCAGAACACAGCCATGTTTCCTTACCACCCCATGAGGAAGGACGACATAAGGAATATGAAAACAATACCTTCATATCTATGTTACATCAACATCAGCTGGCTGTAAATAGAACAAATTGTTGGATATTTGGCTGGCTACCAAGTTCTGTGCAAAAAGGGTTGCCATATATTTCATTCCCTTTTTCTTTTGATGGCTCCTGCAGCGCCTGGTATGAACTATCAGCCATTTGGGCTACCTCAATGGATGCTACTAATTCTGGACTATTGGTCACCCACCTATACCGGTTATGCTGGCCCACTGGAACAAGAGTTTATAGAACAAAGGAAGAAAACTCAGAATATGCTGACCGACGAAATAGGTCTACTGACATATATTTTTTATCTTTTAATACCACACCCCGGATTGACCAAAGTTTTCTTGTAACACAGGTCAAGGCTCCACTTTGTTTTCAGAAAAGTGGTAATAGAAGTGTAGGTGCCAGTAACTGTAATGCTACAGTAATATTGAATGGAACTGATTGGCCTACCATGATACCATCACAAAACTCGTATTTTGTTTGTGGTAATACTGCCTACACCGCCTTGCTGCCCACCTGGACCGGTACGTGTTACATTGCTTGGTTACTACCATCAACTTACACAGCTGGCCCTCAACACCACAGGACTCGGAGAGGGGTAATATCTGCAGAAGATACCTTAGCACAAGAAGCATTGGACTACTTTAAAGGAGTCCTTCCATTTTGGGGCCCTATGATGAACAGTAGGGATATCAGACATCTCACACGAGTCGTGGAAGCAACAATAAATGAAACAGCAGGAGCTCTGAGTAACATCACTGCAGAGCTCGCTGCTGACCGCCTTGTTACTCTTCAAAACAGAATGGTTTTTGACATCATCTTGGCGGACCGTGGTGGAGTTTGTACTTTGATCGGATCGAGCTGCTGTGTTTATATACCGGACAATGCCCCTACAGTGTATAGAGCCATTCAAAGGTTGCATACGATAGCGTCCACAATACACCAAGACGGAGGCACATGGTCCTTGACCGACTGGTTTTGGGGCTTGATTTCCCAATGGGGCTGGAAGATACTAATATTCCTTTTTGTGCTCGCTGCTGTATTCCTCACCTGTTGTCTTTGTGTACATTGCCTATCTGCTTTGTGCGGTTGCTGTATGGCATCCCTTGCCCCCTGGCCTGTTCGCCCTCCTCAACACACGGCTATGCTGTCCCTTGAGCAGGAGATAAAAGACCTTATGTCCATTAACAGACACTGAATGACGTTCAAGCTTGCCTCACAATGGCAAAAGGAGGGATTGAGAAAATGTACATAAACTTAATCATACACCATAGCTGCTAGGCATCTGTTTGTCTTTATTATGTTGCCATGTGCTCGGCAAACCTTCTGAACTTTGATGTTTGACCTTGTGCTCACATCCTTGGGCTGCAATCTGCTTATCGCTGCCATTTACTTTTTCCAATCACAGTTACGAGAATTGTCGTGCTTAATCAGTAACTGCCAGAACAGGTTCGTACAGGTCGTTGCCACCTCCTGCCAGCTGCATCTGTACCTTCTCCCACCACACGTGTATCCCTGAAATATTCTGAAGGCCGCAGAGGACCTTGAATATGCCAGGGGTGGAGTTGTCCTCTGACTAAGCAGTTTTGTGTGTATATAAGGATGGGTGCCCTGGAGGGAAGGGACAGCCTCCGTAGGATAGTCACTTGACTGTCCTGGGACTCTGTATTAGCTCAAGCTATAATCCATGTAATAAACCTCTCTTTATTCCTCCAGTTGGTGACTCCGCCTGATTTGTGTACTCTCTGCTAAACGGACCCTGAGGACAAGGGTGTCCCTCCACCGCTGGGAAGAAGACCCCGGGTGGGGGTCTAATCTTTCCTGGTTCCTCACTTATGCACCTCCTACTGCCCCCTCTCCCTCCTCAACCTTGACAATAAGGTTTTAGCTAAAGTCCTTGCCACTAGATGGTCCTTTTCAATGGAGCAAATTATCTCACCCACTCAATCAGGCTTTGTCCCCCATAGTTTCAGCTCACTGAATTTTTGGACAATATTTGCAGAGTTAAATAGTCTCTCTCAAGAGATCTCCACTGCAGTAGCCTTTTTGGATGTCCAAAAGGCACTTTGATCCTTGGAGTGGTCTTTTCTGAGGGCAACAGCAACCAAACAAGGTTTCCCCTGTGGGTTCACATCCTTGGTCATGCTTCTTTACTCCAACCCTGTGACTCAGTTATGTGTAAATGGCTCACTCATAGGCCCCTTCCCTGTAGCAAGATGGACCAGACAAGGCTGTCCTCTATCCCCTCTCCTTTTCATATCGCGATGGACCCCATGGTTCACCACCTCCCAGCGAAGCATATGCGTAGTGGTCTATGTATCCTGATGACATAGCTAGGTGAACCAGACAAGGCTGTCCTCTATAACCTCTCCTTTTCATCATCGCGATGGACCCCATGGTTCGGCATATCCCGTCGAAGCATTTGCCTAGTGGTCTATGTATCCTGACAACATATTACTTTTTGTCCCCCATCCACTCTGAAAATCTCCTGCCTCTAATTCATTAAATTCTGCTGTGTGGGGTCCTCTGTGGTCTGCACATAATCTGGGCTACATCAGAGCTATTTACTCTTACTGACTGCACCCAGCATATCGCCATAGAGTATCCCCTAACTTGGAGTGTTGACCCCCCCCCCCCAAGTATTTAGGCATACATCTACATAGGGAAAAAGACCAGCTTCTCAGACCCAACTATAGTCTCCCCATCGACGAGCTCTCAACACAAGTAGAAAGATGGATTAAACTTACATTATCCATGGCAGGGTGTGTGGTGACAAAAAAAGATGGTCATCCTCCCCCATTTCCTATACCTCTTCCTCAACATTCCTATACCGCTGACACAACATTTACTTACTACTATACGCAGCCTCCTACTTCGGCACATATGGGCCGGATGCAAGCCCTGCATCAGATGGGACACACTAATTCTCCCTTATGAGTGCAGCGTCTTTGGATTCCCAGACCCCCAACTCTATTAACTTGCCACACAATGCCAATATTTATATCACTGGTATTACCCAGATGTCAAAGTCATCTATCTAAAACCAGAGAAGGATCAGATGGAAGAGCTACCATTGTCCTCCATATTACTGAAGGACATTCCCATGAATCCATCCGATATACAGACTCTTTCAACCACTAGCTGTGCTTGGCGGAAACTCTGCCATGTTTTGGGAGGAGGCATCCTTTTCTCAACAACTCTACCCCTGACCGATAACCCTTGGCTTCCCCTTACAGAAGAGAAGCTAGTTCAATATACTTTACAAAGCCAAGACCTACACACCATGGGGTATCTCTTCCCAGATGGCCATGTATTCACACCCGCTAATGGCACTTGTTTCCACAATGCCTATCATACGGCCCACTTTGCCCTCCGGAGACTCACAATGCTCTGTGCTCCCTTTTACCCTCATATCCTTAAGCTCCAAATGACTTCCCCCTGTTAACACTTACTATTTCTGAGCCTGACTGAGGGCAGCTGACTTCTAGGTTATACCGAGCCTGCATGGCTATGAGACACAAATCCACTGAGCAGACTAGGTAAGCCCGGTAAGATGATCTGGGACAGCCACTCTCTGTCAAATACTGGTATTATTGCTACACACAAACCAAGCTCATCTCTAGCAGTGATCAAAACAAACTCCTACAATGAAAAATTCTTACATCTGGCCTATACCACACCCGAAGAACGAACGCAATTTGACCCAATATGCTCACCAAATGCCATGCTGTGAAAGCTGATTTCTTACATCTAACCTGGGCATGCCAACATATAGGAAACTACTGGACCGAATTATTTTCTCTTGTCCCTCCCATGACAGGGGTTACGATTGCACCCACCCTCTGGTGGCGTTTTGGGCTATGTTCGGGATGTCCTCAAGAATATCTATAGATTTACTGCCATTGCATTCCTACTTGCAAACCGTGGCAGTAGACATTGCCCCACAGAGTCTGCCTGGCTAGAAAGCATAATCCATTATGATAGGATTAGAGAGGAGTATGCACAGTTGTAGCCATACACCTCCAGCCCAAGGATATATAGCACCCAATACATGATTATTTACTTGCTATGGAATTAAACAATTCAGACTTAAGTACAACCTCTCTTTCAACGTTCCTTTATTTTATCTTCTGCTTGCCCCAGTCCACCAGTGCGGTGGACTCTGAGCATACCCCAAGCTGTTGCCATTGCTATACCTGGACTTTTCCATCACTGTGCTATGTCCTAGAACTGTCTGTATTTTCATTGTATTTTTGCTCACCTACATATTGATGTGCCATATGCAGTGATTATTGATTTTGTACCAATGGGCAATATATTATTGTTTGTTATCAATCTCTACAAATCCAATAAAGTTTAAAAAAACTAAGAGTGACTGCAGGGAATATAAAGGCCAGGTTTGCTCAGGCTGAACATGCAATAGACCTTTGTGAAGTCTCTTGGACATTCAGGGGTGAGAAACCTAGGGAACCTTTTACACTGACATGTTGAGGATGAAATGTTATAAAAAGCCTTGTTAGCATGACTTGAGAGGTAGGTGGTGGCCTACCTCATTTTGTGTTTTTCCATTGTTCATGCCATGCTGAGAGACCACATCAATGTTCTTGCACTCTTCACTGTCTCCTTTTCCAGAGTTCTTGCATGACATTTCACACATTCTCGAGCCCAAAGGTCACACTGGGTGTTCATCTCCGTGCCACTGACATAGCTCTGTTAGTTACAAATTTCATAGAAGAGTTCGACTGTGGCCTGTGTGTCAAGAGCCTGAATAAATCTTTGCATCAAGTACATGAACCATTGATCTTTACACAGCAGACAGTGTGCATGGATTTCCATTATATCTGTTCACCTGTTAACTCTTGAACCACACTTTGGCTCTGCTGGGGTTCCTGGTAGCTTACCTGGTGTATCTGAATTGGTTGGTTTCTTACTGCTGTGCTTTTTCTGGTTGCTATCTTCTTGGGCACAGGGCAGGATTACTTAGACATTTTCTGATGTTTCTGCTTTTCCACCATCATAATTGTCCTTTTCCCCAGTTTTTGTTATCAGTCTGGAGTGCAGTCTAATGCTGTGGATCCAATTCCTTTATTGCAAATGATATTCATTACGTTTTTCACATTTAGAGCTTTAATAAATCCTTTCTGTAATCAGCCGACCCGTGTTTCACTTCGGCTCAAACTTCATCACTTTTATCAAATGCATTTATTCCCTAAGTCAACGCATTGATAACTAATTGTTCCTTCTCACTTAATTTGTCATGCAAGTCCATCGCAGGTCACAGTCACCGGGCAGATGGTGTGTGTACTGGATGTTCACATTTGTATGCCTGGTGTGCCTTCATGTTTTTTTATTTTGCACATGATTTTTATTCTCAGTTTAGTCAAGATCCTTGCTTGCCCACGTTGCTGAAGTTCCACAATCTGGCAATAGCAGAGCCCTCACACTCTTCTTTTCTGGATCTACTACCTATTGGTTGGTCGATTCCCCTTCTTTTTTGGGAATGCTATCATGGATTTGAGGCCCACCTCTTTGTTCCTTTGTGATGAGTTTGGCTGTTTGATTAGTAAATCAGGAGTTTGATGTGTGTACACCCTAGACCATTAATGGGTCATTCTACACATGAGGGCTTTCTTATGGTAAAGGTTTGCTTCACTGCATCATGGCTGCATCTGACCACCTTACTGTCGTCTCATGTAGGGGCCTGTGTAGCCTATTCCTGCTTTTTCATTTTCCCTTTGTCTTTTTTGTGTCAGCCACAAAGTACTTCTACCCAAGTCACCTTTGCTTTGTTTTCCACCATAACTGAAGTTGGTGTCCCACCTTCCTACATTCTTGCTTTGTAAAGACAGGGACACTGGAGATGGACAAAAAGGTGGTGCCCCAGAGTCCTACACATTTTAATCACAATGGCTGCTATCTACCCCTTTGTGGGCGACCCCAAGAGTGGTGGGTTGCTTGATACTTTAAGATGTGCTATGCTGATGGTTTCTATTTTGAGCTCCCCGTATGGGAAGGAAACTGAGGTAGGGACTAGGATCCAGATGTACAGAGATATTTTGCAGTCACAGAGCCTACGAATTACACAATCATAGGCACAAATGCAATTTTGAGGCAATAAAAAGTCTTTCAGACAAACAAAATGTTTTTGAGACCCTTACCGAACAGCAAATATAAGGGGGTCATGAAAAATGCATCCCACATCTATGTGGGAGTGACAAATGTATATGGTTTGAGGTTACAGCAATTTGGAGTAGAAACTGATCCACAAATAAAAGACTCCCCACTGAGATTTGTTGTGGATAACCTCAGGAGTAGTAAACAACAGTCGGGTTGCTCCAGGCTGCATGCACCTCATAACAACTTCCACCCTTGGAAACAATTTTTTTAAACCAACACCACACCCTGTTTTTTAATCAATGTTTCCAGGCAGAGGAAGCAATGCAAGAATGGAGTTCTACTGTTCCTTACAGACCACCATCCCTTAGTTTGAGCGAATTTGCAGGGATTCAAGGTCTTTTGATTCATTAACATCTTTGAACCAGGAGGTTTTAGAACCTCTCGCAAATACATGATTTACATGATGATTAATTAGGGCATCAGTCACATAGCAAAATGAGCCTGCATACAAACACGTAAGTGTGCAAGATGCCTCTTCTTTTTCACCAACAGGACTTTATAAAACAGACCCTAGGTATATTTGGTAAAAATTAGATTTCCAAGGGTCGAGTAAGTGGATTCTGTCTGTTTATCAAGGAAATCCCCACTTTATAATGATGATGATAGGTAAGGCTAGGACTCTGTATAATTTTGATCACTGGCAATTTTACCTGACATGTATGCAGATGACAATCATATTCAACTAAATGAAGACAGAAATCCTGCAGTGACAATGCTTCAGGTCAGAAATGTCTCAATGCTGTGGACAACTGAATATGTCAAAATAAACAAACTCTACAGCACTACGATTGAGATTCCCTTACTGTGCATTCTATGGGATTAGAATGTTTGTTCTAAAGAGTCAGTACTGCTTTTAAAACAATCAAACAAAATATACCCCTCAAAACTAATACGAATTTACCATGCCCCTAAAGAATAATAATGTAATACAGCCATGTTTTTCCAGCTGTCACTTTATAGCGCTTAATTTATGTCTTCGTTTTTTCTCCTAAAGGGATATCAATTAATGATTTTACAAGCAGCAAGAAATGCTATTTTAAAACACACATATAGGAAAGGTTCGCACAGACCACTCAAACTCAAGATGATTTAAAACGTGGCTGCAAAAACTTTAACAGTGTTACAACATGATACCTATGCTCGGCTTCGTTTATTGGGTCCCTTTCAATGAAAGAATTCAATTTAAATTAGTAAGACGGGAGCATTATTATCTTTAGAACCAAGAGCGCCCCACTGCAATCATGCAATAAATGTCCATTCCATCTCGTTAAGTAGGCTTGAGTTCATTACCACCTTTTACTGTTCCAGCCTTGCAAAAAAAGACAAGCATTTTCAATGCAACGGGGCTTGCATTTGCTTGAGTTAGAGCTATTTACGTTTAAACTCCTAACCGGACTTTTCTTTACACAAATTAAAAGGAAAAAGAAAACACAATCGCGCTACGTAAAATGCAGCGCGACTGTGCTGAAATTGAAAACGTAAAAACGGAGCGCGACCGCGCTATGTAAACCCCAGCACGATTGCGCTGTGGGGAAAATAAACAGATAAAGCAGTCTGGAACTTGGGCTGAAAACATCGAGCTTCGATTGGTTTCAGTACTTTACCGGTGCTGTGTAGGCGGACTATACACCAGAAAAGGCATGACTTATGCATGCCTTTACCAAATGAAAGCAAGCAGATTTTAAAGAGCAAGCCCAGGAACCAATGAAAGTGACTGACGTGACCTGGGCGTGGTTTCAAGCCCAAAGAGAGATTACATCATGGACCGAGCGCTTTGCGCTCACCCATAAAAAAACCTTCTTGAGATAGAAGAGATTTCTCAGTATCTACAATCCAGCTCTGGAATACGCTCTCTCTGCAAATTCACTTGCAATCCAATCTTTTAAAGTTCAGAAATGTGTTAAAGAAGTGCATGTGTGAGTATTACTAAAGAAAAGTATCAGCTTGTAGTGATGCCCTTAGTCAAATGATGACCTTTATAAACTCAGTGCTTAATTTGTGTCTGTGGTTTCCGATGCTCAGCACAGTCACTTATTTCACAGGGCCGGGGCTATAACATTTTTTCTTCTGTTCTTCTGTGGTTGGCTCATTAATTATTACAAATAAATGTACCTGTTTGTCACGGTGGCTGCCTGGTGTGCCTTCACAGGCTCGCCCACCCTGGTCCAGGTATCCTGATGACCATGCATCATCAGGTTAGTGATGTCAGCAATGCTGCCTGCATGTTTCTTTAATTCGCTAATGCAGATTGGATAACTAGGCCTGCTCCTTATTAAATTAGTGGCTTAGAAGTTACCATATGGTGATTAATTAACCTACATTTAAAAGTCTAACACAGAAAAAAACATGAGTTGTAAAATGTGCACATTTTAATTATGGTGAACCATGTGACCACCATTCGTATTGTGCACCACCTTTTAACATGAGAGATTTTCATTCACATTAAATTAAAGTACTAAAATGAGTTAAAGTTAAGACTGTGTTTATTAAATGTGGATTCATAATAGTATTAAAATGAAAATGAATTAAACACATTTATATTGAATTAATGAGTTTTATTATTGCGAGTTGCATGTGTGCAGAAAAATAAATGCATGTTAAAAATTGCTCTAACATGACATAACTAATGTTTGCAATTAAATAATGTACTTTGTGTATATGAATTGCAAGATGCGTAATAGGTCTATTAATGTATTAATATATTAATATGTAGTAAGGCTTCTTACCTCAATTAGCTCTGAAAGATTCAGTTACAGCAGTAATGGAAAAATAATTTGTTTATTCTGTCCCCTCTGACCTGAATTATTTTCCTAGTTTGCTAATGTAATGTTGAATGTTCTATTGCATTAAATGCAAGAAACATGTTGTAGAATAACAATGTAGCACTATTTGTTCTAGCTGTGGAACAAGACAGGAAACTTCTAGTTCTCATGTGAAATGTAATGGTTTAGTTTATTATGTTTTGTGAGAAAGGATCTCAAGTAACAAATAACAAGAGAATGTAATATTTTGTCTAACATGTGTGAAGTCATGCGATTCGACAATTAACTTTTGCTGAGATGATCTGGAAAAGTAGCAGAATTGGTGGTGCCATCTGCAGCCATTAGATACTGAATCTGACGTCCGAAGTGGGCCCACCTAAAGGACCAATCGAAAGGACTGTACATATTTTAATTAGCGAGAAACTGAGTTTGTAGTGAGTTCTTTAGTTAGAGCTCTTGGAGTCAGTCTGAACTTAGTTTTTCTCCTGCCTCAAAGCTGTCCTGAACCGTGTTGGAGTCTGCTGTCACACTCAAGTCCCCAAATTAGTTTACTCATCATGGTCTTAATTGTCCTATCCTGTTATGCTGTTTAGTACTAATATGGCCAACTGATTCTGAACTGCTGATCTTTCCTAAGTGCAGCCCGTGATCTGCACTGTCTTGGTGCTGCCGTCAACTGAGGCTGGAAGAAGGTGACCGTCCTGTCTGATGAATCATCACTGTATTCCATGAGGAGAGGTATAACTAAATGTGGTTTCTTGTTTACTTGTAGTTAGGTACTTACACCAGCGTCATTTTTATAGTGAGTTGTCCTAGTTAGCTGTTTTCCAAATTATTGCCCCTTTTTTATTTTTGCTTTTGTCCGCATGTGTTAGCCTGTTCCCACACATGCAAGTCCAGATCTGTATTAGTGTAGGAATGGCCCAGCTCAGAAATCTGAAATTAAATGTTAAATTGTATTTTGATGATTCACTGATCTCACCATCATCTGCATTGCATTCTAACAATAATGTGCATATTGTGGTGTTGTTAATTTACATTATCCTTTTGTAGTGTCTAACAGTATTGATGTTTAGTAGGTTAAATCTTTTTGGAAGTTTTGGTCAGCCTATGGTTTTCATATATGTTTATAATTCAGTTTTGCGTATCATATACTTTATTCAGTTTGGAGTTTTGATTTAGTGTTAAAATTGTTCACAGTGTTTAGAATTGTTTATGGTATTAATGTCAATGATTTGTGATTGAATGATTCTGACTACTACACTCTTCGCCAAGTTCAAAGGTTCAGTTGACTTCTATAGGTGAAACTGGTGATTTTGTCTTGCCTGCACACTGGTGGTTTATGAACCTGGGATAAGCGTTTCCCGGGCCAAGCGGTGCCACAATTTTTGTTAGCAGATTTATGGTTTTGTCTTGTGAAGAGGAGAGTCAGAATCTGCCCACATTGCGAGTTGTCTTTGGTGTAGTGTGAGGGTTGATAAAATTCCAGTGTTGTGTTACAAGTGTGCGGTATGTGTTTTGAACAGGGTTTGCGCTTGCAATGCTTTGGCTAAAACTGCAGTGAAGTGCGTAGAGAATTTGCGTACTCCAAGTTAATTGAATTGGGAGCTTGCGTACTCCAGGTAAGAAAGTGGAGAGTTGGCATACTCCAGGTGAATGCTGCGCTTTGTGCCACAAAAATTGCCCATGTGGTGGGTGTTCTTAGCAGGTCCCATGAGGCATAAGACTTTGGAGTATTGTACAAGTGTATGGAGACACTTTGTGAATTTATTGTCTGCAAGTAAGGTGTTGATCGATTGAGCGCTGTCAACAATACCAGTGGACTTCCCTTGAGTGTGTGTTGTTGTTGGTTGGTGTTAGGTGAATCCTGAGTGCACATGGAGGATCTGTATAAATAAGAGTGAGGTTTGCAGGTCAAGTCTTACTTGCGTTTGTAAAAAAGCCATAGTCGGAAGTGTAGCTGTTTGAGCGAAAGGCAACGGTCGAAAGTTCTGTACAATTTTCAAAGTGTTGGAGTCCTATCCGTAGTGAGCAGACAGGTTTTGGGCTTTGCCCTCCCAATATTTGCATTTATGTTTTGCATGAGAGGTGTATGAGACAGCTCAGAAGAGAGTTGCAGCTGCTGAGAGAAGTGAGTGTGACGTTGTTTGGTCTGCGCTGGGATAGGTCGTTGGTGACAAAAGCCACACAAAGATTGGTGGACAAGGCAGCGCTGCTACAGGTTGAGAACAACTCTTGAAAAGGATTGTGGGATTGAAAATTGTTTCCTAGTCTCGTAGACTTTGTATTTGTGAATTAGATTCTTGTAAAAATTAAGATTTTCAAAGCTTTAAGTAGCGTGTTGATGGAAGATATTTTTTTAATTACAGTTCGGGAGGGTGAGCCTACTCCAGCTGAAGGTACACCAAAGTTTGAGGTAAAGGAGGAGAGAGGAGTTTCAGCATGTCTTTGTGTAAATCAAAGGTGCAAATTAACTGAGAAGGAAGGCACCTTAGCTTTTCCTGGATATGGAACCTTTAATCGGAGAATAATTCTGGAGAATTTGCAGAGGGTGTTGTATGAATCAAAACCCCTTCCTAGTCCTGCACAATTTGAAGCACTTGCCATTTGGGAGTTAGTTGCGAGACAAAATGAAGATTAGAAGTTTGAAAGGCGAATGAGGAAAGTGGAGAAGATGCTAGTGGAAGCTAGATGGGATGGAGAGCAGAGACTGTAGAGAGCAGACACATTACCTGCACAGTGAAGTTATTTCCAGCAATTACTCAGGAAGGCAAAGGAAGTGTTAATTCGAAAGCCAAAAAGAAATCTGAGGAAGATACAGAAGAGAAATTAGGTGAAAATAGAAGAGTAGCAGATGTCAAGAGTGAGTCAGATGATGAGTTTATAACTCAGTTGTTACAGAATCGTCCCCAACCATATAATGTAGTTGCATCAATAAGCCAGAATATATTCAGACTGTTGCCACAGTCTCAGTTGCACAAAGCCAAACTCAGATAATTCCAAATGTACCTACTGCAAATGCTGAACAGGTGGCAACAATTTATCCGACAATTCTAAATGGTAATAGAGTTCAGACTGTCCCAGGTCCAGTTATGTCACAGCCAATTCAGAATGCAGGAATGACTCAGTTAAAGTCCACACCTAATATACAGATTCCTGCACTATTTGTAAACCAGAAACAGACAATGCCTATCTATTCCCCAGTAACAACACCACAGAATATTGCCCCTAATCAGTCAAATCAAACTTTTGGTGCAGTATTAACTGGCCCAAGTAAAGGATTAGGGTTCCAGCAAAGTCAGACAAATTTGTCAGGACCAGAAGCATTAACAGTTCCCATAACAATAGGTCAAGTAGTCCCGTTGTATGCCCAGGGTAAAAATGAGAGTGGTTCAAAGATTTCAAATCCAATATCAGCAATGAATTTACCTTTTGGAACTGATGCAGAAATGGAGAGATTGAGCACTACTGTGCCAGCCATACCGCCTATGAATTATTTTGGTTCAAACCAGACACGTAATGGAATTGGTCCACTGATTGATGTGACCTATCCTTGTGCTCGATGGCATTATCTGTGATGACTCAAGAGCAGGCTATGAGAGCCCCATGTAATGTACCACAGTGTGTGCTGTGAAACAATGGTAATAACATTAGTTTACATGGATTGACAGCCAAACAAATGACTCAATGGCTCAATATTTTGAGTGGAGCATCAGCCCCAGAAACACGCCAGAGGGAGAGAAAACAGTGAACATGGCTGGATTAAAATTGGAAGTAAATGAGATGATTGAGGGAACACTTGAAATGGACAGATTACATTCTTACAATGAAAATGAACTGCGCTTCATGTGCAAGGATGTTACTCTTTGAGCAGGACAGGTTTGAGATATTAGCTAATCTGGCTAAGAAGTAAGAAATTGAAATAAATAAATCCAAACAGTTGAAGAAGAGTTACAAATCAGAATTTGATGTGAGAGACACTGCAACCATGAGATCACCCGGAATGAAAATTCACATTAAGGAATTGATTCAGAGTATTTAAACATGGTGAGCATCAGATAAATGCAAAGGGGGATAGGAAAAGAAAAGATCAGAAGAAAAAGCCGACTTTATCTTCAAATTATGTAGAACAGGCTTAGAGAGCTGTAAAAATTGATGCCAATGAAAGAAACTCCGGGAGGAAATTTTGTTCAGGTTCCTTGGAGCAGTAGTGACATATTGTTGTTTAGAAATGATTACCAAAGGTTGAGAGAGAAACCGGTGGAACACTACCAGAGTGTTTGTAGGAAGATCTTAACACTTTGAGATTGTGGTTCCGGCAGATATGGGTTGAGTGTAAGCGGCGTGTTGATTGGCCAACGAGTGAGCGACGAAGGGTGCAGTAACAGATGCAACATCTTAAAAGGTGATGAAAAACTATAACAAGGGGATTGAGTTTTTGAAAACTAGAGTTTCTCCCAAAGATATTGATTGGCAAAGAATAGACAGGACATATCAGGAAGTAAAGTAGCCTGTTCATGCTTATTATGAGATACTGCTAAAAGCATTCTGACAATACAGTGGCACAGAGATTATTGAGACGAGAGACATGATTCATTTTGTCTTTAAATTTGTTCATGGACTGAAACCTGAAATTAGCAATAGGACACGGAATCATTTTATTTGTTGGAAAGGAAAGCTGATTGATGAAGTGTTGCAATACACAAAATACTGTACAAATAAGATTGACCTGAAGCAGAAAAGGTTGAAGGAAAAGGCAACAGTAATGCAGAGTAAGGGCCTGATTACGACCTTGGTGGATGGGATACTCCATCACAAACGTGACAGGTATCCCACCCGCTGTTTTACAAGTTCCATAGGATATAACAGAACTTGTAATAAGGTCAAAAGGATATCCCTTACATTTGTGATGGAGTGTCCCATCCCCCAAGGTCGTAAACAGGCCATAAGTCTGCCCAAGCAGCAGGTATGCAGGGTACACAAGGAATGGTGAATGTTGGAGGAATGCAGGAAACACAGCAGCATGGTAATATGGTGCCTCAGTTCAGAGGTAGAGGTTGTGGGATTTGAGTAGTTCTGAATGTGGTCGATATTCAGAACATGAAGAAAATGCTTCCTTGTCATGCACGTGACAATGGACACTGGAAACAGGAGTGTCAGTTTAGTAATGTAAATTATTTGGTGCAAGGTGGTGGTGTTGCGCAGATGGTTGACAAAAGTCAATTAAGGCCCCGAAAACAAAGCATAAATGTACCTACTGCAGCAGTCCATATGCAGCTTTCCCAGCAAAAGTACAGTTTCCCCAACAACAAATTAATGTTCCACAGCAGATGCAGATACCACAAGCTCCAATGGCAAAGCCACAGGTGGTGGTTGCTCAGTAGAACGTCAACCAAAGAACAAATGAAAATGTGAATCAGTTAATCACACTATACCCCTTGATTGAATTCAGCAATGATGGGACGAGTGAAAAATAAATGAGTGAGAGTTCAGAAGATAAAGAATGTGTGTTAGCTGCTTCAGTGGAGATAGATCAGCATGGTCCTTATGTGAATGTGAGTGTTATGGGTCATGATGTATCATTTCTGGTTGACACTGGAGCAACTCGTTCCACTGTCAGATCTGTAGAAGTCCCAAATGTGCCCCTTTCAGGGAGGACAGTTCAGATTGTAGGAGTGGGTAAATACCATTACAGAGTTAATTCCAGTTAAGATATGAACCTTGAGGGTCTTCACTGATTTCTGGTTTGTGATTCAAGTCCTGTGATTCTGTTAGGAAGAGACTTGTTATGAAAATTAAAATGTCCCACCACATGTACATATGAAGGGATAGCAATTCAAACCAATAGCGATGATGAAACTTCCAGTCAAACTGATGAGATGTATCCTCATTACATTGTTTCCTGCCATGACAGTTAAATACTTCAATGATTACAGGAAACAGTGATGCTGAGAGTTTGGGATCTTTCTGGAAAGAATATTGGACCTGTTTGAGGTGTTAAGCCGGTCAGAGTGACTGGAAAGCCAAATGCAGTCTTCCGCAGAACGCCACAGAATAACATGTCACCAGAAGTGATTGAAGGTATGACACCAGTAATTGCAGATTTTGTTGAGGAGGGAGTGTTAAAAGAAGTGATAGGCAGCCCATGTAATTCACAATTATGGGTCTGCAAATGCCAAGAAGGAAAGATTACATAGTTCAGGATTTCAGAAAGGTGAACGAAATTGTGTTATCCTGCCGTCCTGTACTGCCAAAATCTGCAGGTGATTTTATCTCAGACTACATGTGAAGCAGAATGGTTTTCAGTGATCAATCTGTCACAGGCATTTTGTTCAGTGCCATTGCATAAGGATAGTCAGGTCCTCTTTTCGTTCAGATTCGGCAACCGTGTGTTTTCACAGTAAATTACTCCACAGGGGATTTTGGAATCTCCATCCATTTTTATTCAGATCCTGAAAAACAATTTAGTATTTGAACATGCCATTTCAGTCTGCTTCAGAGCAGTATATTGATGACCTGATGGTTGCGTCCAATACACATGAAGCTTCCAGACTAGATACCATAGCATTTTTTAATCATATGGGTGAAAATGGACACTAGGTTTCCCCTGCTAAGTTAGAGTATTGTGAGAAAGAAGTGAAGTATTTAGGTTGCCAAACTGAGAAAGGTGTGAGAATGTTTTTCGGCATGGTGAGATACTGTTGCCAATGGATCCTGAAATTTTTTGTTATTTCCAATTGGTTGTAGAAATTGACACACAAGTATGTCACAGGCCCAGTCCCCTTCAATGAAGCATGCATGGAAGCTTTCACTGAGTTATGAGAGAGTTTGTGCAGAGATCCAGCTTTGGGAATGCCTGATTACAGAAAAGGTTTTGCATTGTTTTGTCATGAATGTGATGGTTGTGTTTCTTCTGTTTTGGCAGAGTCACATGAAGGAACGAACAGGCCAGTTGCATGTTTCTCCACCACATTGGATCCTGTGGCTGCTGGTTTGCCTGGCTGTTTGAAAGTTGTGGCTTCTGCTGGTGTGATCATCAGTCAATACTAAGGCATTGTGATGGGACACCCTCTAGTTGTTTTTGTCCCACATTCAGTTGAAATATTTCCTACCCGATCAAAGACTCAATATTTGACAAATGCTCGTCTTACCCATTATGAGTTATTGATTCTTGGCCAACCAAATGTTGTGGTCAAGAGGTGTGCGGTCTTAAACATCACAACATTAATGCCTGTAAATGTTGATAATTCAAATGATGTTAGTGAAATGGAAGATGACTGCCTCAGTGTCACTGAACTGTGCACCAAACCCAGACCTGATATTCAGCGTACTCCTTTAGAGGAGAATGACCAAGTTGTATTTGTTGATGGCTCCTGTTTAGGAGACAATGAAGGTACTCTGAAAGCAGGTTCGCAGTTTGCACCCTCTCAGGAGTGGTTGAAGCCTCTTGGCTTCAAGGAGTCATTTCTGCCCAAGTAGATAAATTGGTTGTTCTTACAAGAGTATGAGCGTATCAAAATAGTTTGAAGTGTCAATATTCACATATAGACAATATGGACTTGGTGTTGACTAGGTTTTGGGGCAGTTATGGCACCAGAGGGGTTTCATGATCACTTCTGGATCACCCATTCAAAATGGTGAAACAATTCATAACTTGCTGAATGCTTTGCAATTACCTGAGAAGATTGTTTTTGTGAAGTGTGTAGCCCATCAATGGTCAAATGATTATGTAATGTTGGGCAATGCCTATGCTGACCAAATTGCCAGATATTGTGCACTCCATTGCGTCACCTACTATGAAGAGTGGAGTAGTGGAAATGACACCAGAGAGGCAAATCAAGATTTCTAGATGTCAGTGGTTGATACATGGGATGAAATTAAGAGCTTGCAGGAAGAAGCAACAAAGAAAGAACAAGGAGGTTGGATAGAAGTAGGTTGTACTCAAAGAGAGGGAGATGATGTCTGGATTTCAAACGAAGGGAAGGTTGTGTTGTCAGTTTGTTTGTTGAATTCAATGGCGAAGTATTATCATGGTCAGGACCATCTTGGCAGAGATGTAATGTTTTGCACATTGAAACAAACATGATACAACCCTTGATTTAGATTGATTGCAGAGGTGATTTGTCACAGATGTGTTACATGCTGGCAAATTAATGTAGGGAAACGCACAGTGGATTATTTGAGCCACATAGGCAGATCGGTAGGTCTATTTAACAGAATGGAACTTGATTTAAATGAAGTTCCTTCCTGTAATAGATTGAAGTATGTACTGGTCATTGTTTGTGTGTTTTCCAGATGGATTTAAGCTTATCCAACATGTAGAAATGATAGTCTCACTGTGGCTAAGCTGCTGCTCAGGGAACTAATACCTAGGTATGGATTTCCGACTTCTTTGGAATCAGGTCGAAGAACTCATATTAATAATGAGATCATAAGGTTGCTGTGAGCAACACTGAGCATTGAGCATAAACTGCACTGCAGTTACAGACCACAACCATCTGGATTGGTGGAGCAAATGAATGGAACACGGAAAGCTCGACTGGCAAAGGTTTGAGCATCTACAGCGCTGAAATGGCCTGATGCATTGCCACTTTTCCTGATGAGCATGCATAGCACCCCTGATAGGAGGACAGGACTGTCTTCCCATGAGATTTTGATGGGTTGAGGAATAGGACTACCAGCATTTCCTGCAAATGCAATTCTAAACATAAAAGTTGACTTAGTGCTGGATTACTGCAAAGGTCTAGCTCAGGTGGTTCGCTCTTTGTCTCATCAGGTTGAAGTAGCAACAGTTCAAACGGCACAGGAACAGTCACTGCTGGAACAGTGGAGCTGGGGTTGTAGAGTAAAGAAGCATGTTAGGAAGACTTGCCTGTAGCCAAGGTGGAAAGGACAGTTTCAAGTTATCATGATGATGATAACAGCTGTGAAGTGTGCTGGTCTTCCGAACTGGCTCCATGCAAGCCACATGCGCAAAGTTCTGTGTCCCCTTCAAAACAAAGTCTGATCCTACCAGAGCGAATGTTGATGAAGAAAGCCTTCGACTTGACCAAGCAGTGAGGATAGAACCAGTGGCTGAAGCAGAAATCGGGCAAAGTGGTGACGGTACAAGCAGTCTGCAGGCAGACAAAAGTACAGATAAAAGTGCAAGAGAGCAAAGTCAAAAATCAACTGATTTTTGCCAGCACAGCAAATGTTGCCAAACAGTTGCACCTGAATAGAGAATTGTGAAAAGGGATAAATAGCCTGCAAATGCACATGAACTGGTTGATGATGAACTCTCATCAATAACAGAAGCAGTCGAAGAGACAAATCAGAATGAAAATGAAGATGGTGCTGTAAGGAGGACAAAAAAAAAAGAGTGGCAAGACGCAGATATTCTTCATCTGAATGGATCTATGTTGTAAAAAATGAATGGGAGAGCAAGTTTATGGCCTTTTGTTTTGAGCGTGAGAATTCAGTTGAACATTCTGGAACTTGAAATAGCATTTGAACTCAGCTTTGAAATAACCTTGCCAATTGATCAACAAAGACATTACACTACACTCTGGAAGTAATATTAAGCGATCATCAGACTGTTTTACGGAAAACAAACATTTGAGCTTTTTGCAAGCTTTTTTTTTTTAAATCTTGAAGAACAGTCTTGAAGATCGAGGACTGCTGTAAATAGTGCAAAGTCTTTGAAAAGCCAATTATTTTTTTATTTTGCCCATGTTGTTTTATATTTTTCTTTTTTCTTTTTCTCCTCTGATTCTACAGAAGCCATGAATCCTGGACAGGGCAAACATAATAGGTGTAAATATGTGTGCATTGGTTTAATAATAGTATGTATGATTGTGTGCATTTTATTAATTGCGGGAATTAGTGTTTCAATGAAATGAGAGGTGCAAAGCACAGCAACTCCAATGCAGGGAATGACAACATCCAAACAGGGTAAGTTTTATAAGGATAAGGGATTGCTTCATGTAGAGGACACAAAAGGAGACTTGTCTTCCAATGTTTATTATAGTTTGCAGTATGAGTATGTAGAAACAATGTGCATGATTGTTATGTGTGTACACAAATTCCTTCGTAAGTACAAGAAGGAATCACATATCACACCTTAGAAGTAACTTACGGTATTAGCTGCAGTCCATTATTAACAAGTCTGTATGAACAAGAATACAGGCAGTATTTCTAATCTAATTATGATTCAGTTTTCTCCTTTTTTCCCCATTAATCAGCATTTGAGCAGCATTGCAAGGGCTAGGAACATAGATATAGTATGAGGATTCATTGCGCCTACACTGACATTTGACACAGCTCTTCTTCTTACACAGGTAGAGGAGTTAATTAATCAAGTACATGATAGAAGAAAATCAATGAAGGAAAGGATAGATAAGGGTATAGTTAGCAAAAAGAAATCAGTTCACAACACACCTGATACACAGGGACGCTTAGCTTTAGATTGGCAGCATGAAGTGAAGCTTTGTATAGATAGGCCGCAATCAAAAGCTGACAAGTTTGTAGGAACGGCTTAACACAGACATGTGTTCCTCTTTAAGTGTGCATGGGAATTTATGTTGAATGGACAAGATCCCCCTGTACCTGGTGTCTATTACATCTGTGGTAAGAACACTTATTACAAATTGCTGAAAGCCTGGTACGGTACATGCTATTTGGGAGTAGTCTTTCTGAAAATCTACCAAGTGGACAAAATTGACAATTCAAGCGGGGATTGAAAGACCTAAAATGAGATTTAAAAGAGGAGCAAGTGTTTCAGAAATTACAGGAGATATTTTGAAGCTTTGATTCAAGAAGTGGGTGTGATCTTGAATGGCATAAAGATAAGAAAATTATCAACGATTGTAGATAAGATGTCAGCTGATTTTTCAGGTGCAATGCTCCTAAGGGACACAGAAATGCTTGTGGAACGATCTATGATTCTTCAGAATCGTCTTGTGTTAGACTTCCTTTAGCAAATGAGGGCGGAGCCTGCCGAGTTTTGAAATCACAGCACTGCTGTACTTACATACCCAATAACAGCAGGGAGATAAGGAGATATTAATTTAATTTGACAAGTCTGAAAAATGACATAAATGACCTAAAAAAGATAAATGTTTGGGAGACAATAGGTGAAGGATTCTCTAAAGTAGGATCTTGGTTTGGTAACTTGGGAAATTATTTTGTGAAAATGATCCTGAAGCCTTTATTGATTGTGATAGTTTGCATAATTTATGCACTTGGATTTTACAAAGCTTACAATTTTTGGAGAAGAAAATAGCAAAGAATAAACAGAGGAGAGAAGAAATGGTGATGGAGAAGATGAGAAACAGACATTATTAGATGATGAAGATAACTGTTATCGCAACCCTAGATCTAAGCCTTATCAAACTACAAAGTTTTGATTTTGCCTCATTGTAAATGAGAAAAGTTATTTCGTGATGACATAGATTGCCGTGAGAGGAGGGACTGAGAGGGATCAAACTTTATTAATAAATTAGTGACACAGAAGTTAGCATGTGGTGATTAATTAACCTACATTTAAAACTCTAACAGAGAAAATGTAATAAGTTGTAAAATATGCATGTTTGAATTATGGTGAACCACAAAGCCACCATTCGTATTTTGTAACACATTTTAACATGAGAGTTTTGCATTCATATTGAATGAAAGTAGTAAAATGAGCGAACGTTAAGAATGTTTTATTAAATGTAGATTACTAATTGAAGTATTAAAATGAATATGAATTAAACAAATTTATATTGAATTAATGAGTTTTATTAATGAGAGTTAAAGGGTGCAGAAAAGTATATTCATGTTTAAAATTGCTCTAACATGTCATAACTAATGTTACAATTAATTCACTGTGTATATGAATTGCAAGGTGCGCAATAGGTTTATTAATGTATTAAGATATTAATATGTAATAAGGCTTCTTCGCTTAATTAGCTCTAAAAGATTAATTTTGCAGCAGAAATGGAAAACACTGGTTTATTCTGTCCCCTCTAGCCTGATGTCTTTTCCTAGTTTGCTAATTTATTTTTGAATGTCCTACTGTATTGAATGCAAAAAGCATACTGTAGAATAACAATGTAGCACTATTTGTTCTAGCTGTTCGAACAACACAGGAAATTAGTAGCTGTCTTGTGAAATGTATTGGTTTAGTTTACTGAGAAAGGATCTCAAGTAACAAATAAGTAGAGAATATAATATTTTGTCGAAAATGTGTGAAGTCAAGTGATTTAACAATGAACATCTGAAAAAGTAGCAGAATTGGTGGTGCCATCTGCAGCCACTGAATGCTGAATCTAATGTCTGAAGTGTGCCCACCTGAAGGACCAATCGAAGGGATTGTACATATTTTATTTAGTGAAAAACTCCGAGTTTGTGGTCAGTTCTTTAGTTAGTGTTGCTGGAGCTCGAAGCTGTCCTGAACCCTATTTGAGTCTGCTGTCACACTCTGTCTTTCAAGTCCCCAGATGAGTTTACTCATCATAGTCTTTATGGCCCTATTCTGATATGTGGTTCAGTACTAATATGGCCAACTAATTCTGAACTGCTGATCTGTCCTATGAGCAGCCCGTGATCTGCACTGCCTTGATGTTGCTGTGAACTAATGCCCGAAGAAAGTGACCGTCCTGCCTGAATCATCGCTGTACGCTGTCCCATGAGAAAAGGCATATCTAAATGTGATTTCCTTTTAGTTAGGTACTTACATCAGCG